>NW_027555847.1:406019753-406764753 GCF_003287225.1 Phascolarctos cinereus | reverse complement strand
TATATTCTTCTATTTTTAAGCCTTTTGACTTTATTTTATTATTTCTTGATGTCTTGTGGAATTATTAGTATTTTGTTAATGCTAAATTATATGGAGTTATTTTTCTTCTGTTAGGTGTTGCATCTCTCTTACCAAGCTGTTAATTTTCTTTTTAAAGTGGCTCTCAATTTTTTCCCACTTTTTTCATTTCTTCCTCTACCACTCTATTTGCTTTTTAAAATCATTTTTAGTGTAACACTCTTAGCTGTTGATGGAATTCTGAACTACTCCAACCATTCTGAAAAGCAATTTGGAACTGTTACACACAAAGAGCTATAAAAATGTACATACCCTTTGACCCAGCAGAATTACTACTGAGCCTCTATCCAAAAGAGATCAATGAAAAGTGAAAAGGAATTAGTTATACAAAATATTTACAGCAACTCTTTTTCTGGTGCCAAAGAATTGGACATCTTGGAGATACCCATTAATTGGGGAATGTTTGAACAAGTTGTGATATAAGATTGTCATGGAATACTATTGAGTTATAAGAAATTATGAGCAAGATGGTTTCAGAAAACCCTCAGAACATTTATATTGATTGGTACGAAGTGAAGTGAGCAAAACAAGAAGAACATCGTACACAATAACAGCAACATTGCGAGGATGATCAACTGTAAAAGACTTAGCTACTCTGAGCATGAAAATGATCCAAGTAAACTCCATGTAACCCATAAGGAAAAATGTTATCTACTTATAGAAAGAATTGATGAACTTTGAATGCAGATTGAACCAAACTTTTAAAAAATGTTACTCTTTGTGTTTTTAGTATTTCGTGTAATTTGTCTCTTCTTTCACAACATGACTAATAGGGAAATATGTTTTACATGACTCCACATGTAAAATCAAAATAAAATTATTTGCTTTCTCAAGAAGGAGGGAGTTGTAGGAGGTTGGGAGAAACTTTGAAACTGAAAATTTAAGAATATATTATTAAAAATGTTGCCTGCATTTGGGAAATATGTAATGAAATAAATAAAAAAATGTTAAAAACATAGAAAAAATAATTTTTGCTCCTTTCCTTTTTTCTTTTTTCTTTTTATATTAATTTCTTTTGATTTATCAACAATCACTTCCATAAGCTTTTGAGTTTTAAATTTTTCTTCCCCCTCCACTTCCCTTCCCAAGATAGTGCACAATATGACATAGGCTATACATATACATTCCTAGTAAACATATTTTCACATTAGCAATGTAAGGAAGAATTAGAAACAATAGGAGTAGCCACAAGAAAGAGAAAACAAAACAAAACAGAAGAAAAAAAGTAGCAAATGGTATGCTTCAATCTGCATTCTAACTCCATAGCTCTTTCTTTAGATGTGGATAGCATTTTCCATCATGATCCCTTTGGAGATGGTCTTAGATCCTTGCATTGCTGAGAAGGACTAAGCCTATCAATGTTAGTTATGACACAATGTGGCTGTTAGTGTTTACAACATATTTCTGGTTCTGCTCACTTCATTCAGCATCAGTCCATAAAAGTCTTTCCAGGTTTTTCTAAAGTCCATCTGCTTGTCATTTCTTACAGCACATTAGTTTCATTTTTTCTAGCTCCATAAAATAATTTTTGGTAGTATGATTAGTATCGCACTGAAAAAGTAAATTAATTTAGGTAGAACTGTCATTTTTATTCTGTTAGCTCAGCCTACCCATCAGCAACTGATATTTTTCCAATTATTTAGATCTGACTTTATTTGTGTGAAAAGTGTTTTGTAATTGTGTTCATATAGTTCTTGGGTTTGTTTTGGGAGGTAGACTCCTAAATATTTTATAATGTCTGCAGTAACTTTAAATGGAATTTCTCTATCTTTTGCTGTTGTGCTTTGTAGAAATGCTGATGATTTATGTGGGTTTATTTTATAGCCTGCAACTTTGCTAAAGTTTATTATTTCCAGTAGATTTTTACTTGATTCTCTAGGATTCTCTAACTATATCATCATATCATATGCAAAGAGTGAGAGCTTTGTTTCTTCTTTGCCTATTCTAATACCTTCAATTTCTTTTTCTTCTATTATTGCTAAAGCTAACATTTCCAGTACGATATCAAACAACAGTGATGCTAATGAACATCCTTGTTTCACTCCTGATCTTACTGGAAATGCTTCTAGCTTGTCCCCATTACATATGATGCTTGCTGAAGGTTTTAGGTACTACTTATTATTTCTCCCTCTCCCAGTATTTTCTTCTATTGGTTCTATTTTTTTTTTTTTTGGCAAAGCAATGAGGGTTAAGCGATACTACTTATTATTTTAAGGAAAACTCCATTCATTCCTATGCTCTCTAGTGTTTTTAATTGTTGTTTTTTGTCAAAAGCTTCTTCTGCATCTATTGAGATGATCATGTGGCTTCTGTTAGTTTTGTTGCTGATATGATCAATTATGCTAATAATTTTCCTATTCCCTAGGAACTGTTTTTGTTGCATCCCATTAAATTTGTATGTTGTCTCATTATGGTCATTCTCTTGAATGAAATTATTGATTGTTTCTGTGATTTGATGTTTGACCCATTCATTTTTTAGGATTCGATTATTTAGCTTCCAATTATTTTTAGTCTATGTGGCCCTTTATTACATATAATTTTTATTGCATCATGCTCTGAAAAAGATGCATTTAATATTTCTGTATTGGATTGTGAGGTTTTTATGCCCTAGTACATGGTTAATTTTTGTGTATGTGCTGTGTATCAATAAGAAAAAAAGCATATTCCTTTTTATCCTCATTCAATTTTCTCCAGAGGTCTACCCTACCTAACTTTTATAAAATTCTATTCACCTCCTTAATTTCTTTCTTATTTATTTTGTGGACAAATTCATCTGGTTCAGAGAGGGGGAGGTTGAAGTCCCCCACTAATATAATTTTTATGTCTCTTTCTTCCTGTAACTCCCTGAAGTTTTCCTCTAAGAATGTGGATGCTTTACTATTTGGGTGCATATGTTTAGTAATAATATTATTTCATTGTCTATGGTGCCTTTTAGCAGGATATAGTTTCATTCCTTATCTCTTTTAATAAAATCTATTTTTGCTTTGGCTTTGTCTGAGATCAGGATTGCTACCCCTGTTGGGTTTTTTTTTTACTTCACTTAGAACATAATATATTCTACTCCAGCCTTTTACCTTTACCCTCTGTTTCAAATGTGTTTCCTGTAAACAACATATTGTAGCATTATGTTTTTTTAATCCTTTCTGTTATCTGCTTCCATTTTATGGGAGAGTTCATCCCATTCACATTCACAGTTATGATTACTATCTGTGTCTTTCTTTCCATCCTATTTATCCCTTGTTTACACTTTTCTTTCTCCTTTCTCCCACTCCCACCTCACTAGTATTTTGCTTTTGACCACCACCTCCTTCAGTGCCACCTCCCTTCTGTTAGCCTTCTCCCTTTTCTTCACCTTTACCCTTACTACTTCTTCCCCCTCTCTTACCCCCCCTTTTCTTTCCCCTTTTCCCTCCTGCTTTCTATAGGGCAAGTTAGATTTCTATACTTAATTGATTATATTATTCCCTGCTTGAGCCAAATCTGATGAGAGTAAGGTTGGAACAATGCTTATCTCTCTCCCTTCTTTCCCCTCTACTGTAATGGGTTTCTGTGCCTTTTCCTGCAACAAAATTTACCTTTGTCTGCCTCCTTCTTTCTTTTTTTCCTGTACATTCTTTTAGTTAGATCAGATTAATCCACTTGCTTATATCCATTTAACTCACTTGATTAGATTTTATCATTACATCAAAGTCAACTTATACCCCCCTTCTATGTATACTCCTTTAAAGTTGTGTAATAACAATACTGTTCTCAAGAGTTACAAGTGTCATCTTCCCTCATAAGGATCTAAACATGTTTTGTTTTGTTTTGTTTTCTGTCGCATTTACCTTTTTATGTCTCTCTTGAGTCTTATATTTGAAGTTCAAAATTTCTGTGAAGCTCTGGTCTTTTCATCAGGAAGGTTTGGAAGTCCCTTATTTCATTGAATGTCCATCTCTTCCCCTGAAAGATCATGCTCATTTTCACTGGGTAGTTGATCCTTGATTGTCACCAAGCTCCTTTGCCTTATGGAATATCATATTCCATGTCCTATGATATTTTAATATAGAAGCTGCAAGGTCTTGTGTAATCCTGACTGTGATTTCATATTTAAATTGTTTCTTTCTGGCTGCTTGTAGTATATTCTCTTTGACATGGTAATTTTGGAATTTAGCTACTATATTCCTTGACATTTTCAATCTTGGATCTCTTTCAGGAGGAGATAGGCTTATTTTTTTTCAATGGCTATTTTACCCTCTGGTTCTAGACCTCAGGGCAGTTTTCCTTGATGATCTCCTGAAAGGTGCTGTCCAGGCTCCTTTTTTCATCATAGTTTTCAGGTAGACGAATAATTTTTAAATTGTCTTTCCTGGATCTATTTTCCAGGTCAGCTTTTTTATTTTTTTGCCAATGAGGTATTTTACATTTTCATCTGTGTTTTCATCTTCTGTTTCTGTTTGACTGATTCTCACTCTCTCATAGAGTCATTAGCCTCCACTTGCCCAATTCTAATTTTTAACAAATTGTTTTCTTCTTTTAGATTTTGTACCTCCTTCTCCATTTGGCCAATTAGTCTTTTTAAGGAGATGTTTTCTTCAGTGTACTTTTTTTTTCCAATTGCCCAACTCTATTTTTTAAGAACTTGTTTTCTTCAGTTAATTTTTGTCCTTCCTTTTCCAAGCTATTGACTCTCTCTTGCATACCTGTCATTTATTTTCCCAATTTTTTTTTTACTACTTCTCTTATTTGAATTTTAAAATCCTACTTGAACTCTTCCAAGAAGGCTTTTTGGGCTTCAGACCAGTTCATATTCCCTTTTGAGGTTTCAGATGTGAGCTTGTTCATAGTAATTTCCTCTACAGAATTTATGCCTTGATTTCATTATTCACATAATAAGAATCTATAGTATGTTTCTTTTTACTCATTATGTTTTCTCATTTCCTGGACTTCAAAAAGAATGAGCTCAGCAGGGGACACTGACCCAGACTTCTTGTGTTGGGACCCTGGGGCATGGTCATTGGCTTTGCCGGGGCCCCCAGTGCTGGCAGTTGGAGGCTGTAGGGTTTTAACAGCTTACCTGGTGTTGGGCTGGAATCAGCAACCCTGGAACTCAAGGGGTCTGACCCCTGGAGGCTGCCTGCTCAGCCAGGTCTTTCCTTCCTTTTACTTTCTTTGGCTCCTTTCACATGGATATTTTGCTGCTGGGGGATGTTTCCCTGCCTTGGAGCTCTTCCCAGAGTTTTACTGAGGCACTAGGAGACCTGGTTGCCATAGAATGCTGAGGCACATGGTGGTTTTTTGAGCTGGTTTCTACTGGCTCCCCTGCCGTTACTGAGGCACTCAGGGGTCTTGGTGTTGGTGTTTGCCTGTTCCACCAGTTGGGGTTCGGGATCTCTTTCTGGTATGCTGACGTGAGGCTTTCTGCTAGCTTGCTGGGACACCTCCCATTTTGTACTACTCCCCTCCTCCAGGGCAAGAAGGGCCTTTCCTGTTAATCTCTCAAGCTTCCTGGGTTCCTGGACTGCTGCACCCTATCTTACTGCCGGTTCAGTTGTTCCAAGGTTTTTTCTGGGGTGATATTTTCTGGGCTTTCAGAGGTTAATAAGGGACAGTGAGAGGGGCTTACTTCTTATTCCACCATCTTGGTTCCTGGCAGCAGAACTTGCTCCTTTCTTTTTTTTTTTTCTGTATCTCTTGCTTTAACGCTTCTAGGTATTCTTAGTGAGCTTGTGTCCAATTTCAATTTTTCTTATACATGTTTTCAAATAGTTCCCTTCTTCTACATTTGTGTTTTGATCATCCCTGTCACCATAATAGCTTTTTATGGTCAATTTTTCTCATTGATAATTCTTCTAGACTATTTCTCGAAATGCGATTTCATTTTAGTATTGAGCTTGGCTAATTCTTAGGAGGGATGCCTGGCCTGAGTTTCTGTAGCTTTTACACCTCAGCCCAGGGGGCCTGCATGTTTTCAGCACTGCTAATTTGATGTGATTTGAGGAGAGCTCTGTTCAAAGTCTTTCTTTTCAGAACTCTTCAAATTTGGGTTTGTTGGTTTGTCTTCATCTGAGTTCAGTAGACTGTTGCTGGGCTTAGCCACTGTTACCCTTCTGGGAGATTCTTTAAGTTCAGAGTGACTAAATTGTAGGCTCCCTTTGATCTTGGTTTCCTGTCCTGGTTTTTTCCACTGGAGGCTTATAGGCTGAGATAAAGATTAGAAGTGAGTAACTGCTCTGATCCTATGCTCAGAGCCAGACAGATAACTTTCTGGAATTTGTTTTGTGCTCAGTATTCATTTAAGCCTCCACATTCAGTCATGGCTTCTCCTTTCCATTCTAGATATATGACCTAGAACTAGGTAATAGGTGACATATCTGCCAGATAGCAGCTCTTCCTTCACCAGTATTAATTAAGGGGTCCCCTGGTATAACATTGTGTCTCAGTGCTTCCTGTTCTGGTTCTCTACCTAGGTTCCCTTTTCATCCCTGTGTGTCAGAATGTTACCACTGCTGCTGCTGACATTTCCCTGTACTTCTGGTCATCCTCCCTTCCAGTGTCCATGGATTCCTAGGTCTGTCTTTCGTGACAAAAGAAAAACGTCATGCTGTGACATTTTCTTGGCCTTCCCAATCAGAATTCAGTCTGGTACATTTTCTAGGTTGATGTGGAGAGGCTGTGTTCGGAGAGACAGGCAAAAACACTGATTATCACTCTGCCATGTTAACTCTACTTCCCTGGAGAATCCAATTGTTAACTTTTCAATATGAGCATTTACAAGTCAGAAATAAACACAAAAACTCAGGTCTTGATTAATTATTCTGTTGATTATATAAACTTAAGAAAGTGATGGGAAAATGTTAATAATGCATTTTAAAATTAGAAGTATATTGCCTACATTTTTTCATAGTGCCCATCATTAAATTTTTACTAGCACACTCCTAAGTATAATTATATTTTTATATGAACTCAGTTCCTGCTCAGACTTTCCTGAGTCATTAGTTTTTTTATTCACTTCTTTGCTAATCAAAAATTCCTCATTGCTACACTTCAGCAGACCCATTACAGTGATGGCCATAAGTAGGCTCATCAAAGCCCAATTGGATTGGAATGAGATAGGAACTTTTGTACATATGCCACATAACCTATGAGGAAAGGAAAAGAAAATCTGAGCTTACTATAAAAATGTAATAGATTCTCATTGACCAGTCCTTCCACTGAAAATAAAAATAACCCATGGCAGCTACATTTAATATTAGGGCTGATGAACAATCTGCTAATTTCAGCCCAAATATAGCTGAATAAAGGAGTAAATATTATCATACTCTAAGGAAACATAGTTAACAAATCAGGAAAGTCCAGGAAGGTCACTTTGGATATAAAGTATTGATAATTACCCACTAGCCTTTGAACCTTTAACAAAGGAGAAAAAAATACCTGTTGTGAGAGTTAGCTTTAGACTTAGACACAGAAGTTAGTAGGAAGGATTTAATTTCCAGAAATTATAGTTATTGGTGAAAATGAAAAGTTCTTTGAAAGTATGGCAGAAATACATAAGAGAAATAAGAGAGAAGATATCTGAAAAGGCAGAAGGGAGTTGTAACTTGTGTAAAGATGTGGGAGGACAAAAAACTATAACCTATAAAACAAGAAAAGAAAAAGGACAATCAAAATATTTTTGCTATGTAAGTATTATACAGCAAAATAGTGCAGATGAAAAATACTAGTTTTCTAGTCAGAAGACCTGGATTCAAATTCTTGTTCATCTATTTAATATGAATATGAACTTGTTTAAATCATTTAACTACTGTGGACTTCACTTCTGTTAGCTATAAATTGCAAGGATTGGATTAGCTTAGTGAAGCTTCTTTCTGATTCTAGATCCTATGATCTTTGAAAATATTCTGCTAAAATATCTCTAATGCATTCTGCAGATAACAGTTCAACAAGGGCAAGGCAAAGGTAGGAGATGCATTCAGAAATACGTTTCCCAATTCTCAAGTTTTTAATTGTTTTTCCCTCAAAAAAACTTTCTGTTGGGAGTTTCGAGATGCAAGAGAGAAAAGGAGGCATACACACACACACACACGCGCGCACACACACACACGTATAGCCAAGAGCCATGGGGCCCTGGACCCACACTGACATTTTCAGGTGGATTGTTGCTTCTATCTTAGTGCTAGCTTCTGTCACAACAGTTTGAGAGATGAAATCCAGACTCAGTGATGTAAAATGCCATCTTGGACCAAGAGAGCTCATGGTTCCAGGAGGAATCAGTTTTAAAGCAAAAAGCAATTCCAAAATTCCTGGACTAAAGGCTTAGAGGAGTTGTATCAGCTGGGTTCAGAGAGTGGACTTACTCCCTCATTTTATTTTCCCTTTTCCTTGAGGCTTTTTATTTCTGAAAAGAGGCTAAGGTGGAAAAATGAGTTGCAACTAAGAGCACTCAATCTGCACAGACACACAGAGGTCGAGTGTGGGATCTTTTGCATAACCTTTATGGGTAAACATGGAGAAAACATTTCAGGAAGGATGACTATAGGCAGAAACAGAAGTGATGTTGTGACTGTGATATATTACACACCACCAGGGCATAAATAAGGAATAGATAAGGAATTAGGAAAACAGTAACAAACCTAATGATAACATGGAGAAGACCTCATTCAGTGCACTTCTTTCCTGTCCCTTTCACCTTGGACAGTGACAAGAGTAGCTTACAACTTGATGAGTAATTAATGTATAACATTGCTGGTTCATTAAGTAATTAATCAACTATTTGCTTTTTTGTAGGCTTATGGAAAACAAGAAAACTAGTCAAATGTGAATGGCATACTTAGTTATTCAAATATTTTTTACACATCTTTTTTTTTCTATCAAAAGCATAGCAATTGTCATTTTTGACTTGACTTCATGGTAATTTCAACTTTCAAAAGGTGAAGGAATAAATAAAGGTAAATTTCATTATGTATATGCATCCTATGACCAAGGATGATGAGAGGAAATAATGAAAATATTGGGAAGGAAGTAACTGCTTGTTGTTTTTTTTTTTAATTTGAAATACAGAAGAGGACTGTCAGACTTTGTCTTATAAGAAGACTAGGTTTCAAGAGGTGAGTTTCCAAAGGATTCAGGAAAAAGATAGACCTGTTTATATCTCTAAGCTTAACTTAGAGTAGTGACTGTAAGTATGTATACAGTGACAAAACCCATGGGGTTCTTTATACATATAAGATATGGCATACTGGTTCCAGTATATCAGGGCTTGTAAGAACCGAATGTGAAATTTTCAGAAATTCTATGAGATGGTTGTTATACACAGTCAGTGTTCAATGAACTGCTGCACTGGCAATATTAAGTCTTAGTTTAAAAGCATTACTATTGACAAGAATGAGTGTATTTCAATACACATTTTCAAAATTATGACTTTAATAATGAATATTTGAAAGAAACTTAATTGTGTCTGGTTTCTATAGTGCTTATTAAATACTGAGAAGAAAATCTGGAGTAGCTAAAAAGTTGTTAGAAAATATTCCTAAAGTCATCCTTTTATCACTATTTAAATAATTGATTACAATTATCACTTAACTATTCAATGTCTGAAATAAAACAAGTTAATTTTAAAATATTTCTGTATGAAATTTATTTTATATAGTAACAATATAAAACTAAATAACGTGAAAATGAAATTATTAAAACTGGTGAAGTTCTGGCATCAAAAGAGGTGGCATGTCATTTAGAAGTTGCTATTTCTATATGTCATATATACCTTATGTTATATGTGCATTTTTCTCTAATTGGTGCAGTGGTTAAAATACTAAGCTTGGAGTCTAGACAACTTGAGTTCAAATTCTGCCTCAGACACTTAATAGTGTTATGGCCTTAGGCAAGCCACTTAATCTCTAGTTGCCTCAGTTTCCTCCAATATAAAATGGAGATAATAATAGTACCTAACTCCCAGGATTGTTTTGAGAATCAAATGAGATGTGAAGTGGTTAGCATTATCCTTCGTACATAATAAATGCTCAATAACTTCTTGTTTCCTTCAATTTTTTCCTTCCTTCCTTCTTTCACTTTTCTGGTTTGTCAAAGGGACTAGCTAACATTAATTTCATACAAGACCTTGTTTTTTGTAGTCAATATCAACAACATTCATAAAACAGAAATCCATTGAATGCACCATAAGAACTTTGGAAAATTTTAAGATTTTTACTGGAAAGAATTAATATGAAACTGATAATTTCATTAATTCAGATAAGCTTTAGAATTCAATTAATTAAAAAATATGGAAAGGGAAGGTTAAAAGGATTTATTAAGCACATACTATATGCCAGACACCATGTTAAGTACTTTATAAAAATTATTTCATTTGATCTTAATAACCTTTCCTGTGAATATATTACTAGATAGTATAATTTGACACATGAAATTGTATCTTTTATTAGACAGAAAAAATGAAAAAGTATTTTTAATTATTTTGATTTATTAGAACCATCTAGGAGGGGGAGGAGCCAAGATGGCTGAGTGAAAGCAGTGACTTGCTTGAGCTCTCCTCCAAACCCCTCCAAATACTCATAAAAAATGGCTCTAAACAAATTCTGAAGCAGCAGAACCCACAAAAAGACAGAGTGAAACAAATTTCCAGCCCAAGACAACGTGGATGATTGATCAGAAAGGTGGTGCCAGGCTGGGAGCGCAGCGCAGCACAGCGTGGGTGCACAGGCCGCAGCATGGGCACGCAGGCTGCAGGAACCTGAAGCAGGCCTCAGAGGACTGAATCTCAGGCAGCTGTGGAGGTTTCCAGATTCCTCAATCCACCAATGCCAAAGACAAATTAGAAGGTCAGTGGGAAAAGTCTGTTTCTGTCAGTGCCTGAGAAAGGAAGGCAGGGTTTCAGTTCCATTCCCCAAGAGCATGGCCCTGTGGGGGGGGCAGCTGCTTCCCCAGCTTCCGGCCCACAGACTGAGGGGGAATCCAGTGGCTCATCAGAGAGGGACTGCAGGGATCTCTTTGCCAGTGCTGAGGCAGGAATCTCTTGCTTTGCCCGTGTTTGGATCTGGGTCACAATTCTGGGCGGCAGTGCTGGGGTGAGGAGGAGCGCTGGCTTGGTGGAGCTTGTAGTGGCTGTGGAGAGGAACCCCTCCTCAAAGTTACAGGACAGAAAGGAGTACTTGTAGTCGCAGGCCAGGAAAGGAGTAAACACCTCCCCCCCTTATCATACCAACTTGGAAGAACTGAAATACACAGGGCCCTACAAGTATCTCTGAAAACAGCTGTACAAAACCCCTGAAGCTTGGGACAGTACATTCTCCACATTGGAAGCAGACTCTTACCTTAACAAAGAGTTTAAAACTCAAGTAATTGGCTGGGATCATGAGCAAGCAGTGCAAAAAGAGTCAGACTATATTATCTTACTTTGGTGAAAAAGATCAAAATATACAACCAGAAGACAACAAAGTCAAAGCTCCTACATCCAAAGCCTCCAAGAAAAATATGAATCAGTCCCAGGCCTTGGAAGAGCTCAAAAGGGATCTTGAGAAGCAAGTGAGAAAAATAGAGGAAAAATTGAGAGTGATGCAAGAAAATCCCAAAATCAAGTCAACAGCTTGCTAAAGGAAACCCCAAAAAATGCTGAAGAAAATAACACCTTAAAAAATAGCCTAACCCAAATGGAAAAAGAGGTCCAAAAAGGCAATGAGGAGAAAAATGCCCTAAAAAGCAAAATTGGCCAAATGGAAAAGGAAGTCCAAAAGCTTACTGAAGAAAATACTTCCTTAAAAATTAGAATAGAGCAATTGGAAGATAGTGACTTTATGAGAAATCACGACACAGTAGAACAAATCCAAAAGAATGAAAAATTAGAAAACAGTGTGAAATATCTCATTGGAAAAACAACTGACCTGGAAAATAGATCCAGGAGAGAGAATTTAAAATTATTGGACTATCTGAAAGCCATGATCAAAAAAAGAGCCTAGACGTCATCTTTCAAGAAATTATCAAGGAAAACTGCCCTGATGTAGTAGAACCAGAGGGCAAAATACAAATGGAAAGAATCCACAGATCTCCTCCTGAAAGAGATCCCCAAAGGAAAACTCCTAGGAATATTGTAGCCAAATTCCAGAGTTCCCAGGTCAAGGAGAAAATATTACAAGCTGCCAGAAGGAAACAGTTCAAGTACTGTGGGAACACAATCAGGATAACATAAGATTTAGCATCTTCTACATTAAAGGACCGTAGGGCATGGAATATAATATTCCAGAGGGCAAAGGAGATAGGATTACAACCAAGAATCACCTACCCAGCAAAACTGAGTATAATCCTTCAGGGGAAAAAATGGTCATTCAGTGAAATAGAGGACTTTCAAACATTGCTGATGAAAAGACCAGAGCTGAATAGAAAATTGGACTTTCAAATACAGGACTCAAGTGGAACATGAAGTGGTAAACAGGAAAGAGAAATCATAAGAGACTTATTAAGATTGAACTGTTTACATTCCTGCATGGAAAGATGATATTTATAACTCATGACACCTTTGTCAGTATCAGGGTAGTTAGAGGAAAAAAAAATATGTATGTATATGTAGATAGATAGATAGAGGGCACAGGGTGAGTTGAAGATTAATGGGTCTTATCTGGAGAATAAAATGAAGGGATGAGAGAGGATTAGATTTGGAGAAGAAGATAGGGAGAGGTAGAATGGGGTAAATTATCTCACAAAAAAAAAACAACAGAAAAGTCTCTTACAGTGGAAGGGGAAACAGGAGAAGGTGAGAGGAAATGAGTGAATCTTATTCTCATAGGATTTGGTTTAAGGAGGGAATAACATACACATTCAATTGGGTATGGAAATCTGTCTTACCCTACAGGAAAATAGGGGAGGGAAAGGGGACAAGAGAGCAGGGGGATGATAGAGAGGAGGGCAGATTGGGAAAGGGGTTAATCAGAAGTAAATGCTTTTGAGGAGAGACAGGGTCAAAAGAAAGAATAGAATAAATGGGAGGGCAGAATAGGATTAAGGGAAATAGAGTTAGTTTTTCACAACATGTCTACTATGGAAATGTTTTGCATAACTGCACATGTACAACTTATATTGAGTTGCCTGCCTTTTCAATGAGGGTGGGTGGGAGGGAGGAAGAGAGAAAATTTGAAATCTAAAGTTTTAAAAACACATGTTTAAAAAAATGTTTTCACATGCTACTGGGAAATAAATATAGGAAATGGGTACAAATCTATCCTGCCCTGCAGGAAAATAGAAGGGGAAGGGATAAGAGAAGGGGGAGAGATAGAAAGAGGACAGACTAGGGGAAGGAATATTCAGAATGCATGCCATCTTGGGGTGGGGGGAGGGGTGGGATGGGGTGAAAATTTGGACTCAAAAACTTGTGGAAGGGAATGTTGAAAACTAAAAATAAGTAAATTCATATTGAAAAAAAAAGAAAGTAAGTAGTGGGAGATGAAATTAGAAAGAAATGTGGGGACAAATCACAGAGGGTCTTGGTTGCCAGGTTAAGGAATTGAGACTTCATTTAGGTAGAAAACAAGGAACCACTGATAGTCTAGATTAATGATTTATTTACTTTGATAGTTCTCAGTAGGGTCCCCTAGAATATGACAGAAGATTTGGAAGGGGGAAAAAGAAGATTGACTTTTAGGATACAAAGAGTAATTTTTGGACCATTTTGAAGCATGTGCTAACAGCTTCTAATACCTTTACCAGCTAAATAAACAGGTCATTAAGCTAAAATAAAAAAAAAAAAAAGAACCATCTACTTGACTTTATGAAGAATTAACTTCATGGATATCTTGTGAAAAAATGTATACTTTAAGTGAAATTATAAAACCTGAAATTGATTTGGCTAATTTTGTAGACAACATAATATCAAAAAATGTTTCAGTTGCTGCAAGTAGACAAAAACCTTAAAAGTAGGTAGCATTATTGGAATCAGTGGGGATAAAATTCAGAGTAGTTTCATTTCAATGAATACAATTTGTATGGGAGCAAGATTTAGCAATAAATTGATTAGGAAAAGAGTTGATTGAGATATAACTACATATGTGAACACATGGTTGAACTGCAATCATAATTTGGGTACAACAATTTGGTAAAAATCAATAAATGTATGTTATAAGAATCAGGGGGCTTATAACAGAGAAAATGGTGTACTTTATTAACTTGAAAATTGTGTTGTACTCATATTTTATACTAGTAATATTTATAATAAATTTATATACTCATATAAATCCACACTTCTTTTTGGAGATCTGGTTGTTAAATATTTAATAGCACATCACTGCCTTTAAGTATCTGGTGATTGCCGCAGCCTTGCCCTTGTGTCTGATTTCTTCTCAATTAGTTCCTTATTTCTGTTTCAAGAGAAATGAGAGAAAAATCATAATATAAAATCCGAGCTCAGCTTCCCTCATAAATCAAGTCAAGATTGTGAAAGATGTTTTACAGTAGGGAGAGATTTGAAACAGGAAGAACAATTAGGAGGCCTTTGCAGTAATTGATAAGAGAGAAAATGAAGACCTGGTTTAAGGTGGTGGTTGCATGAATAGAGAAAAGAAACTGAAAATCAGAATTATTATACAGGTATAAAAGTCAGGATTCAGAAAGTAATTGAATATTTGAGATGAGAGTGAAGAGTCAAGATTATTGTTGAAATGAAAGAATCCACTCCAAGCTAGCCCATGTGAAATGCAGTGACAACAAAAATATTAAAATTCCAAAGCCATGTTAGCAGGACAGAAGAATCAGTTTGTAATGGGAAGGGCAGCAACCCGGCCACTTGGTTGAACCATCACTTGTCCTAAGGCATGGGGTCATTGTGAGAGTAATGCCAACAAAAGTAGAGCCAAGAGACTTACACAAGAAATAGTAAGGTGTCTACAGAGGGATGATGGCCCTTACCACTCAACCACAATAGAGAGATAGAAAGAATAAGAAAACATAAAATCCTTAACACAATGAAGAAATACTAGGGGATAAATGAACGCAAGTATGAAACTCCAGAAAGAAAGAACAACGCAATAACAATTACAGGGATAGGATTCTGGAAATGACTAGAAAACTTCAAAAAAATATGAAGACATATCCAAACCCTCAGATAGATATGTGAATTTACTAATTTGTATTTTCCTGTAATCATGTAAATTCTAAGCCATCCATGCCTGCCCATCATACTTAACTCTTGTCCAAGTCCTAAAACTCCCATGTAGGGGGTCCACTCTACATGCCAGAGGCATGCTTCTCTTGTTTTCATTACTGGAATGCCAGTAGATCATACCTTTGGTTGGTTTGTTGTCCCTAAGTCTCATTGGGTGACCAGCCCATCTTCTTTTCTGGGTCATGCAGTTCCTTGTTGACATCCTTTTGCTCTTCAAAGCTTTTGTATGTTATGTTTTGAATCACACCATTACCTACCATATGCCCCTCTTTTGCCTCTGGGTGCCACTCATCTTTAATTACTCCTAGAGTAGTATAGTATTTGTATTTCTGGGAGAACTTTGGGGTCATAAAGAACTTTGTAATTTCCCATATTTAATCGAGTCCAGAAGAAGAGATAGGGAGTCATATTAGAATTATTGAGGCATAAAACAATGGCCTAAAACCAAAGCTAAAAAACCTTGGCAAAGTAGTAGATGCTCTGGAAAATAAAATTAAAGAAACCAGCAAGATTGAGTTTTTTTAGAGTGAATCTAGTTTGTTTTGTTTTGTTTTGTTTTTTTCTGTCTGAGAAGCAAGAAAATATAGAGGGACTGATCAGAACTGGCTCATAATCACTGATGAGTATTAATCTCAGACTAATGTGGTTAGACATATCTGAAACATTGATTCCAAGTCTTCCACTTGTTTTAATAGTGGTTGAGAATTGCCAGGGAAAAGAGAGTATCATCTCATAGCTGTAAATCAGTCATGCCAAACTGAGGTAGAGACATTATCATAAATAGAGTATATAGAAATAATATACAAAATGACACATCAGATGAAGTTCATTAAGATATTTATTTTTAATGTGTAATGGATAAAAGTACTCAGCAGCAACATTTAATGACAACAAATCTTTCAAATTACCATCTCCCCCAAACTGCTCCTTTCAGAAATGGAGAACATTATAGATGTAACTTGTCAGCTTAATGAGGACCCCTGGGATTTCAAGGTATTTTACCTCTAAAATTGGCTTAAAAGGTGATTTGTTCAACTCATTATTCCTCAAAACACGGCTGAGTTTGATATGACACAATTATGATCATTTTAAACCTAGCATAATATAGATAATAAATGACACCCAAAGATCTTCAATATGTTTGGTTATTTTCTTTACCAAAAATGAATTGGGGTTTGAGAACAGCAATGAAATGATTTTAAAAGCGTGGGAAATGAAACAGGAAAAGAGGGAGATGTTATAAAGATTGAGTGAATGCTCCAGTTGTGTTCAGAGCTAAAGACAATTTGATTTATGTTCTAGAATACTTTTTAAAGTGGCCTGCCAGTGAAACTCTGCAACACACCTGCTGTTTTTGAGACTTTAAATAAATGTGTTTAAAATTACACATGAGGCTTTATTTGTAGACTTAGCCTGTATAATACTGAATTATGAACCCAATGAGTTACCTCTCCTGCTGTATGCCACAACTTGGCCAATATGCATGCTTCATTTTGTTTTTCCAGTGTGAATGACTAGTCAAGGATCTTCAGGAAATATTTAACTAGAATACAGGTTTTGAAAAATATATTTAGTTCTGCCGTTAGGTAAGGGTCATTGTTTATTTGTAAAACAATTTGTTTTTCATTGAAATAATAACTTGACATGTAGAATCTATACCAAATGTGATTGATTAAGTTTTCTCCTTCTGGAAAATTTTCACTTTATATTTACACAAGCATTTATATCTATATAAGAACTGATTTTAAAAATTAAGGATGACTTATTGTGGGAAACAGGGAACACAAATTAGCAAATTGGGGAACGCAGAGCTTGTTTCACACTCATAAAAAATCTGCTAACAGCTACATGCCTTGATTACAAATGTTATTATAAGAAGTTGTTAACTGAGCTTAATCTCTTTTATTCAAGTGAAATATCAAACATTCTTTTGGATATTCAAACATGTTATTAATTTGTGGACAACAATGACTTCAGTCAAATTAGACAAACCACAAATTGGGGAGTTCTTCATTCACCACTACTGTAGACTCTGTTTAGATTTTAGCAATGATTAAAGTGATCCTTCAACATACAAGGATTAAAAAAAGTTAGCTTTTGATTCTTCCATGAGAATTAGTGTGTGTGTGTGTGTGTGTGTGTGTGTATGCATTCAAGTAGGGGGGGAGAAAAAGAGAGAGAGAGAGAAGAGAGAGAGAGAGAGAGAGAGAGAGAGAGAGAATATCAATATTACAAGCTCACTATTTTATTCCCCTGGCAATGCCTCCAGGATTGGAATGGATACCATTTCATGACTTTTAACATTAATGACTGCTTGTTTTAAAGCTCACAATTACATTGTGAATATTTTATGCCTAAGTCAATGTTCGCATCTCCACCTTGCTTCCCTGTTTCTGGCACAACGTTTTAGGAAGAACAACTTATATGAAAGCACAGCACTTGCTTTTGTTTTATGTTCCCCAAAGTCTTTTGAGTTCTGACTAGTGTCAGATGAAAAACATAAAATAAATTGTCAGGGGAGGGGGTAGGGAAAGCAAAGTAGAATCCACTAAGAAGTTTTGGGGAATAAGAAAAGGAGTTAAAGTACAGTTTAGGGATTTCTTTTTTTTCTTCTCCTCTCTAGCTCCTCTGTGAAATTTATTGAAGAAAATAAATAAAAGGAAGGTGCTTCTTTCTCAGTCTGTGCTATGTATATAATACTATACACACACACTCACACACACACACACACACACACACAAATAGTTATAGGCTTCAGGTTTTCAGTTGGTCTCTTTTTCAGTGTTGGCTTCTATTCAATGTATTTATTTTGGTCCACTTAGAGGTGGGTATGAGAGAGAAGACAGAAGTATATCTCAAATGTTCCTTGACTTAAGATCTCTCTTGGAGAGTCTTGACTCAATCAATACAGACTGTGCATTCTCAAAGCTGAACAGGTAGGAACAGGCAGAATAAGTTGAAGGCCAAACTATGAAATTCCATTAGATCTGCTTTATTGATAACAACACATTAAGAAACAATCCAAACCTCCTTTCACTTTTCTATCAAGCTTTCTGTAGCAAACCTCAGCCCCTGGGAATACCCTAAAACTTGGCTCCATGCTAACCTCACTTGGCTATCTCTTTAACCATTATTGATAAGTTCCAGGTGGCCTAATTTTACTCTGAAATTTTTGAGCCTTTAAGATTTTTACTAAAAGGATATTTTGTCCTGGTGTCTGGAACCAAAACTCCATTCCCAATCCCAGAGTATGCCCCTTTAAATCAACTAAAGCAAGAATGAATTGGCAAAGCTCTTTGGTCTGAATGATTCAGTTGAGTCATAGTCTTATTTCTTCAATATACAGAGCATAACCCAATAGTCAGGGTACTTATAAGTCAGAATGTAGAAATATATCCTTTGAGGCAAGTAAATGTTTTCATTAAGTTTTTCATTAAACCAACTAGGTGCCCAACAAAGTTCAGTTTCCAAGAGCAGAATAATTACTGGAACTATTCTGTAATTCTTTATCACATTGATCTCATCTTTCATAGAACTACTATTATGTTTTGAGTCAGAATGCTTCCTCTAGCTCTTTCATGCATATTAGTCTGGTCTTCCCAAATGGGCTGTGTAGAATGGTTTTTGGGTTTGTCTAGTTCAAGGCTGTCTAAATAAATGAAGTTGTTTAGTTTGTCTAACTTGAGGCTGTGTCCTCTACCACATGGGGATGATAGCCCCCTTTAACTGGCTGCATATCTCCTTAGAAAAGGTGAGACTGACTTGACTGCTCTTTTTACACCATTTTTTTCAGCTGCTCTATTCAGCCATTACTAGTTGCTTTGCCCAGGTAGATACCTTCAACTGAATTGGTGGAAAGGGAAGGGTTTCCTTCCCTTCATACCCTTCTTTTATTTCTGGCTTTAAGAAATGGGCCTAGAGGTGTTTATTACTGCATTTTTCTCAGTTTTAGGAACAAGAGGTGATCTTCCAGAACCTGAAATTCAAGATATAATGATTTTGGAGACAGGATTATGTCCAAATGCTGCAGCTAGCCAACCTAACAAGGAAGTTTTGAGAAGCTAGGGTTTTTGAAACTCAAGCCTGAAGGGGTTTTTGGACTTGAAACCAGTACCATGCTCTATGGGAACCAAACTGAACTATAAACCTAATCCCTTTCCCCTCCACAGAGATTAAGTGATGTGAGGACGGGAGAATTATTCTTCCCATATGTTGGGAGATAAATTTGTATGTTATTATACTTTGTAAAAAAAAAGTTCTCATTTAAATAGTTACACAGTATTGCAATTGCAAGTATCTCAGTAATAAATACAATTCTTTATACTTGCAGTCCTCAGTGACTAGCAAAAGAGATGGCATATAGTAGATATTTAATGAATATGTTTTGGTTGGATCTTAGAAACAATCAGGATATTGTTATTAGCCAGAATATCAAA
The DNA here is from genome assembly GCF_003287225.1 of Phascolarctos cinereus. Classification (NCBI taxonomy): domain Eukaryota; kingdom Metazoa; phylum Chordata; class Mammalia; order Diprotodontia; family Phascolarctidae; genus Phascolarctos; species Phascolarctos cinereus. The sequence continues at coordinate 406,745,100 of NW_027555847.1, read as the reverse complement.
GTTTATTGTATCAGATTTTTGTTTATTTTGGTGATGATGGTGACAGACTAAGTGAATAGGAGACCAAAAGAAAAGACTAACAGAAGATTGTTAAGTGTCTTCTTAAACATGATACTTGGTGATTTGAGAGGAGGGTTGGGGGAGAGGGACTTGAGGGGAGGGCAGATTTGGGAGGGAGAAGCTGAGCTGGTCCGTATCAGTTGGCTAAAGCATAAAGGATAATGAGCTGGTTTTGAAAAAATTAAATCAAGGTCAGTATAATGTGTTATGTGCCTGAAGTTCATCTTTTTGTTGTTGTTGTTGAGGCAATCTGGGTTAAGTGACTTGCCCAGGGTCACACAGCTAGTAATTGTCATGTGTCTGAGACTGGATTTGAACTCATGTCCTCCTGACTCCAAGGCCACTGCACCACCTAGCTGCCCGAAGTTCATCTTATTTGTTTTGTTTTGTTTTATTTTACTAAAGACTGAAACTTTCTATCTTACTCGGGCCAGAAATATAGTGCTACTAGTGGCCCAATCCCACTAATGATTGGCATGGAAGCTTTGGCATGTTTTGCTTTCAACCTGGCCTGTTTCACCCCTCCTTAAGCAACTTGGTGAGTTCTAGCTCCCAGAGGCTCATCATATTGATGTCAAACTTAGGGCAAGCACCTGGTTGGCTTAGCCCACTATAGCTTAAAACTCGGAAACTCAAGAGATCCATCACCTTCTGTCTATCCAGTACCTGGGATTGCAGATTTACATGACTTTGCCCAGCCTATTCTTTTATCTTCAAAGAAGAGTATGTCTAAACCATCTTAGATTTTGTGATTCTTTTGAATTTTAAAAGTATTCTGAAGAAATATTATTTTCTAGTATTTGATATACAACCTATCTGTAAATTATTTGCATCACATACTAAAATTATTCATTATATATGTGTGTGTATATATATATATATATATATATATATATATATATATTAAATTTCTCACCCTCTCTATATGTATTTGAGAGTCTATTAGCCATTATGAAGTCTTACAAAGATTATGAAGGCTTTGCTATGAAACTGAATAACTTATGGGCATGTATTGGTTTTTATCACTGCTACTGATAAACAGTAAATTTTTTTAGAAGTTAGTTTTTCTTTTCTTTTTTTTCCCAGTTTGAGGGAGGGTGAAGATGGGAAGGAGAGGGAAAAAACATCTTTGTTATTAAAAATAAAGTGCCAGATCTGATGGTCTTTTCTTAGTCCTAAACATTCTTGACCTATTTTTTTTAGGTAGCATTTATATAGCACTTTAAAATTTGCAAAGTGTTTTGCACATGTTATCAGAATTAGTCCTTATAACCACCCAATAAAGTAGTTGCTATCATTGTACCTATTTTACAGATGAGAAAGCTGAAACTGATGGAATAAGCAACTTGCCCTAGGTCGAATAGCTAATAAGTATCTGAAGCAGTCTTTGAAAGCAAGTCTTCCCAACTCCAATTGCCGCATTCTACCCTGTGAATTGAGGCAACTAGATGGTGCAGTGGACCTGGATTTTGGGTGATCTGGGCTCAAATATGGCCTAAGACATTTTTAGTAGTATCACATGAGATAACCTATGCAAGGCTTTAAGAACTTTAAAGCACTATATAAACACTAGCTATGATTATTATCCATTGAAATACTGTGCTGCCTGCTATTTGCTGCATTTAGCATCATTTACATACCCCGCTCTGCTCCTGGATACTCTTTCTTGTTTTTTTTAAAGACTTTACTGTCTCCTGGTTGACCTCCTACCTATCTGACTACTCCTAATGTTGGCATTTACCTCAATTCCTCACTTTCCCTCAACCCACTTATACAAATCAGTTGCCAAATATTAGTATTTCTACCTTTAAAACATCTTTTACATTCAACCAATCTTTGTACTCAAACAGCTACCACTTAAGTTCAGGCCCTCATGATCTCTCAACTAGATTATTAAGACAAATTCCTAATTGGTCTTCCTCTCTTAAAACTCTCAAAACTCTAGTCCATCATACATAATGCTGCCAAAATAATTTCTTTAAGCACGACCATGAGCAGGTGACTTCCCAACATAATCAACTCCAGTAGTTTCCTATTGATTCTAGAATAAAACATAAACTCAGTTTAGCCTTTAAGTCCTGTTCAAGCTGTCTTCAATCTACCTTTTCTTGGCTTATTAGACATTACTCCCCATCTTAGACTCTGCAATTCATCCAAACTGGCTTTCTCTCTGTTCCTGACTCAAGAAATTCCATTTCCCTTCTCTAAATATTCACTTGCTATTTTTGATGCCTGGATATCAGTCTCTCCTTATTCTGCCTCAAAGTTTCTGTCTTTCTTTATAATATATCTCAGGTATGATTTTCTGTGTAAACTTTGTTCTTTTACGTACAACTGCCGGTACCCTACCTCTCAAAATATTTTATTTAGCTGGTTTGTGAATATCTATAAAAACATAAGCATTTAACTTATATGTACACATCTAAGCTTATAACTATATATATATAAAACTTTATATTTATACTGTATAAATATTTTATGTGCTCTTGTTTCACACATTAGAATATAATATAAACTCATTTCAACTAGGGATTGTTTCACTCCTTGTGAATATGAGTATCGTCAATAACTAGGATAATGCCGATGACATAAAAGGTGCTTAAGGAATAATTTTCATTGATTTTCTGATTAAGCAGTTAATTTTTTTCTGTTGAGGATCCAAATTTTGTGATCTTTGTACAAACAATAGCTGGATGTACCACTGCATTAACTCAAAAAACAACTATATTAGCATTCTTCCTAAAAGTGAAGTTAAATGAAATGAAGATTACTAGAGACATAAATGCAGCCTAAATAATGAAGTTCTAAATAGTGAAGGGGTAAAAGAACAAATAACAGAAGCAACAATTATATTAAACAGAATAACAATAAGATAATATATCAAAATACATGGAATGTAGCTAACACAATCTCTTAGTGGCACATCTCTGACAGGACAAATTTATACAATAGACAGGAAGATCATTAATTAATTGATCTTCATGTTTAAAAAAATTAAATCAACAAATTAACAAGACAAAAAGAAGCAGAAATAAATTTTGAAAATTAAATTATAAATAAATTTTAAGGGGAAAAATAAAAGGCTGTTGTATTTTTCCCCATGGGACCATTTTAAATTGTTGTAAACAATTAATGCTGATCAGCAGCTACTCTGCAATTTATCACCTTGGAAAAGAACTGCACAGAGCTTTGAGGAGTCATGGAACTAAGTCAGGGTCATATACTCAGAATGCTTCAGCAGCTCTTCTTGACTGGTAGATAGATTCTCTATCCACTATATAAAATTGACTATGTTTGGTGTGGTAAAGAAAAAGGCTAACCAAATTGTTAAACTATTACTTGATTTTGGAGAAGTAGAAAAATATACTGACAGTAAACTAAGAAAAATAGAGAGAAAATATAGGGAAAGGGAGAAGGGAAGGAAAAGGGAGAAAGAGATAAAGAGGATAATTCACACAAAACACAAATGAAAACTTTCATAAGAAAGGAGTAAAGAAAATTATCTTAGCTACTGTCTGCAATTTTGTGAACAACAGAGCTGAGAATTTAAAGAAATTGATACATATCTCAAAAGGTCATTGAGAGAAAGGTCCCTTACTTAAGTCCAATTCACTTGCATATCACAGCATTACCTCCCCTTAGTTTGAGAACTAAGGACAAAGAGCAACCCACAGGATCCACAATTTTCATAGCACCATAATTTGAAGTAGCAAAAAAAAAACTGGAAATGAATTATCCACTGACTGATTAAGTGAATGGTTAAACAATAAGTGGCATGTGAATATAATGAAATAAGTTTATACTATAAGGAATGAAAAACATGAACAACTTAAAGAAAAATGGAAAGATTTCCATTAACTGATTCAAAAAAATTTTGAGGAGAAGAAAAAGAAAGAAGAAACGGAATATATGCAATGACAAATAAATGCAGAGCTAAAAGACGACTAAGGTCAAATACAATGATCTTTTGTTTTCAGATGGCTGATATTAGTCAAATAACTTATTATTATCATTTCAATTTAAAATGGTGAGTGATTTATCATAGATTTTCTCTATATCAGACAGTTACCTTTTTTTAGTTCTTTTGATAAAACTTCATTTTAAACTTTGCATTAATTCCTATTAGTGAAATTACCATATATTTCTGTTTCTTAGCTGTATATTTCCCTCTTTTAGGAAATGGGGCCTTAGTTTGCTAAATTAATTTGGTAAGTTACATTCTTTCTCAATTATTAAGAACATCTTTACTAAAATAACTAAACATTTTACTGAATGAATAAACTGATATATACAACTGCTCTAGATGACATATTTCTTTCATAATTCATACGTGAATTGATCCAAAATTAGACTGTTTACTATATTTCATCTTTTACTTTTTTAAGTATTTTAAAATTTTGTAGACGATCTTCCATTTCCTTTGAATTTCAGGTTTTGCTATCATATAATTATGAGGATTTATTTCTAATAACTATTTTTATGAATTTTGCTCACTCATGTTATTTTGGAATTTTGATTTAATTCTTTCATCAAACAGGTTAGGTACTGGTTTACTAACTACATTAGCCCTTTCTTTTTCAAATAGATTTTTATTTATTTTGTTAAATGTTTCAAAATTACATGTAAAATGATTTTAATAATCATTATTTTTTTTAATTTTCAGTTCCAAGTTGTCTTCCGCTCTCCTGTCCCTAAATCATCCATTCAAACAATTTGATATGAATCATACATATATGGTCATGAAACATGTGTTGCCATATTAACCATGTTCCAAAAGAAGAAGACAAACATTGCCAAGAAAAATGAATAAAGAACATAAGAATGCTTCAGTCTGAATTCAGAGTGTATCAGTTCTTTCTCTGGAGATGGAAAGCATTTTTCATTATGGATCCTTTGGAATTATCTTGGATCGTTGTCTTCATTAGAGTAGCTAAGTCTTTGTTGATCGTGCTTAAAATATTCCTGGTTTTATGCTTAATGTTTTTCTGGTTATATTCATCTCATTTTACATGAGTTAATATGTCTTTCTAGTTTTTTTAATGAAAACATCCTGCTCATTATTTCTTTTTTTAATATAAATTTATTTACTTTAGTCTTCGACATTCACTTCCACAAGTTTTTGAGTTCCAAATTCTCACCCTATCTCACCCCTCCCCCCACCCCAAGATGGCATGCATTCTGAATGTCCCTTCCCCTAGTCTGTCCTCTCTTCTATCTCTTCCCCCTGCCCCTTCTCTTATCCCCTTCCCCTTCTATTTTCCTGTAGGGCAGGATAGACTTCTATACCCCCATTTCCTGTATTTCTTACTTCCCAGTAGCATGTGAAAACATTTTTTTTAAACATATGTTTTTAAAACTTTAGGTTTCAGATTTTCTTTCTTCCTCCCTCCCCACCCACCCTCACTGAAAAGGCAAGCAACTCAATATAGGTTGTACATGTGTGGTTATGCAAAACACTTTCATAGTAGACATGTGAAAAACTAACTCTATTTCCCTTAATCCTATCCTGCCCTCCCATTTATTCTATTCTTTCTTTTGACCCTGTCCCTCCTCAGAAGTATTCACTTCTGATTACACCCTTTCCCAATCTGCCCTCCTCTCTATCATCCCCCTGCTTTCTTGTCCCCTTCTCCCCCTATTTTCCTGTAGGGTAAGACAGATTTCCATATCCAGTTGAATGTGTATTATTCCCTCCTTAAGCGAAATCCTACGAGAATAAGATTCACTCATTCCCTCTTACCTTCCCCCATTTCCCCTTTTCTTTTCTGTTTTTTTAATGTGTGTGTGAGATAATTTACCCCATTCTACCTCTCCCTTTTTTCTTCTCCAAATATAATCCTCCCTCATCCCTTAATTTTATTCTCCAGATAAGACCCATTAATCTTCAACTCACCCTTTGCCCTCTATCTATCTATCTATCTATCTATCTATCTATCTATCTATCTATCTATACATGTAATTTTTTTTCCTCCAACTACCCTAATACTGACAAAGGTCTCATGAGTTATAAATATCATCTTTCCATGCAGGAATGTAAACAGTTCAATCTTAATAAGTCTCTTATGATTTCTCTTTCCTGTTTACCTCTTAATGTTGCACTTGAGTCCTGTATTTGAAAGTCAAATTTTCTATTCAGCTCTGGTCTTTTCATCAGGAATGCTTGAAAGTCCTTTATTTCACTGAATGACCATTTTTTCCCCTGAAGGATTATACTCAGTTTTGCTGGGTAGGTGATTCTTGGTTGTAATCCTATCTCCTTTGCCCTCTGGAATATTATATTCCATGCCCTGCAGTCCTTTAATGTAGAAGCTGCTAAATCTTGTGTTATCCTGATTGTGTTTCCACAGTACTTGAATTGTTTCCTTCTGGCAGCTTGTAATATTTTCTCCTTGACCTGGGAACTCTGGAATTTGGCTACAATATTCCTAGGAGTTTTCCTTTGGGATCTCTTTCAGGAGGAGATCTGTGGATTCTTTCAATTTCTATTTTGCCCTCTGGTTCTAATATCAGGGCAGTTTTCCTTGATAATTTCTTGAAAGATGATGTCTAGGCTCTTTTTTTGATCATGGCTTTCAGATAGTCCAATAATTTTTAAATTCTCTCTCCTGGATCTATTTTCCAGGTCAGTTGTTTTTCCAATGAGATATTTCACATTGTTTCTAATTTCATTCTTTTGGATTTGTTCTACTGTGTCTGATTTCTCATAAAGTCACTATCTTCCAATTGCTCTATTCTGATTTTTAAGGAAGTATTTTCTTCAGTAATCTTTTGGACTTCCTTTTCCATTTGGCCAATATTTCTTTTTAGGGCATTCTTCTCCTCATTGGCTTTTTGGACCTCTTTTGCCATTTGGGTTAGGCTATTTTTTAAGGTGTTATTTTCTTCAGTATTTTTTTGGGTCTCCTTTAGCAAGCTATTGACTTGTTTTTCATGATTTTCTTGCATCACTCTCATTTCTCTTCCCAGTTTTTCCTCTACATCCCTCACTTGCTTCTCAAAATCCCTTTTGAGCTCTTCCAAGGCCTAGGACTGATTCATGTTTTTCTTGGAGGCTTTGGATGTAGGAGCTTTGACTTTGTTGTCTTCTGGTTGTATGTTTTGATCTTCTTTGTCACCAAAGTAAGATAATATAGTCTGACCCTTTTTGCACTGCTTGCTCATGATCCCAGCCAATTACTTGAGTTTTAACCTCTTTGTTAAGGTAAGAGTCTGCTTCCAATGTGGAGAATGTACTCTCCCAAGCTTCAGGGGTTTGTACAGCTGTTTTCAGAGATACTTATAGGGACCTGTAAATTTTCAGTTCTTCCAAGGTGGTATGATAAGGGGGAGTGTTTACTCCTTTCCTGGCCTGTGACCACAAGTATTCCTTTCTGTTCTGTAACTGTGAGGAGGGGTTCCTCTGCACAGCCACTACAAGCTCCACCTGGATAGCTCTCCTCCTTACCCCAGCCCCGCCACCCAGAACTGTGACCCAGATCCAAACACAAGCAAAGGAAGAGATTCCTGCCTCAGCACTGGCAAAGAGTTCCCTGCAATCCCTCTCTGATCAGCCACTTGATTCCCCCTCACTCTGTGGGCCAGAAGCTCAGGAAGCAGCTGCCCCCCCCACCCCAGGCCACACTTTTGGGGAATGGAGCTGACACCCCACCTTCCTCTCTCAGCACAGACAGAGACAGACTTTTCCCACTGACCTTCTAAGTTGTCTTTGGCATTGGTGGATTGAGGAGTCTGGAAACCTGCACAGCTGCCCGAGATTCAGTCCTCTGAGGCCTGCTCCAGGTTTGCTGAGGCCTGTGCGCAGTGCTCCACTTCCAGCCCGGCATGATATACCTTTCTGATCAATCATCCAGGTTGTCTTGGGCTGGAAATTTGTTTCACTCTGTGTTTTTATGGGTTCTGGTGCTTCAGAATTTGCTTAGAGCTATTTTTTTATGAGTATTTGGAGGGGTTTGGGGGAGAGCTCAAGCAAGTCACTGCTTTCACTCTGCCATCTTGGCTCTGCCCCACCCTGCTCATTATTTCTTATAACATAATAGTATTTCATCACAATCTATACCACAACTTCTTCAGCCATTCTGCAACTGATGAGAATCCCTTCAATTTCTGATTCTTTGCCACCACAAAAAAAGAACTAATATAAATATTTTTAATACACATGTGGTCTTTTCCCTTTTCTTTGTTCTCTTTGGGATAATGACACAGCAGTGATATTGCTGGGTCAAAGGGTATGCACAGTGTTATAGGTCTTTGGGAGTTCTCCAGAGTGGGTCAACCAGTTCACAAGTCTACCAATAGTTCATGTGTGTCCTCATTTTTCCATGTCTCCTCTGGCATTTGTCCTTTTCTTTTTCTTTTACATTAGCCAATCTGATAGCAGTGAGGTGGTACCTCAAAGTTGTTTTAATCCGCATTTCTCCAATCAGTAGAAATTTAGAGCATTTTTTCATGTGACTACTGATAGAATTGATTTTGTCTTCTGAAAACTGCCTATTCATATCTTTGACCATTTGTCAACTGAGAAATGGCTTTTATTTTTATAAACTTGGCTCAGTTACCTATATATTTGAGAAATGAGCCCTTTATCAGAAAAATTTGCTGTAATTTTCCCCAAGTTTCCTGTTTTTCTTCTAAATTTGTTGCATTAAATTTCTTTGTGCAAAAGCTTTTAATTTCATTTAATCAAAATTATCTATTGAACTCATGATTCTCTCATTTGGTCATAAACTCTTCCCTCTACCCAGAATATATTGCTGTTCAGTCATTTTTTTCAGTTGTGTCCAACTCTTTGTGACCCCATTTGGGGTTTTGTTGGCAACAATACTGAAGTGGTTTGCCATTTCCTTCTCCAGCTCATTTTACAGATGACAAACAGAAGCAAACAGGGGTAAGTGACTTGCCCATAGTCACACAGCTAATGATGTCTTCCTGAATTTTGGTCTGGCACTTTGTGCACTGTGCCACCTAGCTACCATAATACAGGGCAGCCCAGAACATAGGTATTTAATTAATATTTGTAAGTGAATAAGTGAATATGATTTTCAAGTGCTTGCCTGGACCTTAGTCTGTAGAGAGTATAATATAACTGTCCACATTATTATTTTTTTTTATTTATCTCTAGAGCACACTCTGGATTTCCTCTACCATGCTTCAGAAAACTCTTCAACCTAGAAACTCACTCCAGCGGTGGAATACACACTTTGGAAGTATCTTCTGGTTCTGCAATCATTCCTCTGATTAGATGGTTCCTCTCAGAACTTCCCTTTAAGGAGCACACTCCAGGCAGTCTTGTCTCATTATTCTGTAGTTCGCAGTCAAGGACTTTCCCTAACATATTCCTGTGCAAGATACCTTTGGCATACACGTCCTATATTGTATAGCTTCCTTTTATGAGTTGCCTTCCTTCATTAGAATGTAAGCCCCTCATTCTGTTTCATTTGTATTCCCAGCCATTGGCATAGTGCCTTGCACTTAGTGGAGTTTAATAAATGTTCATTGATGGATTCACTGATTTTTGATTGATATTTAATGTGATGTTAAATGAGTGCTTGACTATACAGCACTGAGAGTATTTACTGTAGGTAGTCTTGTTTGCTGGTCTGTCTTAATCTTGAATTTGCTTGATTTTCCCCAAGCTTTCCAAATAGTGCATTGTAAATAGAAGACTGTAAGAGGATCTATATTTGTTCTATTTTGCCAGATTCTGTGTGTTCAATAATTTTAAAGGTGTTCAAAAGAAAGAAAAAGGTATGACCCATTTTTTTCAGGATCCCAGTCTAAAGACTTAGGTTAAGCACTTTTGAGTAGAATGGAAGTGGAACACATAAAACAGGCATGGGTTAATCATGTGAAGGGTTGTTTCTGGTTGAAGGAAAGGTATTGTAGAGAAAAAGAACATGAAAACTCAGCCTTTCTAGCCAGAAATGCAAAATGTAAAAACTGAATATGAAAGTTTTGAAAAGAAACATCATTTTTAAGGATCCATAGTCTCTTTGATGTAACAATTTCCTCCTGGTGCAGATCTGAACCTATTTGTGCCTTCTTATCCTTGTGATTCTCATGCTTCCATGCATTTTCTATAGAGGAGCTACCTGGAGTACTTTCTCTATGTCTTTTTTAATAGTTCAAGGATATCAGTGAATATGTTGAATGCATGTGATAATATATGAACTGACAGAAAGTAAAATTACCAGAACCAGGAACACTGTATAGGAAATGATAACAAGTAAGTGGAAAGAGCAGCAGCAAAACAATCAAAGTACATAATACAGAATTAAAAAGTCCAAAGAGATGTAGCCTCCAGATTTTGAGAATCACTCTTAATTCAATTACCCAACGAGGACAACTTAGGCTGTGAGAAATTGCATTTATGTCCTACTTATGCAAGATGATGTTCAGTATAATGTCACATGTGGTCATGTAAAACCTATTGTACTTTGAAACAAAAAAGACTCAAAATAATTTCAATGTAACCTTCTTTTCTTGTACTAATACTTAATCCAGTAGTCTAAGCAAATGGTTATGTTTTCAGGTCTTTCTTAACTGCTTGAGCTTCTATCCAAAGCTTCTTGTTCTCAAACACTGGAATGAAACCTTTGTCAGAAATTCTTCCTTCTGTTTAGTAAGCAGCATGATCTCTGCCTCCATCTCCTTAGGGGCTCTAATATCAAAATTGCTGGTGGTTACAGGGGTTGTTTATCCTCTAAAATCTTGGAGTGTTCACAATACTAGGAGATTTTGACTCAAGATACAGAAAGACAATGGCTAATAATTTTCCTAAGACTTATTTTTAAGGCAAATTTTTAAATCAACATAAAGGATACTTAACTTGTGTCAGTTCTACATTCTTTTAATTCTTGCTTCTAATTATATTAGTTTTCTTATCAAATTTCTTATGAAAGCTTTTTTGTTAATATCAATGTTGATATTTTAATAAAGGGTATCATATACATCATGATTAATGATCTAAGTTCAAGAAGGTTGGTCTACATAATTCAAATATCTCATTTACTTGGTAAATTTCATTTCATCCCCAACTTATTTCAAGCAATGTATTTACTTTGTAGTTTCAGGTTTATGTAGGATCAACCAACATTTATTTTAATCTGCTGCATATCCATTTGATCTCATGCATCTTTCATTCAAGATATATAACCAGATTGTCCATATTTTGTTTTTATTATCCCCATTTACTCAAATGGAATTATCCTATCCTAACAATTTTGGGCTGATCTATGACAGAACCTACAAGGCTATTGAAATTATATACAGCCCCATCTATTGAAAGCCACAAGCCTTCCATTTCCAGGAAGAATTACAATTTGAAGATTGCTAGTGCAAGTTCTCAAAAGACAATTCAGTCTATTGAGCCATGAAATTGATGACATGAAGATTTTTTGCCTGAAAACATCTAAGATGAAATTACAAAAGCACATTCTAGTCAACATCATTGAGAGCAAATGCCAATCCACCCCATGTCTTGCATTGTCATGAGCAATATGATTCAGTAGTAGAATTTAATGGGACATAAAATTAGTATATCCACAAAGCCCAATGATGAATCACTGATGAGGTTAAGAAATACTAGTACCTAATGTAAATGATGTCACAGCTGAGCTGAAGATATGGAATCATAATTTCTTTTTCAAAACAGACTTTTTACTCTTTTTTAATTACTACCACTTTTCCATGATTCTCCCTTTGCCACAAACACCTTATTTTAAGTGCATACAACCCAGCAAAACAAATGAAGAAACTGGCCACATCTGTGAAAGGCATGATCATGAAAGGCAACTGTTCTCCTGTTTCTGCTAGCTTTGCTCCTTTACAATACATTTTATTCTTCACAACTTTCTTGGTATTCCTCATATCTGTTATTTCTTAGGGCCCAATGATATTCCATTACATCAACATGCTACAATATTTCCCCAATGGATGAATACCCACTTTCCTTTCAGTTCTTTTCTACCACAATAAAGTGATGATAAAAATATTTCTGCATAGAGGGAATCTCCCTCTCTTGTAAATAAACTATGAGGGATCTAGGAAAGAATACTTTTGATTTGTTCCCATAGTGTAATGATATTCCACATATGCAAAATTAAACTTATAATATCAGTTTTGACATTTACTACCCTCAGCAAAAGGAATGTCAATTTCACAAAAAACTAAACTGCATTTCATTAGAATAAAAAATTAACATCCTTTACTGACACTGCTCTAAGATAACCATATTAATCTTTATCAACTTCTGATTTTGAATAAAAGATACCAGTCAGCCAAAAATAATGGTATTAAATAGATTCAATGGTATGCTTTTCAAAAGCATATGCTCACAAACCAAGTATACTGAAACATCATCATGAAGAGATATCAGGACTAAATCTACAATGCATGATCAATTTTTTAAATTTTGAAACATTGATTATAAAATTCGCTGATTATATTGGGCATACCACTAAATATGATACATAGGAGAATTTTGGTGGTCTATTATAGGCTAGAATAGGGCTTGGGATAGTTGTATCCAAATGGGAAAGGAAAGGGCCACTGGGAATCTTTTGCCTCCGAACTGTGACAATATACTCTCTGTTTTATGAAAATCTATGCTTTCTAGTGCTCACAATTCAGAGTTTGAAGGCCTTTCACATATATTGAAGTACATTGATGTCATGTCTGTACCATTTTGTTAAAATTACTGAAAATTCTGAATTTACCATTTACAGTTCATAGCTTTCTTCTTGCTTCTGTTCCTATTTATACAATAGTATATATACATATTTCAAAGTTTGTGTGAAAACAGGATGTGAAACATCTCCACACACCCCTATATTTCCTACGTTTATGAAGATACCCCCCACCTCTCCCAAAAGTCTAAATTCCACTGCTATGTGGAAACTCCAGATAAGGAAACTTCCCCTATCAGTGTGGGTTTTCATATTCTTTACAATTTATAGTGTCCAAGAATTTCCCAGAGCATCAAGAGGGTAAGTGACTTGCCTAGGGTCACACACTCAGCATATGTAAGAGGCAGGATTAGAAACAGATATTCTGGGTTTTTACTCTAGCTCTGTCAATCCATTATAGAATGTGACCAAATTAAGCAAGAATTCTTGCCTCTCTATTCCTCTGTTTTCCAATTTTGAAGCTGTAGTGATTTTGTTATCAATTATAACAGCATAAATAATTCATTATTTTGGCATTTTCTGTTGCTTTAAACTCTTTTGTTGACTCTCCCTTCAACTCCTCTGGTGTATCTTTACTTAGATCCTTAAAGGGCTGTGTGATCTTGTCAGTGTGAATGCTGTGATAACCAGTAAAGATCAATTTCCCCCCACTGCACAACTTCTTTCTGATGTCATTCCTCTGAATCCTTTAATATCTTAAAGAAAACAATGGAGTGCTCAAGCTATCTATCTTCCCTCCTTAGTAAATAACCAGCACTCTTCCTCTTCTGTTTGTACATGTCATTGAATATAACTTTTATAACACTTCTTACAGATTCTTCAGTTAGAGCTAAAATGAATGTTGGATTTCATCTCCTTCTTACATATTTATTTTACAAATAAAGAAACCAAGGCTAAAAAATATGGAATGTAAAATGGCTCCTGTGGACCTTCCTGCAGGACATCATCATTTTTAATATTGCACCATTTACCAAAGCTCATAATTGATGTATTCACAGGCTTTTGCTCACAATTAATTGTGATTCTTTTAAGATTATGACATTCCATGATTTCCAGCAATACCATATCACAGGAGAATATCAAAGTTAAAATATGAATTTTGGTTTAGCAGTTTATGATTATGAAAAGTACCATACAATTCCCCCATTGACCTTCTACTACTCCATTTGAGGTCAGATTATTTTCCATTTGTACCTCCTCTCCCAGATTATGTATTATTAAACTAACTGGGCAGCCAATCCTGCCATATGTCACAGTCTTTTTTTTAATATAACTTGTTATTTTATTGCAAATGGTTAATGTTAAACGTTTTTAATTATTTTGGATTTTACTGAAGGGTCTTTTAAATAATTTTCTAGGGTTTTATGCAATTGTTATAGCCTTGTCTACAAATAGGAGTCTTTGAAGCATTTCCCTTGCTTGAAGGAAAGTCTGCTTTTTAGACTCTATATAGGCCATGACACTGATAAACATCTTAGATGAAGTTGTTTTTCCCTATGTAAAGTTGCACCTGATTTCAATAATCAAGTGGTACCTACTATAAAATATTGTCTGTCCTCTACATATGAGATACCTCATCTGATGACATTACAAAGCTCATATATGTAGAACTTTAGAATTCATCTAAATAAACTCTTACATTTTATAGATGAGGAAACCAAAGACCAGAAAGATTAAATTATATAACTAACATCACAGAGGATTTAAGTGACAAACATATGATCTCTGACTCCAAATCCGATGGATGTCCATATGTATGTATGTATGTATATGTGTATGTATATGCACATATACACATATACACACCTATACATTTATTTGTAAATCACTTAGCATACTTTCTGACATATAGTTGATACTTGATAAATGCTTATTCTTTTCTTCAAGTCAATTTTTTTTTGTAAAAATCAGTAATTCAATTCACATTAAGTTCCTACTATCTAGTCACTGTGGTAAGAACCAAGGATATAAAAAGAGGCAAAAGACAATCTCCACCTTCAAGGGGCTTATGATCTAATGGGAGAGACATCAAGAAAAAACTTTTTTGTAGTACATGGCACCTTAGACAGCTCTTGAAGGAAGTAAAATATTCTGCATGACAGAGGTATGAAAACAGTGCATTCTAGGAATGAGGCATAGTAAATGATCTCCAAAGGCTTTCCTTATTTAGGGAAGAATAAAATGGTCCGTTTGGCTAGAATGTGATAGGAGGGAGGGGTTGATTGCACAGCAAAGGAGACCAAGAATGAATAGCCAGATAGATTGGAGAACCAAATTGTAGCAGGGTCTCAGGAGCAGATAAAGGAAAAAATATACATGAGAAAGTGTGGCTGGCATTGTCAAGAATCCTAGAGATGTCAGGTAAAATGACTGAGAAAAGGACATCACATATAGAGATTGAGATACTTGCTACACTTGGAGAGAGCAATTTCATTTATGTGTTAGTGTCAGAAGCCAGGTGGTAAGGGGGACTGAGAAGTGCATACAAGTTGAGGAAATAGAAGCATCTCATACAGATATTATTCCCTAGGAGTATGACTCTGAAAGAAAAAAGGGATTTAGGGAAATAGTGTAAGGGGTGGTAGCTCTATTAAAGATTGCTTAAATGCATGAGAAATCTAAGCCTGTTTAACAGATATCAGATTTTCTGTTTAGCTCTAGTCTTTTCATGTGGAATGCTTGGAAGTCATTTATTTCATTGAATATCCATCCCAACCCCACCCCACCTCCCAGTTTTCATGGGTAGGTGATTCTTTGTTATAACCTTAGTTCCTTGCCCTCCAGGAATATCATATTCCAAGCCCTCTGATACTTTAACATAGAAGCTGCTAGATCTTGTTGTATTTGGATTGTTTCTTTCTGGCTGCTTGCAATATTTAATATTTTCTCCTTGACCTGGGAACTCTGGAATTTGGCTATAATATTCCTAGAAGGGGTAATTTTGAGATCTCTTTCAGAAGGGAATCAGTAATTTCTTTCAATTTCTATTTTACCCTTTGATTCTAGAATATAAGGGCAGTTTTCTTAGTAATTTTTTGAATGATGATGTATAGGCTCCTTTTTAATAATTTTGTTTAGGTAACCTAATTATTCTTAAATTATATCTCCTTAATCTATTTTGCAGGTCAGTTTTTTTCCAATGAGATATTTCATATTTTCTTCAAGTTTTTTTTTCTTTTGACTTTGATTGTTTCTTGATTTCTCACAGACTCTTTAGCTTCCTCTTGCCCATTTCTAATTTTTAAGGAATTATTTTCTTCATTGGGCTTTTGTGCCTTCTTTTCCATTTGGCCAATTCTACTTTTTAAGTAGTTCTTTCTTTCATCAATTCCACCTATATATCTGCCAATCTCTACCAATAAAACAAAGACCATTGTCTTTGCTACTGAGGTTAGAAGTAGTTGACAGTAATGAGGATATGGACAGGGTGGTATAAGTAGAAGGAGTTAACTTTAGTAGAGAAGAGGAAGCAAAGGTCTACAACTAGAAATGGTAAGTGATGAATATTTCTCTTTGTTTCTTGGCCCAATGTGTCCAGGAACATGAAAGAAGAAACAATGATAACTGGAGAAGTTAATGAAGGATTAGAAGAAGTCTGGAGAAAGCAAGGATTCTGTGAGCATAAGGAGATGGAAAGAATGTGAAAGGAAGAGATTTATAATAAATGGGATCTTTTGTTAGTTGTAGAAAGTTCTGAATCTTACAATCCTATAGCATGCTCTAGTTTGCATAGTTATAGTATA
The DNA here is from genome assembly GCF_003287225.1 of Phascolarctos cinereus. Taxonomy (NCBI): domain Eukaryota; kingdom Metazoa; phylum Chordata; class Mammalia; order Diprotodontia; family Phascolarctidae; genus Phascolarctos; species Phascolarctos cinereus. Next base: position 406,728,614 of record NW_027555847.1, on the reverse strand, counting down.
CCTAAGGCAGCAGTGTATAGTGAAGGAAATAGGACTGAGAAGCAGGACCACCTGGGTTCCAGTACTGCTCCCAACCATGTTGGCTGTATGATGCAGGCAAGACAATTAAGCTCTACATCAACCTAGGCACCTTCCTCAGACTATTAGTAGCAAAACAGTTGTAATAGCAACATGGTTTCCCCACAGGGAATTCCCTACACTAATGAAATCACAGGTCTGAAGTTAAAGTGCCTGCCAAACATGTGTTTAGTCATTCTTCCATTCATTAGATGTGTGAGGTTTTGGAATTTGTATTTTATGTTGCTATTAATATTAAAGTTATTAATATTTTTAAACTTTCTTTTTTTCCCTTTCAACAACTTCTTTGGGATAGAGATTTAACATTAGAATCACTGGCTCAAAGTGTATTGACACTTTTCTAGATTTTAACTTATAATTACCACATTGTTTTCCTAAAGCATGATAACAATCCCTAGCTTCCTTAAGCAGTTTAATAGTGTCTGTTTCTCCAAATTCCCACTAACACTGATTTTATCATTTTTAAATGTGTTTACCACTTTAATGGGCTTTAGGTAGTATCAATTGTTTAATGTAGTTCTTAATTATTATAAAGTTTGAATAATTTTCTAGACGTCTATTTATAATGTGTATTTCTTCTTTCAAGAATTGCCTGACAATATTATCTGATCAATCATCCAATAGAGGGATAGCATTTATTCCCTACATTTATGCCAGTTCTTCATTGACTATAACTGTCAGATATTCATTAAAAATAGGAATAGTAATGCTTTCTCCTACATGCTGATTCCCTTTAAAATTTTTGGATGCATTACCTTTGGATGTGCAAAAGCCTTATTTTTTATATAATTAAATCCAACTATTTTGTCTCACATAATATCTTACATTTGTTCAATAGATAAGAATTTTCCTCTTCTATACAACTGTAGCAGATATATCATTCTGTTTTCTTTTAACTTTGTTATGATTTGTAAAAAAATTGATCCGTTTGGAATTTATTGTGCAATAAGTTTTCAGATCTGAATCTAATACTATTTTTTTCTGCCACACAGCTTTCCAATTTTCCCAACAGTTTCAAATGAGTAATGGTTCCTTTCAACAATACTTTATGGTCTTCTATTTATCAAATGCTAGCCTAATGTATGTCTTTGTTTCTAAGTCTTGATAATTTATTCTGTTTCATTAATCTATATTTTGCCCAGCACGAGATAGTTTTGATAATTACCAGTTTATAGTATAACCTGAAATCTGTCAATCTCCTTCTGTTTGCCCCTTCCCTCCCCATAATTCTTATTGATATTCCTGTCTATTTGTTCCTCTATATAAATTGGATTTTTTTATTTAATTCTGTGAAAGAATCTTTTGATATTTTTATTGTTATTCATTAAAATTTAATTGATATAACTAGGCATTGCAGGTACATGCCTAGAATCCCAGCTAACAGTGAGTCACTAAGGCTGGCAAGATTTCTTAAGCTCCATGGTTCTGAGCTACCCTCAGCTATACTGATCAGGTGCCTGCACTAAATTAGATGAGCTCCCAAGAATTGGAGGTTGGGGGAGATTGGGGCATGGGGTTAGCGGGTGGGGGGGGGATAACCAGGTTGGGCAAGAAATGAAATACCAACCTGGGTTGGAAAGAGAATGGGTTAGACTCTCATTTTGGCCTATGATTAGCTGCTCTTAAAATCTGGTTGAGATAAGGAGTCTCAAATTAATATATATATATCAGTCAATTAGTTAAAGTGGATAGTATGGATATATTAGCTGTTTCCCCAACCTAACTATACAAATTTGGTCATCTCTTGAATTATCTAATTCTTCCTTTGCTTCTATTAAAACAGCTTCCAAATTGTCTTTAATAAAGTCATGTACATATTTTGGTAGAGTAATGCTCAGATATTTTGCATATTGCCACTGTAAGTTGTTTCTTTATATCAATTTCTTCCGGATTTTTGTTGTTATTAGTGATCTATAGGGAATGTCTTATTTTACCAATGTGGAATATTGTAGAATCTCAGACACAGAAGGCATGCTAAAGGCAATTTAATCCTTATTCCAACTTGTTCTGAACAAGAAACTTCAAACATATTTGACAACACACATCCAGCCTTTGTGGGAAGATGTCCAGTGGGAGGGAACCTAGAACATGCTGCACTAAGGAAGCATTGAGTTTGAATTCTTCCTCAGACCTTGATTAGTTGTATAACAATAGATAACTTCTCTTGGCCTCATTTTCCACATCTGCAGAATAGAAATAAAAACAGTATGTACCTCACAGGTTTGTCGCAACAATCAAATGAGTTAAAATATGTAAAGTACTTTACAAACCTTAAAATGTTACATAGTTGTTAGATATTATAATTGTTGCCATCTTTATTGCTATCATCTCCTGAGATCATTCATTTTACGTTTTTATAGTTCTAATTGTTAAGAAATTTTTCCACTTAACCCCAATTGCCTAAAACCAAAAAAAAAAAATTCTCGTCAAACTTTATTTGTAATTTAAAATTTCAACCCACTTCTTCTGTAATACTTTTGCAACCAAGCAGACAAAGTCTAATCCCTCTTCCATATGAGAACCCTTCAAATACTTTGAAGGCAAGTAGCATTTGTAGCTTTACTTTGAGCCTTCTGTTATTGAAGCTAAATATTGAAAGTTATTTCAAAGATAGTTAGACAATAAGGACTCAGACCCTTCAACATCCTGGTTACTCCAACTCTGGACAAGCTCCAGTTGATGAATATACTTACTAAAATGTGGTGCCCAGAAATTAATATAGTGCACTTTGTGATACATAAGTAGATAGATGTACATACATGTGTATATACACAAATATATATATATATATATGTATATATATATGCATATATATATATATATATACACACACACACACACAATACATATATATGTATAAGTGTTCATATCTATCTATAAGCATATATTTTAAAAGGGTCCTTTGATGTTTAAGCTTATTGTATGTTCATAGAATATAAGCTCATTGAGGTCAAGGAACATTCTGTTTTTATCCATGAATTCTGAGCTGCTAGCACATAACTAATATTTACTAAATACTTATTGATTGATTTAACAAATGTTTATAGTTTCTGTATGCAAAATAAAAATTGAATATATTTCATTTTATTTTGTTAATTATTTCCCAATTCAAGTAAAAAAAAATTGACATCCTTTTTAAACAAATTTTGAGTTTCAAATTGTCTTCCTTTCTTCACTCTCTAACTCCTTGAGAAGCCAAGCATTATGATATTAATTATACATGTGAAATTATACAAAACGTATTTTCATATTATCGATGTTGCAAACAAAAAACACATGGAAAAATACAAGAAAGATAAAGAAAATGAAAAGAGTATACTTCAATCTGTACTTAGAGTGTTTCAGTTGTATTTTTCAAGGTGGATAGTATTTTTCAACATGGGTCCTTTGGAATTACCTTGGATCATTGTCTTGATCAAAGTAACTAAGTTTTGAGAGTTGATCTTTCTTACAATATTGTTATCACTGCATACAATGTTTTCTTGATTCTTCTCACTTCATTTTGCATCCTTTGTAGAGTCATCCCAGATTCTCTGAAACCATCTTGCTTGTTATTTCTTAAAGCAAAATATTATTCCATCACAATCATAAATTTTTCCCTAAAGATAGCTATGGCTTCATTCAACCAGTTTTGATACATTGTCTCATTGTAATTCTCTTTAAGGAAATTATTGATTATTTCTATGATTTGTTATTTGACTTACTCATTATTTAGGATTAGATTATTTGGTTCCCAATGTATATTTAATCTATGCTTCCTTGGCCCTTTATTGAATATAATTTTCTTTCATTATGGTCTTAAAAGAGTGCATTTAATGTTTCTGCTTTTCTAGTTTTACTGACTATTTTCTCATGTAATGTAGTTAACTTTTTCTTTAAAATTTGGATGCTATGCCATTTTGTTCATATATGTTTAGTGTTAATATTACTTCATTGTCTATAGTGCCTAAGTAAGATGTAGCTTCCCTGGTTATCTCTTTTGATTAGGTCTCTTTTTGTTTTGATTTGTCTGAGATCATGATTGCTATCCCAGTCTTTTTTTCCCTTCAGCTGAAGCATATTAGAGTCTGCTCCAGTCCCTTATATTAACTCTGTGTGTTTCTCTCTGTTTTAGTCTATTTCTTATAAACAGTATATCGTTAGATTCTGATTTCTAATATATTCACCTATCCAATTCCATTTTATAAGTGAATTCATCCCATTTACTTTCATAGTTATGATTGTTATCTTTGCATTTCCCTTCATCTGATTTTCTTCTGTTTTTCTCTTTTTTTATCCTTTCCTTCCTCTAAAGTATATTTTGCTTCTGATCACTACCTTCCTCTGTCCACCCTCCTTTTAATTTCTTCCCCTTTCTCATGTCCCCTTTCCCTACTACGTCCCTGTTGGGTAAGATAGATTTTCATACCCAGATGAATATGTGTATGTGTATGTATATAAATAGATAGATAGTTGCAGATATAGATATATATATATATATAGAGAGAGAGAGAGAGATGTAGATATAAAATAGGTGATTGATAGATAGATAGATAGTTAGATAGATAGGTAGATTACCCTCTTTGAACCAATTTAGATGAGAATGAGGTTCAAGCATGGTCAACATTTCCCATTTACTATAAAAGTTCTTTCTTATGTGCCTCTTTTATGACAGATGATTTTCCCCATTTTTCTCTCTGTTTTTCCTTCTGCCAATCCAATAATTCTTAAATTGTCTCATCTTAATCTATTTCCCAAGTAAGTTTTTTTTGTTGAGATGGTTCCCATTTTCTTCTATATTTTTCATTCTTTTGACTCTGTTTTATTTTTTCTTGATGTCTCATGGCATCGTTAGTTTCCACTTGCCTAATTCTAATTTTAAGGAATTATATTCCTCAGTGAGTTTTTGTACCTTTTTTTTTTCAATTTGGCCAATTCTTTTTTTAAGATGTCATTTTCTTCAGTATTTTTGTGTGTTCTTTTACAAAGCTATTGTCTTTTCTATTTACCAATTTTTCCTCTACCACTCATTTCATTTTAAAAAATTATCTTAGCTCTTCAAGAATTGTTGTGGACTTGTGTTTAATTCATATTTTTCTGTGAGACTTTTCCTGTAACTTTTTAGACTTCATTGTCTTCTAAGTTTGTGTTTTTATCTTCCCTGTGACCATAGTAGCATTTTATGGTAAGATTCATTGCTGTTGTTGTTGTTTGTCCACTTTTCTGACATATTTCTTGACTTTGAATTTGTTAAAATTTAACTCTGTTGGGGGGCAGAGCCAAAATGGCTGAGTAAAACCAATAACTTGTTTGAGCTCTCCCTCAAACCCCTCCAAACACCTGTAAAAAATGTCTCTAAGCAAATTCTAGTGGAGTAAAACCCACAGACAAAAGACAGAGTGAAACAAACTCCCAGCTCAAGACAACCTGAATGGTTGATTGGAAAGGTCTATCATGCTGGGCTGAGAGAGGAACACAGTTCAGCATGGGCATGAAGCCAAAATAGGCCTCAGCAAACCTAGAGCAGTCCTCCAGGTACTGAACCACCAGCAGCTGTGGTGGTTTCCAGAATTTTCAACCCACAAAAGCCAAAGACAACTTAGAAGATCAGTAGAAAAAGTCTGTGACCTCCGTGAGAGAGAAGCTTGGTCCTAGCCCCAGTCCCAGGGCAGCAAATGCTTCTAGAGTTCAGGCCACAGAGTGGGAATTGAGTGGCTGATCAGAGGAGGTTTTCAGGGATCTCTTTTCTGATGCTGAGGCAGGATTCTCTTGCTATGCCTGTGCTTGGGTCTGGGTCACAGTTCGGGGTGGAGGTCCTAGGGAGAGGAGGATGGCTGGCATGGTGGAGCTTGTAGTGGTGGCACAGGGTGAATACTCTTCACAGTTCCCAGGCAGAAAATAGTGCTTGTGGTCACTCATAGACCAGAGCACAGGCCAGGAAAGGAATAAACACCTTGCTCTTAATCATACTACCTTGGAAGAACTGAAAATTTACAGGTCCCTAGAAGTATTTCTGAAAATAACTGTACAAAACCTCTAAAGCTTGGGACAGCACATTCTCCACACTGGAAGCAGATCTCTACCTTAACAAAGAGTTTAAAACTCAAGTAATTGGCTGGGATCATGAACAAAAAGTGTAAAAAAAAAAGGCAGACCATAGAATCATTCTGTGGTGACAAAGAAGATCAAAACTTACAACCAGAAGAAGACAATAAAGTCAAAGCTCCTACATTCAAAGCCTACAAGAAAAATATGAATTGGTCTCAGGCCATGGAAGATCTCAAAACAGATTTTGGGAAGCAAGTAAGAGAAGTAGAGGAAAAACTAGGAAGAGAAATGAGAGTGATGCAAGAAAATCATGAAAAAAATTAGTGAGGAGACACAAAAATATATTGAGAAAAATAACACCTTAAAATAGACCAACACAAATGGCAAAAGAGGCTCAAAAAGCCAATGAGGAGAAGATTACCTTCAAAAGCAGAACTGGCCAAATGGAAAAGGAAGCCCAAAATCTCACTGAAGAAAATACTTCCTTAAAAATTATAATGGAGCAAATGGAAGCTAGTGACTTTATGAGAAAGCAATAAATTATAAAATAAAACCAAAAGAATGAAGAAATAGAAAATAATGTGAAATATCTCATTAGAAAAACAACTGACCTGGAGGAGACATAATTTAAAAATTATTGGACCATCTGAAAGCCATGATCAAAAAAAGAGCCTAGATATCATCTTTCAAGAAATTATCAAGGAAAATTGCACTGATATTCTAGAACCAGAGGGCAAAACAGAAATTGAAAGAATCTTCCAATCCCTTCCTGAAAGAGATCCCAAAAGGAAAACTCCTAGGAATATTGGAGCCAAATTCCAGAGATCCCAGGTAAAGGTGAAAATATTGCAAGCAGCCAGAAAGAAATGCAATCAGAATGACACAAGATTTAGCAGCTTCTACATTAAGGAACCAGAGGGCTTGGAATATGATATTCCAGAGGTCAAAGGAGACAGGATTACAACCAAGAATCATCTACCCAGCAAAACTGAGTATAATTGTTCAGGGGTAAAAATGGATATTTAATGAAATAGAGGACTTTGAAGCATTCTTGATGAAAGGCCAGTGTTGAATAGAAAATTTGACTTTCAAATAAAAGATTCAAGAGAAGCATGAAGAGGTAAATAGGGAAGAGAAATCATAAGGGACTTATTAAGGATGAACTGTTGACATTCCTGCCTGGAAAGATGATATTTGTAACTGGTGAGACTGTTCTCAGTTTTAGGGTAGTTGGAGGGAAAAAATATAAATTTATAGATAGATTGATAGATAGAGGGCACAGGGTTAGTTGAAGATGAAGGTGTGATATCTGGAGAATAAAATTAAGGTGTGAGAGAGAATTATGCTGGGAGAAGGAGAAAGGGAGAGATAGAATAGGGTAAATTATCTCACATAAAATAAACAAGAAAAGTGTATTACAGTGGAGGGAAAATGGGGAAAGGTGAGAGGCAATGAGTGAATCTTATTCTCATTAGATTTGGCTTAAGGAAGGGATAACATACAGACTCAATTGGATATGGAAATCTATCTTACCCTACATGAAAATAATGAGTAAGGGGACAAGAGACCAGAGGGATGATTGAAGGGAGGGAAGATTGGGGGAGGGGGTAATCAGAAGTGAACACTTCTAAGGAGGGACAAGGTCAAAAGAGGGAATAGAATAATTAGGGGGCAGGATATGATGAAGGGAAATATAGTTAGTTTTTTACAACATGACTACTATGGAAGTGTTTTTCATGACTACATGTGTATAACCTGTATCAAATTGCATGCCTTCTCAATGAGAGTGGGTGGAGAGGGAGGAAGGTAGAAAATTTGGAATCCAAAGTTTTAAAAACAAATGTTAAAAACTGTTTTCACAAGCAACTGGGAAGTAAGATATGCAGTCAAGGGGGCACAGAAATCTATCCTGCCCTACAGGAAAACAGAAGGGGAAGGGGATAAGAGAAGGGGGGAGGAGACACAGAAGGGAGGGCAGATCAGGGGATAAGGTATTCAGAATGCACACCATTTTGGGATGGGGGGAGGGACAAGATGGGGAGAAAATTTGAAACTCAAAATCTTATGGAAGTGAATGTTGAAAACTAAACATAAAGAAGTTAATAAAATATGAAAAAAAAACTCTGTTCCCAGCATGGGGTAGGGGGGGAATGGAACTTTTTAAGCTCCAGGATTTTTCACCCTGATGTTTTTTGGGCCATCTCTGTAGAAGAGGGTGCAGGGGATGGAGTATTGAATGTTTTCAGTCCTTCCGGGTTGGTGTGATCTGGAGGGCGGTGTGGTGACTGCTCTTCTGGTCAGTGTTCTGGTCCTTACCTGAGAAGGGCTCCTGATCCCTTGGGATTGCAATTAATACTGCTCCTTGAGGTCCCTGCTCCCTTGTGACTGAAAGTGATACTCTTCCTCAGGGCTTCTGTTATTTCTTAACTATAAGTTCTCCTATTTTCCCTTGAATTGTGGCCCAGAAATGGATATATGTAATGGAGCTGCAAAACAGCTCCTGGCCCTAAGTCTAGTGCTGGCACAAAGGTCCTAGTTATCTATTTCTTACCAGTTGCCAGGTCACCTTACCATTTCTAGCTTGAGAGTTCCTGAAGCTGCTGTTGCTTCTGTTGCCACCAACTAATCCCACTCAGGTGTTGTATATATGTAGTCTCTAGGCCAGCCTCTACTGCCACATCACAGATTTTTCTTTCCAACCTTCTAAGCTGTCTTGGGTTGGAAGTATGTCCCATCATGACCTTTTGCTGGCTGTACTACTCCAAATTTTGATTTGAGGTATTATTTTAAAATTGTTTAGAGAACAATGTCGGAAGAGGTCAGCTGGGTGCTTCTTCTAATCCACCACCTTGGTTCCCTAAGCAAAATAACATTTCTCTGCTTGTCTGTACTGAAGCTACAAGTTTCATCTTTTTTTTTTTTGATAGCATGATTGCAACTTCAGTATTTCTGGATTTGCCTGGTGTGTAGAATATTTTATTACAAATTTTTGTCTGCATATTATTACAGTTTAGATGCATTTCTTGCACATAAAAGATTGTTGGGTTTTGATTTCTTATCCATTCCATTAGCTTTTTTTTTTTCTGGATTATCTTATATAAATTTATGTTGTAAGGCAAATGTTTACACACATTTATTTCTTCATATTCCTTTAAAAAAAATCCACTTTCCTTTCTGAGTCAATACATTGTCATTGAGTTAGATTTGCTCATAAGATAATGATGTTAGTCTGTTCCCATGGGCTTTCCCCTTGCCCTCTGTTTCCTACCTTCTTAGCACTAATCTGGGTAGCACTCACTCACTGGGTAGCATTCCTCCTACAAAAAAACTGAATTAGGATTATGGAATTTATTTCATAGTCCACCACCAGTTCAACTCTTACATCTTTACTTCTTCCAAATTTCCCTTGTATCTTTAACCCAGTTATGTGTGTGTGTGTGTGTGTGTGTGTGAGTGTGTGTGTGTGTGTGTGTGTGTGTGTGTGTTCCTTGATGGTCCCTCTATTCTTTCTTTTACATCACAGAGAAAACTATCTCTTTTCTTAAATAATTATTTCTTCTTTTAACCATAATCATAATTTAATTTAATTGTAATTATAATCATTTATCTTGCCTGTATTTCTTTTACTTGAGAGGTATTAAGTTGAATGATTTACTCACTTTTGCATGCCTTTTCTTAATGCATCAGATCCAATCAAATGCCTTATCTAATGCCTCAGATAATTCTCCTTCATCAAATATCTATTTTTTCTTTTTAGAGTTCATGTTTACAGGATGTAATTTTGAGATTCAGCTTCATAACCTTGGCTTTTTTGAGTATGTTGTTCAATTTCTTTCATCAATATCTTCTGATTGTAGAATGATACTGTTATATGAATTGATTTCACTTGACATTGGAATTTGTATTTATTTTAACTACTTCGAGTTTTGGAATTTTCATTCCCCCCCATAATAGTTCTTTGCATTCTCTTAATAATTTATTCTACTTATTAAAAAATTCTGGTGATGCTTATTTTTCCTTGAATCAAGGTATTTTAATATTCTTCTCAAAGACCCATGATCCCAAAGTTACATCTGCCCATCTCGTCTTAAATCTTAGTTACATCAGCTTGCATACAATTCATATGTTCTTTTATTAATTGCGGTAGCATTTTTTCCATTTGCCAAATTTTCCTATGTTCAAATATTGTTTTTCTGTTTCACATGACTTCTCATAATCTCTATATCTATGAGAACTCTCCATCATCATTTCGACTTTTGTTATTCTGCTAATTATGTTGTTTTTTTAAATAAATCAGTTAAAGTTATAATTTATGACATAATTTCTTTCCTAATTTCATCTCTTATGAATTGTATTCATTTTTTAGACTACTGTAGATTTTCATGCCATTGTGTTTCATGATATTTAGGGAGTCCACAAGATTCTGTCACAGGAAATGTAAACTTACTTTTCTTTATATTTTAATATTTAATTAATGGGCTTTGGCTTCTCTTTGAGGTTTTGCTCATTCTTCCTTTTTTATTATTCTTTCTATCATCTATCATCTGTGTGCTATGGTATCATTCAGGCTTTCCCTATTCATCTTTTGGTGTTTTCCCTGTCTTCTTTATTTCTATTTAGCACTTTTCAGATCATGTTCCTTAGTCTTCATTCTATTTGCTACCTGTGTGAATACCTTCTCTTCTCTGAGAACCAGCTCATTTATTTACAAAATAGGGGTGATAAAGCATTCCACAGTGAATAGTAGGATTTTCATAAATGCTTTTTAAATGAATTCATGAAGGAATCCCCTTCTGACTATTACACATCACAGTTATGAAAATCAAATGATAAGATATATAGGAAAGAACATCAAATTGTAAAGTCATGGATTTGTAAGCTATTATTATTGTTGCTGTTGCTGTTACCATTATTATTATTATTATCATATATTTGTCCCCCACAAATAAAATCCTTTTTTCCGAGTGTACTTTACCAACACACAATTTCTTGAGGCACATCTAGTACATATCTTTGGCTCTCTCGTGTCAGCTTCTTTGTTCATAAATTGGAAAACTAAAACCCTAACATGCAGAAAACCCTATTCTCTCCTTGCTCTTCTTCTGTTTTCTACTTTTATTTCCAAGTCCTAATCATAAATGACTTTGCTCTTTTTACTAGCATTTTAATGCCTTACAATATGTTATTCATCAGATCATGAAGTACTCTATATTTACTTTTTTACTTTCTAAAAAAGAATTTATTTAATATTTATAAGTATTTATACTTGCTGAATAACTATCCAAAAATACAAAACATACATATGCTATATATATTTATAAATATGCTATATGAACATGTATAGCACATATGTTATATAAATGCTATTATTCTCAATAATAATATTTATGTACCACTTTAAGATTGTCAAGACACTTTAAAAATATCTCATTTGATTCTCACAACAATTAGTAGCAGGTGCTATTATTATTCCCATTTTTCAGATGAGAAAACTAAAACAGACAGAGGCTAAGTAAGTTGCCCAGGGTCACAGCTAAGTGTCTAAGGCAAGATTTGAACTGAAGGCTTCCTGACTCCAGGCATAATACTCTAATCACTATGCCACTTAGCTGTTTTGAATTTTTGGCCTTGATCTTCCAAACTAGAGAACTATGTGGTTCACCCAACAGTATTCTCCCCATTTCTCCTGTTCCATGTCTAGTTAAAAAAAAAACATAAATAAGCTGCACTCTGCTCATCGGAAGAACATGTTAGACTCTGATGTCCAAGGATTTGAATTACTGCAAATTTGTTCCTTGAGTACAACCCAGCAAATAAATTTATTAGGGTTTTTATCTCATAATCTATTAGGCAGTTGTTCTCCCATGCTAAGTGAATGTACATAAATCTCCCTTTAACTTTAGTTCTTTTTTATTTCTTTTTTCTATTTTTTAATGTTTTAATATAAATTTATTTATTTTTAGTTTTCAACATTCACTTCCACAAGTTTTTGAGTTCCAAATTTTCACCCCATCCCACCCTCCCCCCACCCCAAGATGGCATGCATTCTGAATATTCCTTCCCCTAGTCTGTCCTCTCTTCTACCTCTCCCCCCTTCTCTTATCCCCTTCCCCTTCTATTTTCCTGTAGGGCAGGATAGACTTCTGTACCCAATTTTCTGTATTTCTTATTTCCCAGCAGCATGTGAAAACGTTTTTTAAACATATGTTTTTAAAACTTTAGGTTTCAAATTTTATCTCTTCCTCCCTCCCCACCCACCTTCACTGAAAAGGCAAGCAACTCAATATAGGTTGTACATATGCAGTTATGCAAAACACTTCCATAGTAGACATGCTATGAAAAACTAACTCTATTTCCCTTAATCCTATACTGCCCTCCCATTTATTCTATTCTTTCTTTTAACCTTGTCCCTCCTCAGAAGTATTTACTTCTGATTACCCCTTTTCGCAATCTGCCCTCCTTTCTATAATCCCCCACTCTTTTGTCCCTTTTTCCCCCTATTTTCCTGTAGAGTAACACAGAATTTCCATGCCCAATTGAATGTGGATGTTATTTCCTCCTTAAGCCAAATCCTATGAGAATAAGATTCACTCATTCCCTTTCACCTTCCCCCATTTTCCCTCCACTGTAAGAGACTTTTCTTTTGTTTTTTTTGTGAGATAATTTACCCCATTCTACCTCTCCCTTTCTTCTTCTCCGAGTATAATCTTCCCTTATCTCTTAATTTTATTCTCCAGATATGACCCCTTAATCTTCAACTCACCCTGGGCCTTCTATCTATCTATCTATATATATACATGTAATTTTTTTCCTCCAACTACCCTAATACTGACAAAGGTCTCATGAGTTATAAGTATCATCTTTCCATGCAAGAATGAAAACAGTTCAATCTTAATAAGTCTTTTATGATTTCTCTTTCGTGTTTACCTCTTCATGTTCCACTTGAGTCCTGTATTTGAAGGTCAAATTTTCTATTCAGCTCTGGTCTTTTCATCAGGAATGCTTGAAAGTCCTCTATTTCACTGAATGACAATTTTTCACCCTGAAGGATTATACTCAGTTTTTCTGGGTAGGTGATTCTTGGTTGTAATCCTATCTCCTTTGCCCGCCGGAATATTATATTCCATGCCCTGCGGTCCTTTAACGTAGAAGCTGCTAAATCTTATGTTATCCTGATTGTATTTCCACAGTACTTGAATTGTTTCCTTCTGGCAGCTTGTAATATTTTCTCCTTGACCTGGGAACTCTGGAATTTGGCTACAATATTCCTAGGATCTCTTTCAGGAGATCTATGGATTCTTTCCATTTCTATTTTGCCCTCTGGTTCTACTACATCAGGGCAGTTTTCCTTGATAATTTCTTGAAAGATGATGTCTAGGTTCTTTTTTTGATCATGGCTTTCAGATAGTCCAATAATTTTTAAATTCCCTCTCCTGGATCTATTTTCCAGGTCAGTTGTTTTTCCAGTGAGATATTTCACATTGTTTTCTAATTTTTCATTCTTTTGGATTTGTTTTACAGTGTCTTGATTTCTCATAAAGTCACTAGCTTCCAATTGCTGTATTCTAATTTTTAAGGAAGTGTTTTCTTCAGTAATCTTTTGGACTTCCTTTTCCATTTGGCTGATTTTTCTTTTTAGGACATTTTTCTCCTCATTGCCTTTTTGGACCTCTTTTGCCATTTGGTTAGGCTATTTTTTAAGGTGTTATTTTCTTCAGTATTTTTTTGGGTCTCCTTTAGCAAGCTGTTGACTTGTTTTTCATGATTTTCTTGCACCACTCTCATTTCTCTTCCCAGTTTTTCCTCTACTTCCCTTACTTGCTTCTCAAAATCCCTTTTGAGCTCTTCCAAGGCCTGGGACTGATTCATATTTTTCTTGGAGGCTTTGGATGTAGGAGCTTTGACTTTGTTGTCTTCTGGTTGTATATTTTGATCTTTTTCACCAAAGTAAGATAATATAGTCTGACTCTTTTTGCACTGCTTGCTCATGATCCCAGCCAATTACTTGAGTTTTAAACTCTTTGTTAAGGTAAGAGTCTGCTTCCAATGTGGAGAATGTACTGTCCCAAGCTTCAGGGGTTTTGTACAGCTGTTTTCAGAGATACTTGTAGGGCCCTGTATATTTCAGTTCTTCCAAGGTACTATGATAAGGGGTGACGTGTTTACTCCTTTCCTGGCCGGTGACCACAAGTATTCCTTTCTGTCCTGTAACTGTGAGGAGGGGTTCCTCTGTACCGCCACTACAAGCTCCACCATGCCAGCACTCCTCCTCACCCCAGCACCGCCACCCAGAACTGTGACCCAGATCCAAACACAAGCAAAGGAAGAGATTCCTGCCTCAGCACTGGCAAAGAGATCCCTGTAATCCCTCTCTGATCAGCCACTTGATTCCCCCTCACTCTGTGGGCCAGAAGCTCAGGAAGCAGCTGCCCCCCCCCCCACCCCAGGCCACACTCTTGGAGAATGGAGCTGAGACCCCACCTTCCTCTCTTAGCACAGACAGAAACAGACTTTTTCCCACTGGCCTTCTAAGTTGTCTTTGGCATTGGTGGATTGAGGAGTTTGGAAACCTGCACAGCTGCCCGAGATTCAGTCCTCTGAGGCCTGCTCCAGGTTTGCTGTGGCCTGTGTGCCTCCTCTGCTCTGTGCTGCATTCCCAACCTAGCGTGATACACCTTTCTGATCAATCATCCATGTTGTCTTGGGCTGGAAATTTGTTTCATTCCATCTTTTTGTGGGTTCTGCTGCTTCAGAATTTGTTTAGAGCCATTTTTTTATGAGTATTTAGAGGGGTTTGGGGGAGAGCTCAAGCAAGTCACTGCTTTCACTCCACCATTTTGGCTCCACCTAAATTTAGTTCTTATAAGACTTTCTTTCCCCTTATCCCACAATTTTGATTCTCTCCTTTTCTCATGTAACCTGTGTAGAAGACAAAGTAATTATAAGTTACATAATGGCAACAACACTTTGAAAATGGAGCTGTAAGAGCTATGATCAATACAATGACCATTCATTATTCTAGAGAAGTGATGAGGAAACATGCAATCCAAAGAGGGTATGATTTAGGCTATAGTATTAGACATATGTTTTTCTATCCAATCTCTGGGGGCATTTGTTTTGCTTCACTATGTATTTTTGTTTCAAGAAATCAGCTTTTCTCTTCTTTTTTCTTTTTTACTGGGGTGACAGTGGCAAGGGAAGAAAATAGATTTCTGTGTGTTTAAAACATTGAGAGGTAGGGATGCTAGAGATGCAAAATGTTTCAAGTACTTTCAGATGATATCACTTGTTATTAGTTTTACTTACATATTTTACTTTGTAATAAGAGACCTCTCTAAAGTGGGAACATTTATAATCGTAGATAAGATAAAAGCAAAAAAAAAAATCTATACAGCTGATAGTGGAAAAAGCAGATTAGTGTTTCCTTTCCTCATCCTGCTTCCTAATCAATATTCTTTGGACTTTTCCTCTTCTATAACCATGAACTGTGAACTCTTTTCAGTCATTATTATTTTCTTTTTAAAAATTCTCATGGGGAGCACTCATCATAAACAAGGAAGACTAGATATATACAAAACATACAATTGGGGGATTTGTTTTGGTTTTATAGTTTTATTCTGTTCTCTTTTTGTGTGTCTAGAGGTTCTGTATACCTTGTGCCCAAATGAGGAAAGCATGGAAAAGCATTAATTAAGTACTTACTATGGACCAAGCACTGTGCAGGGGAACAGGATCGTAAGGTCTGTGTTCTTAAGGATCTCACATTCTAATGGGGGAGATAACAAAGATAATAGTGGAGTGATGGGTAGCAAAGGATGTTTTATATGGGAAATCACCAGGATGGTTAGTAGGAAAAAGGGCAGTCTACTATGAACAAAGAGAAAGATGGGGGGGGGGATTCCACAACAGGTGGGGAGTGACATGATGAAAATGAGGAAACATGATCCCAGGGAGGTTAGAACGGAATGACTCAGCTCATTAGGAGCACGTTCTCTGAAGGTGAAGTTTGAAGTCTGGCTCAGCTAAAGAAGCAGAATGGAATATGGCAGGTGAATATTAGGAAAAATGCTCCTAGGGAATATTTACATTTTCTTCCCCCTTCTCCATTTTCAGTCTGGCATTAAGGTGCTACATCTCCTTCAATGATTCATTTCTCCATAACCCTCCTTTCTCTCTCACTCTTCCTCTTCCTACTTACCACTTCCCAGCAAATGCATTGCTATAGTCATAGAAAGTTATCATTCACACAAGTGAAGCTCATTTGATTCTTGAAATATTTGTTTAGTCATTTCAGTCATGTCCAACTCTTTGTGACAGCATTTGGGGCTTTTCTTGGCAAAGTCACTGGAATGCTTTGTCATTTCCCTATCCAGTTCATTTTGCAGATAAGGAAACTGAGGGAAACGGTTATGTGACTTGCCAAGAGTCACACAGCCAGTAAGTATCTGAAGCCAGATTTTAATTCAGGGAGATGAGTCTTTCTAACTCTAGGCCTGACAGTCTATTCACTGCACCACCTAACTGCTTCTAGCTTCTTGTAATATTGTTGTGGTCACATAGCTAGGTCATAGGAGAATCTGGTCTGGATCAAAAGTGTCCTAACATTTTGTCCAGTGCTCTTTCTAAGATCATACAAAGCTCACTATATTCTGCTAGATCTCCCTGTCATTTGTTTTTGTCATTCATAAAACAGGCATAGTTCTTAACTAAGTAATTTTGGGGACTTTTGGAATTAAGGCAATTTATTCACATTACTATTGTAGAGGTATTAAATTTATAAGCAATATTGCTGCTATTTTGTTTATGTTGTAAATTTTTTTTGTTGAGTTGTTCTAGAGTAAACTAATGCAATACTATACTTTGAACTACTTTTTTTAATTTAACTTTTGCTTTGCTGGAACCTGGCCCCCTTATTACACAGCTCAATGGAGGAAAATACATAATTGTGACACATATTAATCAGCAAAGATTTTTTTTTACCCCAACATAAAGCAGATGAGCAGTATTCAGTATTTATAGTTAAATGCGTGGTGCTGTAATTATTTCATGCTGGAAAAATTCACAAATCAAGTAAGAAATGCAAAAAATAAATCCTTTCCAACACAAACCCCAAGGATATGCAAGGAATATAATGAAAAGATTCTAGTCTATATCCACAAAGGCAATTATCTATCTATAAATTACCATAATGAAGGCTAGCATGGGCCAGTGATTTGATCAAGAAGCCAGGGTTAAATGACAGTTGGGGTACTGACTTCAGCATTGGCCTAAACTTGTCACTTAACCTTTCTGTGACCATCTGTATAATGAGCTTGATACTCACTAACCTCAATGCCACAGAGATCCTTCAGATGGAGGTTTAATGGGTTTATTAATGACTGCAAGCTACTTTTATAAGTGCACTGCATAATTTAGCAAATGTTTTATAAACAGTAACTATATCAGTGATCCTATTTTTTATCCTAAGAAACAGTTAAGCAGAGAAACTTATTTTCTAGAAAATCTACCTTGTTGACTCTACCTTGTGACTGAGTAGGGAAAAAAATCCTTCCCAAAATTAATCATAAAGAAAGTCTTTTTTTTTCCCACAGAATCTCTGAGTTGGCAGGAACTTCAGAAGCCATCTGTTCCAACCCATACCTGACCATTAATTTCCTCCACAATATCATTAATAAGTGGTCATCAAACCTCCATTTGAAAAATTCCAGCAACTCACTACCTCCCAAAACAGACCATTCTTTTATATAGGTCATATTATTCTTTATATTGAGTTGACATCTTCCTCACACCTTGTTCCTTATTTTGGCCTGTATGTCCAAAGTAAACAATTCTAACTCCACTCCAATAGAAGTCCTTAAAACATTTCAATACAGCCATCATATTTCTTGTAATTTTCTATTTTTCCAGATTAAACATATGTAGTTTCACCAAATGATATTCTTATGATATGATCTCAAATTCCCTCACCACCTTGATTACTAATCTTTGGATATAATTCAGTTTGGCAATATTGGAAAAGCTTAAAAATAAAAAAAGGGGGCAGGTGGGTGGTAAAATGGAGAGAGTACCAGGCCTAGTGTCTGGAAAAACTGATTTCAAATTTGGCCTCAGACATTTAACTATGTGATCGTGGGCAAGTCATTTACCTTTTTTGCCTCAGTTTTTCATCTGTAAAAAGAGCTGGAGAAGGAAATGACAAACCACTCCAGTATCTTTTCCAAGAAAACCTCAAAAAGGGTCATGAAGAGCCAAACACAACTGAAAAATTTTTTGAAACAACAAAGACATATACAGAGTGGTTTTAAAAATAGACATATGATTTTTACTCATAATAAGGTTTGGAAATATATACTGAATACTATAAACCAGGGGTGGGGAACCTTCAGCCTTAAGGCCACATGTGGCCCTCTAGGTCCTCAAGTATGGCCCTTTGAGTGAATCCAAACTTCACAGAACAAAGAATTGTTCAAAAGATGTACAAAAACATCTTAATTTTATCTTTATGTTTATCCCATTCTACGAATGTATAACAGGCACTTCATGTCTTAAAAGTTGATTTGAAAATGACACCGCCTTGTATCCAACCCTTTATTATGAGAAACCTTTATTTAGTTACACTAGGCCTTAGATGACAAACATGCACGCTCCTCATGATTATGGCCTATATATTACAAACCATTTCCCAATATACAAGTCACCAAAGGATATGGACAGACCATTTCAAAAGGTAGAAATATAAACTAGCACTATAATAAGCATATGAAATATCATTCAAAATCATAACCACAGTATTAAAGCAGCTCCAAGATATCATCTCACACCCTATAAAATAGGTAGATATAGTGAAAGATGGGAAAAGTTAATGTAGGAGGGGATGTGGGAAAGATGGACACTCTAATTCATTACTAGCAGAACTGTGCATTGGTCTCATCATCCTTGAAAATAATTTGGCATTTAGTAAGAAAAACATAAACCATGTATATCATTTGTTCTAGCAATCCCACTATTGGCTTGGCAACCTAAGTGGGGTCAGTACAGGCTGAAAGGTCTCACAGATATAAAAAATTTTTTGCCACATTCTTTGTAGTAAAAAACTTAGAAACTAATTACATGTCCCAAAATGATATAAAGGTAACATAAAGTATTCATCCATAAAAAATGCCTTTGAAGAATTAAGAAAAACATGGGAATACTTATATCAACAGATGCAAAATGAAGAAAATGTTATATAGATATCTGTATATATTACACATATACACATTTACACAATACACACATGTATGCATGTATACGAAATGTGTATATATGTATATATATATACATACACACATACATACATACATACGTACATACATACATACATACATACATACATACATATATAATGTAAGTTTAGGCTATACCAAAAGATTACAAAAATAGAATCTGTTTTTTTTTTAATGGGACAACGTAAAAGGGGAAGCACTGTTTACAGGAATGTGACTGATGTACCAAACAAGATGTATCATTAAGACTATATTTTTAAAGACCTGGAAAAGATTGCATTATGATGGTAAATCCTTTAAGAACGCAGGGTCTCCTCTATACTCTAATAAGCCCCTGTACTAGGGAGAAGTAGGACAGTAAATATTTAACTAATGGCAGAGAGTTCTGAAAGCAACTAGCACTCTGGGGCTGCGCCAGGACTGAGACTGGGACTGAACTCTTCTCTCACCATGGGAAAGACCTTTCCTGCTGACCTTCTAGGTTGTCTTTGGTGTTTGTGGGTCGAGAATTCTGGAAAACTCTGAGGTCTCCTTGATTCAATCCCCTGAGGACTGTTCCAGGTTCTCTGAAACCTGGTCTTTGCCTGTGAACTAATGCCATCTACTTCATGCTGGGGTAAAAAAAAAATCTTTGCTGATTAATATGTGTCACAATTATGTATTTTCCTCCATTGAGCTGTGTAATAAGGGGGCCAGGTTCCAGCAAAGCAAAAGTTAAATAAAAAAAATAGTTCAAAGTATAGTATTGTATTAGTTTACTCTAGAACAACTCAACAAAAAAAATTTACAACATTAACATTTTCTTCATTGCTTTCTTGAGACAATAAAAAAATTTTAAAAAATAAATTAAGTCTTGATAGGTACTGTTTGTTGATTCCTGAAATGTAAATGCCCATATTGAAATTTTAACAATGAGCTCTAGCAAGCCAGTTTGCATTGGCTTCAACATGCCTCTGATATTGCTTTAACAGAAGTTTTATTGAATGTTATGAGTAAATTACTAATTAAGATCAGAAACCTAAAATATAGTACTGTCACATTATTAATATTAATGATACAAGAGGCCAGGTTATAAATCATCTCAAAGATACTCTATTACACCTACTGAATAGCTTCATCAATTTTTCTTGTAGTGAAACATTACTTTATTTGGCTTTATTTAGTCCCAGAATTCCAGAACTTAGAGATGGAAAGAGCTTCAGCAGCCAACCAGTCCAAGCCATACCTAAAATGAATTCCCACTTTAACATATCAGTCAAATAGCTATTCAGCCTCTTCTTGAAGACTTCCGTCACCTCTTGAGGCAGCCCATTGCACTTTTGGACAGCTCTAATTCTTAATGTTTTTTCCCCCTGACATGAAATTTAAATTTGCCTCTTTGTGATTTCTACCTTTTATGATTGGTTCTGTTTTATGAAGACAAATAGAATAAATCTCTCTCTTTCCATATGACTGCTCATCCAATAGTGGAAGATATAGGTATATACTCCTTGTGTCTTCAGTGAAGAAACATCTCATATCTTAAATGCTCCAAAGCTGTTAAATCAAGTGTATATTTTGACCTAGTGACAACCTTACTAGGTCTGTACCAAAACGGAAGATTAAGGTGGTGGAGCCAAGATGGCAGAATAAAAGCAGTGACCTGCTTGAACTCTCCCCCCAAACCCTCCAAATTCCTGTAAAAAATGGCTCTAAATGAATTCTAGACAGAGTGAATCAAATTTACAGCCCAAGACAACTTGGATGGTTGATTGGAAAAATAGGTTGTGCTGGGCTGGGACAGGAGAACAGTTCAGCGTGAGCTACACGGGCTGCACAGGCAAAGACCAGGTTTCAGAGAACCTGGAACAGTCCTCAGGGGATTGAATCAAGAAGACCTCAGAGTTTTCCAGAATTCTTAACCCACAAACACCAAAGACAACCTAGAAGGTCAGCAGGAAAGGTCTTTCCCATAGTGAGAGAAGAGTTCAGTCCCAGTCTCAGTCCTGGTGCAGCCCCAGAGTGCTAGTTGCTTTCAGAACTCTCTGCCCACAGATGGAGGGGGAATTGAGCAGATGATCAGAGGGGTATTTCAGGGATTTCTTTGCTGGTACTGAGGAAGGATTCCCTTGCTTTACCTGTGCTTGGATCTGGGTTGTGGTCCTGGGGCAAGAAGGAGCACTGGTGTGGTGGAGCTTGTGGTGGTGCTGTGGAGGGAATCCTGTTCACATTTCCAAGGCAGAAAAGAGCACTTGTGGTCACTCATACACCAGAGCACAGGCCAGGAAAGGAGTAAACATCTTGCCCTTGATCATATGACCCTGAAAAAAACTGAAAATTTACAGGTCCTTAGAAGTATTTATGAAAACAGCTACACAAAACTCCTGAAGCTTGGGATAGTACATTCTCCATATTGGAAACTGACTCCTACCTTAACAAAGAGTTTATAACCCAAGTAATTGTCTAGGATCATGAGCAACAGCACAAGAAATGTCAGACAATAGAATCTTACTTTGGTGACTGAAGTTCAGAACATACCACCAGAAGAAGACAACAAAGTCAAAGCTCCTACATCCAAAGCCTCCAAGAAAAGTAGGACTCAGTCTCAGAGCAGGGAAGAGTTCAAAATGGATTTTGAGAAGCAAGTAAGAGAAGTAGAGGAAAAACTGGGAAGAGAAATGAGGGTGATGTAAGAAAATCATGAAAAAAAAAGTCAACAGCTTCCTAAAGGAGACCCAAAAAAATACTAAAGAAAATAACACCTTAAAAGATAGATTAATCCAATGGCAAAAGAGGTACAAAAAGCCAATGAAAAGAAGAATGCCTTAAAAAGCAGAACTGGGCAAATGGAAAAGAAAGTCCAAAAGCTCACTAAAGAAAATGCTTCTTAAAAATCAGAATGAAGCAAATGGAAGCTAATGACTGCGAGAAATCAAGACATTGTAAAACAAAACCAAAAGAATGAAAAAATAGAAGACAATTTGAAATATCTCATTGGAGAAACAACTGACCTGGAAAATAGATCCAGGAGAGATAATTTAAAAACTATTGGACTATCTAAAAGCCACAATCAAAAAAAAAGATCCTAGACATTATCTTTCAAGAAGTTATCAAGGAAAACTGCCCTGACATTCTAGAACCAGAGGGCAAAATAGAAATTGAAAGAATCCACACATCATTTCTTGAAAGAAATCCCAATGTGAAAACTCCTAGGAATATTATGGCCAAATTCCAGAGTTCCCAGGTGAAGGAGAAAATATTGCAAGCAGCCAGAAAGAAATAATTCAAGTATTGTGGAAACACAATCAAGATAACACAAGATTTAGTAGCTTCTACATTAGGGGACCAGACGGCTTGGAATATGATATTGCAGAGGTCAAAGGAGATAGGATTACAACCAAGAATCACCTACCCAGAAAAACTGAGTATAATCCTTCAGAAGAAAAAAATAGACACTCATTGAAATAGAGGACTTTCAAGCATTCGTGATGAAAAGACCAGAGCTGAATAGAAAATTTGACTTTCAAATACAAGACTCAAGAGAAGCATGAAAAGGTAGACATTAAAGATAAATCTTTATTAAAATTGAACTGTTTACATTCTTACATGGAAAGATGGACATTTGTAACTTAAAGACCTTCATCAGTATTAGGGTAGTTGGAGGAAAAAATATATGGATGGATAGATAGATAGATAGATAGATAGATAGATAGATGGCACAAGGTGAGTTGAAGATGAAGGGTTGATTTAAAAAAAATAAGGGGTGAGAGAAGATTATACTGGGAGAAGGAGAATGGGAGAGGTAGAATGGGGTAAATTATCTCACATAAAACAGACAAGAAAAAGCTTTTACAGTGGAAGGGAAGTGGGGGAAAGTTAGAGGGAATCAGTGAGTCTTATTCTCACTGGATTTGGCTTAAGGAGGGAATAACATACACACTTAATTGGGTATGTTAATCTATCTTACCCTGTAGGAAAATAGGGGGGAAGGGAATATAAAGGGTGGATGATAGAAAAAATGGCAGATTGAGGGAGGGGGTGGGTAATCAGAAGCAAACACTTCTAAGGAGGGACAGGGTCAAAAGAGAGAAAGAATAAATGGGGGATGGGATGTGATGAAGGGAAATATAGTTAGTTTTTCACAACATGACTACTATAGAAGTGTTTTGCATGACTACACATGTATAACCTGTATCAACTTGCTTGCCTTCTCAATAAGAGTGAGTGGGGAAGGAGGAAGGGAGAAAATTTGGAACCCAAAGGCAATGGTCAATAGAAATTTATCCTGCCCTATAGGAAGATAGAAGGGGAAGGGGAAAAGAGAAGGGGGAGGTGATAGAAGGCAGGGTAGATTAGGGGAAGGGGTGTTCAGAATGCATGCCATCTTGGTGTGGGGAAAGGGGTGAGAAGGGGAGAAAATTTACAAGTCAAAATAAATAAATTATAATGTCAAAAAAAGAAAGGGGATAAGGAACAATATCTTTAAAAATCTCTATGTCAGCTATGTTTAGAGTGACAAAGAATTGGAAACTAAGGTGGTATGCATTATTTGGGGAACAGATGAACAAGTATCATATATAAACTTGATGGAATACTACTGTATTATAAGAAATGGAAAAGGATATGTTTACAAAAAATTGGAAAGAGTTGTGTAAGATGAGTGAAGTGAGAAGATGATAGATTTTACAATAGCAATAATATTGTAAAGACATTAAACTTAGAAAATCTCAGGAACTCTGATCAATATAATGACCAGCGATGATTCCAGAAGACTCAAGATGAAGCAGGTTCCCCACCTACTGATAAAGAGCTGATGCATTCAGAGCACAGATTGAGATAGTCCAATCCTTTAATTTTACAGACAAGGAAACTGAGGAACAAATGGAAGAAATTGCTTGTCCTAGGTCATGTTGTTAGACTACTCACTGATTGGCTAGATACCTAATTTCTGTAAAGGAATTTGCCCCAGTGAGAAAACTGAATCTAGCCAGAGGTAACTGAGACAATGGGACACTGGGCATTGAGGAAAGCATGAGAAGATTTGCCTGTGATTTGGAGATAATATTGTAATGGAAGTGACTGGAAGGATAAGCAGAATTTACCTGTGTTTGGGGGAACACACTGACCAAGGGGATAGCAAATAAAGCTATAATGAATTCTTACATCATGAAGTGTCTATGTTGTTTTGTGTCATTAGGAGCCAAAATTACAGGGGTTGGGGCAGTCAAGAGCTAATAAAAATGCTCCAAAGTTAATCAGACAAGAAGAGATTAAACAGAATAGAGGAGGATTGCAACCTCCCTTGAGTGCAGATCCTGGATTTGTCACTTACTCTCTGTGTGGGTAAATCACTTAACTTCCCCAGCCTTTAGTTTCCTCATCTATAAAATGAGGGGCTTGGACTAGATTGTCTCCAAGATCTATTCTAGCTCCACATCTTTGATCTGATTTAGATTAAATGTCCTGTGAGGTCCCTTCCAATTCTATGCTTCTATGATCTAGGCATGATAATGTTAGCTTTTATGGATACAATGTCAACTCATGTTTACTCAATTCATCTTGAAGTCCACTATCATCTATTGTATTCATTATTCTTCTTAGCTTAGAGTCACCACAAAATTTGATTACAGAGGCCATTTATGTTTTCATTCATCCAAGTTGTTGATCAAAATAAGACATATTCCTATTTATAAAAGTAAACTGTCATAAACTAATCATGACTATCAAAGAATGAAAACATTTGATTTCCCAATGGCAAAGCCATACTTGGCCAGCTCCAGATGTGGGGAAAGAGTTGGGAAATTCAAGGTTAAAGGACCTGTGCCAGTGGTGCCAAAGAGATGTTGCCTCTTTAGGGATCTGACTGCTTAACATACGTTCAAGGTCCAGTCTTGGAAGAAAGAGCTGAGCCAGGTCATCTCTGGACAGCACAATATGGAAGAATTCTTCAAGAACACCAGCAGGAACTTTTCTAAAAAATTCAGATCTAGTGGACCATGTGTGGGATGATAGTTGGGTCATTATTACCTTTCAGAGTTTGCACTCTGAGTGGGCAAATGCTTATAAGACAGGATAGAAAACTGCTCAGGAGGGGTATATAGAACACAGACACTGATTCATCAGTGTACTATCTGAAACTTGCTCTTCCTAGAGCCTTCTATGCAATGTAGTCACTTCCTTTTTCAGAGCTGCATCAAAATCTGCTGTGAGTGTTTTGCAAAATTAAGAATAGTGCATGGATGGAAGAACTATGAGCTTCCTAAAGTTTTGTGTCTTGTGTGTCTTATATTCTGCAATCTAAATAGAATAAGTAAAAGAAGAAAACCTTTCATATTTAGTTCACAGTCCCTCCTGTTTTGTTAGTCAGGTAAAGGGTGAATTTGGCCCTTTGGCACTTTCAGGTAGTACATTAGAAAGCATTTTTCCTGGCTTGTGAAGTAATTAAGGGAGGATAGTAATTCTGATGTGAGGAGAGAAAGAGAGAGCTCAGAGAAAGAGAGAGAGAGAGAGAGAGAGAGAGAGAGAGAGAGAGAGAGAGAGAGAGGGAGAGAGAGAGAGAGAGAGAGAGAGAGAGAGAGAGAGAGAGAGAGAATGAATAGGAAAATATGTGAGTTCCATGTTCCATTTTTAAATCTAACATATTTCATTTCAGATTAGCAAAGTGGGCTAAAACAAAAATGATTTTATGTGCTAATTAAGATGACAAATATCTTAAATACAATAGCAATATAAATAGAACTGCAATTCAGTGAAGTATTGTATTTTTTTACCACAATAGATATCATATAATGTATTCTGATATGATATGTCTATAAAACCTAATTTATGATTCATATTCTTTGTGTGGTCAATTAAGAAAAAATGTAATAGCTCAGGGAGAATTATATGAATATGTCAAGACAATTCAATGTTACAAATTAAAAGGTATCTTGAGAATCCTACTGATTAATAATAAACATCTAAATAAATATTCATATTTTATCTCAAGTATAATTATGACCCTGAAAGTCAATAAATAAATGAATTCCTGGAAGACTACATTAAATTTGTAAGGCTGGAGGTGACTGATGGAGAGCCTAATTTGCTAGCAATATCTAAACCAATTAATCAAACCTCAGGACCCGTAAACCTGAAAACAGATGGGCACTTATTGAAATCCAAAATTTGCTTTTATTATTTTAATTATTTTAGAATCTTGAAAATCAAAAATATGCTTAGGTTTTTCATGCATTCATAAATGTACTCAAGTTTTAAAACTGTAGATAAGATTTGGTAATTTAGTCTAGGGGCAGACTTTCAAATATTCATCTATTGCTTCTAATTGTAAATTCATAGTGCTTCCATAATTTATTCATAACAAGATACACTTCTCCATCCACATCTATGTCAGACTTCAAGCTTGCTATACCATTAGCATTACATTTTTATAAACTTCCAAATAGGCTACAGATTGAAAAGGTAAAGAGAACCACTATGCCAAAAACAGATGAGCTAATAACTCCCTGGGGGACAGCCATAATTCATTTTTTGTATTATATCAGGGCATAATCCCTCAGTGTTGCCTCAGCAGCCCTCTTCTCTTCAATGGCCATGTATAAAACTAGCCAAAGCCTTCAATTTTACCACTTCTATTTTTTTTCAGAAAATGATACCTCAGCTTGTATTTAATGCCATTAATGAGGTTATCTGCCACTTAAGACCTATATAGCATCTGATCTTGGTATTCAAGTGACTCTGGATGTACTAGGATTATTCCAAGAAACACCAGATGTGACAGGCCCTACAAAAATGCAAAGGCTTTAATGACGACCGTGACAGTCATGTCTGTATCTGTGAAAAGGAGAGATGTTGATCACTGGAGATTGTTCAACAGGTGATGTTTTTCAACAGAGTAACTCATGAAGAACATCTACTAAAGCATGGAAGAGATCTTATCATCTTTCCATATTTGAGGAAAGGAAGTACCCATTTTGATGAAATCATGGACTTTTCTGAAACAAGAATGAGTGTCACATACTGATCAGTGAGTGACATGACGACCCTGACCCAACTCTCTTAGTTAATTCTAAAAAGAGTGTTGTCAAAGTCTTTTCTTCCAAAGGAAGGGAAGGGAATAACCATTTCTATGGTACCTATTATGTGCCAGGTACTATGCTAAGTGCTTCTAATTATCTCATATGATCCTTACAATACCCCTACAAGGTAGATGCTGTCATCATTATCATTTGTGTTTGAGGAGACTGAGGCAAACAGAAGTTAAATCACTTGTCCAGGATCACACACTGGATTTAAACTTAGGTTTTACTGAATCTAAAACCAGTACTCTACCCACTGTGCCACCTAGGTGGCTACATGGGAGGGCTGAGATATAGTCTGTCAACTTTGAGGCCACTTGCTATTTTGTATACTTGAAAGAAGGGGACACACTGGTAAGAGAACTAAGCTTCTCCTCAGTAGGGGAAGGCCACCAGACTTTCAGCCAATTCTTCCAACCAATGGCAATGAACAATTTCCCCTAAACTTGACTACACTAGAATATTGCAGTTGTCATGAAAATATCACATTCTATTTAGACCCTTCCCTCTCTACTACCTCCTCAGATTTCCTCAGTTTAACTGTCAACCAATTTATTATCAGAAGTCCATTTTAATTCTTAGTTCTTACCATACTTACTCCCTGTGTAAAATAGCCCCAGGTCTCTGCTGCCTCAAATGAAAAAGAGTTAACTCCTCTGTTGTATGCAAATCATAAAAACTGTGATGTGATTGAGAAGACTAAAAATATTGGTGAACTTTTTCCCTCTCTAATGACAAAGCAAAACCTGGTTCCTCTACATAATTAATCTCAATAACTGGAAATTCTTTATAATCTACACACATAGGTGTATGCATCTATATGTAGAAATAAAACTCAAGATAGATAGATAGATAGATAGATAAATAGATGGTAGTCAGATATAAATATTACTTTTAATGCTTTCTTCTCTCATTTTCTTGAGAGGGAAAATAGCCTCACAACATTTTTTTTTTAACTTCTCATTCATGTTAGGAGAGTAAGATGAGATAAGAAACACTGTAGGAAGTCCCTTGGCCACCCTTAGACAAATCTAC
Source organism: Phascolarctos cinereus (assembly GCF_003287225.1). Classification (NCBI taxonomy): domain Eukaryota; kingdom Metazoa; phylum Chordata; class Mammalia; order Diprotodontia; family Phascolarctidae; genus Phascolarctos; species Phascolarctos cinereus. The sequence goes on along the minus strand of NW_027555847.1, from coordinate 406,700,155 downwards.
TTCATGACACATCAAGCAAGAGCCATATATTTCAATTATTAGAGAGACATATCTTTATATCTTTCAAGTTTTCCAGCCTTCAGGAGCTCTGTATTACTGTGCAAATAATCCTGGGAAGGGTTATGCCTTAAGCTTTTGAATTAGATTCACAAGTCATGAAATTAAATCTCTGAGGAAATGGGACCCAAGACATGTTCCTGGGATATATGTGTAGGAAACAGTGAAAGGGAGAGCCAGGGAACCTAAAAGACAAATGTCACCTACTTCACAGTTTTGCAAAAGGCCAGCTCTGTTTACAGATATGACTTCTCATTGTCTATGTGACCTTTATGAATCATTTTCTTCCTTTAGAATATCAGGTTTGAGTAGTTAAAAACTAAACAAAAAACTCTGCAAACTTGGTATTTGGTATAAGAATACCATGTGTGGCTTCCAAGAGACCATAATGGTACTTTAAAAATATTTTCTTTCCATTCTTGCCCTTTGAAAAAGAAACATTCCTTAGGAATTATTAAAAACAAATCAAATCATTGTTTTTTTTCCAAATCTGGTTATCAACTTCGAAATTCCAGCCCATACTGAAATAAATGTTTGTACTTCTGCAGAGAGCTATGGAAAAGTGGTTTCATTTACTTTTTTTTATTTCAAAATACCTGTTTCCCTTATTTAAAAATCAAATATTTAATCCCCTAAGAAGGGAAAAATACAGTATAATAATAAAATGTACTCTTGGTTTACTATATTCAAATATTATAAAAGTTCAGCTTTTGGATCTTAAGGATTCTTGAGAAGGGGTTTTGTACAAAACTTACATCTTCTCAACCATTTGACCACTCTGGAGGGATGGTGATATTCATTCTTCCTTTTAGCTACCAACTCCACCTCTAAACAAATTCAAGATGCTACCACTATTCTAGAATTGGACTTTAAGAGAAATGAAAAGGCTCTCCCCAAACAAGAAAGCATTCCTTCTAAGATAAGTGTATATCCTTAAACCCATATAAGCAATGTCTCTATTTGAATTTTTGGAGTTCTTCAGCTAAATATTTAGTAAGTTTGTTGCCTTTTCCTTTTTTTTTTTTTCAAAATTGGGGTACAAAGATGAGAATAACTTGGATTCTCACAAATTATTTTAGGTCCTCAGTTCTGGTGCTAATTTTTTACAAACTCACAAACAAGGCTCATGTTTTTTGCATTAGAATCCCCATGGTGGCGGCAACAGATGAATTGTCCTTATTGTAGAGTCAACAAGTATGTACTGAACACCCACTGAATATCTAATACAGTTCTGGTTCTGGGTGGGACAGAGGGAGGGAATCACAAAAGTAAAAGAAGACAGTCATTTACATCCAGAAATATACAATCTATTAGGGCATACAAAATTAAAAACTTACACATTAACAGTAGGAAACAAGATGAATCATATATAATCAAATAGTAGGTCAGGTGGTGCTATGGTATAGAATACCAGAGAACTTATTGTGGATTGGAGTAGGCAGGGACAGAAAGCTTCAAGAAGAGCTAAGACTTGACAGTGAGAAAGAACTGCAAATTTTGATTTGTTGAGAGGAGACTTATTTCAAGTTGTTGGAAGACCATGAACAACAGATTAATGAATAAGAAGGAACACAGTATTGGGACAAAATAAGGACATGTTGGGAGAAAAGCCACAGACAGAAAATCTCAAAAGAGGTACTGGACAGTACAGCTTCTGTTGCTTTATGCTACTGAATACTTGTTATAATGGTTTGGATCGGGCAACTTTGGTGAGACATTCTTTTGAAAATTTTGAAAAGTTGGAAGTTGCCTAAAGTGAATGAAAACCTCTATTTGACTATATACAGCTGGCTGAAGTCACATATCACTTTCCCTTAGTAAATTTACTGCTTCAGTCAGGAAAAAAAAATATTTTATGGAGTAGGTAGTAAACTTATGGGATTCACTGTCCTAAGAGATGGTGCAGGCTAAAAACAGAAATAGCTTCAATAAAATTTAGTGAATCCATCACCAGAGAATTAATGTTGGGTTCTACTCAAATGTCTCATTATAGCAAGGATGTGACCCTGGGTTGTCAAAGGCAATGCCAGAAGTATACAAACTCTAGCAAGTTCTACCTTCTGAAAGAGCTTTGGTTATTGGTTTGTCAGTGAATTGTGAGCAATACTACCCTTCTCATACTCTATGTTCCAGTCCAATTGGCCTTCCTGATGCTCCCCAAATTCAGTGCTGTATCTATGACCTGTATGTCTTTGCCCATGCCTAGAACGCACTCTGCAGCTTATAATTACTAGCTGCCTTTAAGACTCAGCTCAAGTGTTACCTTCTACTAAAATCCTTCCTAATCCTCTAATTTTTTAGATTTTTAGTGCTATCTCACTTCTTCTTGGATTATATATATACATACATACAAATATATACACACATACACATAAGCATGCATATACACACATATAACTATATGTGTATATGTATATATGTATATATATACATATACCCATATACACTTTGCACATTACTGATTTCCCATGTGTGCATACACATATATGTGTGTATATCCCCATATATGTGTGTGACTTCTATCCATGCACTTTATCTAATAAATCCATTTTTAAAAGCATGCTTTCACTAAATCAGTCTCTCTCTTCATATTTGACAGTGACCAGTTTAGCACTTAAACTCATCTCAAGTTAATTTTAGATAGACAGAAATAAATAAAGATAGATACATAGACAGAGAGACAGACAGACAGATAGATAGATAGAAATATAGAAAGATAGATAGATAGACAGACAGACAGACAGACAGACAGACAGATAGATAGATAGATAGATAGATAGATAGATAGATAGATAGATAGATAGACAGACAGACAGGTAGATGGATAGAGAGATAGATAAATGGATAGATAGATAGATAGATAGATAGATAGATAGATAGATAGATAGACAGACAGATTTCCACATAAATATACTTAGAGACTTAAAAAACGCTAACAGCAACATAAGGGAAAGATCAATAACAATGGACTGATGGTTTACCTTCAAAAGAATGGGATGAATTTCCATGACAGTAATCAATTTTCTCAAGACTTACACATATTGGATATATTTTGGTGCCTCCATAAACTACCTTTTCTCAATATTTTCCCAGCTCTAATATCCATTCTACTTGAAAGTTTTAAATTATTAATTCAATAGCTAACTTCCAGACCATGTAAGACCAGTCTGAATACCATCCTGTAAACTCTCGTGATAAAGAAAATATTCTCATGATAACCAAAGGTAATTACTAGCTGTGCAAAGGAACTGGAAATTCTGCTCAAAATAGCTCCCTGGACATGTTTTACTGTGATGGGCACTGCACTCTGTCAGGTTCCCCTAGATCTATGTGCTCTTAGCAGCTCTGTCCTTCTTGGGATAGAAAGTAGAATAGATGACACTGGCTCACAAAGACTATTGAGAGCCTCTGAAACATAAAGAAGATGCTCTCTGTGAGGTATAACTTCACATTTGTGTCTTCATTTGCCCAAGGCATTAGTAACTATATTCACACAGCCTGCAGCTAAACAAGCTTGGACATTTGTGAGAATAATCATATTCAACAGTTCAAAGAATAATCTGAACACCTATGGGAGTCAAGAACTACTTACATCTTCTTCCTTTCAATACTATAGTGACCTCCTCTTAGTCTAGAATTATATAATACAGTTCCACCCCCATTCAAGAGGAGAGAAAGATATATGTCAGAATATGTCCAAACTCAAGACCACATTCCCAAAAGGGCACTAGCAAAAGTAAAACATTTCACAAGGAATATTTTAAATTTAGATTCCATTTTTCAAGCATTGGTTTCTAAAAATGTTCCAATATATGACACATTGATTCAGTAACCTGTTTTTAGAAACAAATACATATTTCTTTTTTCAATATAAATCAGTTTTATCTATAACACATTAGCTTCAAAGTCTTCTAGAAGTCACAGAGTTGAAGATGCCTTCTGTGCTAACATAATCATCACTGTCATTGTCATCAGAGGAAGTTAGGAGATTCCATGCATAGAATTGGATTTGGAGTCAGAAAGACCTGAGTTCAAATCCTGCCTTGGAAACTTACTAGCTGTAAGACCTCAGACAAGTCATTTAAACTCTCAGCCTCAATTACCTTTTCTATAAAGTTGAGATAGCAATAACAACTACCTCTTGAGATATTTTGCTGATAAAGAAAGAAAATATATGTAAGAACTGCTTTTGCTTCATCTAATAAGTTTTGGCATGTTGTCTCATTGTTGTCATTCTCTTGAATGAAGCTGTTTATTGTTTCTATGATTTGTTGTTTGACCCATTCATTTTTTAGGATTAGATTATTTAGTTTCCAATTATTTTAGTCTATCTTTCTGTGGCCCTTTATTACATATAATTTTATTGCATCATGATATGAAAAGGATGCATTTAATATTTCTACCTTTCTGCATTGGATTGTGAGGTTTTTATGCCCTAGTACATGGTCAATTTTTGTGTATGTGCCATGTATCCACAAGAAAAGAGTATATTACTTTCTATTCCCATTCAATTTTCTCCAGAGGTCTACCCTATCTAACTTTTCTAAAATTCTATTCACCTTTTAACTTCTTTCTTGTTTATTTTGTGGTTAGATTTATCTAATTCAGAGAGGGGGAGGTTGAGGTCCCCCTCTAGTATAGTTTGTCTATTTCTTCCTGTAACTCCCTGAAGTTCTCCTCTAAGAATTTGGATGCTATATGATTTGGTGCATATATGTTTAGTAATGATATTATTTCATTGTCTATGGTGCCTTTTAGCAGGATGTAGTTTCCTTCCTTATCTCTTTTGATAAGATCTATTTTTGCTTTTGCTTTGTCTGAGATCAGGATTGCTACCCCTGTTTTTTTTTTTACTTCAGCTGAAGCATAATATATTCTACTCCAGCCTTTTACCTTTACCTCTGTGTGTCCCTCTGTTTCAAATGTGTTTCCTGTAAACAACATATTGTAGGATTATGTTTTTTAATCCATTCTGCTATCCACTTCCATTTTATGGGAGAGTTCATCCCATTCACATTCACAGTTATGATTACTATCTGTGTCTTTCTCTCCATCCTATTCCCCCATTTATGCTTTTCTTTCTCCTTTTTCTCCCTTTCCCTTCTCACTAGTGTTTTGCTTTTGACCACTTCCCTCAGTCTCACCCCCCTTCTATTACCTCCTTCCCTTTTCTTCCCCTTTACACTTACTACTTCTTCTCTCTCTTCTATCACCCCTCCCTTTTCTTTCCCCTTTCCCTCCTAATGCCTATATGGTAAGTTAGATTTCTATACCTAACTGATTATGTTATTCCCTCCTTGAGTCAAATCTAATGAGAGTAAGGTTCAAACTATGCTCATCTTCCTTTCTTCTTTTCCTCTACAGCAATAGGTTTTTGTGCCTTTTCCTGTAACATTATTTACCCTTGTCTGCCTCCTCCCTTCCTTTTCTCCCAGTACATTCCCTTAGTTATATCAGATTAATCCACTTACTTAGATCCATTTAACCCACTTGATTACATTTTTTAACATTATATCAAAGTCAACATATACCCACCCCCTCTATGTATACCCCTTTAAATGGTGTAATAACAATACAGTTCTCAAGAGTTACAAGTGTCATCTTTCCTTGTAGGGATGTAAACAGTTTGCTCTTATTATTAACATTTTTTGTTTTTGTTTTGTTTTTTTTCATACCTTTTTATGTCTCTCTTGAGTCTTGTATTTGAAGATCAAATTTTCTGTTGAGCTCCGGTCTTTTTATCAGGAAGGTTTGGAAGTCCCTTATTTAGTTGAATGTCTATCTTTTTCCCTGAAAGATCATGCTCATTTTAGCTGGGTAGTTGATCCAAACTTCTTTGCCTTACAGAATATCCTAATCCACACCCCATAATCTTTTAATGTAGAATCTGCAAGGTCCTGTGTAATCCTGACTGTGGTTCCATGATATTTAAATTGTTTCTTTCTGGCTGCTTGCAGTATTTTCTCTTTGACCTGGTAATTTTGGAATTTGGCTACTATATTCCTTGGCATTTTCAATTTGGGATCTCTTTCAGGAGGAGATCTGTGGATTGTTTCTATGGCTATTTTACCCTCTGGTTCTAGGACCTCATGGCAGTTTTCCTTGATGATTTACTGAAAGATGCTGTCCAGGCTCTTTTTTCATTGTGATTTTCAGGTAGACCAATAATTTTTAAATTGTCTCTCCTGGATGAATTTTCCAGGTCAGTTGTTTTACCAATGAGCTATTTTATGTTTTCATTTATTTTTTTCATTCTTTTGTTTCTGTTTGACTGGTTCACACTCTCTCATAGTCATTAGCTTCCATTTGCCCAATTCTAATTTTTAACAAATTGTTTTCTTCTATTAGATTTTGTACTTCCTTTTCCATTTGGCCCATTTCATTTTTTAAAGAATTCTTCTCCTCAGTGAGTTTTTGTGTCTTCTTTTCTCTTTGGCAAATTCTGCTCCTTAAGGAGTTATTTTCTTCAATCAATTTTTGTCCTTCCTTTTCTAAGCTATTGATTCTCTCTTGCATACTTCACATTTCTTTTCCCAATTTTTCTTCTACCTCTCTTATTTGACTTTTAAAGTCCTTCTTGAACTCTTCCAAGAAGGCTCTTTGGGCTTTGGACCAGCTCATATTCCCTTTTGAGGTTCAAGATGTGGGTTTGTTGACAATGTTGTTCTCTTCAGAATTTCTGCCTTGATCTTTACTCTTCCCATAATAAGAATCTATAGTCCATTTCTCTTTTTTTTCATGGTTTTTGCTTATTTCCTGGCCTTTAAAAAGATTGAGCTCTCCTGCTGGGAAGCAGGAGGCACTGACTCAAGCTTCTTGTTTTGGGAGTCAGGGGCCTGTTCACTGGCTTTGTGTGCTGGGTCCTCTAATGCTGGCAGTTGGAGGCTGTAGAGTTTTGGCAGCTTACCTGGTGTTGGGGCAGAATCAGCAATACTGGAACTCTAGGTGTAAGATTGGGTAGTTGACCCTTGGAGGTTGCTTGCTCACCTGGGGCCTTTCCTTCCTTTTGTTTTCTTCTGCTCCTTTCAGATAGATGCTCCACTGCTGTGGGGTGTTTCTCCACCTGGGGCTTTCCTATTTGGAGCTGTGCTTCCCAGAGATTTGCTGAGACACTGGGAGCCGTGGCTGCTATAGAACACCAAGGCACATGGTGGTTTCCTGAACTGGTTTCCACTGGTTTCCTTGTCTGTACTAAGGCACTTGGGTGTCCTGGTATTGGTGTTTGCCTGCTCCACCACCTGGGTTTCAGGATCTCCTTCTGGTATGCTTCGGGGAGCTTTCTTTTAGCTTGCTGGGACACCTCCCATTATGTACTGCTTCCCTCCGCCAGGGCAAGAAGGGCCTTTACTGTTAATCTCTCAAGCTTCCTGGGCTCCTGGACTGCTGCACATTGTCTTACTGCTGGTTCAATTGTTCCAAGGTTTTTTCCTGGGGTGATATTTTTTGGGCTTTCAGAGGTTAATAAGGGACAGTGAGAGTGACTTACTTCTTACTCCACCATCTTGGCTCCCCAGAAAATATATGTAAAAATAACAGCCATGACCTGCAATACCTGAAGGCCAGGTATGTTATATTTAACCCCTCCTTTGGGTTTTCCAGTACTCTTAAGAGACTTTGGGAGTATTTAGTCCTTTTCATTGACTCCATTCCCCACCAACTTTTGTTCTCTAAATTTCACGGATCCTTGGCCCTGCAGTTCCACCCAAATACTAACAAGAAGACTAGCTTTTAGAAAGAAGTATTTCCTTCAAAGATATAGCAAGAACAAACATAAAAACATCCTCCAAAAATGCAAGGGGACATAATCCCTTATACCTTATATCTTATAACACCTTAGTCTTTGGACAAAGAAAGGAATAAGGTTCACACCTTAACTTTTTTCCTTTATAGGTCAATCCTACCAAGTTACAAGTCCAAATACCCCTTATGCTTACATCCCAGCACCCTGGCTTCTCAGGACTTCTTTGATGGACTGATTGCAACATCTGGTCTGGAATCTTGCCTCCAAGGTCTCCATGACGGGAGTCCAAATCCAGTGACATGACTGCCTTAACATAGAACTGAAAAGGACAAGCAAAACTGAATTAAAACTATTTCTAGGGCCACAGAGCCTAAAAGGAGGGTTAGGCAGGTACTGCCCTCACAAAGCTAAATTCATAGTCCATGCTATAGGAGAACAAGATTTCTTTCTGGACACCTGCAGAAAGAGAAAAAAGATTGTTCTTATAGTTTTAAAGATATAACCTGGAACAGGCTGTTCCCATCCATATGGTAGGGAAATACAGATCTCCCAGAAGCAGGTCTTTCCATCTTAGATAATCTAGGCATATGCACACCCTGGTTGCACATGTACAAGTCTTGTAAACCTCAAAGTGCTATGTAAATATTATTAATTATCATCATTCATTTAGAGTTGGAAGGTCCTCTGGTCCAACATATTGTACCCTAATTGAGGAAGCTAAGGCCTAGAAAGGAAAAGCAAACAAACAAAAAAAGTATTTGAACCCAGGTTCTCTGACTCTAAGCCCATCACTCTATCTGCTTTCTCACAATGTCTCCCTATAATTAGCAGGGACACAGAGAAGTGGTATTATTACATTCTGAATTAAGAAAATACAAAAAGCACTTCAGTAAACTTTCCTATCTCCATAAAAGAAAAGAAATAACTAAGAAGGGATTAAAATAAAACTATTCCTGACTTTTCACTAGATGCACTCTTCCTCCTATTTCTTACTTGAAGGAACAACCAAAATTTGGGTAACATCTCAATTTATTTTCACAAATCTCTCAGAAACAATTTGTATTTATTACAAATATTAAGCCCCATAATGCAAATGGAAGAAAATATCAGGTTTCCTTTCACAGAACTGCTTTCTCCAGGCCAAACCATGACCCCAAATGGATCATGAAAGATGTTGTCTCCACTTGCCCATCCTCTGATCCTCATTAGAAGGCTTAGGCTCTTGCTAATAAGTGAAATGGTCTCAGGAGAAATGTCGTGGAATGATAAGAGTATATTGTTTCTTATTGCAACTTTAAAAATGATACTACCACTATCAAATGAAAATCTTAATGCCAATGCAGCCTAAAATAAATCTTCCTGGCAAAAACTGCTAAAATTGGGGCATGTGGTAAAATGAAAGGCAATTTTATTTCTTTTGATCTGAAGTGGATTTTTCCTAAACTGTTCCACCATAACATGGTGTTTTCTTTTAAACCACTTTCATATACTTTCAGCACAAGGACATTCAAAATTGAATAGGAATTGTCTCATTTGCAAGTTGGAAAACCACATACAGCAAGGCAAGAAAAGGACTGAAACACAAAGTAAGGAGCTAATGCTGGGTGAACGAATATTTTTTAAAAGAGTAGCCTTTCTTATAAAGGACAAGAATCATGTGGGAAGCACAGAGAGCCTTTCAAAAGCTGAGTTTGCCTGGACTGGTAAAACCAGAAGGCTTCTTTAATGACCCGTTAGTAATATCAACAATCAAAATAATTGAATAAAACTTAAAGGGCTGTTTCTTTATCATGAAATCTTGTTACTTTTCTTATGCACAATTTCTTTTCAGCAATAGGTCAGTTAGAATAGCTCAGTAAGCATCTGAATTAGGATCCATGGTGCCGCAGGGCATTTTTTTAAAGTGCATATTAACTGAAAACTACCTCTGGTTCTCTAAAGGGTGAAAAAAATCACAATTGCACTAAGCCCAAAGGTAGACTGGGGGTGAGTATGGGGGCAAGCAGAGAAATATATGCCCTAAAAAAATCTAATTCCCTTTAAATATCAATTACCAGCTATGGCTTTTCTTTCTTTCTTCATTTTCCAGTAAGTTTACCTTGAGGATTATATTAAAGTTTCCCCAAGGAGGCTAGACCTGACAGCTTAACTGCAGGGCAACACTGATGAATTTGAAGGTCAGTCTAGCAAATGTATAAAGAACACTAAGCACACAGCAAATGTGTGATACAGGGACTTTACTCAGCAAATCTAGATAAATAATTCAATGATACCACACAAAGAGCCCTTTCAAGTTTTATAGCAAAGTTGGAAGAACAAATAAAGAGAATTAGTTATAAACAAGAGGACATATTACCAGGTCCACATAGAATTTAAAAAAAAAAAAACTAAAGCCATATGTTTACAACCCTTGATTCATTGCAGAGCTGCCATTATCTTAGACTTGAATTCTAGATGGAGTTGAAGATAACTCAGTCATGAGTAGTTCATGAAGCATTAATACCAGAAGTTTAAATATCATGTGGTATTTTGTTCCAGATGCTGTCCTTGTCAAATATTTCACAGACCAAACTTTAGTCTCAGTTGAATCGCAAACATAAGGTAAAATATTAGTGATCCAGTGCTATTTAATTTTATTCTCACTTAAGTGAGAGCTATTGCTAAGCAAAACAAAAATAAAGACAAAATTTTGTTACCAGATATTAAATTGGATCCATGTTAGCATCAATTGAAATTGTGAATACTAATCAGTATTTGTCTTATATTCATTAAGCAACTATTACTAATGTAATAGGGTGTTAACTAATGAGAGCTCAATCCTTTAAAGCATATAGAACATGCTTTGCCTAATGTCATCCTCAACATGGACTTCAGAGCATCTGCAGATATTCTATGACTATTTATGATCCTGCTGGGCCTGGCGTCAGGAAGACTCCTCTTCCTGCATTTAAATCTGGCCTCAGTCACTTACTAGCTGTGTGTCCCTGGGTAAATCAAAAAACCCTGTTTGCCTCAATTCCTCAAAGAAGGAAATAGCAAGCCACTCAAACGTCTTTGTCAAGAAAACCCAAAATGTGGTCATGAAGAGTCTGCCATGACTGGAAAACAACTGGACACACATTTTTTTTTTGTCAAAAAGGAACCTTTTAATTGGCTGGTGAACTGAAACTGTCTATGAGGACAAAAGATAACAACTGGCCAAATTTAATCTGCCTATATCCTGGTGAGGCAGGGACTACTTTCTGTAAGCCTCCATTTCAGGTGGAAAGAGGAGTAGCAGTGATGGGTAAAGTTCCTGTTATCAGATAACTATTTCACTTCTTGGGATTATGGCTGTGAATGTGGTACATCTGTACTTTGTGTTTGTTTATTGTCTCTGTTAGGTGAAAGAGTGAACTCACCTTGTAAGATCTTTAAAGACCCCAGACTATGGTCATTATCAGAGTTTACTGGCAGCCAAGCTAAGTGGGGAGTAACTAGCAGAATCTAGCGCACCAGAGAATTGACCTGGCAGTCAAAATGCAATTCTCTCCAAGCAAGGGAATACCTTCATCCATCTATTCCACCTTCAGCAATGAAGTTAATAAGACAAATGTTTCATAACAGCCACTTTGTTTGTGCATACTGTTCTCAGGGACCAAGGTTCTGTAAAGAGAAAATGCCCCTATTGAAAGGGTTAAGGGTTTTTTTCTATTTTTTAAGTAAGTATTCCCTATGAAAGCTAATTGGTATTAACTGGATAAATTCATAGTGGGGAATTAATAATCACTAAACTAATCAATGATGCAGGAGAACTAGTCACTGTAACTAGTGACAGATACTGTGGAGAACACAGTGGAGCAGGGATTTGTATCAGTGGCATCAGACAAAAACACATAAACCCTTAAGATTAACATCTGAACTCTAAAAGGGAGATGTAATCAGCCTTCTGAGGACCCAATACAACAATGTGAGAGGGAAATCAGATTAGAGCCCTCAGAATCTATGAATCTTTACTGTACTATTTTATACCTATTGATGGATCTTTGAAGGATCTTTGATATCACAGGGAATTCCAAAAGTGAGTAGGTAAGCCCTAAGGAATTACCTGGCACATATAAAAGTGAAGTAACTAGCCTGGTATCACACAGCTATGAGTGTCAGAGGTAGGATTTTAAGTCAGGTCTTACTTACTCCAAGCCCAGCCCTCTATCCACTACCCCATATTAATGTTAGTATTAGTTTAATTCACTTTTTTTATTTCCAAATTACAGTTTACACTAGAATTTGTGTAACACAATTGTTCTTTCAAAGTATAAGCAATTTTTAATAATTTTATATATTATGACATATAATTTTAGAATAGAAAAGATGATATCCCCTACTAATTCTAATCTTAAGCATCCTTTATGAGTTTATGGCTTATACCTAACTTGTTATTTGAAATTTTCAACCAAGGGTCTCTAGGTATCATTGGGATGTGGTGAGTTTTCCACTATAGAGGTTTTTTCCTTTCCCATATGGTAAAGAGCACCGGCTCTGAGACAGCCTGGGGAAAGGGAGAGGGGAAGGGACTTCTAAACTAAAAAGAAAACAAAACTAAACTTAAAAGAAAAAAAAAGCCTGAAGAAAGGGTGAAAGATCATAGTAATCCTCAATTCAGACAGTATCCTTCCTTGCACCACTATAAAAGAATATTAAACATTTTCTCAGTCCATGTTTTATTTTTTGGTGAGTCATTTGGGATTAAGAGACTTGCCCAGAGTAACACAGTTAGTGTTATGTATCTGAGGTCAGATTTGAACTCAGATCCTTCTGACTGCAGGGCCCCGCATTCTATCTACTGCACCACCTAGCTGCCCCTCTCAGTCATAATTTAATGGGTTCATAGCATTATTCAAGACCTGATTTATATCTTGAAAATGTTTGCATTCTAATAAGGAAGACAAGACATAAATGCTGTAATCTACAGAAATACGTACATATGAACGAAAGTAATTACCAACATGTTTTTGAGGGAAAAGCTGTGGTCCAGCACATAGGAAAATAGAAGTTTTTCTATACAAGTTCTTTGGACAGAAGCACTGGTACACGCATAAAAACCCATTCAGGTTCAATTATATAATAACTTAACCAGGCAATAAGGTTTCATCTGACATATCTATAGCTTAACCCAGGGATCTTGAGATTTTTACACTTCTTTCAAAGTGAGAAAAAAGGAAACCACATAAGTTTAGGCTCTCTTGTTCTCTGTATGAAAAAAAAAGACTCAGCTTTTTTGCCACGTAGTGCCTTTCACAAAACTGGGGGGAGGGGGAGTAATAGTTCTGTACATTCCCTACAACCTAAGGTGACTAGAAATTATTGGCAGAATCCTGGGATCTCCTTGCACTCTGTTTGTTGTTGCTGGATTTGTTGTAATAGTTTATGCTAGGGTCAGCGTACTTTGGGCCTGAAAGTTGATGGGAGAGCTTTGAATTTTGAGGTAGCTGTGCATATATTTGTAACAGGGCCTTTGGACCAGATTGCCTAACATGGAGGTTAATTGAGAACCAGGTTAACCCTGATAACTAAGGAGCCAGGTTTGCAGGCTGGTTGGCTGCAACATCTAGCTTGACAGGAAAGCCTGAAGAAGTCAGGGTGTTTGGTACTCAAGGCCAAGTTTTGGACTTGGGAAGTCTGAATGCAGACCAAAGCATACTATTTTCACTTTTTTTGTTTTTATTTTTTCTTTTTTTGCTGCTTTTCCCTTTCATTCTGTTTCTTCTTTCACAGCATGACTAATGTGAAAATATGTTTACATAACCTATATCAGATTGCTTGCCATCTGGTGAAGAGGTAATAGGAGGGCGTGAAAAAAATTTGAAACTCAAAGTCTTATAAAAATAAATGTTGAAAACTAATTTTAGAAAAAAGTTTGGATTTGGAATTGGGACTGGGCTCTACAGGAACTGATCTAAGCTATGAGCTTAATGCCATCCCCAGAGATTGAAATGTTGTAAGAGAGGAGAGGGATTGTACCTCCCATGTGTTGAGGGAATAAGTTTATATGTTTGTGATTATATCTTTGAAATAAATAGGCCTGGTACTGGCTAAGAAATAGAGTGGTGGATCAGTGGAATAAGTTAGGTCATAAGACAAAATAGTTAATGACTATAGTAATTTACTGTTTGATAAACCCAAAGACTCCAGCTTTTGGAATAAGAACTCATTGTTTGACAAAAACTGCTGGGAAAACTGGAAAATAGTATGATAGAAACTAGGCAAAGACCAATATCTTACACAATATACCAAAATAGAGTCAAAATCATCTGATTTAGACATAAAGGGTGATACCATGAGCAAATTAGGAGAAAGCAAGGAGTAGCTTACCTGCCAGATCTATGGGGAAGTGAAGAATTTATGACCAAATAAGAGACAGAAAACATTAGGAAAGGCTAAATGGAAAATTTTGATTACAATAAATTCAAAAGGTTTTACACACACACACAAAAAAGTCAATATAACCAACATTAGAAGGAAAGCAGAAAGCTGGGAAACAATTTTTACTGTCAATGTTTCCAATAAAGGCCTCAATTCTAAAATAGACAGAGAACTACTCCAAATGATAAATAGTCAAACGATATGAATAGGTAGTTTTCAGATGAAGAAATTAAAGCTATCTATATTGATTTTAAAAAAAATGCTCTAAATCACTATTCATCAGAGAAATGCAAATTAAAACAACTCTGAGGTACCACCTTACACCTTTCAGATTCTCTAATGTGACAAAAAAGGAAAATGATAAATGTTGGAGAAGATAAGAAAATTGGAACACTAATGCATTGCTGGTGGAGTTGTTAACTAATCCAACCATTCTGGAGAGCAATTTGGAACTATGCTTGAAGGGCTATAAAACTGTGGATACCCTTTGACCCAGCAATAGCACTTACAGGTCTGCATTCCAAAGAGATCATAGAAAAGGGGAAAGGCCCCACTTATACAAAACTATTTATAGCAGCTCTTTTTGTGGTGGCCAAGAATTAGAAATTGAGAAGGTACCCATCAACCCAGGAATGTTTGAATAAGTTGTGAATGTAATGGGATATTATTGTTGCATAAGAAATGATGAGCAGACAGACTTCAGAAAATCCTGGAAAGACTAACATGAACTGATGCTGAGTGAAGTGAGCAGAACCAAGAAGAATATTGTTCACAGTAACAGCAACATTGTGCTATGATCATCTTTGATAAAATCAGCTCCTCTCAGCAATACAATGATCTAAGTTAATTCCAAAAGACTCATCATGGAAAATGCTATCCACATTCTGAAAAAGAACAATGGAGTCTGAATGCAAAACAAGCATACTAGTTTCTCTTCTTTTTTTTTTCTTTCTCATGGTTTTTCACTTTTGCTCTGATTCTTCTTTCACAACATGACTAATGTGGAAATATTTTTATTATGATTGTACATGTAGCCTATATTAGATAACTTGCCATCTTGGGGAGGGAAGAAAATAGAGAGAGGGAGAAAAGAATTGGAACTCAAAATCTTATAAAAGTGAATGTCAAAAGCTATCTTTACATGTGATTAAAAAAATAAAGTACTCTTAAGTCAAAAAAAGAAATAAATAGGCCTTAGTAAAAGCTAATTTGACTTATAGTAGCTAAATGGAACTGGGGAACAGAGAGCTGTACACTCTAATCTTCAGAAACACCATCTGTGAAGGCTGTAGCCATTTCCATAGAGACTAGTCCCTTTTCAATCTCCTTTAAGAGTCCTGAAGAATGCTGCAGGAAAGGTAAAATGTAATGTATCTGGACTTTCAGGCATTAAAGGCCAGCCTGATAGTAAGACATACTTATTGAAAGAAATAGGTGGCTTTAGTACAATTTGGGGCTTAGAACTTACAGCATGAGGTTAATTTTTACCCTTTAAAAGTACCAAAATTTAAAAACCAAAAAAACTCATTTTAACAATTGTGAAATTTTAACAAAATTCAAGGAAATCAAATCTGTCTTTGGTTTCAAGAAAAGCCATTTGCACAGCATAAGACAAACTGGAGGGTAATAAGTTTCTAACCTACTAGAGCTAACTTCCCCAGGACATGGGACCTTAGAATCCCATCAAGTCATATTTAGCTTATACCTAAAGCAAATTAAACTGTTTGACTCTATTCCTGTTGTAATTAGGTCACATCTAGATAAGGTAGCTGTGAAGAAGCCTTATCTTCTGGGCCCTCTACTTACAAAGCACATCATCCTTGAAAAGTGATTTTAAATAATGAGTTGGTCAATCCAATCCCCATCTATATCCAGTTACTTAAATAACAAGAACCATCAGGATTTTGTGGGTGGGAAAACAGGCACAAGTATTAAGAGACTTGACCTAAATCTCACAAGGAGCAAACTCAGAGTTAGTCATATAACTCTGAGCTCCTGAACCTCTATCTCACTCCTACCCAGGCAGATACTTAATTCACAGAGTCACATTTGTATTCCATATGCTGATAGCTTCACAGAAATATCCTGTGTGTGGGTGTCAGAGGCTATGTTTTGCTAAAATAATGTATTTTTGCTTTTAATTTCCCTTAGCTCAAAATTAAAAGCATATGTTCTCCCTCTGTATAGGATGAGCAGCTAGCTATAAGCTTGTACTTAGTTTCTTTATTTAATGTCAGTTGGTCAAAAGAATTATCAGGACAGCATCACCTCAAAGCTGGCTTGCCCAAAATAATTTTTTTTGAAGTCTGGAAATATCAAGACAATTTTCAATTGTGTCGCTTGCTGAACTTTCAAATGAACTCAATTAGCTGAAATATGGTGATGAATCTTTAATGACATAATTAGTAATAGGTTTCAGGTGTGAAAATGCTAATGACATCATTAAGCTTGTGCATAGCAACAGGCATAGTGAAGTCAACTTCTCTCAAACGCCAGAGTTCTTTCTTTGACTAGAGGTCATTAATAAGACAGCAGAGTTTGTAGCTAGAGGTTATTGCATTGAACTTGACCATAGTTACTGGCAGCTGAGAATCATTATCATCTGAAAGCTGAACCACCACGCAGCTCCTCTCCATGTCTCTGTGAGTTTTCAGGTGTCTACATTTCCAAAATGGCCATCTGTGAATAATTGATAGACATTTTAACAATCTCTTTAGAGCCTTGGGAGGAGGGAAGGAAACTGACAAGAGAGGAGGAACACATCAAAAGTCCCCTCAGAAGTCTTTAGGGATGCAAACAACCATATATTAGCAATAGGTGGGGGAAATATTTAGAGCTATCAGTCATATCAAGGACTGGCTTTCCCAGGAAGTATCAGAACTGAAAGGACAACACACAAAAAGCATGAGATCTCATTACAACACACATGGAACTGAATGGAAAGATGAACTCTTACTCTTTTATAGAATATGCATTTTATAGAAGATATTTCCATGTATTATTATGAATAACTAGTATTTATAACTCTTTGAGGTTTGCAAAGCATTCTTATAAATATCATCTGCTTTTCTTCTCATAATAACTGTAGGAAGTAGGTGCTATTATTATCCTATACTACAGTATAGGAAACTGAGGCAGACAAAGATCAAGTGACTTCTTCACAGTCACATAGCTAGGTAAACATTTAAGGCTGGATTTGAAATCAGGTATTTCTGACTCCACTTCTGGTACATAATACCAACTAGCTGCCTAGATATGGTGGTATAATTTTTCATCCCCCTTCCACAGAGGCCTAATTCACACTACTGCTATTTCATAAGGGTGGGGTTTTTCCATTGGGCACCAGCATAATCCGAGAATTCCTCTGGTAGCTTCTACTTTTTTTTTTCCCAAGAGATATATCAAGCGATCTCATATTCAATATATTGTAATAATCTTTTCAAAAGTACTTCTTGGGTGCCTCCTTACTCCCATTTCTGTAATAAGTACTTAGGGAGAATGATGCAGATTGTAAAGGGCACAATTCTTGGCCTCAGGCATTTAAAATATTTTTTGAGAAAGCAAAGCTTAAATATATTAATAAAAATAGGAAAAAATATGAGAGTTGATAATGTGTTGGAGCCTCCTCACACTTACTATGTTCCTCTCTAATTGTTCTTTGTGTGACTCTCATCTTCAGTGCTTTAGAGAATGTAGCATTTCATGGTTTTTGGTTGTATGGCAATTACTGAGGAATATTATAAGAAGATGGAAAGTTATACTCATTAAAAGCATTGTACAATACCCTCAAAATAATTTAGCACACTCTCCTTCACTGGCTCAATTTTGGGCCCCACCTATTCTCTATGTGCCAGATTAATATGACTGAAAAAGAAGATGGACCAATCCTGGGATGAATAGAAAACAGACCTACTGGACAGCCCAATTACTTCACTGGTATTCATGCAACTACCAAGGGAACTGAAGTAAGTCATCACTTTTGTGTGGACTCTTTATGAAGTATTTAAGGAAGGACCTTGGACAATGGCTGCATAGAATGAGAGCGCATAGATGAGGATAAAATTTAACTCTGTGGAGGGAATATCCATGTTGATAAGATCCCAGATCCTAGAAAATATCAAAATTTACAACAATATTAATTAAATACTAAATATAACTAAATATATCAGTGTATAGCATAGAAAATAAATGTTATCATTAGGAAACAGAGCAATCAATGTTGGCTTAAGTAATCAGGGAAGGCTGCCCTTTGAGGTAGAGTTTGATAGGTAGGAGTAATCCAGGTATCTATTGCTAACAAAGTTTTTAAATGTTTAAAATCTTCCTTTGGAGCCCAGATTTTATGTGTGTGAAGAATAATTCAAAGAGCACGCACAAAATGTAATTCAAACACAAATCAATAAAGAGTTGTTTTCTAAATTTAAATATTGTAAGATGGCTTTTTTGCCTGTTATTGTCAATGTTTAGAATAAATATTCAAAGTATTGAGGAGAATACCTCCCCAAAGGCTACTCATAATATAAACAAGACATACATAATGGGTCTTCACCAATTGGTTTTCTTTTCTCTTTGGAACATTAATTCAATTCAATGAACTAAGTTAAAGCTGTGGGTGGGCATATTTAGGAAAGTTTTTCAGTAGATTAATTTACTTAAAGCATTTTATTTTTTCTCCTGATGGGACAATTCTTCCTGAACTTCATAAAAATGATATCCTCCTTTTGGACATGCCGCAATTGTAGAATAAAATCATGGTGGTGAATATACCTAATTTAGGTGATGGAGTGGAAAATGCCCAGGTATCCAGGAAGCTTTATAAATTCCCCAATGGAAATGATTTATACATTTTAGTGGATAAATATAGAGTATATTATACATCATTATCCTAGTTATACTCAACTCACTGATGCAGCCAAAAGAACATAATGTCTATACATTGTGATCTAAAGAAATAATCACGGGAATAAGGAATTTAAATCTACACTTTATCTCTTCATTTTCTTGGACTGGATATTTTTTAAAAATGGTTTTGCATCACAAGAATAGTTAAACTGGATATATCTATTAATCCTTTTTAACAATTCAGGACATGCCTCATCAGGTTTGGGGAAATTTCTTGAGGATTAAAGTAAAATCCAACCTACTTCGTACTATGTTCTCTGCCACTTTGAGAAGCTGGGCCAAATAAAGGGCTTACATGTGGAAATGATATCCATTAAGCATGTTCCATATATCTTCATTAACACCATGGGCTTTATGTACAGTTTTCATTAATTTATGAAAAGTACCACCTGGTCACTGTCAATATGTGGGCTATCCATGGAAATTGTTTCTATCAAGCCATATTTCTGCTGTCTACAAATAAGTTTTTAGCTCATTTAATAGAATGTGCACTCACAGAATGTGATTTAAATTTCCTATTCCTTTCACTAAAAGAAACCTAACCCTCACCTAGGGTGACATGACAATCTCTCTTGATGGTTATCTTTATGTATCTCATAGAGATTTCATCTCTTGATCCCCCTTTCCCAATTTAACAAACATTTATTAACTGCCAAGCCACAGTGCTAGGAATAAATGGTTTAAAAAAGATCAAAACAAGATAACATACTTCCCAGATAAATACTGTTGCAGGTAATTTAACATGGGGTAGGGTGGTAAGGAAGAGAGAAGAATCAAGAATGATTCAAATTATATGTCATATTGGGAAGAAAGAAAGAGGTTTTACAAATATCTTATAGATATTTTCTCTCTCAAAAGGTAGAGTTAACCAACAAAAGGAAATCTTCAGAATCAGATTCTCACTGACAAGGAGGTTTCTGGGGGTGAAATGATGGGAATTTGGGGGTGATTTGACCACTGCATCCTATAACTTTTTGGATTAGATCAGAACTCTACCAATTAGTGTCCTTATTTTTCCATATCTCCTCCAATATTTGTCATTTCCCCCTTCTGTCATATTAGCCAATTTGATAGGTCTCAAGTGGTACCTCAGAGTTGTTTTAATTTACATTTCTCTAATCCATAGTGATTTAGAACATATTTTCGTATTACTGTGAAGAGCTTTGATTTCTTCACCTGAAAACTACCTATTTATACCATTTGACCATTTATCAGTTGGGAAATGACTTATATTCTTAACTTGGTTCTCTAACTTGGTTCTCTATATATTTGAGAAACTTGTATTTTTTTATAGTTTCCCGGTCTCCTTCTAATTCTTACTGCATTGGATTTGTTTCTGCAAGATTTTTTTTTAATTTACTATGATCAAAATTATCCATTTTACATCCCATAATACTTTCTGTGAGAAATGCTGAATTATTAGGTTCTCACATAAGTTGCAAAAAAAAAACAGGAAATGTGCTGAATGGGAAGAGTGACATTCCTCAGGCCACTTAAGACAGCAGGGTTCCTGTCTTTACAGCCTAAGGCCCAAACCAGTTGGGGGTCCATGTTGGAGCACAATAATCTGCTACTACCCAGGCTCAGTGAACCTCATGCATATGCTAACTAAAGGATTAAGATTTTACACCAATTGTAACTCGGATTGAGGTTTCTCTAATTAGAATATAGAATTGTGAACCTAACCAATTGTGAAACTTTTGATTGTAACCCATACCAATTCCAGTCTTGGAAGAAGGGCTATGGGGAGCAGACTAATAGCATAAAGCACACTCTCACTTCTGTGCTCAGTGTGCTTCCTTCTTGGGAGGGAGTGCACCCAATTCTCACTAGAATTGAATAAAGAAATTTCTTCCTTCACTCTAAAAGAGCTGTAGCCTGCATCTCTAAAAGCGTTGTATCCTATTATTTCAGCTCTTCGCTGGCTTGCAACTGGGGAAGCAATGGGCAATGGCAGCTTGTCCTCTGCTAACTCCTCAATCTTGCTGGTTCTGGAGGTCCTTGATAACACTCTTCATCTCTTATTTGTTCATAAATTCTTCCCTTATCCATAAATCTGACAAGTAAACTACTCCAAACTTCCCTAATTTGCTTATGGTATCACCCTTTATGTCTAAACTGTACCCATTTTGGCCTTGTCTTGGTATATGGTTTGAAGGTTAGTCTATACTTAGTTTCCACTAAAATGTTTAGTATTATATTTCCCTTTTTGTTAATCTGGGCAATTTTTATTTTGATAAATATTCATCTATTTTATTCCAGGGATGGGGAACCTGTGGCCTTAAGGCCACATGTGGCCTTCTAGGTCCTTGGGTACAGTCTTTTGACTGAGTCTAAATTTTATGGAACAAATCCTTTCCTTTTATTAAGGGGCTTTGTTCCATGCAGTTTGGATTCAGTCAAAGAGTAGCACTTGAGGACCTAAAGGGCCACATGTGGCCTTGGGGCCACAGGTTCCCCACCCCTACTAGAGTTTCAGATTTATTGGCATATAATTTGATAATACAGCCACTAATAAATGCTTTAATTTCATCTTTATTGGTAACGAATTCACCCTTTTCATTTTGGATACTAGTAATTTGGTTTATTTCTTTTTTTAATCAAATTAATCACTGATTTTTCCACTTTATTATTTTTTTTTCATAAAACCAGCCGCTAGTTTTATTATTAGTTCAATGGTTGTCTTACTTTCAATGTTATTAATCTCTCCCTTGATTTTTAGGATTTACAATTTGGTGTTTAATGACAGATTATTTATTTGTTCTTTTACTGTTTCTTTTTTTAGTTGCACGTCCAGTTCATTGATTTGCTCTTTCTCCATTTTATTGATATAAGCATTTACAGATAAAAATTTCCCCCTAAGTAATTTTTAGCTGCATCCTATAAATTCTAGTATGTTGTCTCATTGTTTTCATTTTTTTAATGAAATTATCATTTCTATGACTTGTTCTTTGATACACTACTCTTTAGGATTAGATTATCTAATTTCCAATTAATTTTTAATCTATATTTACACAGGCCTTTGTTGAATATATTTTTATCGTTTCATGATATGAAAAGGGTACATTTGATATTTCTGCTTTCCTACATTTGGTTGTGAGGTTTTTATGGCTTAATACATAATCAGTTTTCATGAAGGTAGTATGTACAACTGAAAAAAACATATACTCTTTTATTCTTAGTCAATTTTCTCCAGAGTTATAACATATATGAATTTTCTTAAGTTCTATTCATCCACTTAACTTCTTTCTTGTTTATTTTTGGTTAGATTTATCTAGTTCTGAAAGGGGAAATTTGAGGTCCCTTACCACACTATTTCCCTCTGTAACTTATTTAACTTTCCTTTAAGAATCTGGATCCTATATCATTTGATGCATAGGTGTTTAATATTGATATTACTTCATTCTCTATGGTACCTTTTAGTAAAATGTAGTTTCCCTGTTTATCTCCTTTAATTAGATCTAATCCACATTTTTTTTTGTGAGACAATCAGGGTTAAGTGACTTGCCTACAGTCACACAGCTAGTAAGTACCATGTGTCTGAGGCCGGATTTGAACTCAGGTCCTCCTGATTCCAGGGCCAGTGTTCTGTCCACTGCACTGCCTAGCTGCCCCTTAATTCACATTTGTCTTTGAGGTATTGACTTTAGCCACTTGGACATCATTTCTTCTTGGTTTATGTCTTAATCTTCCCTGTTACCATAGTAACCTGTTATGGTCACATTCTTTTTCATTGTTTGCCCATTTTCCAGTCTATTTCTTGATTTTCAGCTGGATTGGATGGGGGACTGTCCTAAACTTCAGGTCTTTTGTTCTACTGTTTTCAGAGCTAGCTCTGTGGCTCTGTAGGTTTCTGGTGCTTCCAAGGTAGTGTGATTTACTGGAGGTGTGGTCACTTTTGTCCTGGCCTGTGCTCTGGTCTTTACCCTGGAAAAGCCTTTGTTTGCCTGTAGCCACCAGTGACTTTAGCGACTCTTCCTGGCCCTGGGGCCCTGACCAGGTTCCCTCCCTTCTCTTGCATCTGCAATTGTTAGTGCTTTCCATTGTCTTGGAATTACTACCTGGATCCCTTCTCCTGCATGAGTGACCACAAGCACTCCTCTGCTTCCTGGAACCTTGACCTTGGCCCCTATACCTTCGTGGCACAAGTGATATCACTCCTTCTATCCCTGGGACTGCAACTTGGAACTCTAGATGGGCAATGGAACAGGATCCTGAAACCAGTGCCAACAAAAGTTCCCCTGCAATCTCCTCATAGGTTGTCCTATCCCCCTACTTTTCATGGGCTGAGAACTCCCAAATCTGCTACTGCTGCCAATGCAGTTCCTTCCTAGGTCTGCTGCTGGTGATATCAGGCTTCCAGTCTTTGCTCTGCTCTAGGCTTGACCACCAGACTGGTGAAACAGACCTTTTCTGCTGACTTCCTAAGTGTTCTTGGGCTGGAAGGTTGTTTCATTTTGCATTTTGTTGGTTCTGCTACTCCAGAAATTTTTTTTGACATGTTATTTTAGAATTGTTTAGAGTGATATTTGAAAGAGCTCAGCTGAGTGCTTCTCTACTCTGACATCATGGCTCTGTCCCTCCCTGCCTCCCCCACTAGTATTTTAAACAACTAGAAGACTTAAAGATAAATGGTTATTTGGAGGAAGAGTGAATTTAGAAAAGGTAGTAATTTTTGTTTTGAACATAATGAGTTTGAAGTCTTGGTAGGACTTACTGGTTAAAAAAAAAAAAGGTCTAGCAGGCAGTTGCCAAAGCAGTACTGGACTTGTGGAGATAGAATGGTTTTACTGGCACAGGAATTATTATTGAATCCTTAAGAGTGGACTGGATTACCCAGCAAATGCATGTAGAAAGATATAACAAATTCTTGGAGGACACCTTTGAAATGTCTCCAGAAACCCAGGATGCATGTCAAACTAGGCCCTCTTTATCAAAAGTTCTAGGATGCAGTGGTCAAATCACCCCCAAATTTCCATCATTTCACCCCCAGCAACCTTCTTGTCAGTGAGAATCTGATCCTGAAGATTTCCTTTTGTTGGTTAGCTCTACCTTTTGAGAGAGAAAATATCTATAAGACATTTGTATAACCTATTTCTTTCTTCCCAATATGCCATATTATTTGAATCATTCTTGATTCTTCTCTCTTCCTTACCACCCTCCCCATGTTAAATTACCTGAAACTTTTTTTCTTTCTTTTGACCTAAGTAATAGAGTAACTAACTAAAAATATTTCAAAAAAGCATAAAGTCCACCTGGGTAGGAAGAAAAATTTAGAATAACATGTTTATAACAAGCTTGTGGCAATTTTTCCCACACATTTGTTACTGTAGTATATTCTCATGATGCCAAATGTATTTTAGGCCAAATACAGAGGTCAAATATTTCTACACATAAAAATCCCTTCATCAAGTAGAGCATGTCTGTAAGAATCAGAGGCTAAGTAATTTCCTGAGTCCAGGGTCAACAGAACAGGCAAGCAGTACAGCCAAAATAAGACCATCTCTCTAATTTTTAATGTCCTGCCTCTGCTAAACTGCTTTTATTTTTAAGTCCTTCACACCTGTTATGTGAGTATCCCTGCATGGAATGGACACATTGGGAGTGTACTACATAAGCATTATGATAAATAGCATCTGCTGTGCTTGCTAACATGAACAGCACATGGGAAGCTTCTGGGAAGCACAGTTAATATCCGTGCCAGCTTCTTTCTGTAAGCTTTCCAATCCTGGATGCACCAAATGCCTGTGGATTTGTGCTACTATGAAGGATTTTGAATCTTCACAACTAATCAATGGCTTTAAAGCAGATGTGCTCTTTACTTAGTTGATGTATAAAAAATCAACAATTTTTTTTCCTGTTTTAAAGTAAAATCTTGTGGGTTTTGTTTTGTTGGTTTGGTTTTTTTTTTTTTACTCTCAGTGTGATGTGTGTTTTTTTGTTTTGTTTTGTTTTTACTAATAATTTAATTTAGTTAGAACATCCCTTAAAGAGCTAGGTGGCACAGTGAAGAAAGTGCTGGCCCTGGAGGCAAGAAGATTTATCTTCCTGAGTTCAAATCCAGCCTCAGGTACTTACTAGCTGTATGATAAGTCATGGGCAAGTCCTTTTAGCCTGTTTGCCTCATTTTTTTCATCTGTAAAATGAACTGGAGAAGGAAATGGCAAACCGTTCCAATATCTTTGCCAAGAAAACCGCAAATGGGATCATGAAGAGTCAGATATGACTGAAAACGACTGAATAACAACAAACCTAAAAAAATTAATCTTTTCCCCCTCCCCTTTCCCTAAGTAATAGCTCCCACAAGGTAAACTGTGCTATTTCTCTTGGGCCACTACAAGATATGTGGCAAAGAAATTTAATCTGGTAGGAAGAAATAAATTAATGGAAGTTAAAACAACTCAGAGCTTTCATTTCACCCCCATCAAATGAATAAATATGACAAAAAAGGAAAAGAGCAATTGTTGGTGGGGTGTGGGGGGACAGGAAGGCTAGTGCATTGTTGCCAGAGTTAAAAGGTTGGTTTAACCCTTTGAGAAAACAATTTATTACTATACTTAAAATATAATGAAGTCTACATGCCCTCTGACCTATTGATACCACTATAAGGAATGAATGCACTCCAAGGAGGTCAAACACAGAGCTAAAGGACAGCTAAAGTCTGATTTTTAGAGACATCCTCTATTTGATGAGGGATTTTTATGTGTAGATATATTTGATCTGTGTATTTGGCCTAAAATTCATTTGGCATCATGAGAATACCCTATAGGATATCTACAAGGACATTTATAGAAGCACTTTTTTGTTGTAGCAAAGACCTGGAATTAAACTGAGCCTCAATTAGGAACTGACAAAACAAATTGTGGCATATAGATGTAATAGAATATTATTTCCCCATAAGCAAAAAGGAATAGGATATATTCAGAGCAATGTAGAGAGACTTGTATGAACTGATATATAGTGAGATTAATAGAATGAGTAGAAGAATTTACTACAATAATGACAATTTGGAGAAAAAGATCTCTGAAAGATTTTATAACTAACCAAAAGAGTGACTAATCATGATTTTAGAAGTGTGAGGATGAAATATACCTCCCATCCCTTGGCAGAAAACTGTTGGACTAGAGATACAGAACCAGACATGCATTCTCACGCATGGTCAACATGTTGATTCATTTTGTCTGTCTCCTCTCCTCTCCTCTTTGTTGGTATATTTGTTAAGCACTATATAAGTGCTTATTCCCTTTCCCCTCCTGCCACCTGCCATTCTCCAAATAGTCCTTATCTTTTCCTCTCCTTTTTACCTTTATTAATCCCATTTATGCTCTTGGAATACCTTCTCCTCTTCTTTGACTAATGACATGTTACCCATTGTTCAATATCTGGCTTAAATGTCATCAGCTTCATGAGGGAGTATCTGTCCTCTTAACCTGTGAATCTTCCTACAAGGACATATCACACTTTGTCCCTTTTTTGTGGCTTTTAACACATAATGCCTAGTTTTAGAACTGCTTATGTTTGTGTGTACCTTATCTCTTCTACTACTAGGCTGCAAGCTTTTTAATCGGCAAAAATGACAATTTCTTCTTTGAAGGCTTCATAGTGCAAAGTACATACCACATCCTGAAAAATATGTGAATATATTACCTCCTGATCAAATTTGTCTTTTCTTTAGTATTCCAGTATATTATTTTTCTATGTAGAAGGTGCCAAAGCAGGAAATTACATGGGGCTTGAACACTTTGAAAAGAAAATATTGTCTTTTTACAGAAGGGGCTTTTGAAAGCATGGTCAGATACTTTATGGCAACCACACTAGAGGAAGACCACATGAACAGTACAGAATGTTAGGTAGGGGGATGCATTCCCTTTCCATCTCCTTCTCCTTTTTTTTCTTAATTCTTTGTTCTTCTCTTCTGCCTACAATCCTGGTAATCCAGGGGTTGGAGACGGCAGCCTGGAAAGTGTTGGAAAGCCCACCAAGGCAGCTACTAGGGTGAAAAGGAGCAGAAAAGTCCCAGAAGAAAATAGGAGGAAAGGAGAGAGAGTCAGAATAGACAATGCTTGGCCAACAATGGGTTCATGAGACCTGGACCAACATTGGGTACATAAGAGATACTGGACATGAGTGATCTTCTAGCTCCAGAATTATTCTGGGCATTGGCCAGGGAACAACAGCTGCCTCTATAAGACTTAGAGTAGCCCCCACTCATTTTGCGTTGAGAGAGGTATATTTGATGATTTTATGTCTGTGATAATGAATAAGAAATAAATAATATCTCTCCTCCACCACTGGCTAGGGTCAGTGTCCTTTCCCTTGGTGAAAGTGAAGGAGGGAAATCATACCTTAATTGAAAGAGAACTTGTCAAGTTCCTTTACAGAGTACCTTTTAAATTCCAATTTCATACGTAGAGCAAATGTGATTTAAATTATAATACCTTTTGTGTTACACAAAAGTGGGAAGCAGATAATGGGAAATGGGGCATAAAATATATTTTGAAATTTTCCCAGATCATAAACTCCAGAAGGGAATAAATGGGTAAATTTGTCATGAATTTATGGAATTATATATGGGACTAATTTGATATTTTAAATTCTAGACTGAACCAAAGGGAACTTTTACCATAGCAATAGTAGATAGAGATAAAGAAGTATTCCTGGCATCAATATCCAAGTATTTGTGATTTTTTCCCCTTGTGCCTACATAGGTGCTTCTGTGTGTAGGAATATTTCTTGTTCTATTTGCAGCAGCATCAATCCCTTCCACAATGAGGTACCTAATATAGTGGTCTCCTCTATGTTGAACAAATGTTTGAATGAACATTAAAGACTGTAGAATTCATGTTCCCATTCTTTTTCATTTATATTATGAATTAACCTATTTTAGAATTAAGAGATTATAGTACATACACACAAAAAAATTCATCTGAGCAAGAAAAGATGTTCAAATTTACTTTACCCTCCTCATTTCCCTTTAGTTTTATGTTTTTAAGTTTTGTTTATATGCTTTCTTTAAATATCAAAGCTATTTCTAATTTGGTTACAGTTTATGAAGAGTAAGAAAAAGTTGAATTCAAATTCTGCCCTAGATACTAGCTGCGTAAACCTGGCAAGTCACTTAATCATTTTCTGCCTTGGTTTCCTCATCTCTAAATTGTGGATGATATTAGCTCATCCCTCATAGGGTTGTTGTGACTGTGGGATGCCTTGTCACAATAGCCCAATAATAGGGTGGTCATAATAGCCCAACCCCTTTAATATCTGACTCCTTCCCTAATACCTTATGGTTGCTAATTAGCATAATAAAATCCAAAATCTATCTTCCTTACCATTAATCAATACTGCCTACTCTGGTTCACATACTCCCCTTACTCATGGGTGGGACTGATTTGGTATCCAGCCCCAACCATGATTACTGCCCAAGGTTATGAAAACAAGATAACCCTGATTCCATTTTAACCTTTTAAACATCTTTGGTGACACTCTCCACCTGAGGATGACCAATTATGTTGTCATCCCTTCCCCTGTCTGAGATGTTTTGAGGTATGCTGAATGAACTTTATTTCTATCTCTGTAGTTCTGACAATGACTGGCCACTTTCTAACCATCTCACAGGAATTTCTCTTGACATGCCCCACCTCTGACACTGTGTAAACTCTAGAAAAGGGTCTAAACCCCAGTAGACCAATCTAAACCTCAAGGAGTATCTTGGATTAGAAGACCTGGGATTGAGAACCCTGAGTACCAAGGGTATTGACTACTAGTTCTCCTAACAAATACCTAGTCAGAGAATAGGGCTAGCCCTGAATCTTGTGTCCTTCAGGTGCCCTTCACCCTTGACTTCATAAGCACAGCCAGGAAAGGTGAAATAATACATAAAGCGCTTGGCAAATCTTAAAGCACTATAGAAATGCTAGCTTTTAATCCAAAATATGTCACTCTCCTCACCCCTCATACCACTGTCACCCTCAATGAGTTCTTATAGAAAAGGTGGGGAGGAAAGCAATTAATCCCAAACAATTTTCTTACCCTGTCAAACTTTACAACATTTTTTCTTTAACAAGATGAAAGAGGTATATTTCCTTTTCTCTTTGGAGCCAAATTATTCATTATAATTACACAGCATTCAGTTTTATCTTATTGTCATTTTCATTTTCTTCATTGCAAAAATTGACTAATTTTCTGGGTTCGTTTTATTTCATTCTGCACTGATTCATGCAAATATTTCATGTTTTACTGAATTATTTATATTTGACATTTGATATAATGAAATAATATTGAATTCATATAACATATTATATTTAACTTTTCTTCAGTTGATCAGAACTAACTTTGCTACTATGTAAGTTATGCCATAAATTTTAGGGGAATTAGGGAAGTTTATTTTTGTCTTTGAAATTCTTTAGGGTTTTTATCCAGCAATGGGATGTCAACTATGAAGGGTATGAATAATTTAGTTAGTGTTTTATTTATTTATTTGTTTGTTTTTACATAATTCAAAATTATTCTCCAAAATGATTGACTCATTTCTTAGTTCTACCAACAGTATATTAACATGCTTATTTTGTTGCAGCCAATCCAGCAATAGTGGTTTACATATTTTGAAATAGATTATTATACATATAACATTATACTATGTATAATATAATAATAATATATTATATATAATATAATTATCAATTTGCTATATATTAAGTAAACCTCTGAGTTGTATTGATTTTTAATTATCTCATTACTTATTTGTAGCAATCTTTTCTGTGATCATTTTAAGTCTTCTTTTATGAAATTTTGTTCATATGCTTTGGCTATTATTCTGTTATAGAATGGGACTCCTTGCCATATCTGTGTTATCTCTCTCTCTCTACATAAATATATATATATAACATATATATAACATATATATGATATATATATACATACACATATGTATGTATGTATATAAGTGTATGTATGTCTTTGATATCAGACCTTTATCAGAGATATTTGATGAAATGTCACCCCCACCAACAGTTCCTTTTTGCTTATTAATTTTATTCATGCAAAAGTTTTCAGTTTCATAAAATAAAAAAAATAATAAATTGTGTAGTTTATTTCTCATGACATTGGTGTGATTTTATCTATGACCAATAATTGTTGAAATGGTTCTGTAATAGTTTCACCCATCTTGTCCATAAACTCCCATAATTTTAACTGAGAATCCACCTAACAACCCAAACATTTTCATCTTTTTTCCTGGTTTCATGAAGATATAATTGGAAAACTCTACTACTTATCATCCCTTGCCCTCACCACATAATCAGTCCATCTTCTTTTCTTGTTATCCATTACCCTGATGACATCTTTTATTCCAGTTTTTCCTTATAGTTCTCCTTACTGA
This sequence comes from Phascolarctos cinereus, assembly GCF_003287225.1. NCBI lineage: Eukaryota > Metazoa > Chordata > Mammalia > Diprotodontia > Phascolarctidae > Phascolarctos > Phascolarctos cinereus. The sequence goes on along the minus strand of NW_027555847.1, from coordinate 406,669,676 downwards.
CTATATTTTTGAGTGTATTTAGATGCAACATATACTCTCCATTGCTTCTATGTATTGTTGATGTTCAATTCTTTAAAAATGATTGTATCGGGGCAATTAGGTGACACATTGGCTAGAGCTCCAGCCTTGGAGTCAGGAGGACCTGAGTCCAAATCTGGCCTCAGACACTTGACGCTTGCTAGCTGTGTGACCTTGGGCAAGTCACTTAACCCCTACTGCCTCACCAAAATGCTAAGAAGAAAGTAGTTATATACCGTGATTTGAAAAAAAAATGGTATTGTTATTAAGCATTGGTAGAATATCAGTATTTTTAAAAAATATAATTCTTCATTTATCAATTCTCATCTCAGCTCTGACAATTTGGTGCTATGAAGGACAGAATTGATTAATATAATATCCTGGAATCCACAATGACTTTTTTTTTCTCTGATAAAGGCCTCATTTCTCAAATATATACGAACTTAGTCAAATCTATAAAAAATAAAACTGTAAAAAAGAAGCCATTCTTCAATTGATAAATGGTCAAAACATATGAACAGGCAGTTTTCAGAAAAACTGCTATAAGTCTCTATTGATTAGAGAATTGTAAACTAAAACAATGCTTAGATACCACTTTCTACCTATCAGATTGAACAACATGACAGGGGAAAAAATGCAAATGTTGGAGGTAATGTAGAAAAATTGGGACACTAATGCACTGTTGGAGAAGTTGTGAACTAGTTCAACCATTCTGAAGAGTACTTTGGAATTATGCCTGAAGGGCTGTCAGAATTCATACTCTGATACAGCAATATCACTACTAGGTCTATATCCCAAACAGATCAAAGAAAAGGGGGGAAAAAAGACTTATTTAAACCAAAAATATTTATAGCAGCTCTTTTTATAGTGGTAAAAAACTGGAAATTAAAGTGATGCCTGCCAATTGAGAAATGGCTGAACAAGCTGTGGTATAAGATTGCGATGGAACACTATTATGCTATTGGAAATGAGGAACAGGATGGTTTCAGAAAAACCTGGGAAGACACATTTGAACTGATGCAAAGTGAGGGGAGAACAACCAGAACACCATACATGAAACAGCAATATTATAAGGATTATCAACTGTGAAAGACTTAGTTGCAATTGTCAAGAAAATGATCCAATACAATTCCAAAAGGACCCAAGATGAAAAAATTCTATTCACCTCCAGAGAGAGGACTGATGAACTGAGTGAAAATTGAAGTATATTTCTTTGTACTTCATTAATTTTTCTTGTTGTGTATCTGTATATTTCTCTTTTGATACATGGTAAATAGAAAAATATTTTGCATGATTTCTCATATATATGTGTGTGTATATATGTGTGTATATATATACACACACACACATATACATATATATACACACACATATACATATATATACACACACATACATATATGTGTGTATATATGTATGTATATGTATGTATATATATGTGTGTGTGTATATATATATATATATATACATATATATAAAAAATTTGCCTACATACAAACACACACACATATATTTTGAAAAGGGTGGGGTAGATAATTTGTAATTCAAAAAATTTTTTTAAATGAATTTTAATTGTTTACATATAATTGGGAAATATTTAATGAAAATAAATAAAATATATTAAGTTTAAAAATTATATTTTCCTACCAGGTAAAGTAGAATCCATCTCAGTTTTGTGATTTTTTTTTTTGGTGCTTGTCAAATCTACTGCCTACCTATTCTTTTTTTTTTTTTTGAAGGAAGAAGAAAGAAATAAAGTCTTAAGACTTGAGCATAGTCTACAGATCTTTGGCTCTTCTCATTTTGTTTTTCTGATCATTGCTTTTCCATATATTTCTTCTCATCCTTTGTTCTCCTATCACTGAGTATCAAAGGTATCTTGATTTTATTTGAAGGATGTAATTGAATTATTTGTAGAATTTTGCTACCTCTTCCTACACTGCAACTGATATCAGGATATACCATTCAATTTTTTCATACTGATCAATTTGCAAGTGTTTGTCATGCATAGTACAATATGAAAGAACCAAAAAACCCACTTAATACCACTTCCTTTTACCTTTGGGATTCAATAATATCATTTTTTCCTATTCTTTTTTTGCCTTTCCAAGGAGTATCTGTGAATTATCATTCCACTATTGTACCTTCCTTCTTTCTTCTCATTTAGTTTATAATGCTACTGTCAAGATTGATATGATTCAACTCTTCTAATATTCATTACCCATTGAATAACTATTTTATATTTAAAGTACAAAAACCAAGTTAAAGTTTATGGACTGCATGATATCTGTGATTCCCTTCATTGTCTTTTCTTCTTTCCCTTAATCTGCCACTGTAGAATTAAAAGGAAACTTCAAAGTACTGAAGACAGTTTTGTGTTTTCCTTTGTTTTGTAGCTCTTAATGTCTTTATCTCTAAAATGAGGGGGGTAATATTAGATCATAACTAATTTCCTCTTTACTCTAACACTCTGTGATTTCATAAAATATACAAGGGTGTCCCAGAAGGAGGGTTTATTCAAGGGGTAGGTTTTGTGAGGGTAGGAACTTATGCTGTGGGAGTCAGTATTCTTGTAGAAGTGCTTTAGTTTCCACAAAATCTAGAAGCACTCAGATACTGATAAAACCTAACGCTTTGTTCCATGGCATACTTACTAAAAGGTGTGTACCCAAGTAAAATGAATATATGATTCAAATTATTTACATAGATATCAGTGTAGATAGATATATTGATCTCTATAGTCAATATGAAATATATTTATATTATTTAAGTGATGATATATGGCTATAAATTATAGTAATAGAGTGATAATAAGAAACATATACTATATATATGTATATATATACATATAATCTCAACTATATCAACAATTTAAAATGGAAATATTTAAATGATGTTTTGTTGTTCAGTCATTTCAATTCTATCTGACTCTTTGTGACCCCAATTCATAATATACTGGAGTGGTTTTGCTGTGTCTTTCTCAAAAAAAAAAAGAATGGAAGGGTGAGAAAGTGGAATACACTAGAAGAATGGGGAAGGGAGAGGAAAAAATGGGGAAAATTATCTCATGTAAAAAGGCATTCAATGAAGAGTTGTATAATAGAAGAGGAAATGGTGTGAGGAGCTGAACTTCAACTTCACTCTCATTTGAATTGGTTCAAGGAGGGAAGAATACAGTTATCCCTTCAATGTTGTGGGGGTTATGGGTAGGGCACATCCATGATCTGGAAAACCCACATAAAATTGTTGGCCCTCCCTTCATACCAAAGAAAATGTCTGATTATTTTTTCTTTTTCATTTATTAAGTAGTTGCAAGACTTTATTGTAAAATGTGGGTTGATATTATATAATGATACATGTATTTTATGCATTTCTGAGTTTCTAAACTTTTTCTGTGTCATCTACTGGCCTTTGCATGTCATGTGTGACTTCTGCAAAACTCCCAAAAAATTCCCATTTAATTTCTTAAGCTGACCCACAATATATTGAAACAGTGGTGAGGAAAGTTGCTATGTGGAAGGGATAACCATTTTTGAAGAGGAACAATGAAATCACAGGTGATATGTTGACTTGCGTGTGAATTGGATTTAAGTGAGGTAGAGTTGTGCAAAGTCTTAAGCCTCACTCTCTCTTCCTGAGTCATTGAAGTCCAGTGGCAAGACAAAAGTCAAGATGACCTTGGCATTTTTGATATCTGATCATGCTCTTAGTGTTCCACAGTGACTGTTTTAGCTGCCTTGAAACAGATTGTTGTCATCCACCCATTCTGACAGGGAAAGTCTTCACATGCTTCAGGTAGATATCTCCCTAACATACCAATAGGTTTGAGGCCTGTCAGTTACCCTCAGGCTGGTTTAGCTCATCTGCCAAGATGGTATACCAGAAGATGGATGCTGCATATGCTGCAGCTTCTTGGAGCCACAGGTGAAAGCTGGATGAAGCTGGATAACAGAGGTGGATAAGCATCCCTGAAAAGAACTCAGCAAGTCCTCACACCAGGGAAGTAGGAGGGAAAAAGGCTAAGGGGAAAAAAAAGAACAGGTGATAAGAGAGAGAATAGATTATGGAAGGGAATGGTCAGATGCACTCAGGAATACTATATTGAAAGAGTTCCAATTCCACCTAATTGTAACATCATCTAGTCCACATTTCTTCATGATTTTAAGAAGAATATCATGGCCAACTTTGTCAAATGTTTTGCTTAGAGCTAGACCAAAAATTCTTTATTCTACCAATTTAATAACTACATTAAAAAAGAAATTTATTTAGTTTGACATGATCTTTTTTGATGAAACCATATTGGTTCTTCATGATCATTATTTCCTTTTCAAAATGTTCATCAATCATCTCATATCTTGCATCTCTTAATCATCCTATTTTTTTCCCCAAGAATCCAAGTCAAGATTACTGATCTGTATTTTGAAGGATTCATAGTATAGGTGAGGAGATGAAGTTAAGATGACTGCTAATGAGTTTAAGTCATCAGACCCATATTACTGCATACTATAGTACTAAATAAGACATTCAATCTCCAGGGCTTTCTATGGCCAAACAAAACAGCATGCTAGGGACCTCAGAACTCCTAGGTACCTGAGGCATCCTGGTCTGAATATTGTTTCACTATTCTGGTAGCTATTATTACCTGAGACTTCCAAAGTCACTACCCTGAGGATTTCTGACTATGATGGGGCTTTCACTGAGAGTGTGCCTCTCTTGCTGCCTCTGGACACAGAATCGTACAAGTTACACATGTGTGTTGGGAGTCTAAGCTTATTTGACTCCATTTGCACTGACTTAATTGTTGCCCCCTTTTCTATTGCCCGAATGCTTCTAGTTGAATTTTTTTTTTCTGGTGGAAAAAACTCTCAGGTAGGAGAAATCACTTACTATACTTTCCTATTGAATTTCTTCACCATTAGTTGGCACAGCAGGAATTTCATATTTTTTGCTAGAGTAGATATGTGAGAGCTGGGTAGTTTGCCTCCATTCAGACAGCTATCTTGGCCAGAAATCCTCCAGACTCTTCTCTTAGTCTATACTTTACCTTTATAAGAATTCTACCTACTTAGATCAGGTAAATTTATTATGTATTAGGATCAAGATTTTAAAATAATCTGTATTCTATTCTATAATATTGAAATGTATCAATCCTTCCAATAGTTTTGGAACATTTCCTAGTACACTGGACAGGGTAAATAAATCCCTAAATTATAAAGTGAATTTTTCTTTGAAACATTCTCTTCCTACACTAATCCACTTTTTGAAATTTTCTTCCTCCTTGTAGAATTAATTTCCCAAATCTTACAGTCTCCTCCCCCAGCTCACAGTCATCCTATTCAGTCTACCAACACGAGAAGCTATAAAAAAGTGTCCAATTCAGAACTGCCATTCTCAGCCCTACCCCATGCTGTAAACTATTCTTATGCCCCTTTTCTACATCAAATATTTGTATCTTATCAGTTCTCTCAGGATGCTCTTTTCTGTTTACTGACATCAGTTAGTCTAACAAACATTTTTTGGTCTAAGCATGCAAACTATTAACAGGCAAATGTGTTTGTATATTTGTACTTTTAAATGACATCCTATAAACCTTACCTAAACTGACAAGAATGAGTTTAATGGAAAGCATTTTAGGTACTGTGATGAATGAATCCTGGGAAGGGAATACTTATAGTTGACAGATTTCTTTGACCCCCTCTCCCCTACAAAAACAAAAATAGGTGGATAGACATCTATATCACCTACATATTGGACTTCCCTGGGGAAGTAAGATTGTTTGAAACAATAAATGGCTTATGAATAATTAAATAAAAGCCTATTATTTGAAAGTTGGCCAAGCCCAACTCAGTTACAACTGGCTATGCCATTATGTGCTATTACAATTCCCTTTACTCTTAAACCTATTACAACTGACATTGGCTTTTACATTTTTAAATTTCCCTTAACCCATGTTTTTTAAACACCATAGTTTCTTTTGAATAACACTGACCTTGAATAGGAGAGCCATATGGCTGTGAAAGATGGATCACCACAATCCCAGAATAATCACGTTTGCAGGTGATTCAAAGGGCAATGGACACACCTGGTGGGCTGCAACATGTTACCAATGATAATTTGCATTCAAGTAGTGATGGGGAAAGGCTGTATCATAGCACTAGAGTTGGAGACACTCTTAGAATTTAGCTAGTTCAAGCTTCTCATTTTACAATTAAGAAAACTGAGGTTAACTGACTTGCCCAAGATCTCACCAGGAATAAGCTGCAGAGCATTTGAGACCCAGGTTTCATAACTCCAGGTCCAGTGTACTCCCCACCATTCTATACAACCTACTATATCACCAAAGATATGTATGGCTGAAAAAAAATGAAGAAAGAATGAAACAAAACAGAGAGATAGCCTAAGGTTTTTTTTTTTAAGCAACCATAACCAAATCCTTGTTCCCAGGCAAGTTCAGAAAGTTGTGTTCCCCCTCCCTCTTGCCCAGCCCCAGTAAAAGATATTGATATAATCTTCAATATTTAGCAGATTCAGGTGACTAATAGCTCAGGTTCCTGACATAACTTTCTAGTCACCTGAGTATAAAGCCATCATGAGGAGCTCCAGAAGATCTTTGATGCTTACCTAGTTGAAAACAATGGGCAATTCAGCCAAGGGAGCTTTGCTCAGTTAAATCATCTCCAGGTGTCCTCCATCCTTACTCAATCTCCTCCTATATCTAAGTAAATCTACTTTTGTCTCATTTTGTTCCATTACCAAATCTAAACTACTAGGGGACTAGCATGAGTCAGGCCCAGCCCAGAACAGCTAATATCCATGATATATTAAAAGAACCAGTGGAGAGCCTTCATTTTATAGATTTTCTATGGAGAAAGAAATAGACAAAAGAAATTATCTAACGTAATGATTCTTCTGGTGGCTGGGAGAGATTAGGATGATAAAGATGAGGATGAAGATCAAGGTCAGAGAATGAAGTTGACAACAAGTATTCATAGTTTACAAAGTACTTACGTATATAATTTTATCTTACCTTTACAACATCCCTGTGAAATAGGTACTAAAGGCATTATTATCATTTTACGGGTTAGGAAACTGAGGCTGAGGGGTAGAATTATTTGGATGACAGGGTCAAATAGCCAGTAGGTATCAATAGGTATAATTAGGTCTTTCAAACTCTGAGGCCAGTGTAGTATACACTATATTGCATGAAGGGGAAGAGTTGTCACACTGAGATCACAGTACCACTGAAGTATAGAACTAGCCTAAAAAAAAAAACCTTAAAATTTCCATTTTCCTTCTCCCAGTTACTTGAAACTTCACATTTCTGAACAAGAAAAGTAAATGCACACACTTCTACCTTGGACTCCCCATTCATCTAAGGCATGCATTTTAAAGCCAATAGGATGATCACAACAGGCAGGTAGTTTCAGGCAGGTAGTTGGTTATGCCCCCTTTATACTGAGACAAAGAAATCAAACACAACAGAGTAGAAGACAGTGCCACAGTGAACATAAGTCAAATTTTTTGATTTTGTAATCCCTACAAATCCAATGCTCAGCTGGATACCATGTGAACACAGTATTATGTGGGAGGCTTAGAAATGGTTCTTTGCACTTATTAGTAGATCTCATGTCTCAAAGGCAGAAGGCATTGATGCCTGTGGCTAGCCCTTCCCCGGGGGACAGGTGCCATTTCTGCATTACCTTTGCTTAACATTTGGGTTCCCTGCTTGGTGCTCTGTGCCTTTTTTTTCTTCATTTTTATAACAGAGGAAGTTTGCACTACACATTCAGAGATCCATTGGCAGTAGACAGATTTTGAAAGAACAAAAGAGTCAGATCATACAGCGTTTCCTCTGCCTTCATGTGGATGTATGCCCGGAAACACAGATGTGGGTTTTGAATCTATTTTTTTAAAGTATGGAGCTAGGTAGGAGTGGATGGCCAGCTTTGGAAAGAGGTGGGAGAGAAGCATTGGACATGGCAGAAATGAAGAACAGGTGGAATAGAAGGCAAAGATGATGAGTGTAGCTGACAAGCAGGGGCAGAATGACTACTGAGCATCAGGAAACCTCAACTCTGTTTTTTACTCTGTCACTAGCTAGCTATATGATATTTGGCAAGTAACTTGGCCCTTCTAAGACTTAGACTCCTCAGCTGTAAGATGACAGTTTTATACCAGATGTTGTCCAAGATTTTAAAGAGCCTTACATAGTATTGTTTAAGTGTGTTCCCCTTAGAAAAGCAAATGCCTTACCTCTGAGTTTTAATCCATTAGTTCTTGATTTTATCAGAGTAATTGTTTACTTTTAGGCAATTGGGGTTAAGTGACTTGCCCAGGGTCACACAGCTAGTAAGTGTTAAGTGGATTGTCTGAGGCAGATTTGAACTCAGGTCCTCCTGACTCTAAGGCCAGTGCTCCATCCATGTGCCACCTATCTGCCCACAGATTAATTATTGACTAAAGAGAAAGAGGACATTAAGAATGGAAACCAGGAGAGATACATTTTAACTGAGTTAGACTCTGGGCAAGCAGCAGGCACAAGAAGTGACCAATTCATTATAGCTAGGTGGCACAGACCTAGAATCAGGACGACCTGAGTTCAAATTTGACTCAGATACTTATTAGCTGTGTGACCCTGGGCAAATCTGGTTATTGGTTTTATTTGTTCTTGGGTCATTGAGGAGCTTAAACACTATATTCTGCGACTCTGAACAGTTGAAAGGAGAAGAAAGAACTCTACTTTTGCCAGAAATAGCAGATTATGAGAGCTTCTGGTTTTTTAGAATAATTCTTATAAGAAATGTAAATTATGGCAAGAGCAGAAGTTACAATAGCAAAGAAGATTTATTGCAGGAAGACAAGGATACAACCTGATTCCACTAATACAGGCAGAGGCCAGCTGTGAATAGTTTCATCTTAAGAGTTTTCAAGGGGCAATAATTGACTTTCATGCCAGGAATCGGAAGTTCCACAGCACCAAACTGGATGTGTTAAGGCACATCAAGCCACAGCTGGAATAGCCATCCTCTCCAATCTTTACACTATTAATAAATAACATCATGCTATTTGAATATAACAATAAATCATATTGAAAATAATTTTACAGAGATTAACATGACTTTCTAGAACATATTTTGTTTTTTTCTTTTCTTTTTATTTATTTTGGCTTTGAAATGTTTAAATCAAACTTTAAAGCTAATAATCAATTAAATCAATATTAAAACAAAACATTTACTGATCATGATAATGAGCAGATATTCACTGCAAACAGCAGAAAAGGTTAGATAATGCTCTCATCTTTGATACAAGACTAAGAAAAAGAGGTCAGGCTAGAAAATCTGGATGGGGCTTGGCTTGTCTGGAAGAACTAAAGGGGAAGGTAGAAGGTCAAGGGAAAGAACGAAAATACTAGATTTAAAAAAGATTAGGAATAAGTAGGAAACAACATGTAGAAAGGAGCTAATTTAGTGTGGGAAGGAGGTAAAAAATACTAATCTGGGAATAAAAGACATAAGCCCTTTACTGAAATTCTCACTCTCCTCAGGTATTATGCAAGTAGTTCCTCTCTGCTCTTCTAATACTGTCCCTGCTGCCCAGTTTGTTTCTAATTATTTCACGGGTTGTATAAAATTCTCAAGCAAATGAAAACAAAATTGGCAGTACTAAATTAAACTTAAAAGAAATAATATTGCTTGGAGAGTCTTTAAAAGGAGAAACAATTCAATGTATGCAGTGAGAGTATTCCTGAGACGAAGGGAAGAGAACTCCTATGAAGAATTTTGTTGCTTTTTTCTTGGGCACCTTGACCTTAAAATCTCCCATCACCTCCTACTCCTATCCCCTCAACTCTTATTTCTCCCATCCATCCCTGTAACTTTTCAACAACCCCTTTGATAGCAAGCCTGTCCAAGATTCATGGCCTCTTATTTACCACATTAAAAAGTATACTTATGGGATATAGAAAATTAAGGCCTCACATCAGAATGGTGCTTTGTTACATTGAAATTAGAATTCTTTCATTGGAATTTATCAGGAGGAGAAAGAGAAAGAAAATGCAGCTAAATTCATTCAGCAGCTATTCTATGCTTGAAGGAGTTGTGAATTAAATAATAAGGCCATTTTACAAAGATGCTTTGGACAATCTATAAATGAAGACAGAGAGAATCAATTAGCCAGTCAAAAATACTTCTTTATTAAATCTATGCACTGAGATCTTAGAATAAGAGAATCTAAGAGGCATAAAAGCTTTGAGCTAGAAGATGCTTAGTGAGCATCAGATCCAACCTCCTACTCAATCCAGGAATCCCCTATCTACAACATCCCTGATAAAAAAAAAATAATCTAATTTCCTTGATACCAGCAGTGATTGGGAAATGAGGAGCATTGACAATCTCATAAAGAGTAATCTATTCTCTTATTAAACAATACTAATTATTGGTAAAGTCTTTCATACGATGAAGAAAGTTTATCTATATCCCTATATCTTCCACACATTGAGTACAATTCTCTGGACCTAATTTTATTATTAATTAAATAATAATTAATTTAAATTAAATAATAAAATTAAAATTATTAATTTATTAATTAAATTCAATCCATATTTTACATGGCAATCTTTCAAATATTTGCAGATAACTTTCATTTCAGTAAATCCAGAAAAAGAGAGAGAGAGAGAGAGAGAGAGAGAGAGAGAGAGAGAGAGAGAGAGGGAGAGAGAGAGCTTTCTCTTCTATCTTCTTCTGTATCTAACATCTCTATCTTCTTCAATTGTTCCTTCATAGTACATGGTTCCACGTGTCCTCTCCACCTTGGTTGTCATTCACTGAATCCCCTGTTGGTATCAATGTCTTTCTTCAAATGGGGTGCCTAGAATTGCACAAAAATTGTTCAAATATCGTTTGACCTAATTGTAATTAGCTAGGATTATGACTCACTTTGTTATGACTACTCTCCTGGAAAGCATCTTGGCAGAATGAGCATAGAATTTGAAGCCAAAAGACTTGAGTTCAAGTATTGGTTCTTCCTGCTGCTTGATAGCTGTGGGGCCCTAAACAAGAGACAAAGTCACAAACACATAGAGTTGGAAAGGATCTCAGAGACTATTTATTCTCATGTATCTTCCCCCTTTGGTCAATGTATATTTCTTTGAAAATGAATAATGAGGGGAAACAGACTACCCCCTAAATTCCATTCTCCTTTTGGGTGTCTCTATTCACCAGAAAATATCACTTTACATTAAACCTCTTTTGTTCAACTTCCAACCACAGTTCGTGGTTGCACTCTTTTGCACTGGTTTTGGTTGCACTAATTTTCACACTCTTGGGGCCAAGTAGAATAAATATAATTCATGTTCAACATGACAGCTTTTCAAATGCTTAATGAGAGCCATTCTGTCCCCCTTAAACTTTTCTTCTACAAACTTCATTCACTTCATTTCTCACTGAGCCTCAATTTTCTCATCTGCAAAATGTAAGTGATATTTCAGTAGCTAGTTTTCACAGAGGGTAGTGCTGCATTTGAAATTAGGAAGACCTGATTTCAAATCTTGATTTACACATCTATTAAGTATTTGACCTTCTGCAAGTCATTTAGCTTGGCCTCAGTTACTTCCACTCTAATATAGGGATAATTTAACAGAGGCAGCTGGTAGCACAGTGGATAATGTGCTGGGCTAGAGTCAGGAATCTGAGTCTTAATCAGACCTAAGACACTTAATAGCAGCATGCTACTGGACAATTCACTTCACCTCTGCTTGCCTCAGTTTCCTCAACCCAAAATTGGAGATAGCAAGAGCACCTAACTTTCAGGTTTGTTAGGATCAAATGAGATAATATTTGAAAAAATAGTTCTTGGCACATAGTAGATGCCAGTAAATGTTCATTTCCTTTCTTCCCTTCCCCCTTTCAACTTCCTATCTTATAAGGTTGCCAATAGGATTAATCAGTCAGTTGACAAGTATTTATGAAATACCTAATATGTTCTAAGCACTGTGTTAGGAGATACAAATACAAAGAAAAAAATAAAATAATCCTTACTTTCAAGGACTTTTTTAACCTCTCAGGGGAAAAACATATATGCAAAAAAATACATGCTAATTTTAGTAGGAAACTTTGCCAACTGGAAAGTGAAGAAAGATCTCATTCAAGAGGCAGCACTTCAGCTGAGTTTTGAAGAAAACTCAATATTTTAAGAAGTATCAATGAAGGAGTACACCCTGGGTAAGGGGTTAGGTGTGGGGTAGACAACATCTGTGCAGACACTAGGATCAATGAAATATTATCAAGCAATTAATCAATAAACATTTATTAATGGCTACTGTAAAACCCCTGAAAATATATAACCAAAAAGTCACAGAAGTTATGTATCAATTGCTAACTCTGAAAATAAAATAAAATAACCAAAAATCCACAGAGGTTATTGTACCAACTGTTAACTCTGATCAAAGTATTACAGAGGCTGTAGCAAAAGCTTTATAATAAGGTCAGTTAGGTGGTGCAGAGAATACAGCACAGGCTCTGGAGTCAGGAGGACCAGAGATCAAATCTGGCCTCAGACACATGATGTTCAATAGCTGTGTGACCCTGGGAAAGTCATTTAACCCCAATTGCCCAGCAAAAAAAAAAAAAAAGCTTTATAACAACTGTTAATTCTGAAAAATAAAACAAAATGAAACCAAATTGCTCACAGAGGTTATAGATAAAAAGCCTTCTTTATTCCATTGGAAGAGAGAAACTAGACATACACACCAGGGTCTCCTGTAAGACTGAAGAGACCCAAGTCATCAAGGCTGAGCCTTGATACATACAGGTATGGCTAGACAAAGACACAGGCAATGAGGTGTAAACACAGCAGTGAGGTATAACAGTAACAACAAGGCAATTTTGCCTAGCAACAAAAAATTTATTCATAGCAGGGCTCTTTGTGACCTGAATGTGGTTCCTGTGGGTGCTTGCCTGAACTCAGGGACCACCTGGGGCTTGCTCGAGCTAATTCTGTCATTTATCTGATGCAGAGTTCATCTAGAGGGAGAGCACAAAGAACTGTTGTTATGCCAAGCTCAGGGCACAGCTTTCTTGCTGGGCCTTAGCCCTGGAAAACAAGGTGTATGCTAATAGTAAGAAAAGAGAAGAGTAAAAAAAGGAGTGGTCTTGGGGTGCGGGTCTTGATATTACTATGTGCCAGGCACTGTGCTAAGCAGTGGTCATACAAAAAGGAGGCTAGAGATAGTCCCTGTCCTTGAGGAGATTATAAGCGAATGTGAGAGAAAAGCAAAGCAAACCATGTAGAGAATAAATAGGAAATAACTAACAAAGAAAAGGCACTGGAATTATGAGTGGTTGGGGAAGGCTTCCTATAGAAGATGGGATTTTAGTTGGGACTTGAATAAATCCAGGAAAGCAAGTAGGCAATAATTAAGACAGAGAACATTCCAGGCATAGAGGATAGTCAGGAAAAAAAAAATGCCTAGAACTGAGAAAGGGCATGTTGAGGAACAGCAAGGAGGGTAATGTCACTGGACAAAAAATAAGGTATATAAAGCTTGAAATGCTGTATATGTATGGGAGGTAAAGGGAGGTTATAAAGTATTTTGAACACTAAACGGATTTTATACTTGATACTGGAGGCCATAAGGAGCCACTGGAGTTTATTGAGGCATGGTTGAAGCTGCACTTTAGGAAAACCACGTTGGAGGATGAATTCTGGATGAATTAGAAGTGGGATAGGCTTGAAGCAGGCAGATCCACCAGCAGCTGGTGCAATAGTCCACATAGGAAGTGATTAGGGCTTTTAGCAGAGTGGAGGCAGCATGAAGAGAGAAAGAGATGCATTTGAGACATGCTGAAAAAGTGAAATCAAGAGACTTTGGCAACATGTTGAATATAGATGCGGGGGGGTGGGGCAAGGTAACAGATACTGAGGAGTTGAGAATGACTCCTAGGTTCTGAGCTTAAGGGGCTGGGAGGATGGTTGCCCTCTATAGAGAAAGGGAAGGTAGGAGGAGGGGAAAGGCTTAGGGGGAAAGATGATGAGTTGTGTTTTGAACATGTATGCTTAACATGTCTACTGGACACCCAGTTTGAGTTATCTGACAGGTAGTTAGAAATGCAAGATTAGAGGTTAGCAAAAAGTTTGGGGCAGGATAGGTAGACTTGATCACCACCAGCATATTGATGTAATTAAATTCATGGCAGTTGATGAGATCATCAGTGAAGTAATATAGAAGGAGAAGAGGGCCTGTGGGACACCTACTTTGAGAGGAAGTGATCTGGATGAGAATCCAGAGGAAGGTGAGAAAAAGCCATCATATAAGTAGGAGGAGAACCAAGAGAGAACAGTATTTCAAAAACCTAGAGAGAAGAAAGTATCACAGAAGAGATGGTGATCAACGATATCAAGGGCTGCAGAGAGATTGAGGTGAATGAGGACTAAGAAAAGGCCATTTGATTTGGCAACTAACTATGATTTAACAACTAATTAAAAACAATAATTCAGATCATTCATTAGTAACATTGTAGGAGTACTTTGGTGCATTGAATATGATGAAATACAACGTACTTAAAATATTTTTAAACCTTAAAATATGATTTAGATAAGTTATTACTAGAAATAATGGAACCACCTCCTATTGGTTCTAGTTCTTACTTACAACATCACTAATGTGAGTATGTTTAATAGGAACGTATATGTATAGCCTGTATCAGATTGCTCACTGTCTTGGGGAGGGAGATGGGGAAGAAGGGGGAGAAAAATTAAAACTCAAAAGCTTATGGAAGTGATTGTTGATAAATCATAATAAATCAATTAAAAATAACTAATGGAATCCAAGATATTAGTTTCTCTTTAAAATTTATTTTTTATTTTACATTTCTTTAAAATTTTGAGTTCCAAATTTTCTTCTCTCCTTTCATCCCCTTCTCCACTAATTGAAAAGGTAAGAAATAAGTCATATTAGGTTCATTTGCTGATGTATCACTCTCCTGAGTCACACTGAAGTTACAGTTAATGAAAACACAAACAAATGAAGAAGGCCCAGCTTAATAATAATTTATATATATATATATATATATATATATATATATATATATATATATATATATATATATATATATATATATATATACACACACACACACACACACACACACACACACACACACACACACAGACAGACATATATACACATATATAAAATTTCAGTGTTTTCATTTGGAAAGAGCATTTTTATTTGGAGTCAGGGAGCCTAGGTTCAAATCCCAGCTTTGTTAGTTACTACCTGTGAGACTATATGAAAGTAACTTAAACTATCTGGGCTTCTTTCCTTATCTGAAAATAAGACTAGATGACCTCTAATGTCTTTCATAGCCCTATATCTATTACCTTGATGCAGAACAATATTGCATTATCTTTTTTGGCTGCTAGGCCACACTGTTATTCATATATTGGGCTTGAAGTCCACTAAAACTTCCAGATCTCTTTTAGAAAACTATCTAGCCCCACCTCCTTCAGTTTGTCTTTATGAATTCAGCTATTTGAACTCAAGTGTAAGACTTTAAATTTCATCTTATTGGATTCAGCCCAACAGTATAATTTTTACAATATTGTGGGACCTTTCCTCTCATATCCAGTTTGTCAGCTTTTTATCATTTGGATTTTGATAAGCATGTCATCTATAATATCTATATCACTGATAATGTATTATTACCTAACAAAGAGCCAAGAACAGATCTCTGATATGCCCCACCTTCTCCTCTCCTTACAAGATGACACAGAACCAATAATAACTATTCTTTGAGTCTGGGAAACCTAATCCATTCTAAAATCATCAATGGTACAATCTTCTAGGCCACATCTCTCCATCTTTATTTAGAAATAGGGGTGGAGGGGCATGGACGGAAGGACTCAAGTATTAAACATTTACTATATGATAGGCACTATGCTAAGTACTTACTATAGAATCCAAGGGTTTTTTTGGTATGGGAATTCCTAGTGAAGAAATACTTGCTACCAATGGTAGCGAGTTCTAGGTTCTACAACCTAGAATCAGAATGCTATATGTGTATTGAAAACTTATGTAACTTTCCTGGTGTCTATTTGCTTGCCTTTTAAATTAGCTACCAAAAATAGGCTATCTGGGAGTTATGATATTTTCTGTTCACCTTGTTCTGTGAAAATTATTATCTTGGGCTGCCTTTATTCAACAAAATATTTAACTAATCATGCCAGTTAAATGGTAATTCTTAAGATGACAAGAAGGTATTTATCTAAATTGGTAGGTGAGGTTTCCTCACTGAGAATTCCCTGTAATCATGACTTCATAGTACAAGGTCCAAAAAATTTGTAAAGTCAGTTAAAATTATTACACAGTATACAGCAGAATTTAACAATAGTCATCAACCAGGTTTTTCCATGCTTTCAAAAATTCTCAAAAATCCCTCTCAAAATTTATTTTTTCCTCTTATCTTATGGCTATCTCTCTTTAAGGGTGACCTTTTTTTGTTTGTTTGTTTGTTTTTTGGTGAGACAATTGGGGTTAAATGACTTGCCCAGAGTCACACAGCTAGGAAATATTATGTGTCTGAGACCAGATTTGAACTCAGGTCCACCTGACTTCAGGGCCAGTGCTCTATCCACTGCACCACCTAGCTGCCCCTCAGAGGGTGACTTTTTTTTTTTTGGCAACATCTTGTTTGACTTCTGAAGCCAATCTCACAATTCAAGGCTTCACCTATGTATGAATTTCCTGACTGGACTCCATGTTAAATTAAGCTGCTAGGTTTCTTTGATGATATCAAAACTTCTTGGGACATCTGAGTTGGCCTATTTAATTTTAAGATTTTTTTACTCCTTTATAACTTTTATGAGAATCCTTACTACATAGGTTTTGTTCTCTACACTAAGATCTGATCAATGATAAGTTCTTTGAGGTCACTGAGAATAGTTATTAGAATTGAACTGGGCAGGATACACACCTTGAGATAACACCTACTTCTTATAGTTGTGAAATGTTTATCAAAATCAGACTGCCCAAAAGGCTAATCATGAGTTAGGAAGTAGTCTTGAAGGTCAACCAGTTGTATCCTGACCAATCAGCATCTTTAAAACCTTCAGGGACAGGCCCAAAGCAATTGTTTGCTGACCACATCATCAGAAGTAAAGCTTTTTCTTTACATCAACAAGAACAAAACAGTCATAACATGTATTGCTGCCCAAGATTCATCACTGACAACTTCCCCACCATAGTCGAGGAAGCATGCAGACTCATCACAGGCTCGGTAAGAATATAAGAATTAGTCTCATTTCAGTACTCTTATCCATCATACAGGGACTTGAGTGGCTGTTATATTCTTCAATTACATATATGTGTATACATATGCAGACACATATGTATAAATATATGTGTGTTATGGGCTTTACTTTCACTTTTAGTTGCAATTTTGGAGAATGCACAGGAGAAACTCAGAAATTCTCCAGTCTCTGAAATTAGTTCCTGAAACTTAGGATACGTTTATGAATGTAATATATTCTACCATATATATATATAATATATATATATATATATACATATATATATATGTATATATATGTATATATATATATGTATATATATGTATATATATATGTATATATATATGTATATATATATGTATATATATATGTATATATATATGTATATATATATGTATATATATATATACACACACATATATATACGTGTGTGTGTATACATACACATATATAGATATATATGTGTGTGTGTGTGTATACATATACATATATACATATATGATATAATGTATATTATTTATCCATTGGACTTTATATTCACCTTATTAGATGTGCAAAGTTCTGTGAATATAGGACCACATTTTATTTCACTTTTTTAGTGGCACTGTGGTAACATTTACCACATTAATCATCCATTTAAAGAGCATTTGCTACTAAATGCCTATCTTATTATCTCCTCCAGCACCTGGAACAATGCATTACAGAGCAATAAATGTTTGCTGAATTCAGCTGAACTGAATCTTTAAAAAAAAAAAAAGAAACATCACTTGGCCCTGAGGAAAGTATAAACATCAAAGACTCTGCACTTCTAAATATGTTCTTACCCTGCTATGATCCATAATCCAATAAACTTCTAGCTACAACTTCCAAAAAGCCTATATTTGGCTTTTCTTTTTTTATTTGCGGATAAGTTTGACAGCCAAGGTTCTTAGTAATTGCCTGAGACAGAAAGAACATTCGAAATGCAAATTGGCAAAGACCACTGCCAAATCCTGACCCACTAGTCTTTTTACTACCTTTCAGCAAGATGAAGAGGCCCAAATCTAAGGACTCATTAAAAAGGTAGGTACAGCCATGAGCAAATGACAGCCAAAGCACAGTTTGGGCCGATTTTTTTGAGTTTTCTTCTTTCCCGATTTTTTTCAAGTGAATATAGTGAGATGGACGTGTTCAGACTTAGAGGAGGCATTGTAAGTTTGACAGGCCTAGATGCATTGTGTCCCACTGGGTTGAAGTTGGCTTGAATGTGAGTGAAGCTTCTACATTGGTGAGGATGGTCCCAGGTAAGAGTATTGGTTCAAGTCTCTGTGTTTCACCAGAAAATATGTTCTAGCAGTTCTTTGAGGGGTGCTAAGTTGAGGCAAAACATAAAATACCTATCATTCTTATACACTAATTTATGTCCTAATGAGGTTTAAGTATCAACCTGCAGCAGAATATAACAAAAGTTATTAGTTAAATTGTCAAATCCTCTTTTAACATGCTTTTGATCAAATGTATGGTTGTATTTTTAATTTTGTATATTTAAGAATAAATTACCTGTTCCACATCTTATTCACATTTTACATTGATACCCTTTTTTTGGTGCTGTCCTCCCTTTTGAGAAATTCTATAGGGGGAATATAAAGGTAAAATCGTTTCCAGGGCATCAGAGTAAGGACATAAGAAGCTAAAAAGGTGGTTTAGAGAACATAGGCCCACTATCATTAGAAGCTAGTGTCCTCCAGGACAAAACCCAGTCCAAACCACATATCTTGGAACAGATCAGGGATTAGGCACAATGCCCCAGTCCTTTGGCCTACTAGCCATTCTTCCAAGTTAAATAAAAACTGAAAACAGGAAAAAACCCAGGAAATAACTACTGAAAAATTTCAAATTTTTCTATAAGGAACAATGCAATTTAAGCTTATTATATACACTGACCAA
The DNA here is from genome assembly GCF_003287225.1 of Phascolarctos cinereus. Taxonomy (NCBI): domain Eukaryota; kingdom Metazoa; phylum Chordata; class Mammalia; order Diprotodontia; family Phascolarctidae; genus Phascolarctos; species Phascolarctos cinereus. The sequence continues at coordinate 406,650,446 of NW_027555847.1, read as the reverse complement.
GTAAAAAGAAATGTTTCTTACAAAAATAAATTTTAAAAAGCAACTATCTGGGGTGAAACACACTCACTACCATGAGCAATCACCATTCAAAGTGTAGATTTATTTCAATTAAAGACATCAAAGCAAAACAGCACAATGCCTTGAAGGAATGAGTGGCAGATGTACTGACAGCAATAGATGTATGTGAACATAGATAAGACTACAGATAAGAGCCTACTTGTCCAATTCACAAATAATTTAATTACTCAGATTGTTTTTTTCTTTTGCACATTCATGAAATAGATGCACCTAACAACTGCACTCATCCTTGCAACTATTATTTATACATCTGCAGTTAAAATGAATAAACTGTGAAGCCTCAAATGAGGATGGTAGAGAATTTTAAAAAAGCACTTAAGACTTCTTGATATATAACTGCTCCAACACTCCAATAATTTTATGCTTAAGTCAAGATTAAGTCTCTACCTAACATTGCTATCCTGATAATAGCACCTGTAACTCAGACCCTTGGGAGGCTACAGTTATCCAAAGTTTTCCTACTGTACTGTCTATATCTCGAGGCAACAAAGATATGAGGAATGAGTTGCTGAGGATTCTCTGGGGATTACGGTAAACTGTGTAACACAGGTTGAACAAATGTCATAGCACTGAGACAATTTTAAAAGAAATGAAGCAAAGCTTCAGGTTTCTATTGACTGAGCCACTCTCTCTTCATCCAGGGGAATTCTGTATCTTCTTAGATGTGATCGCTGTTTAGTATTGAATACCTCTCATCCCCACTCTAGATCTTCCCAGAGCACTAGGAAATTCCAGATATTCAGGAGGCCAGCAAAAAAAAGGAAGGGATTCCCCAGGGCAGGGTATGAGCCAATGGTTCCTGTAAAAAGACATTGTGAAAAGACACGGTCCTTTTCAAAAACCCAAAAAGGTGACTCTATACACAGAGATCACCAGATGGTTAATATAGGAATCAGACTGGTTATATGTTTTTTTAAACAAAGGTGAAGGAGCTCTATACAATCAGTTAAAACAAAAGCTAGAGCTGACTGTGGCCCAGGTCATGAGCTTCTTATTGCAAATTTCAAACATGAATTGAAGAAAATAGGGAAAACCAGCAGACTACATAGGTATGACCTAAATAAGATCCCTTATGAATATGAAATAGAGGTGATGAATAGAAATAAGGGATTAGATCTGGTAGATAGAGTGCCTGAAAAATATTGACAGAGGTTTGCAATATTGTACAGGAGGCAGCAACAACAACAACAAAAAATTCCAAAGAAAAAGAGTAAGAAAGGCAAATGGCGGTCTGACAAACTTTTACAAATATCTGAGGAAAGAAGGAAAGGGATAGGGAAAGATATACCCAACTGAGTGCAGAATTCCAGAGAATAGCAAGGAGACATAAAAACGTTCTTTTTTTAAATGAGCAATGAGAAGCAGAAGAAGAAAAAGAAGAGGAAGAAGAGGAAGAAGAAGAAGAGGAAGAGGAAGAAGAGGAAGAAGAAAACAATAGAATGGAAAAGACAAGAGATCTTTTCAAGGAAATTAGAGATATCAAGGGAAAGTTCAGTGTAAAAATGGGTGTAATAAAGACAAAAATGGCAGGGATTTAAGAGAGGCAAAAGAGATTAAGAAGAGGTAGCAAAATACACAAAAGAAGTAAACATGAAAGATCATAACATCAAAGACAATCTGTGGTTACTGATCTAGAACCAGGCATCCTGGAGAATGAAGTCAAGTGGGCCTTCAGAAAAGCTAGTGGAGGTGATTAAATTCCAGCTGAGCCATTTAAAACCTTAAAAGATAATGCTGTTAAAGTGCTGCACTCAAAATGCCAACAAATTTGGGAGATTAAACAGTGACCACTGGATTAGAAAAGATCAGTTTACATCCCAGTCCTAAAGAAGGGCAAGGAATGTTCAAATTACCAAATAATTATGCTCATTTCAAATGCCAGCAAAGATATGCTTAAGACTTTGCAAGTAAGACTTCAGCAATATGTGAACTGAGAATTATCAGAAGAACACCCAGGTTTTCAAAGAGGCAGAGGAACCAGAGACCAAATTGCCAACATTCACTGGATCGTGCAGAAAGCAAGGGAGTTTCAGGGGGGGAAAAAGGTACTTCTGCTTCACTGATTACACTAAAGCTTTTACTGTGTGTATCACAAAAAAATGAGGCAAGTCCTCAAAGAGATGGACTTCCAGATCATCTTACTTGTCTCATCAGGAACCTGTATGGGGGTAAGAAGCAACAATCAGAATGAAACATGAAACAACTGATTGGTTTAAGAATGGAAAAGGAGTAACCCAAGACCATATGTTGTCATCTTATTTATTTAACTTCTATACAGAGTACATAATGTGAAATGCCAGTCTGGATGAATCAAAAGCTAGAATTAAGGTTGCCTGGGAGAAATATCAACAATCTCAGATATTCAGATGATACCATACTGATGGCTGAAAGTGAAAAGAATTAAGAAGCTGCTTAATGTGGGTGAAAGAAGAGTATGTAAAAGTTGGCTTGAAGCTTAACATCAAAAAAAAAAAAACAACTAAGATCTTGGAAACTAGACCCATCACTTCCTGGCAAATAGAGGGAGAAAAAATGGAAGCACCCTCAGGTTTTATATTCTTGGGCTCAAAGATCACTGCAGGTGGCAACTTCATCTATGAGATTACAAATCTATGAGATGGCAAACCTGGACAGCATACTAAAAAGCAGAGACTTCACTTTACCAACAAAAGTTCACATAATCAAAGCTAGTATTTTTTACCAGTACCAATATATGGTTGTAAGAGTTGTAGTATAAGGAAAGGTGAGTATCACAGAATCCACACTACTGAATTTTTGTGCTAGAGAAGACTTATAAGAGTTTTTTGGACAGCAAAGAGGTCAAATCAGTCAATACTTAAAGAAAAGTTTGAAGGTCAAATTGAGCTGAAGGTTACTTTGGCCACATAATGAGAAGATAGGACTCACTGAAAAAAAATGGATGTTGGGAGAGATTGAAGGCAAAAGGAAAAGAGGAGGGCAGAGGTGGATAGATTGTGTCATGGAAACAACAGACATGAACTTGGGTAGACTTTGAGAGGCAGTGGAGGATGGAAGGCTCTGGTGTGCTATAGTCCAACGGATCATGAAGAGTTGGACATGACTGAATGACTGAGCAACAAAAAAGATATTGAGATAATGACTCATCTTGTATTTCCTAGTGACCTGCTCACTGACACCTAGGACAAAAAAATGTCAGTTGCTGATTGGCCAGAAAGTGATTGCTGTCCTAAAATTGTGCATTGGAATGGACAATTTTTCCTAGCCATGCAGTGAGACAGAATGAAAAAAACTTAGGCTTAGAGATAAGCCAAGAATCTCAACCCCCAACAATTTTGTAAAGCACCACTAGATATAAGGCCCTTTCATGAGCAATCATTTCAGCGACAACATCAAGAGGCAAAGCTCAAGAAAATAAGTGTGCAAGTTGGAAAGTTCAAGCCCAAACGTTAGTGGCTGTGGCTTCCTCAAGGCTTGGTGGGTTTAAACTTTGCATCTGTCACATTTTTATTTTGCTTAATAAATGAGCTATAATCTATAAATGGATGAGTAATCCTTCACGGTCACAAGAAATTGGAGAAAAGAGTAAGATCATTATGAATAGAGCAGAAAAGAAGTCATGATAATATGAATTCTGTTGACATTACATCAGACCTTTAGATCAGAGAAAATGCTAGAACAGCATCAAAAGCCAAAAACGTAGGTCCTTCTCATTCTCACCTTCCCATCCATGCTTTGTGGAAGGCTTCAAAAAGATGCAAAACCTAGAGGTAAGAGTTCCTGCTTGGATCTGTGAAGTCACTTGAGTAGATAACTCAGGATTTAGTGTAGTATATGGTGACTTGCCCATATATAGTATTATAAATATGTAGCAAATCTGTTAGTGCCAGTGATTAAGTACTCCTGTGAGTGGCACATATGTCATTTTACCTAAATACATACCACATTAGGAGAATTCTCTCTTTTCTACATGAAAGTCAATTAAAAATATTTGCTTATCTTAAATTAGACTGCTGGGTTCTCTTTTTAAGTAGAAATAGATGATTAAAATCAAAGCAACCAGAGGGAACGTGATAGGGTGATATGAACACTGTAGTTTAAGTAAAAACCAAAAAGAAACAAAACCTGTATTGGATTCAGAGCCCTATTTTGAATAACTAATGTGACCCTGAACAATCATTTAACTTCTCTGGGTCTCAGTTTCCTTGTAAAAAGAAGTGAGATGGATTAGATAATCAGTGAGGTCCCTTCTTTTTCTAATTCTCCAAATCTTTAATACTCAGAAGATTATGGTCAAGTAATGCAAGTTCTGTATATACATGGCCCATGAATACACCAGGAATGTTTCAAGAAAATTCCTTATCATATTTTGTTGTGGTTTTGTGCTTTTAATCATCCAGCACCCCAAGTTGGAAAGATATATTCTGAACTCTTAGTTGGAAGAGAATGTAATATTAGAGAGAAGAAAGTTCAGTTGTCATCCATAGTCTTTATCCAAGCTGTACTTTTCTTTTGGGAATCCGTACTATGTCTAATACAGATTTTAAATTTTAAAGACAGGAACAATGTTGAGTCTGCCTTTGGAACCCCACAACCTAGTACCTTGCCTTGCACAAATTAACCTATGATCTCATTCTTCTCAATTCTTTCTAATGATATGACTCAATGATTCAAACCATTTATGTCTGTCCATGTTCTTCAGAGTTGTTCTGTGCCCTCCCAAAAGTATTCTACAGGATATGCATGAAATGAGGTGGGTATCTGTCTCACTTTCTCTTAATATCCTGAAAATAATAATGGCAGCACAAAAAGATTGTCTAATTACTGTACTTCATTGTCACCACATGGCCAGGCTCTCTTCTTTCTTGATCATACATATCTTCGATGTGGAACATGTTGTAATCTGCTCTTAACCACCAAGCCATTCTCCATTGTCTTTCTCATTGATTGCTATGTACCATGATTTATAGACATATGACATCAGCAGATGAATGGCATTAAAATGGGCTTTTGTTTTAGCAAGCAGCTTGGAGTCATTTCACAAAGGAAATCTAGACCACTATCTCTCTTCTGTTCAATTCTGTACACAGAGATCATCCAGTTCATCAATCCTGTGATTATGAATATCAGGTGAAGAATAAAACAGTTTTATTCTTCGCAGAATATTTACCACAGTTATGGAGGAGATCCAGCATAGAGTCCAGATCAAAGAGCAATTCTCTACATGTGAAGAGATCTTCCAGGTTCTCCCATAAATGGATGATATTCTGCTAATTGTATCAATCTCTGAAACAATAGATGAGATTAGCAATCCCTTAAAAGAGGATGGCCTAACTATCCACGTAGAAAAGATCAAGCAGATGCCCAGAGTATGGTATATTGTTGGAAGGACAAGCTATATAGCTTCACTTAGCTTTTATTTTTACTTTAAACATTTAATAAAGGTTGCAGCTAGATAGTGTGATGGATAGAGAACTGGGCCTAGTATCAAAAAGACCTGAGTTGAAATCTTAAACAGATAGCACTTACCTGCCAGGGTTGTTGTGAGAATCAAATGAGATAATAATTGTAAAGTATTTAGTACAGCTCCTGGCACAGAGTAAGCCTATATAAACGTTAGCTTTTATTATTATAAGAATTTGTTGAATTTGAATTGTGAGTTGACATTTATAAATATCTCTATCCCCTCCCCACAATTCCCATTAAGACAAACAAAACTATCTTTTGGCTTGCAAATTATAGGCAAGGGTTGATTCACCTAGAATTTGCATAAAGCATAAAAGAGAATTAGTCCTAAAGAAACAAATTGTAGCATAAAGAAGACTGGATAGAGAATAGGGACACATACATTCTGGATACAGTTCTACTACTTAGCTATGTGACGTGAGAACTCATCTCCTCAATGTATTTTCCTTTCTAAATTGAGGGTGTGATATTAAATGATCTCTGTTGCCCCTTTTTGCCTCTAAAATCATATGGTTCTAAGCATATTTGTTTTGCTTCTTTTCCAAGTCATCAACATATTTTTTAGATAAAGATGGAGTAATTACTTTTATAAATCTTCAAGAAATGTGTTCATCCCCAGATTTAGGCTTGGAGAGATAATACAATCGAGTAACTAAGTAACTAAATCTCTGTCTTTTTCTCATCTATAAACTGAAGATAATAACATACTCTCCAGGGTGTTCTGTGGGTTAATTAATGCTCTAAAGAAACTAAACATAATCATTAATCTTCAATGGGAAGCATATGGAAATTCTCTGTTACCAAAACATAAAGTAGTCAGATTCCAAAAAGAGACTCATTGTCAAGAACATGGTGACTTGAGAAGAATCGCTGAAATAAAATCATGCCAAATCTAAAATATACTTACCTTCCAAAGAATAAAGAGTTTCATCTTGTCCAGTGGCAGAATGTGAAAATAGAATCAAGAGATTAAATAGGAGGGGGAAAGAGAACTCAAATAAGTAGAGAGGATTAACAGAATGAGGGAATTGAAAGCAATCTTAAAAGCCATCTAATACAATTCACATCTGACTAATGATTCCCTCCTCAACATCCATAGGTCAACAAGAACTTATAAAGCACATACTATGTGCCTAGCTCTATGAGATACAAGTACAAAGAATAAAACAATCCTCAATTTCAAGGAGTTTACATTCTAATATTCCCAGTGAGAGGGTGATCCAAACATTGCTCATACACCTTAAATAAGAAGGAAACAAGTACTACTGAAAAGAGACCATTCCATATTTGGATAACTCTAAATATTCAAAAATGTTAACATATATTGAACTGAAATATCTGCAATTTCTACCCATTGCTTCTACTTCTGCCTTCCAGAGTCAAGCAGAAAAGTCTGATATCTGTTGCACAAGACTATCTTTTGAATAACTGAAAAGAAATATCATGCCTCTCCCATGCAATCTCTATTGTTATTATTATTTACTCCATTGGTTTTCTTTTCTTCAGGGTAAATGAAACACATGGCTTGGAATAGCTGCTTGAGGTATTGTATATAGGCCAACCAGATGGTGGCACTCTAATCTCACAAGACTTGCTCAATTGAGAGAGCATGTGTGAATTCACAAATTATTTTAGCCTTAAGGTACCAGCTCATTCACACTATATGGGCAGATAACACCAGCTGTTCTACCCATCTCAACCTATTTAAACTCCCTAGGGCTTTCTGTGTTTAAGTCTAGAGAATCTGATTTTCCAGTAATAATTTATCACTTTCAGCTCATGTTTCTTAAACCAATCTCTTCTTCCCTCCCCAGGATGTCATTCCCCTACAAAACACACACACACACACACACACACACACACACACACACACACACACACACACACACAAAATCACTATGTACATAAAATATACATGTATATGTATATATATATATATATATATATATATATATCACTATATGATAAATGAAAGGAAAGTGCAGAACATTAAGATCTGAGTACAAAAGAGCAGTCCCAAATGCTTTTAATAAAGTGGGAATTATCAGTTCCACTAGGCATCTTTTGCTTCATATCGCTTTGCTCTCCCAGGGAACAAGGAAGCACACAAATTCCAAGATCATTGTAAAAGTGCATTTTTAAACATTCTGCTCTCAAGGTCATTCCAACTAACTATGAATATGCCTTTATCAATTTAGATGTCTTTGATGAACCACTGGATGAACTGAAAGTGACAACATGATGGAAGGGTTCCAGTTGGCTTTGAAAATTTGGTCATGCCCTAGAGATAGTTTATGATACCTTAAGACAGTTCAAGTCTGAAAGAGATTAAAAATTAAGTAGTAATGAGCCACCTCTAAGAAGGAATCACTTTGAGTGGGTGAAGTTAGTGGGGGATAGTCTAAGACCTTGGCTTCCTTCCCTTTACTCCTTTCCTCCTTTCATCTTCCCATCAGCTTCTCAGCAGCATCCCTGGAACAACTTGCATCAGTATCTGCATCAAGAGCCAAAGACAGAATGGATTCAGACTTACTGTTCCACAAGGGACCCTACAAGGAAGCAAAATCGTACCTAAAGAGAATCCCTTGAGAAATCCAATAAGAATTTAAAAAAAAAAGAATTAATGAATGAATGAATAAATAAATAAGCCCTTCCAAGAATCAAGAGTTGTGAGTTTCTCTTTTGCTATGTTCTCTGAGCCTGAACTCACTTTTTTCTAGCTTCTATTATGTAATTGTAGGAAGTGAGAGTTAGAACAGTTGCCTCAGGAGGCAGAGCCAAGATGGTGGAGTAAAAGCAGTTACTTGCTTCAGCTCTCCCCCAAACCCCATCAAATAGCTGTAAAAAATGTCTCTAAACAAATTCTAGAGCAGCAGAACCCACAAAAAGACAGAGTGAAAGAAACCTGGATGGTTGATTAGATAGATCTGTTGCACCAGGCTGGAAGAGGAGTACAGTTCAGCATGGGCCGCACAGGCTGTACAGGCAAAGACCAGGCCTCAGCAAACCTGGAGCAGGGTTCAAGGGAAGGAATCACAGGCAGCTGTGGCAGTTTCTGGACTTACCAACCCACAAAAGCCAAAGACAACAAAGGTCAGTAGGAAAGGTCTGTGACCAAGGTGAAAGAGAAGCTCTGTCCCACTCCCAGACCCACCCAAGGGCAGTGGCTGCTTCTAGAGTTCTCAGTCCACTGAGAAAGAGGAAATCAAGTGCCTGATCAGAGGAGGATTGCAGGGATTTTTTGCTGGTGCTGATTACCCATGCTTGGATCTGGATTACAGTTCTGGGTGGCAATCCTGTGGCAAAATGAGGTGAGGCAATAGTGAAGTGGAGGTTGTAATGGCAGCTAGGAAAGGAGTGAATACCTCACCCTTGATCATACCACCTTGAAAGAAAGTAGGTCCCTAGAATTATCTCTGGAAACAGCTGCACAAAACCCCCAAAGCTTGTGACAATACATTCTCCACACTGGAAGTTTACCTCAACAAAGAGTTTAAAACTCAAGTAATTGGCTGGGAAAATGAGCAAACTGTGCAAAAAAAAAAAAAGTCAGACCATGGAATCCTTCTTTGGTGACAAAGAAGATCAAAACATACAACCAGAAAAAGACAACAAAGTCAAAGTTCCTACGTCCAAAGCCTCCAAGGAAAATAGGAATCAGTCCCAGGCCATGGAAGAGCTCAAAAAGATTTTGAGAAGCAAGTAAGAGATGTAGAGGAAAAACTGGGAAGAGAAATGAGAATGGTGCAAGAAAATCATGAAAAACATGTCAACAGCTTGCCAAAGGAGACAAAAAATACTGAAGAAAATAACACCTTAAAAATAGCCTAATCCAAATGGCAAAAGAAGTCCAAAAAACCAATGAGAAGAATGCCTTAAAAAGCAGAATCAGTCAGATGGAAAAGGAAGTCCAATAGCTCACTGAAAAAAAAAAACTTCCTTAAAAATTAGAATGGAGCGAATGGAAGCTAATGACTTCATGAGAAAGCAAGGCATTGTAAAATAAAACCAAAAGAATGGAAAAAATAGAAGACAATGTGAAATATCTCATTGGAAAAACAGCTGACCTGGAAAATAGATCCAGGAGAGATCATTCAAAAATTATTGGGCTCTCTGAAATCCATGATCAAAAAAAGAGCCTAGACATCATCTTTCAAGAAATTATCAAGGAAAATTCTCCTGATATTCTAGAACCAGAGCGTAGAACAGAAATGGAAAGAATCCACTGATCACCTCCTGAAAGAGATCCCCAAAGGAAAACCCCTAGCAATATTATAGCCAAATTCCAGAGTTCCCAGGAGAAAATATTGTAAGCAGCTGGAATGAAACAATTCTAGTCTTGTGGAAACACAATGATGATAACACAAGATTTTGCAGCTTCTACATTAAGGGACTGGAAGGCTTGGAATATAATATTCCAGAGGTCAAAGGAGATAGGATTACAACCTAAAATCACCTACCCAGCAAAATTGAGTATAATCTCTCAGGGGAAATATTGCATATTCAGTAAAATAGAGAACTTTCAAGCATTCTTGATGAAAATAACAGAGCTGAATAGAAAATTTGACTGTCAAATACAAGACTCAAGAGAAGTGTGAAGAGGTAAACAGGAAAGATAAATCATAAGGTACTTATTAAGATTGAACTGTTTACATTCCTACACGGAAAGATGATATTTTTAACTCATGAGACCTTTGTCAGTAGTAGGGCTGTTGGAGGGGGAAAAGAGAGAGAGAGAGAGAGAGAGAGAGAGAGAGAGAGAGAGAGAGAGAGAGAGACAGACAGACAGACAGGGGGCACAAGGTGAGTTGAAGGAGTGATATCTAAAACATAAAATTAACGGGTGAGAGATTATACTGGGAGAAGGAGAAAAGGAGAGGTAAAATGGGGTAAATTATCTCACATAAAACAGACAAAAAAAAGCTTTTACCATGGAGGGGAAGTGGGGGAAGGTGAGAAGGAATGAGAGAATTTTATTCTCATTGGATTTGGCTTAAGGAGGGAATAACACACACACTCAACTGGGTATGGAAAACTATTTTACCCTACAGGAAAATAGGAGGGAAGGGGATAAGAGAGTGGGGGGATAACAGAAGGGAGGGAAGATTGGGGGAAGGGATAATCAGAAGCAAACATTTCTGAGGAGGACAGGGTCAAACAAGAGAACAGAATAAACAGGGGGTGGGATAGGATGAAGGGAAATATAGTTTTTCACAATGTAATTACTATTGGCAGTGTTTTGAATGACTACAAATGTATAACTTGTACTGAGATGCTTGCCTTCTCAATGAGGATGGGTGGGGAGGGAGGAAGGGAGAAAATTTGGAACCCAAAGTTTTAAAAACAAATGTTAAAAATTGTTTTTACATGCAACTGGGAAATAAGATATACAGGCAGTGGGCATTGAAATCCATCCTGTTCTACAGGAAAATAGAAGGCAAAGGGAATAAGAGAAGGGGAATGATAGAAGTATGGGCAGATTAGGAGAAGACATATTCAGAATGCACACCATCTTGGGGTGTGGGGAGTGGCAAGATGGTGACAAAATTTGGAACTCAAAATCTTGTGGAAGTGAACATTGAAAACTAAAAGTAATTAATTTTAAAAAAAGAGCAGTTGACTCAGAGCTTGAGCTGTAAAGGAACTGGGTTCGGGTTTGGGTGGCTGTCCCTTGGACACCCACATGGTTAGATGTTTATGTATTCTCTCAACCATACACTGGGAGTACCATTGCTCCCAGAAAGTATTGTGCAAGATCAAAACTCAGAATGATAAGAGCTAGGAAAGAACCAAAGCCTCTGTCCTCTGAAAATCTGACCAACATTATGATCCAAGATAATTTTAAAGATCCCATGATGAAAAATATTATCCACTTCCAGAGAGAGAACTACTGAACTCTGAGCACAGATGGAAGCATACTTTTTTTTCATTTTGTTTTTCTTCATGTATATATGTGTTGGTTCTCTTTTGCAACATGGCTAATATGGAAATACTTTTTTGCATAACTTCCCATGTATAATCAATATATTGCCTCCCTTCCCAATGTGTGGGAGAGAGGCAGAAAGAAGGGAAAGAATTTGGAACTCAAAATTTCATAAAATGAATGGTAAACATTTTTACATATAATTAGGAAATATTTAATAAAATAAAACATATTTTAGAAAGAAAAAAGAAAAGTACTTCCTTGGCTTTTAAGCTAGCTTGATTGTAATCTTTTGTAGGTCCTCAAGCATGTCTCTTTTCACACTTCCATTTCCTTTTGTCAACTAAAGATGAAAACTTCAGGGAAAAGCAAGCACTTTGTACAGTGGTACCCTACTGTATCGAGGGCTATATAAACATCTGCAATTCCTCCCCCAATTCTCTTACAGCATGGTCTCCTCAACAGCTTGTTAGATATTTTCTCTAGATACTCTGACTTACCAAGTTGCTTCTTAAAATGTGGTACCTAGAACTGAACACAATATTCCAACTATGTTTTGGCCAGGCCCTGGTACAGTGCAATTATCATCTCCTACATGCTGGACATCATTATTGTATTAATACAGCCTACAATCATATTTGCTTTTTGATGATCATATGCCACTGTTGACTTATCTTGAAACTTCCTAAAAAACCTTAGATCTTTTTATTTTTCAGATGAATTTTTAAAAAGATGAATATTTCTCTTCTGAAGTTTCCTCTTCCAAAAAAAAATCTCTATAGGCAATTACTAGGATTCAAATCCTAATTGACTCCTCACAGAAAGCAAGAACTGGGGGAGTTCCAAATACAGACTTAGTAATGCAAGAATTGCAGTAGTTAACTGAGCAGCTGACATTGAACAAACATTTATTAAGCATTTCCTATGTACAAGGGCCTCTCTAAATGTCTACCTTGCTCAGAAAGTCTAGAAAATTTAGAAAAGTCTCAGTCACAGTTTCATATATGGTCATTTTCATATCTTAAAAAGCCTTTCCTCAAGTCAAAGATATTTCTCTATTCCTCACTAACTAACCTATTCCTTATATACATTCCCTCCTGCATCCTCCAAGAAACTTATTAAGTAGTCCTCCAATCTCACTCCTGAATTTTCAATCTCTCCTTTCTCCACTAGTTCCTGACATTATGTCTACAAACATTCTCAGATCTCCCTAATCCCACCCCCCCCAAAAAAAAAACCTCATTCCCTTGGCCCCATTACCCTCATCCACCTACCATTCTATCTGTTTCCATGCTTCACAGCTACATTTCTGAGAAAATATTGTGCACCCCCTATTCCTCCATTGTCTCCTCAACCCCTTACAATCTGGCACCTGTCCCCAAGACTCTACTGAAATGACTCTCTCAAAAGTCCTTTATAACCTTTAATGAGCAAAACCAATGCTTATTTTTTTTTCTCTCATCTTTCTGCAGCTCTTGACACTATTGAATTATGTTGTAGGATAGGCCTGATTTAAATCAATCTGGTGGTTTAGGTTTGGGACTGGATTTAAAAAATAAAAAGATGCTCATAGATCTTCCAACATGAGAAAACTTATTAACCATCTATGGAAGTCTATTCAGCATGACCACATCATTAATTCTGTTGGGCACAATATCCCTGCTTTTGCATTGGCCATGCAGACACACCATTCAGAAGTGTGTGTCAAGTCAGAAGGAACTGCTCCTCACTCCTTCTGAGATGACTTTTATCCTTAGGCCTACCTATCTTCCTATATACCTACCTACCTACCTCTGTGGTTGAAGTCTAAGGCCTCGGGTCAAGTTAAGTCTCAAAGAAAAAACTATCTTAGGTACAGCCATTCTGAAATTCTACTCTCAAAGTCAATGAAGCATTTGCTCCCTTTGATCCATCTATACCACAAAAAAAGTCTATACCCCAGAGAAAATAAATAAATATAAAAAGAATCCACATATACCAAAGTCTTTATATTCGCTCTTTTGTGGTAGCAAAGAACTGGAACCTGAGATGGTGCCTATTTATGAGGGAATGGCTAAACTACATTATGACATACGTATGTGATGGAATATGACTGTACTATGAAAAATGACACAATATAGGGTTTCAGAGAAACCCGTGAAGTCCCATATGAACTGATGCTGAGTGAAGTGAATAGAGCTAGGAAAATAATTTCTGTAATAATAACAATATAAAACAAAACTTTGAAAGACTTCAGAAGTGTGATCTATCTACTCTATCCACTGTGCCACCTAGCTGCCCCTACAGTTCTTTACTGTACATTCTCTCCTCCTTCACTTTCAAAGGCAGAGTATCACCCTCATTCTGCTCCCACCTTTCTATTTTTAATATGAATTACCATGCAGTCTTCATTTCCTATACTCTCTCTTGGAAATTTTTTCATCTCCATGGATTCAACCACAACCTCAATGAAAATGAATTCAAAATCTATTATTTCCAGCCATTCCTTCTTTTCTGGGTTTCAGACCCAACTGCCTGAGTGTATCCCTCATGAAATAATGACCAATCCCTCAAATTCAACATGAAAAAGTGAGCTTTTCAACTAAACCTTTTCATCCTTCCTGCTTTAATTTTTCTGTTGGTGGCACCACTATTCACCACCTTTCATGTTTGAAATCTTGGGGTTCCCTTTAATTCTTCTCAATCATACCTCCAGGACAACTCTCACATCCATCACCTACTCTCTATCCCACCGCAACTACCTCCATTTTCATGGCTATGGGCAAGTCAGTTTTTTCACCTGTATAATGAGGGAATTAAACTAGGTGACTTATAAGATTGCTTCCAGTTGTAGATATGATTCTAAGGCTACTATCATGGCTTCCTAAAAGGTCTTGTCACCTTTTTGCCCTTTGCCTACTTCCAAGCTTCCTTTTGTATGGCTGCTAGGATAATCTTTTAAAAATCTTCATGTCTATTTTTGCTCAAATGTCTTCAAGGAACTACATATTCCAAAGATTTTCCTGGAGATGGAGTGGATGGAGTTGTGTGGAATAGCAAGCATTTATTAAGTGCTTACTAAGGGGTAGCACTACTATGCTAAGTACTAGGGATTCAGAGAAAGGCAAAAACAAAAACAAAATGAAACATAAAACAGGCCATGCCCTTGAGGAGCTCACAACCTAATAGGGAAGACAACATGTAAACAATTATGTACAAAAAAGATACATACAAGGTAAAATTGCTGAGATGTGAAGGAAGCCAGGAAGCAGAGATGAGGAGAGAGAAAATCCCAAGCATGGGAGACAAATAATGACCCTTTATTAAGTACTAACTATATAGTACATATGTGCTAAGAACTGGAAATAAACTTGTTAACCAGAAAGATGGTCCCTGATCTCAAAGTCTAATACGGATAGATAAGTTATAAAAGAAAGCTGAAAAGCCAGGAAGGGGATGACGATTAGAGAAGATACACACACTGTGGGCATGGTGGAAAAGTCCGAAGACTAAGGAGCAGAACTAGGAGAGGAGTAAAGGAGTAAACATTTTAGCCTTCAAATTTTCCCAAAAGGAGGTTCTGAGAAGAACTCACCAATTAGAGAAAGGTATTGCTAGAGCAGAGGTATCCTCCAGGATGAGAAGACAAAAAAAGCAGAAGCATTTTCCACAGTGAGAAGTGTGCTAGGATGTGGTCCATCATAAGTCAGAACAGGGTGGATCAAAAGGCAGACCCTCATTCTACTCATCACCACCACCACTGAGAGACCACAATTAATAAACATACTTCTCTGTGCAGATGTGAGAAAGCACAAGGCACATTCTTAGAAAATGGCATGATCACACTGGCCCTGAAGTCAGGAGGACCTGAGTTCAAATCCAGCCTCAGACCAAACACTTAACACTTAACTAGCTGTGTGAGCCTGAGCAAGTCACTTAACCCCAACTGCCTAAAAATAAAAAAAAAAAAGGAAAAAAAAGAAAATGGCATGATCAGGGGCAGCTAGGTGGTACAGTGGATAGAACTCTGGCATTGAAGTCAGGAGGACCTGAGTTCAAATCCGGTCTCAGACACAACACATAATAGCTGTGTGACCCTGGGCAAGTCACTTAATCCCAATTGCCTAGGGGGAAAAAAAAGGCAAGATCTTAATAGAGTTTGGCTGGAACATAGAAGAGAGTGGTGATGGATAAAGCTATTAAGTCATAAGTTGGAGTCATATTAGGAAGGATGTTGAATAGGATAAGGAGGTTAATCTTTATTTGGTAAGCAACAGTATTTCAATGAACCAAGGTGAGTATAATATGCAGTTTAAATTATGTTGGTGACAATGGAAATAGAAAGCAAGACAGATTTCATTAAATAGCAAATAATCTGTGCCCTCCCTCCATTTATTTTTGGTGAGTTGGCAAAACTTAAGGTAAATGTAAAAAATATGTCCTGATTAGAAATAAAAATCACTGAGAAAACAGTCAGTGTAATCAATGTAATGCAGGGAAAATTTTCTTGTCAGCAACATAGAGATATGAAAAGATGTCATATTTTAAAGTCAGAGGATCTTAGCTTGGCTCATTTTTTGTTACTGTCTTACTCATCTCTCATTACTATCCATATGGACTTGGGAAAGTCACTCAATTAGTGTCAGATGTTTTTAACAACATCACCTCTAAGGTCCCTTTGTGCACTAAATCTGTGATTTTATAATCAAAAAAGTTGTGGCTACATTTGAGACAATCTCTCATTTGAAATGAGCTATATTTTAAAATTTGAAACAAGCACATATGAATAGAATTATTAGAGCTTAAAGACCATCTAGTCACTCCCCCATCCCTTTTTTTACATATGAGAAAATAAAATTCAAGCAAGATTAAGTGATTTGGACAAGGTTACACAGCTAGTTAGTTGTCCAGGCAGAACTCAAATCTGAGTTTTCTAACTCCTTAGCTATCTGTCACTCTATCTAGCACACCAAGCATCATCCCCAACATTTTATATATAAATGAAGAAAAAGAAAAATTTAAAGAGGTTTCATAGGCTCATATAAAGGATTTCCCCAATGTGTTTGTACAGTTTTAACCTATTAAATTATTAAATCTATTAAACCTGTTAAAACTTCAATAATGTTTTTGCAAGATCATACATTTAGAGCTGGAAGAAACCTTCAAAGTAATTTCATCTCACCCTCTTGTTTTACACATGAAGGAAAAGAGGCTCAACGAAGCTGTGTGAACTGGCCCAGGTAATACAAATAAGCAAAAAAACAGAGACTCAAACCTAGGTCTTCAACCTCAAAGCTAAGCACTCTGTACACTACATCATTCTGCCACCCAAAGCTTTGTCATGGTCAGCCCGTGCTATCAGTGTGCATGGATGGGTGGGAATATTCCTCCTAGTTCCTTCACAGCCTATCTCTCAAGTGATTTAAAACTCACAGAGAAATAGTCACAAAGGAGGCATGGACTCAAATGCCAGCCCCTGAAATGGATTTGTTGTTACCCCTGATGAATAATATAAGATGAACCTACTTTGTGCAAGGAGCAGGTGGTACCTGAAATAGAAAAGGAAAGCAATGAGTTAAAGACAAACTGCCAATACCATGGAATTATCCACCTTTACCTTCCTTTCCCATTATCCTGGCAAAGAAGGAGCTGTTTTGAACCACTGGAGCTTTGATTAAGGCATTGATCTAAGGCAGTGGAATTAGAAGTTGAATTAAGCGTATCTGAAAATAATTATTTTAGCGTTTGCCTGATATCCGCACAAGTAAATTGGAAAAACCCACTTGCTTCCACACAGAATTGAAAAAGAAAATTAGATGGCAGTCAGGCAGAAAAGTTTGCAGATTTGGCCCCTGGAAGACATATTCTAACAAAATTAACACTAGAAAGTGTAACAGATCCTGGACAACTGCAATGGAATTTGTCCTAATCCTTATAAGGACTTCTCCAAAGTGTTATCATACTCCTAGAGCCTCAGAGTTGAAAGGGAACCAAGAATTACTGTATTCCAAAGCTTTACCCAATGCCCAAATCACTGTAATAAACTCAGTTTCCTCATCTGTAAAATGAGAGAGTTAGACTAAATGACCTCTGAAATCCCTTCCAGTTTTAGATCTAATCCTTCGATCATTCATAAGTGATCTTCTGGCTCCTGCAGGACCATGTTTATTACAGGACATTTCACTATCTCTTAAAGCAGCCCACTCAATTGCTAGATGGCTCTAATACTTAGAATGTCCAAACTTTACCTCCCTTTATCTATCACCAATCGGCCCTAGTTTGTTCTTCTGTATTTACCCTAAATAACTCTAAAATCTCTTCCACATAATAATTTCTGAAAAACTTGAAGAATAATAAATTGCCTGTCTTCTCCAGGCTAAACATCTACAGAACCTCATATGACAAAGCTCCAGATCCCCTCAGCATCCTGGTTTCCCTGTAATCCTGAAAAAATATTTGAAGAGTAATGAAAGCTGAAGCACTGTGCCCCCTTCAGAGAGACGTAACTAGTTTTCTTTAAGTTGGAGATGATTATATGAAAAGGATAATGGCATGCAAATTGCTTGGGACAAGCAGTAATGTTGATATGGTTTCATTTCATGTTAGCAATGGTCAGTTGTATGTATTTCCACTCAAACTGTACTGACCCAGAGCATCTGACCTTGACCAGATTAAACCAGATTGAGTTGGATTCCCTAACTTTAGTTAGTTCTCCATTATATAAGGACAGGATTTCATGCTATAACATATTTTGATACTGTCTTTTGTTGTGTTTTTAATTCTGTAGTTTTTATGAATAGATTTACAACAAGGAAATATGCAAAACACAAGACTTACAGAGCACGCTTAAATTACTGTTAGAGATGCTGCAATGTCTGTTGGTGTTGGGAAGTCAAACACTACAAGAATAATTCAAGACTACAATAAAGCAGGAAGAGTCACACTGAAATGAAAAACAAATATGGTTAGAACATTTTTAAAAATGCCAAGGATTATCAAACTATTACTACAAAAGACAATAATCACCAAAAAAAAAAAAAGAATAATTAATCCTTAAGAGGAAAAAAAGATTTTAGAAGGATCTGGTATCTTGAAGGATTCAAACTGATTATTCTACAAGCAGAGTAGGCTCTTCAAGTTGAAAAACAGTTATTAGATAAATGACAATTATACATGTACATGTATATTTTTATCTACGTATGTGTAGGTATATATGTGTATACACGCACACAAAATGACATCACAAACCTTTGACGGTTTCTGTTTTAGGAGGTGGTGAAGAATTGACTTGGAGGGCAAACCTGTCCTTCCCATGTTACAAGAGAGCAAGTACCATTGGAAATGAGAATGATGTCAACTTCCTACTAGCACAGGTGACTCACAGCTTTGGAGCTAGAAGAGACAAAGCTAACCTGTCAAGAAGGCTGAATGGACTTGTCCAGGTTGTACCGTGCTGTTTCCTGCTTACTCCTCATTTATATGGGAGGCAACATATCTACTCAAAATTCTTTTCACTTCTTTTTCTTGTTAGTATCTTCTTCAGAAAGCATTATAATTACGTGTCTGGAATTACTACTAAGTAGGGAGGGGAAACTTCAGATATTTTATAGCAAACAGTTCAGGTAAATAAGTAGACTCATTGAAAGTGGGTCTACAACTTCTGGGAGCTAATATTGCTGAAGTAAGTCACTCTCACCCTCCCTTACAGACCTCTGAAAGAGCAGAAATTATCATCACAGGAAAAATCCTGGAACAGTTGAGCCAGCAGAAAGATGGGGTTCAGCAGTCTTGTAGCACAGGAAGCTTGGGGGATTAATGGGAAATGCCCATCTTGCTCTGGGGGAGGAGGAGCAGGTCAGGACAGGAGCCATCCCAGCAAGTCAGTGGCAACCCTCACCTCAGCAAATCAGGGGAGATCATGAGCTCCCAGGCGGTGGAACAGGCAAGCACCAACTTCAGGATCCCTGAGTGCCTCAGCATAGACAACTTGTGTGATGACTGACTTTGATAGACGTAGCTCCTCTCACAGCAATACAATGACCTAAGGCAATTCCAAAAGATTCGTGATGGAAAATGCTATCCACATTCAGAGAAAGAACTTTGGAGTCTGAATGCAGATGGAAACATACTATTTGCTCTCCTTTTCTTTTCTTATTTTGTTTTGTTTCTTCTTTCTTGTGGTTCCTCCCATTAGTTCTAATTCTTTACATCATGACTAATGTGAAAATATGTATAATATGAATGTATAAGTAGAGTATATCAGATTGCACATTGTCTTGGGCGAGGCAGGAGAGAGAAGGGGAGAAAATTTAAAACTCAAAATCTTATGGAAGTCAATGTTGGAAACTAAAAATAAATAAATGAATCGCCTAACAAGAGGTAAACTACCACTGTTTGAGAGAAACACATCATACCCTCTTGGGTAAGTGCTTTCCAGTAGAACTGAAAGGTTTTTAAGATACCAGCCTCATGGACTCACTGTGACTTTAATTATTGATTATTTCTTCTAAAAAGCTTCCCGTTCAGGTTGATACCCTTCAAGACATTAGTCGTTCTGTTCAATTCTGAACTTTGCCTCAGTTGCCAGAAGAAGGAAAGTATCATGGGAAGGGCACTAGATTACAATTAGGAGATATGGGTCTCCATTATTTGCTAGGCTTGTGATGATGGAATCACTAGTAAAATGAGGATACTTGCTGCACCTACCTGTGAGTATCCTTTGGGGGAAAATTAAGAAATCATATAAATGTGTGTGGCAGTTGTTTCCATCAGACTAAGCCACTTCCTATACCCACTTTGTTAGGTAACTCTATTTCCTCAGGGACATTGATATGAGGCAGGACAGGGTGTGATTGATAATTCCCTGAATCTCAAAGTTTGGAAAGATTTTATTACTTAGGCCATCTATTTCTTCAACAGCAACTTTAAGAAATTCTTGTAGAACATACCTAACAAGTAATCATCTAACCTTTGTTTGAAGATCTCTAGTAAGAGAGAACCCACTATCTCCAAAGGCAACCTATATCATTTTTGAACAGTTCTAATTGCTTAAAAGGGCAGATAGGTAGAGTAGTGCATAGAGCACTAGCCCTAGAGTCAGGAAGACCCAAGTTCAAATTTGGACCCAGACACTTACTAGTTATGTGTCCCTGGGCAAGTTATTTAACCCTGTTTGCCTCAGTTTTCTCATCTGTAAAATGAGCTGGAAAAAGAAATGGCAAGCCACTCCAGTATCTTTTTGAAGAAAACCTCAGATGGGGTCACAAAGCATCAGACCGAATGACTGAACAATGGCAACAACAAAAAAATGTGTATTATGTGTTTGTATATATGTTTGTGTATATATGCATATATATGTGTATGTATGTGTGTATATATATTTTATATATCTAGAAATAAGTATATAGAAGCATATATGTATATATTATATATACTATATATATACATATATATATGTATGTGTATATATATATACATTGATTGATCGATTTAAAGCTAACCATTACTATGAAGAAAAAGCAAGATTTATCTTGGGCAAAACACATAGAATACTGAAAATCAGAAAAAATTAAAAGGATATTTTTGCTGATGAAGTTAACTTTTTATTCAAAACCATTGTAGGAAAAAAATCTATTTGGCATATTAGATTTGGGCACCTTCAGTAGACTGTAAAGCATCAACCCAAACAAAATGTTTGAGAGGTGTCTTATTCCAGTGATCTTTGAAGTCTTGTCCCCATTAAGTGGAGGGGGTTAAATTCTGGCAAACATATTGATATACTAAGAATTCTAAAATTATAGGCAATCTTAAAATGAGGTGGAATACTACAAAATAACTTGACAACACAATCCAAAAAGGAAAAAAAATGTTATCCAAGAAACATAGATGCTCGAATGTCCTGGCAACTGACATTATTTAAACTTAAACCACACTGAGAACCCACTTTACAATAAAAGTAGATTTAGAAAAATACAATGTTCATCAAAAGTACACTTAATACCAATGTGATAAAAGTCTGATTTCATGATGAAGGATTTAAAATATGTATCAAAAACCTTTTAACTCAAGGTCAGATCATGTAAAACAAGTGATTGCAGCAAAAGGAGGACATATAGCATATTAAACATTTTTTTTAAATTGTAAAAAGTTACAAGGTTTATTGTATATCAAGATGTTTATTTTTCTTTACAGAGAATTTGCACATTCCTATACTGTCTTACCTGCCTTCTATCTACCCCAGAAAACAAACATTATTTCCAGGCAGTAGGCATGTAACCTAGACTAAATCTCAGGGCCTGTACCTTCTTATGTAGGAGGATATAAGGAATGTGATGAGAAGAGTATCATTTGTGCCTATATTCCAAGAATGGCTCTACCAATTTCCAGTTTGCCATCCTTTGATTTTCCACAGCGCCGAATGGCTAGAGAGTATGCGTGTTTATTATGTGTCACTCAGGCCTCACAAAACTACTCAGGGACAAAATAAGGCCTGGTAGGGGTGTGCATCAAGGCCAGGGCGTGGCAATGTGTGGCTTTAAAAATTACTCACCCACATACTTGCAGGAGTGAGGACCTGGGTAGAAATTCTACCATTTCTTTTGATCCCTTAATCTCTAAAGTATCACTTCATATTGTGATATCTGGGAAAATACGGAATTGGGGATAAGGAGAGTTTACCCTTTCATAGGAATGATGAAAACTAATAATAATTGAAACTTTTATAACACTTTTAGAATTTGCAAATCATTTAAATTTCATAAATTTCTTCATTAGTTCTCATAACACCTTTGTTAGTAGATGTTACATATATAACTATTCTCATTTTATTGATGAGAAAATTGAGTCTCAGAGAGGTTGTATCTTGCCAGTAGTCACACCATTGCTAGGTGTCAGACAGGATTAGGACTCAGATCCCCCAAATAAGGACCTACCAATTCCACCTCATAATTCAAAACTACTTTAGCTCCCAGGAGGGAAAAACGTCTTCTGAGGCTGCTCAAGCCTTCGAATAATTTCATTTTTCTCAGAGCTGAAAAATACATATCCTATTTGCAATTACTATGTCACCACACAATTTACCCAAATGTTTTGAGAAGTGCAATGCATTTGATTTTAAGAAAATCATGCCCCAGTAGCCTTATGTGCAATCCCATGGCCCGCTTGAGTGAACATTTATAGTGGGCAGGTATTACAGGAGGAGGACAATTTCATTTTACACTATGCAATGTAATAAATACTTTTTGAAAGGATTCAGTCAGGCAACAATAAATGTTTTTGCATGCAGTTGCAAAACCAGTGTCAGGTCTGAGAACTCTTGACCACTTGAAAACACACATCTCCATAATCATTTCAGTAGGATCTGACAAAGTATATGTCAATGTAATCAGTTCTCCAAATCACACCTTCTTTCTTCTCTCTCTAGCTCTGTAATTATCCTGGGTAGGAGGGGGTGTGGCTGGAGAGAAAGGATTCCAGGGTATTTTAGAAAATTCAGCAAAAGCACAAGTGACTATTACTTCTATTAAGAAACAGTTAAATTCTTTCAGGAAGGAGGGAGGTTAGAGGGGATCAGAGAGGGAAAAGGAAATTGGGTGGGTTTTTTTTAAGTCAGAAGACAGAAATCTACTAAATTGATTTTTTTTTTACTTTTTTCCCTACAGCAAAATATATATTCTTTGTTTGAAAATGATGAGCTATTTCTTCAAGATTGAATTTACAGCTACAGTATTACAAAAATACTTTCCTTATGCATATTTTGTAATATTTCTTGTTGGGAAGGGCTTTTTTTTTTCCTGAAAGATTTTTTTTTTTTGTAGAGCTGGGAAATAGTTTAATACTAAAAGAGAACCTAGAAAAAGTTTAGCGAATTTTACCTTTAACGCTAGCAATTATCCTCCTTTAAAAAAATAAAAAACACTTCAGTTTTATCTGGAACTAAACCTTTTCTTCAACATTTTATTTTAAATCTCTATTTTGGTTAGGAAGCCTAACAATATAAAATTATAAAACATTTGAATTTGGAATCCAAATCTTAGAACTTGAATCTAAAATAAAAAGAAAGGGTATCCAGTGACTGGAGAATGGCTGAGCAAATTGTGGTTTAATAACGTGATATTGTTGTTCTGCAAAAATAAGAAGCATAGAAAGACTCACATGAGTGGATGCAAAGTTAAGTGAGCCAAGCCAGAAAAACAATATAAATAACTACAACTCTGTATACAGAGCATAATAACCACCAAACATTAAGAAGTGAATGCTACAAAATGATAAAGATCAACTTGGCCCATAGAAGTGATATAATAAGACATCTTCACCTGCTCCCTCTCATTGGTAAGGGTCCATGAGTATGGAAAAATGAGTATAATATAAGGTTATTTTAAGATGTATTGATTGATTGTTTTTCTCTTCTTACTGACTTCTTTCTTTTTGAAAAAAATGTGTTTTACATTTTACAAATGTTTGACAATAGTAAATGTCAATAAAACAAAATAATAAAATGTCAATAAAATCAATTTTAAAAGATTCGATGGAATAGTACTGTACCATGGGACATGACAATTACATATAAGTCACTGTGTCATTGTGCATAGAAAGCTGCCTTTAAAAAGTCAAGAAGACTTGAGTTTAAGTCCCACTTCTGAGACATACTAGAACGTTCATGGACTGGTCACTTAACCTCTGAGTGCCTTAAGCAAATCTCTAAGACTGTAAGTCACAATAAAAGTTGACATCTGCTTTGGCAGAAGGAGATTTCTCATCCAGGAGTGCCTTATACCAGTGAAATAATCAATTATGAGGTATTCAAAGAAATATAGGGAGACATATGAACTAATGTAAAGTAAATCATTACAATAAAGGAAAAGAGAGGGCAGCTTGGTGGTGCAGTAGCTGGAGCACCAGCGCGATGGGAGGACCTGAGTTCAAATTTGGTCTGAGTTCAGACCAGATACTTGATACATACTAGCTGTGTGACCCTGTGCAAGTCACTTAACCCCAACTGCCTTGCAAAAAATAAAAATAAAGAAAATGAAAATATCACTAAAATAAAATAAAATGGAACACGTAATTGCAATGAGTCATCTTGGCCACAGAGAAGACATGAGAAAAAACAACGCCATATTTTTCTCATCTCTTTCCTGTGTAGTATCGCTTCTAGGCTTCTCCCTAAATTTGTACTCAGAATCTGTGGTTGGTTCAGTGGTAGCTGCTTCTCTCTTGAGGTCTAAGGGTAACACTATGGATGTGTTCTCTTAACAGGTGGAACCCCTACCAGTGTGCTTCCTATTAACAGTCATTCAGTAGATACATTTAACTCATAGCAAAGACATTTACTAAAATAGCATAGAATAAAAGGGGGAATTATGAAACATTCTACGTATAAACTTCTGACAAATGTACCCAATCAAACCTAGAGCACAATATGAGCAAGGCATACTATAGGATGCATGTATGTCAAAGATACTCCTGCTACTGTCTGAACTGGGCTTTCTTTATAGATGAATCAATAAACATTTATTGTTGTTCAGTCATTTTTTCAGTCATGTCCAACTTTTCACATCTCCATTTGAGGTTTTCTTGGCAGAAATACTGGAGTGGTTTGCCATTTCCTTCTCTATCTCATTTTACAGATGAGGAACTGAAGCGAACAACATTAAGTGACTTCTGTAGGATCACATAGTAAGTGTCTGAAGCCAGATTTAAACTCAGGAAATAAATCTTCCTGACTCCTGCCCTGGCATTCTGTCCACTGAGCCACCTAGTTGCCCAAATGTTTATTAAGTGCCTACAATGTATTAGGTACTGTTTTAAGTTGTGGGAATACAAAATGAGGCAAAAGAGAGTGCTGGTCCTCAAGAAGCTTATAATCTAACGGGGGTGATAACATGAAAACAAATATTTACAAAGCAAGCTATATACAGGATAAATAAGAACTAATTAACAGAAGGAAGGCACTAGAATTAAAAGGAATTGGAGGAAGCTTTCAGTAAAAGATGGGATTTTAGCTGGAACTTGAAAGAAACTAAGGAAGTCAGGAAAAGGAAGAGCATTTCAGGCATGGGGGCAGCCAGGGGACAGCCAGAAGAAACGCCAGATGCAGAGTCATGGAGTGCCTTGTTCATAGAACAACCTGAAGGTCAGTGTCACTCAACTAAAGAGCATAGGGCAATGAATAAGGTGTAAGAAGACTAGAAAGGTGGAAGTTTTCAGATAGCTTCCTTCGGATGCACTAAGCTAGGTTTCCAGGGTCTGTTCCTCCTGATACTCTTTTCTGTCAGGGATTATGTCCTTATGTCCCTCAGATGATGCTCTCTCTATATCTGTCTCGATTGTGTCTCCGTCTGTCCACTGAATACAGTGTCTCTGACTGTTCTAGAGATTTCATGGCTGATACAGGGGAGGGAGGAAAAGAGAAATCATCTTCCTGTCCTCTGCGGTGTCTCCTCCATAGGTATCTGCTTCAATCTCTCCCATTTTCAAACCATCTAATTTCTTCTAGGGCCTACTTAAAACCTATTTGCTTAAGACTCTCAGGGTGGGATCAATTTGTTTCCTTTTCTTGATTCAGTCAGATGAATGTTGACCCAACTGTTCTCCATATTTTATCCATTGTAAAGACATCAAATTCTTTTAAAGTGTGACTATATCAACTGAGGTAGGCAGGAAGAAGGGAAGAGAAGGCAACAGGCATTTATCAAGCACCTATTCTGTGCCCATGCTAAGCATTTTTCAGATAAGCAGGGAATACTATCTCACCTCCCTTACCAAAGGCAATTAGAAGGGCCTTTTTGCTGTACTTTCTGCCTCATTTCTTCCCTTTAAAATCCATCCTCCACTTGGCTGCCAAAGTGATATTCTAAAAGGTAGATCTGCCCATATCACTTTCTTGCTTCAAACACTCTCTATAGGTTAAAATTTGAGCTCCTCATGTTTGTATTTGAAGCCCTATATAGCCAGATCTAGCCCATTTGGTTTTTTTGTTTGGCAATTAGGGTTAAGTGACTTGCCCAGGGTAACACAGCTAGTAAGTATCAAGTGTTTGGTCTGAGGCCAGATTTGAACTCAGGTCCTCCTGACTCTAGGGCTGATGCTTTATCCACTGCACCACCTAGCTGCCCCCTGGATCCAGCCTATTTTACCAGGCTTATTTCACACCATTCTGCTTCATTCTCTCTGTGATATCATCAAAATTTTGCTGTACCTCATAAGCAAAATTCCACTTCCTATCTCCATAACTTTGCATAAGCTGTTCTATCACCATCACCACCATTTCACGCCTGGAATACACTTCCTCCTCCCCCTAGGCCTCTTAGAATTCCTACCTACTTTCAGAACTCAGCTCAGTTGTCTTCTACAACATTGTCTGATTCCTCAGATGTGATCTCCTCATTACCTCCCTTTCCCACAAACATACAAATTCCCTTGCATTTCTGAGGCAGGTTTTTTTGTATGTGTTTTATATTGTTTATATTTACTTTTATCTGGAAATTTGATTTCCCTTAAAAGAATAGATTACTTTATGGCAGAGATTTTTGTGGTGGTGGTGGTGGTGGGCTTTTTTGTTTGTTTGTTTTGCTTTTAAGTCTCTGGATCCCCAACGTCTAGTACAACACCTACCACATAGTAGGTGCTTGATGAATGATTGCTGATTGGTTAAAGAAATGGAAGAGAATGAGAGCTGAAAGTTGTGCTCTCAGACATGGATAGTCACTGGATTGGTTGGACTGCTTAACCGTATTTTTTTGTTACAATGGAAAGCTCCCTGTGTGACTGTTAGTCATGGCATATAAATAAATGGCTAATAATGTAAAACCAAGAGGCAACAATAAAATATTGTAGAAAATATAATTATGTGAGCCTGTCTGACCTTGAACTTTGATAGATAAGTTCAATAGACACTAAAAAATAAAATAACATGAGACAAGCTGGTATTGGTTTTGACCTGTGAGTTTAGTTCTTTTCAGGGGAAGCTCTGAATAGATAAAATGCACTCCCTCCCCAACTCCTGCTCTCCATTTTGTAGATGAGCAATGCGTGAACATGCTAATGTTGGGGAGGGGCCAGACTGAGGGACAGGGAACCTGCCTACTTAGATGAAGGATTATAAGTAGGCATAGGCTTATAGGGGAAAACGGGCTAGCTAACACTACAGTAATTTTTTTTTTAATTTAGCATAAATGAGTTTAGAGGTTAGTTCTGGATTTTTTTATAGCAACAGGTTTTGATTGGGGTGGGTGTGTGGGTGGGACTAAAGGTATTGTATAAATAGGTAGTAAGGAAAGGGAAAGTTTCAGGGTTCACCCTGTTCTTAATTTGGGGAAAGAAGGGAGTGAGAAAAAAGAGAGGTTGGCACTAACTAAGGAAAAGGGTGCCAAAAGAGAAAATGAGAATAAAGAAGACCAACTGACTGCTTTGTCACCTTCTCCAAAGATCTGCATTTTCTGTATCTAATGTATCATATCTCTGAAAATTTAATTTTCAGTAGTTTTAGTAAATCTTGTTACAAAGTTTGGGTAAGAGACAGGAGGCACTGTATTCTATTTCCAAACAAACAGCATTGGAACAGAGTGTTGCAGGTTTTAGTTCTGAAGGTAGGAGAAAGGTCACCTTTTCCTAAAGCAAACCATTTATTTTGCTGGCAAAAAGCAGCATTGGTACATTTTCAAGCAGAGAGATAATGCTGATAATATCTCATGCTGAAAACTTGTCAAGTCACATCATGCCATTTGTTGCTAGCAATACTACTTGTCATATAGGCTGCCCCCCCCCAAAGCCTACACTCTGACACTTAATGAGTAACGAAATGCCAATGTTGTGGCTAAGTTATTCCCTTCAGAGGAAACGAATATTAATCCAAAAGAACTTTCTCCTATTTCCTTGCTGTATCATCCCTGTCTTGGATCTTCCCTGTGCTTTGCATGATTTATAATAGATGATTACACAGATTTGGGCATGAAAAATGACATTCTCTTCCAGCACGATGATTCATCTCAGAAAATTTAACAGTTTGTAAGGTAGGAGGGAATACTCCAGAACAAAGGCATATGTTGCCAGGAGAAAAAAAGACTTTTCTAATTGTTCAAGGCTGCCTACCTCACAAGACTGTTAGGAATTTATTTTTTTTTTGTTTGGAGTTATGAAAAAAAAATGCTCAAGTGAGAAAGTGGGGTACTTTTGTCCTTTCTGTGTATATTCTTTCCCTAAATGCCTAGATGAAACACACAGAAGAAAAATATCTAGATAGAGAAATCCCTCTTGTTATTCTCCTGGGGAAATAACCTTCTATCTATAGACAAGATGAAACTACTAATTTATTAATAGTGGTGATGACTTGCACTGAGCCATCCATGTTCTTTTGTTCTGTCCCCTTTATAGTCATCTGTAAAATAACTAGCCTGAAATAGAGCCATATTCTATGGCCTTGAAAGAGGGTTTCTCTTTCTCTTTCTAAAACCAATTGATAAATGGAACTTGAAGTCTATACTTCAGACTAATTAGCAAAAAATCCTAGGAGTTGTAGTTCACATTTATAGAATGCTTATCTTACGTCATCTGAAGTATGTGGTACAAGTCCCGTTGGGGTGTGCTCCCCATATCGATCAACCAGTTGGCATCTCATATGTCAAAGGTCTTTAGTAAGAAGATACAGTAAGAGCAGCAGTTACCAAAACCCCCTAGATTTAGAATACACTCTTTCCTTTACACACACAGTGATCCGTGGGAAAAGTGGGCTCAAGGGTAGAGTGCAGAGGGCCAGGCACTTATGTAGAGAACGTATGGGGCTAAGGGCTACCTCATAATTCCAGCCTCTGGGAACACTTTTCTCCTTTCAAGGACTCCCGACCAATTTTTCTTTGAGATGAGGCACTGGTGATGAATAAGTCACTCGCTTGTTTGGCTGGACTAGTTCCTTGCAGGACTTGGAGCTTTGACTCAAGGGTAATCTACTACTGGGCTGGTGAAGTAGATGGCTCACCTGCTACTCTCCAGGTTCATCAGACGTGGCACCTGCTGCTGTTGGGGGTTTTCATAGCCTCTGTTAGTTTGCCCGTGAGTCCTTAAAACTGCTTTGTTGGATCTCCTGGTCACCTAAGATCAGGAAAGGAGAAAAAGAGGAGGAGGGTGCCATTGGCTAAGTTGAAATGGTTAGCATTCCTCACCCCAGACCTGGGAATTCAAAGCAATTTTCCTCACTTTAAAGCTATCAGGGAAGAGAATGAGAGATCTGTTCCACTAGAAGCTTGTGCATGTACATTCAGTCCTAGCCCAGACTCTTCTTGTCCATAAGGGCTTTGAACTCTGAAGCCAGCTAGAAGATTTTTCACCAT
Organism: Phascolarctos cinereus; assembly: GCF_003287225.1. NCBI lineage: Eukaryota > Metazoa > Chordata > Mammalia > Diprotodontia > Phascolarctidae > Phascolarctos > Phascolarctos cinereus. Next base: position 406,620,695 of record NW_027555847.1, on the reverse strand, counting down.
GGCTTACTCCTTGCTCTTCAGTCACTTGTGTCAGAATTTGGATCCTCAAATTTACACATGCTGGCATAGAACCAGGCAAAGAAAATGGAGCATTCTCTGCATAGCAGTTGAGGAAGGGCATAACAGTTATAGTTATAACAGCAACACAAGACTCAGGTTCAGACTGGCACTGAAAACTGTTTTGCCTGAATCCAAAGTTTAAACCTAGTTATAATGGGGAAAACTGAAGAGAAGTTGATTTTGGCCTTATGGTTAATAATGATTTAATAATGATGAATAAATGTTTGCTTGCTTTATTGATTGATATGTCTTAGCTTGAAGATCTCCAGTATATCAAACAATAAAATCTATACTAACTCTACAATTTTTGTCTCTGTTCAAAGCTCAACACAAATGACAGGGCCCATCCAATCTCCTAAAGGAAACTTTTCCTTTTTCACAGCCCAGTTGTTAGCATTTGACCCCTCCTCAAATTACCTTGTCTCTTCTGTGCATTTAAGTTTCATTCTCCTGGTAGATAGTAAGTTGCATGAAGGTAGAGAGTTGTGTTTTTTTTTTTACTCTTCTTCATACCCTCATCAATTAGCAGGAACCTAAACATAAAAGGTGTTTCATTAATATTTCTTAAATTGATTTCTCTAAGTAGAAGGTGCTGCTTCACAAGACTGTGAGCCTGCTGTTGCTGAAGGTCTTCAAGCTGAGGCTGGAAATTATCCGCTAATGTGGTAAAAGAGGTTGTGTAGGTCTGGATTGGAGTGGATGGCCACTCCAATGGAGAGGTCTCTTCCAGTGCTGACACTCCGTGATACCATGAGGGCTTGAGAGATTTCTAGAGCCATTCAATCTACCACAGGATACAGGGGGAGAGTTCATGTAAATGAGGATATAGATAGTCAGGCCATTAGTTTGGTTCATTCATTATTTATTAATGAGAAGGTGCTTGGGCTTCCTTGAGAACAAATATTATAGCAGTAAATTTTCAAAAAAATAATAATAATTCTACAGGTTTGGGACATGTTTAAAGAAATCAATATCAACTTTAAAAAAACCTGCCCTATAAGTAGTGAAATTGATGGACAATTTCAAATCAAAGAGTGAAGATGAACAAGAAACCCCCTTTAGCCATGAAGCACTGAACCTGCTGAGCCAGTACAGACAGCCAACCTACAGGTAATGGCTCTGAAAAGTCCAAGGGACAAATCATATAGCTTTTCAATAAAGGAACATTTAGTGAACAGAAGAGGGCATTGCTGAAAGCTAAAAGAAGCAACTGGGACATACCATAATCATCAAAGAAGTAAAAAAAAAAATCCGATGTGATAAATGTGAAATGTTCTAGTGTGTTGATTTTCATTCTTCTAGGTTCATGTTAAACCTCAAACTGCAGCTAAAATCTTAAAGAGAGACCCTAGGCCAAATCTGTTTGAACATAAAGAACATAACAACCACTCCAGGACAGAATGCTGTGTTCAGTCTTAGATAGAATGGGAGAATAAAAACACTAGGAAAAAATTATTTTGTAAAAAGAAAAGGAAAGGAAAGAAAATATGATAAATAGGTATAGATAGATAGATAGATAGATAGATAGATAGATAGATATGTTAAAGAACAGTTAGATTGGCTAACATAGAGCCTTAAGGTTTGAAAAACTTAAAAATATTATTTTATCCTCACATCAACCTTGTGAATAGATGCTATTACTATCCCTATTTTACAGATGTGGAAGCTAAGGCAGACAGAGGTTAACTGACTTGCCCAGGGTCACATGGCTAGCAAGTGTCTTGGCCTAGAGTCAGGCCAGGCCCAGACCTCTATCCACTTACCAACTAAATGCCTCTAGAAAGAGAGCTGACCCTGCATTCTTGCTATATGACTTTAGGCAAATCACTAGACCTCTCTGAGTATCAGTTTCCTCATTTGTAAAATGGGAATAATAATAGCACCTAACTCATAGTACTATTATAAAGATCAATTATGCCTGTAAGATATTCTTCAAACTTTAAAGCATGATGCAAATGTTAGCTATTATCTTTATTAATATCATCAAATATGAAGATTGTCACAGAAGCTGCCATACATATGCAAACTATCCTTTGGAAATGTCCAACCATAGGCAAAGCTATACTGAACAAAATTTAATTGTAGGTTTATGAAACCGACCAAGTTCATGGCCCATCCCCCCTTCCTATGCAGATAATGTGGTTTAGTAAAGATAGAAGATCCATAGTGAAAAGACCACTGGATTTAGAGTCAGCAGACTTAGGTTCTAATCCTGCTATTTGCTACTTTTAGAACCTGAAGTAAGGAATTTAAACTGACTAGACTTCAGTGTTTTCATTTGCAAAATGAAGAGGGATTAAACTCTGCAACTTCTGAGATTCTTATAAGCTACAATCCTATGGTCTCAGAGAATTGCTCTGTCACAAGCTAGTTGAGGTTATCTTGTCCAGCCTCATAACTTCTCTTAGACTTCTGTTTCCTGATGAAAATACAAGAAAACAAAAATCCAAGATCCCACACACATATAATGTTGTAGGATTCTGTGTCACCTACAGGGCCAGTGTGGCCCAGAGAAGTCAAGGCCTAGTTTCAGTTCCTGTCAGTCAATCAGTGAATAAGCTTTTGTTAAGGGCCTACTATGTTCCTGGCATTGTGCTAAACCCTGGGGATTTAAAGAAAGGCAAAAGATAATCCTTATCGTCCAGGAGCTCAAGATCTTTTTGTATGTACCAACTATATACAGGACAGATAGGAAATGGTCCACTTGAAGGAGGCACTAGAATTAAGAGGGATTAGGAAAGGCTTCCTATAGAGGGTAGGATTTTAGCTGGGGCTTGGAGTAAGCCAGTAGAAGTTATTAACTCTTCCTAATTATTTTGCACTAAGTCACTTAACCCCTATAAGCCTCAGGCAATGTCCTAGGATTTAGCTACTAAATCACAGTTCTGTTGTCATCTGAATTGGTGAAGGCTATTTCCACTGGGAGTCCTCCACACTAATGAAATCACAAATCCTTCAAATACTTGCATGTTATTTGTAGTTTTAGAATAGTATCAAAAGGCAAACTAACCTTTCTATTGCCAAACAAATTCATGTCACTCCCAATATCCTCATTACACACATTGATCTCCCACTAGACAAGATAATTAAATGGCTCTTTATGACCTCTGTTATGTTTATTGCTATATTCCAACAGTCCACAATTAATTTTATCTATGTGGGTCCTATGGTGACCTCTTCAGCACATTAGGAAATGGCTTTATGGGACACCAGGAACCCCCAAAATCATTACCATGTAGCCAATCTAATGATGAGCCTTTCCAAAATGAGAAAAGCTGTTTCTCAAATGGCCAACTTACAATCCATTTCCAGACCCATATTCAAAGTATTTCCAATTTGGTAGGACCTGTTAGGGCTTGCCTTGGGCTGACATAGCCATTTGGAATCCAGGGTCCTCTTTGAGTCAGGATGAGGCATATGAGAAGGACTTTAGAGGAGGCTCTTTTTTCTTTAATAACTTCAGGAATGTTAACATGTCTCTTTTGCAGATGTGCAGATTGGTATATAAGAGAAAACCAGGTGCTTCCTTCAGGTGTTCCAAGTCTCTAGCCAGAGTCCAAAACTCATTTTAAAATCTGAATAACATCTGAAAGAAATATTTTCCTAGATTATAATTACCTTTCATCCAGAATTCCTCATTAGTGTGTGTGTGTGTGTGTGTGTGTGTGTGTGTGTGAGAAAGAGAGAGAGAGAGAGAGAGAGAGAGAGAGAGAGAGAGAGAGAGAGAGAGAGAGAACTTGTCTAATTATGTTTCTTTTAACACCAGTATTTCTACTAAAAAGTGATTCGTGCTTTTCAGACAAAAGAGATTCTCCAGTTTCACTCCCAACTCAGTATCAAAGTTAAAATACTGCAACTGTGTGTTACAATTTCCTGAACTCTGCCAAACTGACAATCTAAAAACGTGTTTTCCAGTGACAGTATAAGGTGTGCTGCCCACTGTGATCTCCATAGCAGATGCTCAGTTTTTAAAAGCTCACTTCATACCCAAACTCCACTCAAGGCTTGTCAGAACATCAGGAAAACATATACACAAAATATATCCTGAAGCAGAAAGGCCTGCCATGTAGTTTAGACCTTCTCAAATCTGTATCAGTCTTTGGTACTAACTGCTAGCACTTAACAAAAGATTCTCCTGGTGGCAGGTTACTGAAAGGAGCCAGCTTTTTGGAATGGAAACTTGGCCATTGTACATAATGGGGACCAACTTTTACAAAGCACATAGTTATTAAAAACTACTTTCCCCCTTGAAACCAAACATCTAATTGCTGTAGAAGCCAAAGCTATATTTTTGGAGCTGCTTGAGTCAGATATTCATCTTCATAAACATACTGTTAGATCTAATTTATGGTTAAAGTTAGAATGTAGATCCTATCCTCTGAATAAGTTTAGAAATTTCTTTTAAAGGCCAATCCAACAGAACATGATTATAAATGATTTTCTGTATAATTACACAATTGCTGAATTTCAGAGTTGGAAGGGACCTCAGAGGCTATCTATTCTAACCAAACTAAAAACAAATCCCAACTACCATATACATCACAAGTATATATCCCAGCCTTTTCTTGAAAAGTGCTTACAAAGAGGGATCTCTTGAGCCTCCCCTCTCCCCCCCATCCCTGCCATTCTTCTTTTGCTGTTGTTCAATCATTCAGTCATGTTTGACTCTGGGCTCATGGACCATACTTTTTACGAAGTTTTCTTGCCAAAGATACTGGAGTGCTTCGCCATTTCCTTCTCCAGTGGATTAAGGTAAACAGAAGTTAAGTGACTTGCCCAGGGTCACACAGCTAGTAAAAGTCTGAGGCCAAATTTGAGCTAGGGTTTTCCTGACTCCAGGCACAGTGCTCTACCCAGTGAGGCACCTAACTGCATTCTTCTTTTACATAGGTCTAAATGTTGGAAGATGTTATCTTCAGTCAGGCCCAATTCGACCCTTTTTCAACTTCCATGCATTGGTTTGCATTCTGCAATGTAAAGCCAAGCAGATATATCTATTCTCATCCCTGAGCCAGTCTTTCAAGGGAAAACAGCTATCAAGTGCCCTTCCCCTGCCAACCCTTCCCCAATCTTCTGTTCTCTAAGTTAAAATGCTCTCCTCCTTCAGTAGATCCTTATATAGCAGACTCAGATTAAAGGTTTTAAATAGTAATAATCTATAGACTCTTTTGCCTAAAGAGCAATTTTAAAGCCTTTCTAAATACTTAGGACACTTAACTGGAATCTGAAAGAAGAAAGCATTTTCCAACCATACTGTTATTTGACACAGAAGAGCTTTTTCTTTTTCTTTTTTTAAAAATTTATTTATTTTTAGTTTTCAACATTCACATCCATACAGGTTAGATATGCAAGATACAACAGTCAATGACTATACTAATCTAATATTTGATAAATCCAAAGACTCCAGCTTCTGGGATGAAAAAAATCACTATTTGACAAATACTTCTGGGAAAACTGGAGAAATGCATGGCAGAAACTGGGCATAGACCAACACCTTATACCCTATACCAAGGTGAAGTCAAAATGAAGACATGATTTAGATATAAAAACTGATACTATAAGCAAACTAGAAGAGCAAAGAATAGTTTACCTTTTAGATTTATGGAGAAGGGAAGAATTTATGACCAAAGAGATAGAGAACATTATGAAATACAAAATAAACAATTTTGGTTACATTAAATTGAAAAGTTTTTACACAAATAAAGCCAATGCATCTAAGACTAGGAGGGAAGCAGAAAACTGGGAAAGAATTTTTATAACCAGTATCTCTGATAAAGGCCTCATTTCTAAAATATGTAGAGAATTAAGTCAAATTTATAAGAATATAAATCATTCCCCAGAAAAGCTTTTTCATAACCCATAGAATCTTTTTAATGTTGCATACGATGAAATGGCCCAAAGCCCACTAACAAATGTTTTGTATTGCGGGGGCCTTCCCTGACATGCCAGGCCTGCCTTTGCCTTTTATTAAAGTGCAGTGGTGTCTGAAAACAATTCAGGAGCCTCATTCTCTTGCATCTATTTGCCAAGCCTCAACTTTGCCCCATACAATTAATTTTCTATCCCTTAAAAGCTATCCCTTTGACCTAACTCCTATCACGTACGGCTAGTTATCTGACATACTGTTAAAGGTATGATGCTTTTAAAAAGAATTTTAACTTTACCCTAATATTACTCACATAGCCTTTTCCCTAGTTCCACTCCATACTTGTGATTTTAAAAAAAAAAAATGACAAATATAAAATAAATTATTAAAAGCAAAATAAATTGTTCTCTTATTAACTGGGTTCTTAGTCTTCTAGACACAGTATTGAAGGAATAAGTTATTAAAAACAAACCAAGGGGCAGCTAGGTAGCACAGTGGATAGAGCACTGGCCCTGAAGTCAGGAGGACCTGAGTTCAAATCCAGCCTCAGACCAAACACAACAAAGCTCTTAATAGCTGTGTGACCCTGGGCAAGTCACTTAACCCCAACTGCCTAAACAAGAAATAAAAAAATAAAAACAAAACAAAAATATCTCATCACCTACTCCTATACTTAGTAATTTATTTTGTCTACTAGGTTGTAATCTTCCTGAGGGCAATTATGATGTGTTATTCCATCTTTTTATTTCCCTCAATGCCTAGCCTGAACTTCAACAAGTAGCAGGTGCTGTAGAATTTTCAAATTGAAATTTTCTTTGCCGTCTACCCCAAATAGAAATTGAACTGACACCTGCCATAATACTTATGGATTGTTTGAATTAACATGTACAAAAGTTATTTCTAGACCCAAAGTCACAAATCTGAATAGACAAGAATGTTGATGTCAGTAATATATTCTAGACACATCGACTGGCATAGATACCTGGGTAGTTCTTACTGAATAGATGCACCTTGAAGTGACTGGATGACTACAGAAGAAGTATTCAACCCTTGGTCAGAAAAGCATTCCAACATGCAGGCTAGGCTTGTACTTGGGAAATATTGAAATGAATGGATGGTAGGATATAAAACTAGAAAAGTAAACTAAGATGACACTGACAGTTATCAAATGCCACTCCTTCTCTATCGCAAGGCAGTAAGTAGCCTATAACAACAGGGCTTTGGACTCATAGGTGAAAACAATCTGAGTTCAAATCCTGCCTCTGATACTTAGTAGTTGTGTGGACTTGGGCAAACCACTTAACTTCTCTGTGCCTCAGTTTCCTCCTTTGAAAATTGAGTGTTGACCTGATGACCTTTAAGATCACTTCTAGCTCTAAATCCATGATCCAATCACCCTAAGATCAATAGTAGGGGTACTCTGTCACTGATGAGCTAATCTAGTTTGCTTGTTTCCATTCACAGAAAGAAAGTTATTGTTGAGAGATGTTACTGTACCCATTATCTGCTTATGTGATCCATAATTATGTCTCCTTTATGGCCACCATTTGTGTTTGAGTCCAGGGAGCAGTGAGTGACTTAACTATGTGTATATGGAAATCTGAGATCGATAAAAGTATGCAAGATTGTGTCCATTGATAGAAGGATGATATACATATCCTCAGGCTTATCACTAGAAAAGTACAGTAGCAGTTTATAAGACTTGGTTGCAGACTGGTCTAATACAGTTTTGACTGACGGAATAGTTTTAAAATGCCTCATATTTCTATGCTATCAATATTGTAGCATAGTGTATATACTAGTGTTGGGCATGAAGTCAAAAGACTCATCTTCCTGAATTCAAATCTGGCCTCAGACACTAGCTGTCTGACCCTGGGCAAGTCATTTAACCTTGTTTGCCTCAATTTCTTCATCTACAAAGTGATCTGGAGAAGAAAATGTCAATCCACTCCATTATCTTTACCAAGAAAACCCCAAATGAAGTCCCAAAGAGTCAGACACAACTGAACAATATTATTTTCGTGATGGTCTATTTCCACAGGCTCTCCCTCTGATCTTCCCCCCAACTCTCATTTATCTACCCTATCTCAAGTTTTTTTTAAATTTACTTAAATTGGATATTTCTCATCATTTTTTCTTATTTATTTCTCCCTTTTTTGACCCTCTTCTTCCCCTACTGTATCCCAGTAACATTTTTGTAGCACCTTTTTTCAGTGGTTTTTCTGTTACTCATTTCTCTTATTTGTTGCATATTCTATTCAGGAACCATATCCCTCCTCTGTCCATTCTTCTTTATTCTTCCGGCTTCTCTTAGGAAAATAGAGGTTGTAGACTGCCAGATTTGAGCTCCTTCTCATACATCATTACATTTGTAGACATCATACCCCTTTTTCTTGTTTTCTGCTGGGCCTCACTTTTAGAAATAACAATTCATAAATGGTCAAAAGAAATGAATAAATATTTCTCAAAAGAGGAGTTGAAAACTATTAACAATATGAAAGAATGTTTCATACCACCAATAAAATAAATTCAAATAAAAACCACTCTGAGGTTTCATTTTATAATCAGCAAATTGGCAAAGAAAATAAAATATGGGAAGAATAAATGTTGGAGGGATTATGAAAAGACAGTCACACTAATGCACTGTTATTGGAACTCTGATTTACTCTAACTCTTTTGGAAAGCAATTTTAAATTATTCAAAGAAAGTGACTAAAATAACCATGTCCTTTGATCTACAGTTAGCCATATATCCCAAGAAGATTACTGGTGAAAAATAAAGGCTCCATGTGAACCAAAATATTCATAAAAGCATTTCTTATAGTAGCAAGGAACTAGAAGCAAAGTAAATTCTCATCAATTAGGGAGAGACTAAAAAAGTTGGGACACAGGAATGTATTAAAATATTACACAATGCTTTAAGACATACTATGATGAATAGAGAGAAATATGAAGACATTTATGTGAAATCATACAAAATTAAGTTGAAATAGAAAAACAATATATACAATAAGTACAATAATGCAAATTGAAATAAAAACAATATGATAAAATAAATTGAGTGCAGCAAAAGTATAATGCTCAAATTTGGCCACCAAAATGAGATATAAGAAGGTACTTTGCTCTCTTCTTTGAAGAGGTGTGGGACTATTGATACAACTGTTAGTTTTCCTAAACTTTCCTCTCTCTTTTTTTAAAATTTTATGTTATAAAGAATAACTATCTGGAAAGGGGAAGGAGGAAAGATACAATGAGAAATGTAGATGGTGTAAAAACTGAAGATAATAATAGAATTTTATTTTTTAAAAAACAAAAGTTCATATGGAAAAAAATGCCAAATGGAAGCAGTGCCACGTGATTGAATCCAATGAGTGCCTTGAATCACGCAGCCCAGTCCTTCATCCTAACCTTGGCATGACAATTTTAGGGCCAGGATACCAATTTCTGATTTTATGTCCCTCCCCTCTATGTCCCACCACCACTATGGTCATCAGTTGTACATGAAAACTCATTCGGGTCATATATGTCTTCTTAGGTGGAAGCTGAGGTAAGGAAAGAATGCAGTCCTCGAAGGTATGCTGTCTCAGAGAAGCTAGTCTACTATTCCTTCAAATGAAACCCATTATAAAGTTCCTGTCTCTTACTACAGGCATGCAACTCCTTCCCTGCCACCATATACAGGGTCTTTCATGAAACTATTTCCCCCCTTACTTTTCCGTTCTACCTATCTCATTCTCTACTCTCCTACTTTTATCCTATTCTTTTATAGGCACCACTGTTGTTGAGAGATGAAAACTTGCCGTCCCTTTTCTGTTCACTTACACATAGGTGGGGTCGAGTTCTTTACTGTTTCTTGTTTCTTGTTGCACCCATAATTTGTGCATGTTCTCATGATATTATTCCTTCTACAAAAGTATTGGTTCACTTATAGGGAATCAAGAGATTTAGAACATGGAATATTGTTCATTCAGCTCTTGTTTCACCTGTCCTGATTCTTTAGTGTCTTCTCAAATCCTTAAGCCAGGGGTAGGGAACCTGCAGCCTTGAGGCCACATGTGGCCTTCTAGGTCTTTCAGTGTGGCCTTTTGGCTGAGTCCAAATTTTACAGAACAAATTTTTATTTATATGATTTGTTCTGTGAAGTTTGGATTCAGTAGAAAGGGCCTCACTTGAGGACCTAGAGGACCACTTGTGTCCTTGAGGACACAGGTTCCCCACCCCTGCTAACCTTTTAGGTCTTTTTATGGACTTTCTTTTACACCCCCCATTCAAAATATTTTCTTTTTCTTTATGATAATAAAGATTAGAAAATTGATTTTATTACGTAATCTTTTCTTGAGAGTGTATTTATTTGACTATTTATTAGTTTCTTATGGTATGTTTGTAAGTATAATATCCTATTCATTTTTTCCCCTTAAAATTGTATCAAATGTATTTGTAACTCATGAGACCTTTGTCAGTAGTAGTGTAGTTGGAGGGAAAAATTATATGTATGGATAGATAGATGGATAGATAGATAGATAGATAGATAGATAGATAGACAGATAGATAGATAGATAGTGGGCACAGGGTGAGTTGAAGATGAAGGGGTGATATCTGGAGAATAAAATTAAGGGGTGAGAGAGGATTACACTGGGAAAAGGAGAAAGGGGAGAGGTAGAATGGGGTAAATTATCTCACATAAAACAGGCAAAAAAAGGCTTTTACAGTGGAGGGGAAATGGGGTAGGTGAGAGTGAATGAATGAATCTGACTCTCATGAGGTTTGGATTAAGAAGGGAATAACATACACACTCAACTGGGTATGGAAATCTATCTTACCCTACAGGAAAATGGGGAGGAATGGGACAAGAGAGCAGGGGAATGATAGAGGGGAGGACAGATAAGGGGAGGGGACAATCAAAAGCAAAAACTTCAAATAAGGGACAGGGTCAAAGGAGAGAATAGAATAAATGGGGGGGTGGATAGGATTAAGGGAAATATACTTAGTTTTTCACAACATAAAAAAAAAGTCAGTGTCTAAAAGACATGACTGATTGATGAGATTGTCCTCGTCCTCAAGGAACATGCTCTTCTCTCTGGGGAAGGACCCCATCCAACTAAGAGAACTAACTTCCATTTAGAGTGTAAATAGAATCCTAATCTGGTTGAGTTCTTGCGCTGGGGAGAACAAACCCTATCTGTGTGCCCTTCCATTAGAATTTAGGGTGACCCAGCTCATGAAGGAGAAAACCAACCAGAGTGGTCTGGATGGAGATTGTCCGGATGGCTCCAGGTGGCTGAGTTTCATGGTCAACCCACATTCTCAGCTGGAGGAGCTGAAGACTGCTAGTCCACCTCTTCATTTAATATCCACCAATCAGGGTTGACTTTCATTTGTCAAGGGAATTACCTTTCATTATTTAAATTATTTATTCATTATTTCAAGCTTTCAGGCTCTCCAAGCCTTTTGTCTTTGGTTGCCAAGAAAAACTACTGACCATCAGTTTGTCGATTATTAGCTATCCTAATTAATAAATTCATTATTAATTACCCAGAAAAAAAAAAGATTGTATCAAATGCCTCTCTGTTGTTGAAGGTCTATTTTTTCCATTAATGATTAAACTGAGCTTTACAAGGTATATCACTTTGTGTTGTGGTTTAAATTCCTTCTCATTTAGCAATATACTATTCTCTTTTTAAAAAATTTCTCATTATTTTGATTTAAACTTGGTTATTTTAATCAGCATTTCCTCCAAAAACAAAAATCTTTCTGCTGGTTGCTTGCAACATTTGTTTTTTATTGAAATTGTAAAAATTAATGATCTTATACCTTAGAGTTTTAAGCACAGAGGTCTTTCTCTGGTACTGTTTTTTTGACTCAATTGATCAATAATTTGCTACTTTGTGCTTACCTTTATGCAATGATAATACTTTAGGGAAACACATCGTTGATAGACTTTTAAAACCCTTAATTACTCTGTGCCATGCCATCAGTCTAAAAGAATGAAGATTAAACACATCACTAATTTCCTGACAGAAATGTGATGAAATTGAAATGCAGAAAGAGACATACATTTTGGGAAATGGTACTGTCCTCAAAAGTCTTGGGAAGTTTATTAGTATTATTTCCTGCCTTGTAGTATTTAAGTTATATGCAAATAATCAAATACATGTATGCATATGTACATACACATACACACACATATGTGCCTTTAATATGTAAAATATGTTTGTATGTTATGTTTCATGACCTGTGGTGCTTATGCTATATACAAATCCTGTCCCTTTGACCACATAAAATTAGTATGTTCTTTTAAAGGTTATGACAGATTTTCTTCTACTATTCCCCCATTTTCTTTCATTCTCTTTCAAGGCCTCTCCTTCTTTAAAGAAACTGTCAATTTCAATTTTACTTTTTTTACTTTTTTTGCCTTTTAAAATTCTGCATTGAGAGCTTTAGTGTCTGAATTCACACTTTTTTAAAATTTTTAATTAGTCTGTGCCTTCCACTAATCCCTTCCACTCACTCCCATTGATTACATTTTTAAAAGCAAACAAACAAAATGCTCTCACATATGTAGCTTTCTAGTCTTGACAACAAAAATCTCACATTGCCCATTTCCAAAAATGTATGTCTCTTTCTACATTTTAAGTAAATCATATTTTTGTCAGGAATTTAGTGGTATGTTTAATCTTCTTTTACACTTGTGGTATATCACTGAATAATTTAGAGTTTTTAAAGTCTATCAATGTTGTTTTTCTCTAAAATGTTATCATTGTATAAATTGTTCTCTTGATTCTACTAATTTTGAATCAATTTTCTGAATCAATTCATGAAAATTGTCCCAATTTCCTCTAAAACTATCCATTCCATCATTTTTGTGGTACAATGATATTTCATTACATTCATTTACCATAGTATGTCCAGCCATTTTCTAATAAGACACCTCCTTAGTTGCCTCTTTTGATTTTTTTTTTTGCTACTAAAAATAAAGCTCCTATAAATATTTTTGTACATTTAGATTCTTCTTTCTTTCTTTTGTTGTTGTTGTTGCTGTTATTGTTTTTTGGGGGTATAGACCTAGTGATGGTAGAGATGGGTCAAAGTGTACAGATATTTTTGTAATTTAGTAGACATACTTTCAAATTATTTGCCAAAATGGATAGACCATTTCAACAGAACACTATTGTGCCTATTCTTCCACAGCCTCTGCAACATTTTTACTTTTTCTCTTTTGTCCCCTTTGCCAACCTAATGAGCATGATACAGAACCTCAAAGTCGCTTTACCGTGCATTTCCTTAATTATTAGGGATTTTGAGCATTTTCATATGGTTGTTGATAGCTTGCATTTCTTCTCTGAAAATTACTTGTGCATATCCTTTGACCACTTTTTTTTTTACAGGAGAGTAGTTCTTAGTCTTATGCATTGAAATAATTTCCACATACATAAGCATGCATATGTATATGTATATTTTTCTGACAAAAGTTTCTTTTCTATGTATGCACTTTAACATATAATATCATATATTTTTTCATATATGTGTGCAGTATCCTATGTGTTTTTCATATATAAGATATAAGAGTTTTTATCAGAGAGATTTGCTGTATAAATTTTCCCAAGTTATATTTCCCTTCTAATTCCAACTACATTAGATTTGATTAAAAAAATAATTTAATATGATTAAATTGCCCCATTTTATCATTAAATTCATTCTAATATTTTCTTTCAAAGTTTCATTTCTCTTTTGAACTATTTTGAACTTCTTTGCTATGGTTCCATGGATGTTGGAAATACAGGATTCTCTTTGTGATCAGGGGATTTTTGTTCATTTTCCTTCATAACATAATAGCTGATCATTATGCTTTTTGCATTTTGCTCTTTACTTTCTACTCTATCTTTATAAACTTCTTTGTTTATCTGCTTGAGAGCTAAGTTTTTATTCTGGCTTTTTTCTTTTGACTTTTAATCTTTCAGCGTTTCTCTTATATTCCCTGTCACACTTGTTTCTGGTTTTCCTCTTTATTCTTCAAATGCCTTCAACTATTTAAAGGACAAGAAGGACTATTTCTTCTTCTACCCCTAAAAATCAAAGTTGTAGAGAGATTTTAGCATGAGATAAAGAAAAAAATGTTCCAAACAATTGAAGCTGTTTAAAAATGGAACAGGCTGCCTTGGGAAATAGTGAGTTCCCCAGTCATTCTGGGTCTTCAAGAGGAAGCTGGATGAATACTTGCTGGGGATGTTGTGGAAGAGATCATTATTCAGGTATAGGTTGAACTAGATAATATTTAATATCTCTTTCAAAGTGGAGTTTTTATGATTCTGTGACTGTCCTACTAAATTGGGGCATAATTTCCCAAAGCTACTCCCTTTAAAATATCAAAGATATAGAGCCAGAAGCAACCTTAGTCCAATCCCATTTTACAAAAAAAGAAACTGAGATTCAGGGAAGTTTAGTGGTTTTCCCAAGATGGAAAATCTTTACACACACACACACACACACACACACACACACACACACACACACACACACACACACACACACACACATATACACAGAGACCTTCCTTTCTCATTCACTAAACTACTTAAAGGAATGGCTAAGTTACTGCCTTATCCAGTCAGGTACAAACTTGGCAAGATGAGAGTCTAAAGCAAGGGCTATGGGAAAGAATGAATGATTAGCAAAGTTGCAAACTTGAAGACAAAAGCTGAATCCTTTACAAGTTCAGAAATGTCTATTATTCAAGTAGGCCTATGTGTTTTTACTATGAGTCTGGATCTTTATTAAGTTAATAGTTATTTTGATAGACACACAATTAAATGGAAATACATGGTTACAAACAATAAGCTTATTATTAATGATATATTCCCTCTCCTCCTACCCCAACAGTGCGTTAAGATAAGGCCAAGACTTTTTTTTCTTTTTAAATGCTGCTACCTTATATTGAGTCTGGTTTTTTGGTTTTTTTTTTTTATATTCTTCAGCATGTATGTCAGTTTCCAAATGGAAGAAATGGATGTTATGCTTTGGTCCAAACACTGTATATATGTGATTGAAATATTTGTCAGAATCAAAGAAAATAGTATGTAATTAAAAGCCTCAAAAGTTATTAAAAGACCCTGAATTGTATTTTATTGATGAAAAAATTTCAAGCAGTTGGAAATGCTATATATAAAAAAAAAAAACAGAAATATCAAGAAGGAATATACTCAGAAAAGCATCAGTTTTCTAGAAGGGAACTGAGAAAACATGGCTTGAGGTATTTTTTTAACCAGTTAAACTAGTTTCTTTGTTTGTTTACTTTGTTAGAATGCAAAGAAAGCCATTTTATCCTTAATGTAAACCATTATTTTCTCAGGAAAAATTTAATTAAAGCAATGTATTTTTTCTTACAAAATGTAAGTGTGTGCTGAAAACAGGAACAAATGTTCTCTGTTTCTAGGTTTTCCAGAGGGAACTGAATTCCAACTAAATGGGGGGAAAAAAGCAAACAACGCATACTGCACTTCCTGCTGTAGGTGAGCCATAAGAAATCTGAAACTAAAGAGTATTTTTGTCCATTCAATCATTTAAGAAGTTATGTCTTATAAAGGTTAGCCTTAACTCAAATCTCCTTTTCTTTAGAGTAAATCTTTGTGTCATCTTAAATTATGACTCATGTTATAACCTCCCTATGATTTTAAATTCATGGATAGTTGGCAAAATACTTTGGGCTTAAATATCTATTTCCCCCAAACACCCACAAAAAAAGAAACATCTTTGCTTTACAGAAATATTAATTCATATGAAATAAATATTATGGTTATTAGGCATTCAATTCCCTGGTAGCTTCACGTATCTAATTTGAATTCGTGACTTTAAAATATTGGTGTGACTTTTTTCTCCCATTCCCATGCTACCCAGGAGTGATATATCTTGTCAGCAAAGAAGACAATCAGCACTACATAAAATATACAACAAAACCTGCTAATGAATTTTTCAAGGTGCTTGTAATTTCCACAGATTCTATATCTTTCAAAATATTTAAACAATATTATAGAGCAGGGATCACTAATCATCACTCCAAGCTACTTTGGAATCAGTTCACCAGATAGTATTATGCATCCTCCTACTCACACTTATTCTCACAAGAACCTCACCATTTGCAATTACAGTCACCTTTGAGCAAGACTGGGGCCCAAAGGCTTCTCTCCAGGTCCTCTCTTTTTATATCTAGATACTGGCATCTTAAAACTTTGTCATTCAGATATGCAAGATCTATATGGATTCTGTCTCACAATTCCCCAAATATTATTATCATTGAATAAAAGATCAGTAGGACCCAAGGCACAATATTTTCCTCATCCTCTTATCCACTATCTGCAATACTTCACAACTAATCACATTCATTCACAGTATGGAATCAGTCTCAGGATACACGCCTGTATGCACTTCCTTCTTCAAACCCACTTTCTAGTATTCTACTACTGCTTTCGACGCATACTCAATATCTGTTTCCTACCCTTTCTGTAGGTATCTAGGTGGTGAGTGAACAGAGCACTGGGCCTGGAGTCAGGAAATCCAGAATCCAAACCAACCTCAGACAATCCCTAGCTATGTGACCCTGGGCAGGTCACTTAACCTTTATCTACCTCAACTTCTTCAACTAGAAAGTGGGAATAATAATAACATCTACCTTCCAGACTTGTAATATTTGTAAATAGTGACCCACAAATAGCAGATGCTTAATAAATAATTATTCACTTCCCCATAGTCTATTTGGCTGTCTCTGTTTCTCTCTCCTTTGTTCTCCTTTGTTCTCTCTTTTCTCATTCATTATATAAATGTTCCACATTCACTATTACAGATATCTAAAGACTATCTCTACTACCAACTTGAACGACAACCAGTAATCAAGAAATGACATTGATGCTCTTCAATGGTCTGGGGATACTTAAAGTTGGAGAAAAGCTGTGAAACACAAATGTCCTAGCATATCTATCATGCTTCCCTTGGAGTAGTCAACCCAAAATTATGTGTAATCATATTTATAAGTCTTTGGTTTGAGAATAAAGGATTTATGTAGTGATGATTTTAAGACAAAATGATTTTAAGACAAATATGTAATCTGAGTTTTAAACCATTTTTAGAGCATAAACTTACCTTTTAAAAAATCTGAATAATTCCTTGATCAAGGTGTGGCTTAAATTGTATAATTACATGTTTTAGTTATATGCCTCATAATTTACAGGAGACTATGCAAAAGAAAAGAATTATGGGGATGTTCTATATAATGTAAGAAAAAAAGACCTCATTCCAGTAGTGTGTATGTATGTTTGTGTGTGTTAAATTATTCAGCACCAGAGAGAGATTTTCACCAAGGAGAACCCCAGTGTTTTACTGAACACAGATAAAATAATTTTTTCAAAAGATCATGAATCATCATGCATTAACTATCAAAATGATTTCCAAATATTTTGGAATGAATTTTTCTTACTGTTTTAAAATATTGGAGTAATTAAGGAGGGCAAAGATTTAGCTTTAGCAATTTTTTAATACCAGAGGAAAAATATTTCTTATTTTGGAACTAGCCAACATGCATTCAGTAGACAGACAAAGCTCTCCAGGTATCTGGTGTAGTACTGGGCAAGTGCCTTGAAATGACAGGGACATTTTTTCATGTGCCAATTAAGACATTCGATACTAATTCAACTTTAAAAAATATCACCATGCCCCCTTTCCCTCCATGCATGGACATATCTATGATCTCATTGGTTGCCAGTCCTTTCTCCATCGATTTACATCATAACCCTCTCACATCTCATCCAGTGTGACTTTTCTTCAATTTTTTCCATAAATCCTCCTGCAAAAAGTCACATAATACACCAGGTTGTTTCGTCAGGTTCTTTCAATATCTCTGAGGCTTGAAAGAATCTCTGGGTTTGGTGTTCGATTATTTTTTTCTTTCTTCCACTACTTGTCTGAAACATCTCTTTTTCTGGGCCTAAATAACCTCAGTGTTATCTTCTCTTTCAAGTATCTCATGAAAGTTACCATTAGTCATTTGGTGTAGCCAACTTAGACCCTTCCCTTTCTCTACATTGTGATCACTAAAATTTGGCATCATGACCCCTGGCTTTTAATCACAGCTATGAGGCTAGCTAGCTGGGTAACCAAAGGAAAATCATTTGCTTTCTCTGAACTTTAATATTCTCTTTAAAGTAGGAGCATTAACACATATGCTACCTAACTCATGGCATTGTTCTGAGGAAGGTGCCTCATAAAACTTAAAGTGAAAGATAAATATGTTATTATTGTTGCTTATATTTTTGATTCTTCTTAGTTATGGTGTCTAATTTACAAAACAAATTGCTTCCTAGTGGGTCAGGCAAGCTAGCCTAGCCAAAGCAGCAAAGAGCAATGAGAGAGTGAAGGTGGCAAATTAAACCACTACGTCACTTCTTCTCAGATGGCCAAGGCCCCTGAACCCAACATCCTTGGGGATAGTAGACCCTCTGGGATCTGGTCTTGCTTCCAGTCCTACAGGCATTATCAAGAGGAGGAATCACCGTGGAGAAAGAACTCACCTTTTTTCCTACCACCAAATATTAAAAGTCCAAGGGCTCTGGGAGTGACAGAGCCTCCAGCTCCCTCCCTTTTCTAACACCAGACCTGTGTCCAGCCCAACCCTTGTAGCCATAATTCTGGGAAGCTTCCCCACTAGAGATAGGGTCTAGTACTTGCTTCTGAAGGTGCTGCTGGAACAATTACTGTAGACCCAAGAAGGAAAGTTCTTATCACTAAAGTTTTTGACACTATCAAATGGTTAAATATCAGAAAATGATATGGTTTTATGAATGGAAATGACATTATAGATGATACATAATATGCACTGACTCATGACCTCTTTTTTAATATTGTCTCTATGCAAAAGTTCAGTGAAGCATTTTTCTTCTCCCTTATTCAGGTGTCTTTTTCTCCAGTGCTGATTGTGGAAAGCGTAAAAGCCAACATCTGCATATTGATGTTAAAGAGATGGAATTTTTACAACGAGTTGTCTTGGATCATTGAACAAAATGCACAATTCCCCAAGTGTGATACAACCTAATCACATCCTACTAATCAATCATGGTAGCACCTGTTCATGATATAGAATTGATAGATTGACTTTACAGACTGTCCTTCTACCTTTATTTCACAGTCTGAGTAATATATGTTTATTTTCTGTGGGGAACAACACCCCCATATAAGTAAACACACACACAAAAAAACATACAAAGTAGATACAAAGGTTTGTTTTGTTTTGTTTTTGGCAAAAGACACTAACAACTGGACAATCAGGAAATGCCTTATTTAGGAGATATCCCTTGGTGTGACCTTTGAAGAAAAGCAGGATTCTAAATGGTGAAAGTAAGCAGGAAGTGCATTCTAATTCAATGTCAGCTCTTTGAGTATAAGGACATTTTGGCTTTGCATTCCCAGCACCTAGCCTAGCCCCCATGTCACAACCCCTCACACTTCCTTCCCCACATAAACACACACATGCACACATACAAGGCATTAATAAATGTTTGTTGTATGTTTAATGAATAAGTGAATTCCTGGCATAGGGGATTGACTGTCCTTCTATATTTAGAATTATCATATATTCTAGGTCTTCTAACACTCAATGAAATGTCACACAACATTTTAGATCTACATATATAGAGAAAAATATCATTTAACTTCCTTCAATATTTTTAATTACCTTCCACACTGCAACCTACTACTTCTGGAATAGATGTCTCTGTTGCCTAGTTTAAGGCTGCAGCAGGGGAAATATCTTCATAAAACCTCTCCACACAAAACATAAGTAGTCAATGAAAATGATCCAGAAATACAGTAAAGAATAGTTTGACAATTGCACCCACTTTCCATATTTAGAGAAATATAGGCTGAATCTCAGTTATAGGGGAGGCTGAAAATGGTGGATGTCTGGAGAACAGAAGTTCTAAAGTGTAGCAAAAAAGAATCTATATGTTCTAAAATGTTTGTAGCAGCCCACTTTGTGGTGGTAAAGTACTGGAAATTGCAGGGATGTCCATCAATTGGGGAATGGCTGAACATGTTGTGGTATATAGTTGTGATGGAATACTACTGCACTATAAGAAATGATGAGCTCAATGATTTTAGAAAAAAGTGGAAAGACGTGTATGACAATGAAGAGAGAAATGATCAGAACCAAGAGAACTTTGTATACAGTAATAGCAGTATTGTTTTAAGAATGACTTTGAGCTAATAAGTTATTTCATTTATTATAAATACCCAAAATAACCATAAAGGACATATGAAGAAAGATGCAATCTGTATTTAGAGAAACAATTGAAGTATGTCTAGAATAATTTTACATATATATGTACCTATTTGTGTCTAGTGGTAGCCGTCTCTAGAGTGAGGAGGAGGGAAGGGAAAAAAAAGAAATTTACACAATAATTTTGCTGTATATTTGAAAGGAATAGTAAGTTGTGCATTGTAGATATGCAGTTTCATGTACAATAGTCTTTTTTTTCATACTATTCTATGGAAATGCTTGTTTCATTCCATAAATTAAAAATAGAATTACAAGAAAAGAAAAAGAGTAGTGTGCTATGTTGATTAGGTGTACTCACTAAGTGTAGCCTTAATATGGTGAGCTGAGGGGAGGGGAGAGGCAGGGAGAGGAAGTGAAACATCAGGATGCCTAAGGAAGGGCAAATTGGTCTAGGGTCCAAATGGAGCAAGTCAAAGCCCCTTGGCTGCTGATCATAATGGAATTGGATCATGAGTAGTCCCTATACTTCCAGCCTGGTAGAGATAGGGAAATGGTCTTAAAAACAAACAAATTTGGGGTGGGGGGCAGTAAAGCTAAGTTGTAAGAGTAGAGAAAGCACTCAGCTGACCTCTCCTAACACTCCCCTTCAAACAACCTCAAAATAATGTCTTGAATTGAATTCTGGAGTGGCAGAACTAACAAAATGTTAGAGTGAGACATTATTAGGAGGTCATAAGGAAAGATCTGTGTCATGGAGGCTGATCTAGAGCCCACATGGAGAAAACACCAGTGGTGAGACCATGTAACGGAGACAGAAGCAGCAGCAACAGAAGTTTCAAGCCAGAGGTGGTAAGGGGACCTGGTGATTGGTCAGAAACAGATTACAGGGGACAAGTGGGTGAGCACTGGATGCAGGACCAGATGTTTCTGGTTGCTGTTACCTATAAATACTTCTGGATCGTAGCTCAACAGCCAATAGGAGTGCTTTAAATCAAGAAGAAACAGGAGCCCTGAGGAGCAGTATCACTTTTGATCACAAAGGATCAGAAACCCTGAGGAGCAGTATCTGTTGTAATCAAAAGGGATCTGGGTCCCATCTGTGGTAAGGATCAGAATGCAGACCAGAAGAGCAGTGACCACACATCTCCCCAGACCACACTTGGGAGACACCAAAAACTCCCAAACCCCCGTAACTGGCTCTGAAAACATCAGTGCAGAAAAAGCCTAAAGCTTGAGACAGTGCTTCTCAAACTGCACACTGAAAACAGGGCCCAACTTTAACACAAAGGTCAAAATTCAAAAATAGGATGGGAAAATGAACAACAACAACAACAAAAACTAACAAAAAACTGCATAGACACTGTTTGGCTGAGCACAGGAAAGGAAGCATAATAGAGAAAAGAGCTTTCCTACAACCTATGTGTAAAACAGAAAAGTCAGTCCTCTGGGGCTTTCCAATAGGTTTCTCCTCCCCATTGGGAAGGTTGAGAAGATTGAGAAGGAAAGAGAATGTGGTTCATCACCATTATTTTTATTATCCTCTATTCAAATAAACACAGCCTTATGAAAGGTTTATTGATGGGCAAACAACCAAAGGAAAACAAACAAGTTGATTACCAAAGCAGTAAAGTGTAAGAAAGGAAGGGAATCCAATATACATTCTTTCTTTTCATCAGTATATCAAATTTATAACACCTTTTGACAACCTAATAAAATATCTACATGGTAATCAGTTAACCATTATTCACATTACAACAAGGAAGACAAATATTTACTATTAATGAAGTGCAAGAGATGCATTCACTACTTGTTTTTTGGACTGAAAAATGAAAATTCATGAATGTGATCAAAATTCAATTACACCCTACTTTTGTTGGTTTTAATCCATTTTTTCCTGATAATTATAAGCAGGGGAAAGAATTTTGTGAATTGAGTGCATATTTTAGCCTAGATTTTTAAACTTTTAAAGAACCATTTAAATTAAAAGAATTATTCAGGAGATCTTCAAATGCAGAAATCTCTAATAAAGATAAACATTAACCCTTAAAGGCCATACCCATAGTTTAAAGTGCCTGATGATAGGACTACAGGAAAGTTTCATATCACACTTTGAAAGTTCACTTCAACAATTACCTCTCAGCACTTGACAAATGTATTTTTTAAATTGCTGCCAAGTTAAATATCATTTAAATGCCACAATGATTAGCAATTCATATGCAATACTGCAATCATGTTTCTCAAAACAATAAGGAGAAAAATAGTTTAGAAATATAATATATATCAAAATCCAAACACTCATTCTATTTTTAGTTGGATTGATACGCTTTTTTAGCTTTTGTTGTTTAGTCCTATCAGTTGTATCTCACTCTTTGTGACCCCATTTGGGGTTTTCTTGGCAGAGTTACTGGAGTGGTTAGTCATTTCTTTCTCCAGCTCATTTTACAGATGAAGATTTGAGGGAAACAGGGTTAAATGACTTGCCCAGGCTCACACAACTAGTAAGTGTCAGACAGGGCAGATTTGAAGCCAAGAATGTGAGTCTACCAGACTCCAGTCCCAGCATTCTACCCACTACACCACCGAGATGTCCTTTTAAAGTTTATGTTCCCTTTATTCAACAATCCTACAAGCTTATGTGTTCTCCTCTTAAAGTTTTTTTTATTTAGTATTTTATTTTTCCCCAATTACATGCAAAAATAATTTTTAACATTCATCTTTATGGGGGCAGCTAGGTAGCTCAATGGATAGAGCAACAGAGGTCAGGAGGACCTGAGTTCAAATCCGGTCTCTGACCAAACACTTGACACTTACTAGCTATGTGACCCTGGGCAAGTCACTTAACCCCAATTGCCAAAAAAAAAAAATCGTCTTTAAAACTTTTAGTTCCAAATTCTTTTTCTTCTTCCCTCCCCGCCCCCCTCATTGAGAAGGCAAGCAATTCTATATTGGTTATACATGTGTAGTTATGCAAAACATATTTCATACTAGTCAAGTTGCAAAAGAAAACAGACCAAAAAAAAAATAAGAAAAAGTAAAAAAGTGAGCTTCAATCTTTATTCAGATACCATCAGTTCTTTCTCTGGGGATAGATAGCATTTTTCACCATAAGGCCTTCAGAGTTGTCTGAGCTCATTGTATTGACAAGAATAGCTAAGTCATTCACAGCTGATCATCTTACTGCATTGCTGTTACTTTGTACACAGGACATTTCACCTTGCATCAGCTCATGTAAGCCTTTCCAGGGTTTCTGAGAGCATCCTGCTCATCATTTTTCATAGCACAATGGTATTACATTGCAATCACATTGCACAATTTGTTCAGCCAATCTCCAATTCATGGGTGTCCCCTCAGTTTCCAATTCTTTACCACGTAAAAAGTGCTGCTATAAGTATTTTTTGCACACAGAGGTCTCTTTTTTTTTTAATCTCATTTTGGATGCAGACCTAGTAGTGGCATTGCTAGGTGAAAGGGTAGGCATGGTTTTATAGCCCTTTGAGTATCGTTCCAAATTGCTCCAAAAATGGTTGAATTAGTTCACCACTCCACCAATAATGCATTAATGTCTCTTTTTTTTCCCATATCCTCTCCAATATTTGTCTTTTTCCTTTTCTGTCTTATTAGCCAATCTAATAGATACGAAGTAGTATCTCATAATTATTTAAATTCACATTTCTCTAATCAATAGTGACTTAGAGCATTTTTATCATATGGTTAGAGATAGCTGTGATTACTTCATCTGAAAACTGTATCTTTTGATCATTTATCAACTGGGAAATGGCTATTATTTTTATAAATTTGCTCATTTCTCTATATATTTGAGAAATGAGGCCTTTATCAGAAAAAAGAAAACTTGCTTGAAATTTTTTTCACAGTTGTATTTGCTAAATGTATTTCCCTCCATCCTATGCCCCTCCCTACCCCATCCCCATTTATACTATTCTCTCTCTCTCTCTCTCTCTCTCTCTCTCTCTCTCTCTCTCTCTCTCTCTTTCACCCTGTCTCTCCTCAGAAGTGTTTCACTTCTGGCTGCTGCCTCCTCCAGTCCATCATAATCACGTAGCACAATTTATTCAGCCATTCCCCAAATGATGATTATCCATCCCTTCAATTTCCAATTCTTTGCCAACAGAAAAGCGCTTCTATAAATATATTTTGTACATATAGGTCCCTTTCTTTTTTGTTTTTTATCACCTCCCACCCCTTCCCCTCCTGATTTCCTGTAGAGTAAGATACATTTCTATACCAAATTAAGTGTGTATGTTATTCCTTCTTTGAGTCAATTCTGATGAGAATTCACTCACTATCCCCCCCACCTCTCCCATCTTTCCTTCTACTGTAATAACTTTTTCTTGCCTCTTTTAAGTGAGATAGTTTACCCTACTATACTCCCTTTCTCTTTCTCCCATGCATTCCTCGTTCTCACTTCTTAATTTCATTTTTGTAGATAACATCTCTTCATATTCAATTCTCACCTGTGCCTTCTGTCTATACATACTCCTAACTGCCCTAATAATGTGAAAGTTTTTATGAATCAGAAATACCATCTTCCCATGTAGGAATGTAAACAGTTTAACTTTATTAAGTCCATTATGATTTCCATTTATTGTTTATATTTTTATGCTTCTCTTCAGTCTTGTGTTTGAAAGTCAAATTTTCTATTCAGCTCTGGTCTTTTCATCAAGAATGCTTGAAAGTCCTCTATTTCATTGAATATCTATTTTTCCCCTGAAGGATTATACTCAGTTTTTCTGGGTAGGTGATTCTTGGTTGTAATCCTACCTTCTTTGCCCTCCAGAGTATTATATTCTAAGCCCTTAGAACCTTTAATGTAGAAGCTACTAGATCTGGTATTTTCCTGACTGTGGCTCCAAGATACAGGAATCATTTCTTTCTGGCTGCTTGCAATATTTTCTCCTTGACCTGGGAGCTCTGGAATGTGGCTATAATATTCATGGGAGATTTCATTTTGTGATCTCTTTCAGGAGGTGATCAGTGGGTTCTTTCAATTGCTATTTTACCACATAGTTCTAAACTATTGGAGCAGTTTTCATTGATAATTTCTTGAAAGATGGGGTATAGGCTCTTCTTTTGATCATGGCTTTCTGGAAGTCCAATAATTTTTAAACTATCTCTCCTGGATCTATTTTCCAGGCCAGTTGTTTTTTTTTTTTCCTAAGGAGATATTTTACATTGTCTTTTTTTTCCCATTCTTTTGGTTTTAATTGTTTCTTGATGTCTTGTGGAGTCATTAACTTCCAGTTGCTGAATTTTTATTTTTAAGGAATTATTTTCTTTGGTGAGGTTTTGTACTTCCTTTTCAATTTGACCAATTTTATTGTTGAAGGAGTTATTTTCTTCAGTGAATTTTTGTGCCTCTTTTTTTCATTTGGCCAATTCTGCTTTTTAAGGAGTTCTTCTCTTCAGTGAATTTTTGCTTATCTTTCCTTTTTTTCCATTTGGCCAGTCCTGCTTTTCAGGGCATTCTTCTCCTCATTGTATTTTTGTGTTTCCTTTACCAAGCTACTGATTCTTTTTTTCATAATTTTCTGCATCACTATCATTTCTCTTCCTATTTTTTCCTCTACCTTCTTTACCTGATTTTTAACATTCTTTTTGAGCTTTTCTGTGGCCTGGGACCAATTTCTTTGAGGCTTTGGATGTAGAAGTTTTGACTTTGTTGTCTTCTTCTGAGTAAGTGTTTTGATCTTCCTTGTATCTTTCTATGGCCAGAATTTTTTTCTGTTGTTTCCTAATTTTCCAGCCTATTTCTTGACTTTTAATTCTTTGCTTAACATTTTATCTCTGCTTCTAGGGTGGAAGGTACACTGTTTCAAGCTTCAGGGGTTTTATGCAGCTGTTTTCAGAGATATTTCCAGGAATCTGTAAGTTTTCAGTTCTTCCATGGTGGTATGATCTAAAGAGAGGTATTTACTACTCTCCTGGACCATGCTCTGGTCTGTGAGCAACCAGAAGCACTATTTTCTGCCCTGGACCTATGATGAGGGTCCCTGATTCACTGTAGCTGCAAGCTCTAGTGTGCTAGTACTACTCCCGACCCTGGGACTATCACCCAGGCCTGCCACCCAGAACCAAGTATGGGTAAAGCAACACAGTCCTGCCCCCAGTGCCAGCAAAGAGAGATCTGTATTCTCCTCCTGACTTAAGTTTGACCCCCTAACCATCTGTGGGCTGAGAGTTCTAGAAGCACCCACTGACACTGATGATTAATTTGTTCCCAAGGCCCTCTCCTGTTTTGCTGGGGCTTGGTCTGTGCTGGTATGGCCTGCACTAGACTGTGCTCCACTCTTACCCAAGTGCAACAGACTTTTCCTGCTGACTTTCTAAGTTGTCTTGGGCTGGAAAATTCGTTTTGTGAGTTCTACCACTCCAGAATTTGTTTTAGGATATTATTTAAAGTTTTTGGAGGGGTTTGAGGGAGAGCTCAGGTGAGTCCCTGCCTTTTCTCTGCTATCTTGGTTCTGCTCTCTCTAAAGTGATTTTCTTCATATTCAGGAATGACCTCATTACCCTAACCCAATACACTCCAGTGACTCCCAGTTATCTCCAGGATTAAATATGTAGAACTCTGGGATGCTTCACAATGTTAATCCTTCCTACCTTTCCAGACTTCTCATTCCTACTTTCTTTTAGGTGTCTACAACTTAGCTCTACTTGCCTACTTGCTAGCCCTTGTGCTTGATACTTTATCTCTTGATTCCTTGACTTTGCACTGCCTATCCTCCATACCTAGAATACTCTCCCTGTTCATCTCCAACTCAGATTTTGCCTAGCTTCCTTCAAGCCTTAATTTAAATTCTATTTCCTTTAAGATGCCTTTTGCCTCTGTTCTCTTTCTGGCCTCTACCCCTACTACTGCCTCACTTCTGAAATAGCCTTCTATCTACTCTCTATATATCTTATAGGTACATAGTTTTTTACATGTCCTCTCATTCACATGTTGTTTATCTTATTTAAGTGTTGTCTCTCAATTTACAGCTGTTCATGGATTAATGAACTAGTTCAGAATCACAATTTAACATGTAGTAGTATTACACTATCTGGGTTTATCTGGATGCCCATTAGAAGTTCAGTTGGCCAACTCATCCTCCCCAGCATGTCCAGTTACTTATAATGAATCCTATTTACTCTTTTGGGGGTTCTTTTAGTATCAACTCCTCTAGACATTGTGAACTACATAGCTTCTCATTGACTTCCAACAAAGCTAAAACGATCCTCCTTATTCCCACTACAGGGGATGGGGGATGAAGTTTAGAGAAAAGAAAGAATTCAGAACTTTTGATCCAGTGGTTAGTATTTAGGTACATTGTATAGCATAAAGTAAATATGATAATAACTATTGATTGAGAAAATATGGCAAAAGCTATTATGAATTCAGTAACGCTTTTTTAAAAAATGTAATTAATTAGTTACAACAGGATCTACATCCAATTTAAAATAGAAAGACATATGTTAGTGACTTTCATTCAATCTATGTAAGTAACATTGCTTATTTATTATACTGGATTATGGAACATATTTTGTTGGTGCTACATAAAGATGGAAATGATAATACTTGAGGAACTTGTGGATTCCCAGACCCCTGTCACTATATCTTTAACTACCTAGGGTTCCATTAGCCACAAGTTGGGAAATACTACTCTAGAGTAAAGAAAGCTTCCAGTACATCCAAAAAACAAACAAACAAATAAACCCACAAACATACATACAAATCCACCACAACCGAAACTGTTCAGGACACAGATTGCAGAGACAAATCTCTTAATGTTTATGGAAATATTTGTTTTTTAATATACAGAATTAATTTTAAATTGTCTTTAATTATAAAAATAAATTGCCAAATATAGCTTTTATCAGAATTTTAAACCCCTTCCCTAGAGAACTGACAAGAGAAAATAGTAAACTTTTATAAAATCAAGAGAAACATAGCTATGACTCATATTTTGTGAAGGTAATTTTTGTTTTTGTTTTTTGCTAAGAGACAAAGTGAGACAAAAGTAGAGAAATAAAGAGAGTAATAGAGAGTAGAGAAGTGAAATGTTTTACCTAGGAGGAATGCCACATCTTACTAAGAAGTAAAAATCTATACCTCTGGAACTAAATGGAAGCCAGACCACTTTTATTTCATTTCTAGTAGTGCTTATATTTCCGGGTCAGGATGTAATGGTTAATTGACTATGAACTATGAACACTGAAGTTATTATATACTAAGTCTCCTGGTTATTTTTTTAACTTATAGAAGAGATATTGATTATAAATTATTCTTTTTTGTTTGTTTGTTTTTGGTTAGGCAATGGAGTTAAGTGACTTGCCCAGGGTCACATAGCTAGTAAGTGTTATACATCTGAGGCCGGATTTGAACTCAGGTCCTCCTGAATCCAGGGCCAGTGCTCTATCCACTGTACCACCTAGCTGCCCTGATTATAAATTATTCTAAAGCTTAGATACAGTATATAACTCAGGCATTATTAATTACAAAATCTACTCCACAGTAATGAATAGTATATACACCACTTACTGTCTTTTTTACCCAGTGGAACAAACATATGGTCGACAAATTAAAAACAAATAGCAATTGGGCTTACTGTTTAAGGTCCATGGGGCTGTAGCACGCAGTTTGTAAATCCATCTTTTTTTTTTCTTTTCTTAAACTAAAAGCATCTCTCTGAGAAAAAAAAAACTGATTGCTACAAAGAGTATTTACAGACCCTCAATCAACAAGTAAAATGTCTTTCTCTATGATAAGATGAAATAAAACTGAACAAGGAATTTTATGGTGCAAATGTCTCGCCTCCCATCCCAGCTGTTTTCCTTTATGACATAGGGAAGTCATTTTACCCATTAGACCCAATGCCACCTTTTTTTGTGAAATGCTTATCTTCAAACTTTCTTGAAAAAGAATTGTATTAGTTATCTTCATACGTATAACAAGGCTATTAAAGTATTTATTTCTTTCTATTTCATCTTTCTATTCCTGCAATTACATTACTGCTTCTAACATTCTTACCTAAACCAATTTGTCTCAAAACAACATTGAACAGTAATTCAATTTTATCATGTATTTATTTTATTTGCAGCATTTCCTTTTCTTCTGCTCATTATTCTCCCTCAATTAGATTAATTTCCTGATTCCAACTGTGTCCTGAATCTTCAGTCCAGTTTTCCATTTTTATTTGAAGTGGAAAACAGAAGACAAACAGCAAAAGACAATGTTTTTGTTTTTGTTTTTGTTTTTTAATATTCTCTCAAGTAACTTTCCTTTCCATTCTACTCTTCCCAGGGAAATTCCATCCACTTCTATAGCTTTAATTAACACCTCTATGTAGCCGATTCCTTAGTCCCAAAGCCCATTGTTACGGAACTCTCTCCTGACTGTTAGAAATGAATATCCATACCTGGGTGAGGGATGGGATCAGAGCTGGTAAGAGTAAGAATAGGAGAGAGATTCAGTCTCTTCAGCATTCTTGGAGCTTTCTTCAGGTCTCTGAGTATCTTTGGACTTCAGGTACTTCTGTATTCCAGTTTCAAGGCAGAAAATTGAAGATGCCAACTCCACTTCAGGTTGCTAAAGAAAAAACTCTGGGAAGAAGCCAATGTGATAAAGACTGCCGGCTCCTCTTGTGTCTTCCCAGAACCTTTTCCTTCAATAAACTTAAGTAAAGCTGGCATCTTCCATCTTCTCTCTCAGAGCTAGAAGCCAGAAGCAGGAAGTCTGAAAAGAATCAGAGACCAGAAGAAAGCTCCAAGAATACTGAAGAGACTGAGGCTCTCTCCCACTTTCAATCTCACCAGCTCTACCCTCACTCCTCACATAGACTGGTCATTGATCTCCACTAATCAGGAGAATATCTCATGCTGATAGAATTTGAGCCTGAGATTATGTGTACCTCTGACCTCTTTCTCAAGCCCCCAAATTGCATCTCTAATTGACTGAGAAGCATTTCTACTGGGTCTTTTGTTGGCTCCAAAATCCAGTGCCTATTGCCCAGTTCACACTAGGTTCTGGAATCTGGAGCTCTACTTCCCAACTAAATCTCCCCAATGCCTACCCCCTATGAATGTACCTTGTGCCCTACTTCAACCTTTAGGTCTGCTGCCTCTTTCCCAATAGTTGTTGGAAAGGAAAATGGCTTCTCAAACCACTTGGATGAGCAACTACAACTCTCCTGGTGAGAGAGTAGACCAGCAGGCTTTACCATCAGCTGTATCATTGTGTCTTAAAATCTCCTGGGCCTTACCACTGGCTCTAATTTTATGGCCTTTGCACCACCAAGCATTGCTAAGTGACCTGCCATTGCATCCTAAAAATTCCTAAGATTTATTATCCATCTTACCATTCTACCATAAAGACCACCATACCTTTCTTTCTCTGTGCAGCTGAACCTTCTATATATCTTATCTCTCCTAATTAGGATGTGAGGTCCCTGAAATTCTGTTTGATATATTCTTATATATTCTCTAACACATTCCTACACGAATTTATTCATTTGTGAGACCAAAGGTGAAAAGTAAACAAAAAAGTATAGTTTTCTTCAAATTACAAAGAATGCAAAAGCCTTGTAAGACCTTGAGTTATCATTATTAGAAAAATGAGGTTGATCCAAGAGGTAAAGAGAATAGTATAAGAGAAGGCACAAGTTTCAGCAATTATGCCAAGTTGAAGTTTTTAAACCCTAGGCACTCAACAAATATTTATTTCCTTCCTTCCTAGATGGTGACTCCTGAGAGCACTTGAGGAAAAATTAAACAAAAGGCTAGAGATAACAAATAAGTAAACATCTCTAAAGGGTTTATGTGTTCTGAGGCATAATTTAATATGCATGGTAGAAAAGTAAGGTACATCTTGTCAAGATTAATAACAAATTCATAAAAGAAATATTGATTATCAAGCAAATACTGATGTCAAACTGTTCCTGCTTCTCGGTATGTTTTTGCTATTATCTTTTATTTATTGTGTAAGAGCTAACAACTTACTCATTTTTCAGATCCTCAGGACAGTGCTCCACTTACATGTTCTTTCGTGTTTATATTTAACAGATAATTTTCATATTTGAAAAACTTAAATCCACTTGTCAGTACTACTAATGAAAACAGAATTCAACATTTACATAAATATCTTTCAGAAGTTCATCACAGGCAAAAGATGAAATTCTGCACTAGTAAAATTATGAGTACCACTTGAAAATTTAAACAAGCATATACAAAAAGAAAAGATATAAAAAACAGAATTTAAAAAAAAATGCTCCTAAAGACTGGAAACACAACTATGTTGCAATCCCATCAATTCTGATAATAACATTGTGTGGGTCTATTAACTACATATCCACAGGAAATACCATCATTAATAAGAAAATGTTTTTAGAACACAGAATGTAAACACAGCTCTTAAGTAAAAAAAAATTCTCAATTAACATGGAAAATTTCTATATTTATGCCAAAATATAAACAGACTCTACTAGAACACATGAAAAGATTTTCCAACATTTTAATCTAACCTAATAATTTAAAATGTCAAGGGGCCATTTTAATATAATCATATCTTTATATTATTTAAGTAGTCGATTTATCATTTATATTATGTGCTATTCACATAATTATATTTATTTTCTCCATTTCCCCAAGGCTTTAAAGTTAAGAAACAGTTTTTTTTTTTAAAAAGGATCTAAGGGGGAGGCAAATGGAAAAGAGAAAGGTTATAGCCATGTCTATTTCTGTACAGTATATGATGAAAGACACACAAAAATGGGGAAAAGGATGATTTATGGTTTTTACTGCCCTAATGGTTTAATCAAATCTTCAATCCAATCAATAGCACATAGAATGACCATTAAGATGACTGAATACTTAAATCCCATTCAAGGTTAATAACATAGCTATGAATGGGCAGACCCTGACTGATCATGTGGTCTCCATGAAAATTTTTGTCTTATTTCTATTATCTTGGAGGTAGTAACATAACTACCTGGATTCAGATTGATGTAACTATTAGGCCTGACTGTCCTACTTTTGTTTGTGACCTTTGCTCAGTAATGTTGCCATTTGTGTGTGTGTGTGTGTGTGTGTGTGTGT
Source organism: Phascolarctos cinereus (assembly GCF_003287225.1). Lineage (NCBI taxonomy): Eukaryota > Metazoa > Chordata > Mammalia > Diprotodontia > Phascolarctidae > Phascolarctos > Phascolarctos cinereus. The sequence goes on along the minus strand of NW_027555847.1, from coordinate 406,588,426 downwards.
GTCTTCCTTATCTACAGGAAAACAATATTGACAAAAGGATAGTCATAATTAATAACAAATGGGCTTGAGGTAACACAAAGCAAATCACATGATGCAATTGGACTTTGTATGTTGAATGGGGTTGCAGACAAATCACAGAAATAGAAATAAAATTCAGTAACCTTAAGAATTGCAAATTGAAGCAAATATTCTTTTGAGGTCCTTTTCTAGCTCTTTGTTTTTTTTCAAAAGATAAAAGCAAATTGCTTTGAGTTATATTTTGAGGGAGTCACAAACCTGGTTGAGGACACATCTATTTTGCTATTTTGCATTATATAATCTTTTTTCTCTGGCTTTCCCTCATTTGAGGTGAAGCTTGACCCCTTATTCTGAGGAAGGGCAGGCTTACAAAGCATCAGAGTGGGAAGTGCACAGGTCTGAATGTCTCAGTAAGCCATTCGGTTTCTCAGAGATTGGAGAATGAGGAAGACAGCTGCGATCACTAGGAAGAGGAGGAGGCTGATGATAAAAAGGATAACTAAAGCTGCTTTTGCTGCTCTGGGAGCCAGATTTTTGCCCAATAAATATGTATTTTCCTTATCGATTTCATCAGTAGGTGCAGTGGGAGAGACTGGTTCTTCTTTAGTAGAGGTCTTAGTGGAATAAGGAATTCTGTTGTCTAAGTTCCTGAAAACAGTATATGTTGTTTCCATGCCCCCATGGATATGATCAGTTATGTGACAGTGCAAGAGCCATGTTCCTGGATGATCTGCAATCAGTTCAATGGTCTGAAATCTATTATTTTCTGATGCATTCAGATCCATTCAAAAACAGGACGAATTTCAGTAAGGTCAAATTTCAAACTGGCCACCCCAAGAAAAAGAAATAAAGAAAAAGAAAAATACAAGCAGAGATAGATAATGGCAGGCCAGGCACAAATATAAGAGAAAAAAAAAATCTAGGAGGTAAATCAAATGACATTGAGAATGTTACAGCGTGAGAGAGAGAGATAGACAGACAGAGAGAGACACAGTCAGACAGACAGACAGACAGAGACAGAAAGAGACAGAGACAGAGAGAGAGAATTTTTTGGATCAGATCTATGATTTTGCTCGTAGATACAATTCCTATTGAAGAGCACTCTCTAGCAGTCAGTACAAATTAGTACCTTATCTTCAATTTATGGTCTTAGGAAATTGTCTGGGGGCATCAAGGGGTTAAGTGACTTGCTCAGGGTTATACAACCAGTATATGTTACAGGCAAGATTTGAGCTATTTTTGTTTGTTTGTTCATTGCTTGTTTTATTTTGTTTTTGTTTTACCAAAGCCAGTTCTCTATATGCTACATCACAGGTAGTTCACAAATATAGAGGCTTAAGTAAAGATATAGAGGTAGAGTTAGAGATAATAGAGAGAAGGGGAGAGAAAAAGATAGAGACAGAGACATATGAAAGAGATAGAGGGAAAAAAGGAACATTTGCCCTAGAAATATCCTCAGTATAGTAGAATAAAATGGAGTTTAAAAACCTGAACTATTTTATGAAGGGAATTAGCTCCCACATCAAGACATTATCATTCACCCCTGTTTATTCTTATGTAATCATGCCCAAAAGTTTACCTCAATGCAGATGCATATTTAGTAACTTTTAAATATGTGAATAGTTAATATAAAACAAAAGTTGACCAGATGAACTTGATCCCTACAAATAAAAACATAAAAGGAAATAGGATTCTCAGTCTCTTAATACTTGTTCCAGCCCTGTTGTGAGGATGGTCTTAAGGGCTTTGTCCTGGACCCTTCACCCTTCTCTCTCTACGCTCAGCACTCACTTCCACAATTTTCACCACCAACACTCCCCGGCAACACCCAGATCTATCCAGCCTTCATCTCTGTCTGATTATCCATTATATTTCCCATGTAACTGGCCTATTATGGTCATCTCAAACTTTCCATGTTCAAAATATTTTCTTCTCTTCCAAAGTGCTCCCCTCTTCCTAACTTCACCATTTCTTTTTTTTTTCCATTTTTTATTAATTAATTTATTTTTAGTTTTCAACAATACACTATTTCTTTTTTAAAATATTTTATATGTAAAACCAATTTTTACATTAGGTTTTTTTTTAAGTTTGAGTTCCAAATTCTCCTTTGACCCTTTAATGTGGAAGCTTCTGAGTCTTGTGTGTTCCTGACTTTAGGTCCACAGTGTTTTAATTGCTTCTTTCTGGCTGTTTGCAATATTTTTTTTTTTAATCTGGGAGTTCCGCAATTTGGCTTTAATATTCCTGGGAGTTTTCATTTTGGAATCACTTTCAGGAGGAGATTAATACATCCTTTCAATTTCTATTTTACCCTCTGGTTCTAGGATACAATAGCAGTTTTCTTCTACAATTTCTTGAAATATGATATCTTGGATCTTTCTTTGATCATAGCTTTCAGTATTTCTTAAATAATCTCTCCTCTATCTATTTTCCATACCAGTTGCTTTTCCAATGAGACATTTCGCATTTCCTTCTATATTTTTATTCTTTTGATTCTGTTTTATTGTTTCTTGATGTCTCATGGAATCATTATCTTCCACTTGCCCAATTCTCATTTTTAAGGAATTATTTTCCTCCACGAGCTTTTGTACTTCCTTTTCGATTTGTCCAGTTCTACTTTTTAAGGAATTGTTTTCTTCGGTGAATTTTTGTACATCTTTTTCCATTTGGATAATTTTGCTTTTTAAGTATTTTTTTCTCTTCGGTGCATTTTATGCCTCTTTTAATATTTGGTCTATTCTATTTTTCAAGGTAATATTTCTTCAGTATTTTTTGTGCCTCCTTATTAAGTTGTTGACTCATTTTTCATGATTTTCTTGCATTGCTCTCATTTCTATTCTCAATTTTTACTCTATGTTATTTGATTTATAAAATCCTTTTTTGAGCTTTTCCAGGAATTCTTTTGGACCTGAGGCCAATTGATGATTTTCTTTGTGGCTTGCATGTAGCTGTTTTTATATATTGTTTTCTTCTTAGATTGTGTTTTGATTTCCTCCTTCACTATAGTAACTTTCTATGGTCAAGTTCTTTGTGCTGTAGTTTGTTTATTTTTCTAGTCTATTTTTTGACTTTTAATTTTATGTTAAAGTTGGGTTCTGCTCCTAGGGTAGAGAGGCCATTGTCCTAAGTTTCAGCGGGGGTTTTTTGTTTGTTTTTGTTTTTGTTTTTTAATACTGCTGTTTTCAGAACTAGTTACACCTGCCTGTAAGTTTTCAGTTTTTCCAAGGTGGCATGATTTAAGAAGAGGTGTGTTTACTGCTCCTATGGCCTATGCTCTGGTTTCTGATTTACCACAAGTACTCTTTTCCATCCTGGAACTGTGACCAAGGTCCTCACTTCTTCTAGTGCTCCTTCTTGTCCTGGGACTGCAATCTAGAATAGCATATGGACAATGCAATTAAGTCCTATTATCTGTGCCAGCAAAGGGCCCCTTGTAATCTTCTGACCTGTTGTCTGACCCCCTTACTATCTGTGGGCTGAGGTCTCTGAAAGCCATTGCCACAAATTCATCACCACCACCCACCCAAGGTCTGCTGCTGTCTTGCTGGGCACAGCCTGAGCTGGATTGCACTTCACTCTTATCCCAATGAGACAGACCTTTTCTGCTGACTTTCTAAGTTGTCTTTGACTGGAAAATTGTTTCACGCCATCCTTTTTGTGGTTGTGTCGCTTTATAACTGATTTTGAAGTATTATTTTAATGATGTTTGGAGAGGAATCTGGGCGAGCACAGGGAAATTCCTGCCTTTCCTCTGTCATCTTGGCTCTGCCCCACCCCTAGGCAAAACTTTTTTTTAATGGCACTACCATCTTTCCACTCACTAAGGTTTAAAACCTCAAAGCCACTCTCAACTCTTCCTTCTCACTTACCCTCACATTAAATCAAATGTCAAATCCCAATGACTCAGCCTCCAGAATATAGCTGGAATTACATAGTTATCACACTAGTTCGGGCCCTCATTACTTTTCTCCTAGACCATTACAATAACTTTCTAATTGGTGCCTAAGCCTCTGCTTCTTAATCTGTCTAATCCATGTTCCACACAACCGTCAAATTTATTTCCCTAAGAAATAGGTCTGACTGTTTAATTCCCCTTCTCAGTAAGTTCCAGTGGATCCCTCTCACTCTTCAGATATAGCACAAACTCTTTTGCTTGATGTTTAAAGTCCTTCACAGTCTGCTTTTAGCCTACCTTTAAGGTTTACCATAAAGCATTCTCTTATACATACTCTCTGTGTTCCAGCCAGGCTCACCTGCTTGCTACTCCTCATGTTCAACATTCTATCACTAATCTTTGGCCCTTTTCCCACACTGTCCTTCTTGCCTGGAATGCATTCCTTCCTTCTCTATGCCTTGTAGAACCTTGAGATCTCTTAAAAACCCACCTGTTTTGATATTTTTAATTGCTAATCTCCCCTGTGAAAACTACTTTGTATATACTCTGTAACTAATTTTCTACAGCTAGTTATCCCCTACCATGAGAATGTAAGCACCTTGAAATCAGAAATTATTTAATTTTTGAATCTCCGGTATCTAGGATACAACTTAAGAAATACTTGATAAGCTTCTACTTCCAGGAGCTAAAGTGGAGTAAAAAGGTAATTGCTCTCACTCTCCCCTATCAAACTCTGAAAACCCAGAAAACATCACCCCAGAAAAAACCTCTGGAACAGCTGCAATAGAAAAAAGATGGTGAGCAGCAGTGCAGCAGTGCAGCAAACGGGTCTCCCAGTGCCTCAGCAAAAATAAGAGAGGCAGAACTACAAGGGCCCCAGGTAGATAAGTACCCTGCAGCATTCATCTGAAAGGAGCTGAAGGACTCAACCTAAAGTCTTCCTAAAGGCCCAGCCTTGCTGGTTCCAACCCAAAACCAGGTGAGCTGTCTGAGCCTTGCAGCCCCCAATTGGCAACCAGGAAGAAATCCTGAAGCCCAGATGGTAGAGCAGGGAAACACTAACATCTGAACCTTTGAGTGCCTCAGTATGGGCAGGAGAACCAGTGGAGGCCAGATCAGGAAATCACTGGCTGCCTTGGCACTCTACCACAAAGGAATCTGCCAGTGCATTAGCAGAAACCAGGGAGGCAGCACTACAAGTGGCCCCAGGCAGATAAACACTCTACAAGACCCATATAAAAGGAACTGAAGAAAGCTAAAGGAAAGGAAAAGCAGGAAACCTAGAATTGCCTGAAAGTTCCAGTCTTGCTGACTCCAGCCCAACATGAGGTAATATGCCAGAGCTCTACAGCTTCTAATTACAAACATAAGAGGCCCCAGCACACAAAGCCAGTGACCAAGACCTAGGATCCCAACACAAGAAGCTTGGGTCAGTGTCCTCTGTTCCCCAGCAGGAGAGCTCAATCTCTTTAAAGGCAGGGAATAAAGAAATACCATGAGTAAAAAGAAACATACCACAGATTCATATTATGAGAAGAGTGAAGATCAAGACAGAAATTCTGAAGAGGACAACATTGTCAACAGACCCACATCTGCAACTTCAAAAGGAAATATGAACTGGTCTGAAGCCCAAAAAGCCTTCTTAGAAGAGCTCAAGAAGGATTTTAAAAGTCAAATGAGAGAGGTAGAAGAGTCCTTAAAAAATACCATTGGCCAATTAGAAAAAAAGTACACTGAAGAAAACAAGTCCCTAGAAAACACAATTGGCCAATTGAAGAAGGAAGTAGAAAAACTAACAGAAGAAAACTGTTAAAAACTAGAATTGGAAAAATGGAAACTAATAACTCTATGAGACAGCAAGAATCAGTCAAACAGAAACAAAAAAAATGAAAAAAAATGAAAATAAAATACCTCATCAGTAAAACGACCTGGAAAATCGATTCAGGAGAGACAATTTAAAAATTATTGGACTACCTGAAAATCATGATGAAAAAAAGAGCCTGGACAGTATCTTTCAGGAAATCATAAAGGAAAACTGCCCTGAAGTCCTAGAACCAGAAGGGAAAATAACCATAGAAAGAATCACCATCACCACCTGAAAGAGATCCCAAATTGAAACACCAAGGAATATAATAGCAAAATTCCAAAATTATCAGATGAAAGAGAAGGTGCTTCAAGCAGCCAGAAAGAAACAGTTTAAATATCATGCAACCACAGTAAGGATTACACAGGACCTTGCAGCTTCTACATTAAAAGACGCAGGGCATGGAACATGATATTCTAAGGCAAAGGAGCTTGGATGCAGCCAAGGATCAACCCCAGCAAAATGAGCATCATTTTTCAAGGGAGGAGATGGATATTCAAGAAATAGGAGACTTCCAAACTTTCCTGATAAAAAGACCAGAGCTCAACAAAAAATTTGATCTTCAAGACAATAAGACTCAAGAAGACATAAAAAGGTAAATGGGACAGAAAGATACAATATGTTGTTAATAAGGGGGTGTTTATCCCTACAAGGGAATATGACACTTGCAACCCTTGAGAACTGTATTGTTATTACACCATGTTAAAGGAGTATACATAAAGGGGTGGATATTAGTTGACTTTGATGTAATGATAAAAAAAATCTAATCAAGTGGGTTAAATGGATCCAAATAAGTGGATTAATCTGATCTTAGAAAATGTACTGAGAAAGGAGGAGGCAGACAAGGGTAAATTACATTACAGGAAAAGACACAAAATCCTATTACAGCAGAGGGAAAGAAGGGAGGGGGTGAGCATTGTTTGAACCTTACTCTCATCAGATTTGGCTCAAGAAGGGAATAACATAATCAGTTAGGTATAGAAATCTAACTTGCCCTATAGGCAGTAGGAGGGAAAAGGGAAAGAAAAGGGAGGGGGAAGAAGGGAGGGAAAAGCAGTAAGGTAAAGGGGAAGAAAAGGGAAAGGGATAATAAAAGGGAGGAGGGACTGAAGGAGGCAGTGGTCAAAAGCAAAACACTAGTGAAGGGGGAAAGGAAAAGGAGAAAGAAAAGCATAAAGGGGGAAAAGGATGGAGAAAAAGACACAGATAGTAATCATAACTGTGAATGTGAATGGGATGAACTCTCCCATAAAATGGAAGAGGATTGCAGAATGGATTAAAAACCATAATCCTACAATATGTTGTTTACAGGAAAACACATTTGAAAAAGAGTGACACATACAGGGTAAAGGTAAAAGGCTGGAGCAGAATATATTATGCTTCAGCTGAAGTAAAAAAAGCAGGGGTAGCAATCCTGATCTCAGACAAAGCAAAAGCAAAAATAGATCTAATCAAAAGAGATAAGGAAGGAAACTACATCCTGCTAAAAGGCACCATAGACAATGAAGTAATATCATTACTAAACATATATGCACCAAATGGTATAGCATCCAAATTCTTAGAGGAGAAGTTCAGGGAGTTACAGGAAGAAATAGACAGCAAAACTATACTAGTGGGGGACCTGAACCTCCCCTCTCTGTACTAGATAAATCTAACCACAAAATAAACAAGAAAGAAGTTAAGGAGGTGAATAAAACATTAGAAAAGTTAGGTATGATAGACCTCTGGAGAAAACTGAATGGGGATAGAAGGGAATATATTTTTTTCTGGGCAGTACATGGCACATACACAAAAATTGACCATGTACTAGGGCATAAAAACCTCACAATCCAATGCAGAAAGGCAGAAATATTAAATGCATCCTTTTCAGATCATGATGCAATAAAAATTATATGTAATAAAGGGCCATGGAAAGATAGACTAAAAAATAATTGGAAACTAAATAGTCTAATTCTAAAAAATTTGGGTCAAACAACAAATCAATAGAAACAATCAATAATTTCATTCAAGAGAATGACAATAATGAGACAACATACCAAAACTTATGGGATGCAGCAAAGCAGTTCTTAGGGGAAGTTTTATATCTCTAAATGCTTACATAAATAAAATAGAAAAAGAGGAGATAATGAATTGGGCATACAACTAAAAAAACTAGAAAAAGAACAAATTAAAAATCCTCAACTAAAACCAAATTAGAAATATTGAAAACCAAAGGAAAAATTAAAAAATTGAAATTAAGAAAACTATTGAACTAATAAATAAAACTAAGAGCTGGTTTTATGAAAAAAAAATAAAATAGAAACCTTTGGTTAATTTAATTAAAAAAAGAAAGAAGAAAACCAAATTACTAGTATCAAGAATGAAAAGGGTGAAGCTACCACCAAGGAAGAGGAAATTAAAACAATAATTAGGAATTATTTTGCCCAACTATATGCCAACAAATTTGACAATCTTAGTGAAATGGATACATATTTACAAAAATATAAATTGCCCAGATTAACAGAAGAGGAAATAAAATACTTAAATAACCCCATCTCAGAAAAAGAAATTGAACAAGCCATTGATGAACTCCCTAGGAAAAAATCTCCAGGGCCAGATGGATTTACATGAATTCTATCAAACATTTAAAGAACAATTAATTCCAATACTATATAGACTATTTGGGAAAATAGGTGAAGAAGGAGTCTTACCAAATTCTTTTATGATACAAAATGGTGTGCGATACCAAACCAGGAAGAGTCAAAACAGAGAAAGAACAAGAGACATTTCTCTAATGAATATAGATGCAAAAATTTTAAACAAAATACTAGCAAATAGATTGCAGCAACTTATCACAAGAATAATACACTATGACCAGGTAGGATTTATACCAGGAATGCAGGGTTGGTTCAATATTAGGAAAACTATCAGCATCATTGAGCATATCAACACCAAAACCAACAGAAACCACATGATCATCTCAATAGATGCAGAAAAAGCTTTTGATAAAATACAACACCCATAGGTATAAATGGAGTCTTCCTTAAAATAATAAATAGCATCTATCTAAAACCTTCAGCAAGCATTATATGTAATGGGGACAGGCTAGAAGCATTTCCAGTAAGATCGGGGGTGAAACAAGGATGTCCATTATCACCACTGTTATTCAATATTATACTGGAAACCTTAGCTTTAGCAATAAGAGAAGAAAAAGAAATTGAAGGCATTAGAATAGGCAAAGAAGAAACAAAGCTATCACTCTTTGCAGATGACATGATGATATACTTAGAGAATCCTAGAGAATCAAGTAAAAAACTACTTGAAATAATAAACAACTTTAGCAAAGTTGCAGGCTATAAAATAAACCCACATAAATCATCAGCATTTCTATATATTACCACAAAGCCCAACAGCAAGAGATAGAAAGAGAAATCCCATTTAAACTTACTGTAGACATTATAAAATATTTAGGAGTCTACCTCCCGAAACAAACCCAGGAACTCTATGAACACAATTACAAAACACTTTTCACACAAATAAAATCAGATCTAAATAATTGGAAAAACATCAGTTGCTCATGGGTAGGCCGAGCTAATATAATAAAAATGACAATCCTACCTAAGCTAATTTACTTATTCAGTGCCATACCAATCAAACTACCAAAAAGTATTTTATAGAGTTAGAAAAAATAATAACAAGATTCATTTGGAAAAACAAAAGGTCCAGAATATCAAAGGAACTAATGAAAAGAAATGCAGGGGAAGGTGGCCTAGCAATTCCAGATCTTAAATTGTATTATAAAGCAGCAATCATCAAAACTGCTTGGTACTGGCTAAGAAATAGGGAGGTGGATCAGTGGAATAGGTTAAATATGCAAGACACAGTAATCAATGACTATAGTAATCTATTATTTGATAAACCCAAACCTTCTGGGATAAGAACCCACTCTTTGAAAAAAACTGCTGGGAAAACTGGAAAAGAGTATGGCAGAAACTAGGCATAGACCCAAATCTCACACCATATACCAAAATAAAGTCAAAATGGGTTCATGATTAGATATAAAGGCTGATACATAAGTAAACTGGGAGAACAAAAGTTTACCTATCAGATCTATGGAGAACAGAAGAATTCATGACCAAACAGGAGATAGAGAACATTATGAAAAGCAAAATGGATAATTTTGATTACATTAAATTGAAAAGTTTTTGCACAAACAAAGCCAATGCAACTAAGATTAGAAGGAAGGTAGAAAATTGGGAAAGAATTTTGACAACCAGTCTCTCTGATAAAGGCCTCATTTCTAAAATATATAGAGAATTAAGACAAATTTATAAGAACACAAGCCATTCCCCAATTGATAAATGGTCAAAGGATATGAACAGACAGTTCTCAGATGAAGAAATTAAAGCCATCTATAGTCATATGAAAAAATGCTCTAAATCATTATTGATTAGAGAAATGCAAATCAAAACAACTCTGAGGTACCACATCACACCTATCAGATTGGCCAACATGACAAAACAGGAAAATGATAAATGTTGGAGAAGATGTGGGAAAATTGGAACACTAATACATTGTTGGTGGAGTTGTGAAATGATCCAACCATTTTGGAGAACAATTTGGAACTATGCCCAAAGGGCTACAAAAATGTGCATACCCTTTGATCCAGCAATAGCACTTCTAGGGCTATATCCCAAAGAGATCAAACAAATGGGAAAAGGACCCACATGTACAAAAATATTCATAGCAGCTCTTTTTGTGGTGGCAAAGAATTGGAAATTGAGAGGATGCCCATCAATTGGGGAATAGCTGAGCAAGTTGTGGTATATGAATGTAATGGAATACTATTGTGCTATAAGAAATGATGAACAGGCTGACTTCAGAAAAACCTGGAAAGACTTATATGGTCTGATGCTGAGTGAAGTGAGCAGAACCAAGAGACTTTGTACACAATAACAGCCACTTATGCAATGATAAATATTGTTAAACTGAACCCTTCTCAGCATTACAAGGATCTAAGACATCTCCAGAGGCCTCGGATGGAAAATGCTGTCCACATCCAAAGAAAGAACTATGGAAGTTGAATCCTATCACTTTTTTCCTTCTGTTGAGTTTTGTTTCATCTTTCTGATGGTTCCTCCTATTGGTTTTAATTTTTACTTACAACTTCACTAATGTGAAAATATGTTTAATAGGAATGTAAATGTATAGCCTATATGAGATTGTGTGCCGTCTTGGGGAGGGTGGTAGGGAGGAAGGGGGAGAAAAATTTTAAACTCAAAAGCATATGGAAGTGATTGTTGATAAATCAAAATAAAAAAATAAAATTCAAATTTTCTATTAAAAAATAAAAAACAAAAAAATAATAATTGATGATTGATATAATGTTAATTATCATTATTATTATTTATTATAATATAATTTATATAGCCTACTATATACCAGGAAATGTGCTAGGCACTTTACAAATATCATCTTGCTTGATCCTCACAACAATCCTGTAAAGCAGGAACTATCATTAGTCCAATTTTACAGGATATTGAGAAAATTGAAGCCAAGGTTAAATGACTTGTATAAAGACACATGACTAGTAAATATCTGAGATAAAATTTGAACTCAGCTGCTTCTGAGCTCTCTATCCACCGTGCCACCTAGCTGCCTATCCTAGGTGATTTATTGATTGGTTCTTGATCCAGTGCTTATCCCAGAATCTGTTTTTTTGTTCTTTCTTTTTATTGCCCTTCCCTCAGAACCCAAATTAATGGTGAACGTCATTCCATTCTTTCCCTCTGGCCTCTGTTATTGCTGAGATATATTTATAAAATTCTTGACATTTTAAAATGTAACATTTTCCCTATACCCACCTTGAGGGTGAAATGAGGTTTTCCTACTGTTTTATATTTCCAAACTTCTTCTACAGTATGAGCAGCCTCTCCCATTCTGGTGCTCTTAAAATTGGGATCCATTTGTGAGGATTCTTAGCCTTGTCCCTGTGAGCCTAGTCTAGAGGAGAGACATTACCTAGATCTTCCATCAAGGAAGTGATGATAAAGTTTACATCAATAAATGAAGTGCCCTTTGTCCTCACACGGAAAGCATTAACTCAGGCTCAACCAAATTCCCCACTCTTGGGGAAGTGAGGGTCTCTCCAGGATACTTTTTCTGTTGCCTCCCAATAATACTGTTTTCTATTGCCTTTCTCACTCTGAGTCCAATGATCAGGAATACTAGTCCACTAGATGACCTGAAGGTTTCTCAATGAAAACACTCAGTTATAAGAGAATAATTTCATCCAATATAGCCATTGCTTTCACATAGAAAGTCAAAATGATCAGTGGTCTGGGGATATCTGCATGTAACTCTCAACAAAACTATCTGAATAGATGGTTATAGCTGAAGTCCCATAACAGTACTACAGTTGTCAGGGTTTGTGGGCTCACCTACTCTTACTCTGACATAGCTTCTCAAGCCTGTTTAATTGTAAACACAAGCCAGCATTGACATAAAATGCCAAAGTCTCTTCCCCTTCCTCTGGAACACAGGCAAAGTCATAAGGATTGGGGAATCAGGCGGTATGACCTGCACTTATATCTTGAAGAGCTGAAGGATATGCTCAAGAATTGCTAAATTGTTCTGCTCTGTAGCACTGGGAGCACTACAATGAAGGGAAAGATGTCTTTCTAGTGACATTGGCATTACTATCGTGATACTGTCATTTGTAATCATTCATGTCTAGACCCTGTCACCCTTTGGGCGCTTTCTCTTCAAAGCCACTTTCTCCTCAAAATAGCCTGGACATTTAATTTAATTCAATTCAATAAATACAAAATGGCTTCTACAAAGTGGAGAGAGCATTGGGCTTGGGATCAGGAAGTCTCATGTAAATGAGTTCAAATCTGGTCTCAGACACTTGACATTTACTAGCTGTGACTCTGGGCAAGTCACGTAATCATGTTTGCCTCAAATGGTCATCTATAAAATGAACAGGAGAAGGAAATGGCAAACCACTCCAGTATCTGTGCTAAGAAAAAGCTAAAAAAAAAATGGGGTGGGGGGGACACAGAGAGTTAGACATGACTGAAACGACTGAATAACAACTATGTACAAAGTATGGCATAAGTAGTTGGAGACACAAAGACAAAGGAAAAAAATAAAAACCCTAGCCTCAAGGAGCATACATTCTCCCTAGAGGAGGGGGCTTGTAGATGTACATAAACAAATCTAACATACATACAAAGTTATTTCAAGAAGAAAAGAGTGTGTGGCAGCTAGGTGGCACAGTGAATAGAGCACCGGCCCTGGAGTCAAGAGGACCTGAGTTCAAATACAGTCTCAGACACTTGACACTTACTAGCTGTGTGACTCTGGGAAAGTCACTTTACCCCAATTGCTTCACACACAAAACGAAGAAGAGAGTGCTCCCTACTGGAGAGGTCAAGTATGCCCTTGCCTACGAGGTAACATTTTAGCTGTACTTGGAATTGTATTGCAGGGAGTTGATAAGGAGATCCTTGACCAACTGACTTTTCCCTGGCCTAGTTGATAAAAGTAGAGGATGGAAAGGAATGTGAGTTTCTTGACCACATGTGTTCCCTATATGTGTGTCTCTTTACCTGTGTTTTCTGTGCTGGTGCTCACTTAAACCAATGCTATGTATAATTATGGGAGAATACACCACTGGTTTGTGGAGGAAATTTTTTGTTACCATTTTTCTTATAATGTCTTTTCAATAAAAGTCTTTGCTCTGAACTACTTGTGTCTCCTAGACGACTCTTAAAGGTAAGGGAACTGATAGCGGCTCATGAGGAGCTATAGCTTTGGGAATGTGAATTCCCAAGTACGTAGAATCTGAGGTAGAAACCAATCTGCAAATGTGATTGTGGGAGGGAGGGTAGCCTTAAGAGAAAGATGCTTTACAAACCTCAGGTTTGTAAACTTTAAAAATATACATTTTGACAACTATTTAACATAATATGTTTCCTTTATAGTGCTACTTATTTTATGCATTTAAAGCATTATTCTGAGAAGGGTTTCACCAGACTACCAAAGAGGTAAATGACATAAAAGGGATGTGTTACCCAGAAAAAGATTAAGAACTTCTGCTATCAAAGCTAGAAAGAGCTCAAAAAGTGATCACTTTTTCAGATAAGTGATATGAAACCAAATTTGATTAATATCCTCTCACCTCTGTTCTTCTTTGCTGGTATGTACTAGAAAGAGTCATTAAGACTGAGACTCCCACTCATAAACCCTCAGATCAGAGCTCAATACACAGTTGGGGTATTCCGGCTGCATCTTTGCCCTAGAACTTATTGTCTCACATATTTTACTGTATACACATTGTGTCCTCAGAATATCTACATAATATGCTGTACTCTACAGCTACTGAAACACTCCTCCCACTCCCTAGAAACTCATGAACTCCCATGTACTCAAAACAGTCTCTGTCTGTGATCCATCCTTCACCACATACAGGCCAGTTTCCAACCTTCTACATGATCAATACCACCCCTAAGGCCTTTTCCTGATATTCTTTAATATGATGTAGGGCACATATGAAAGTTTTGTGTCTCCATTGGCTTCCTGGGAAGGAAAGCCCTCACTCTCATTGTCAAAATAACATATTGGCATAGAAAATGTTCTATGTATTCATATTTAATGATCTGTAAAACACAAAATTAAGAAAACATATGATATTGAAAAGAAAAACTCCATTACTCTGTTTTTTTTAAATTTTTATCTTCTTAAACTCTCTGTGTGACACCCTCTTCTGCTTGATAATTCTCTTGTTTCAAGGTTTACCCAACATTAGTTTCCCTTAGTTCTCCTTCTATCTATTTGGCCATTCCTTCTTACTTCCCTTTGTTGGATCTTCAGACAGATCATGTCTACCAACTGTGGGTTTTGGGCCCTTCTAAATCACTAGGACTCTGGTATCAACTACATTAACTAATAAACATTTGATTATTGTGGTATTGATCTACAGAGACTTGACTAGAATATCCTTTGAAATTTTCTGCTTTTCTATGATTTGGGAGTAGCTGCCACAAAAGGCCCTGGAAAAGAAGGGAGAGTCTGGTGAGGGGAAAAGGTATGCATATGGCTAATGAAGAACCAGGGAACTGGAGGTAGTTGGTGATGGTGGGTTGTCAGAGTAGTGAACATTTTTACCCATAAATCTAGAAAGTTTCCTCTATTGAAGTGTTGCTAGGTTGTGAATTAGATGTAATCAGTTTACATCTCTCCTTCTGCCTCCACAAGGTATAGAAATACACTCTGTGAAACAATATTTGCAGAAAAACACTCACTCTCGTACAAACCCCAGGAGGTCTTTCTTTTACCTTCCCAGTCAGCATTAGAGAATGCAACTCATTATCTTCTTTATTGGTTACAAATGCTAGAGTGTTTGAAAAGTTACAGGTGTGCTTCAGATAGATATTTCCTTTAAAGGGAGACACAGGTATGTATAGCTTTTTAAAATAGGCAAACTACCTGAAAGTTACTAAAACTTCATAATAAAACAAAAGGGAAAATACAATTTCAGATTAGCATTTCCTCGCAATGAAGCACTTTTAAAAAAAGCATATGTTATTTTTAATGAGTAGGTCATTTTTTATATTCCATTTCTACCTCCTACCTCAAAATTCCCTCAAAATTTCCCAAAGGGAAAACCAACTTACTTGTTCAACTTGTAAACTAATATCATTAAGAATAAAAGAATTTTTTAAATTTTTAAAAAGTTAAATGAAAAAATGGTAGTACTTAATTGTGCATTCCAAAATATTTAATTAAGATAGTTGTTATTGTCATATTGTATTTTGAGAAAATGTTCTCTGTGTTTAAATTTAATTAATTTTAAACTACAAATAAATTTTAAACCATACAATATTGAGAAGGAACATAACAGTAACAATTTCTATTTCTCAATCCTCAGTCTTCTTGATCACTCTACACCTTCTAATACTGTTGGTCACTCTGTCCTCCTTAATATTATTTTATCCATGTTTCTATGACCCTATTCTTTTCTAGTTCTCCTCCTTCCTAACTACTCTTTCTCAATTGCTTTTGTTTGATCTTCATCTTGTCTTAGATCCTCTTCTCTTCTCCTTTTATATTATTTTATTTGAGGATCTCACTAGCTCCCATGATTTTAATAATAATCTCTAGCCAGATGATTCTCAGATCTATTTATTAATGCCAAACTTCTCTCTTGATGTCCAGTCTCTCATCTCCAACTGCCTTTTGGATATCTTCAACTGTATATGTCCAACTATCACTACCTGTATGCATGTTAAAATCAATAAGTCTAAATATGAACTCACTGTCTTCACCTCCAAACTTTTCTGTCTTTTTAACTTCCCTATTATGATTGAGGTCATCCTTGTTCTCCTGACCATATGGACTTGAAATTTGGGTGTCTACCTCAACTCCTCTGTCTGTCTGTCTGTCTGTCTGTCTCTCTTTCTCTATGCCCTTTTTCTCTCCATTGACACTGCCCCACCTTGGTGCAGCGTCTCATCACCTCATTGCCTACACTCTTTCTATAACCTTCCAGTTGTTCTCCATTCCTCAAGTCTCTCCCAAATCCAGGCCATCTTCCACTCATCTGTCAAACTGATCTTCCTAAAATGCAGATTTGACTATAAGACACACATTCCCCTTCAATAAACTTCAGTTTCTCTCAATAACCCTAGGATAAAATAATAATAACCTGTTTGGCTTTTAAAGCCCTCCATGAACTTGCTCCCTTCTATCTTTCCAGTCTTCTTATGCATTCCTCCCATGTGTTAAAATCATATCTTGTTCTGGTCTCCCTGATTACCCCCCCCCTTTAGTTAATAGAGTAAGTTTATAAATAGCCAATAGAAAGTGGTAATATAAAGAAGTAAGATTGCAAAGAGGAACCTAGAAGTAATATACAAACTGTATCAAGGATCAAAGAAGCATAATTTACAAGTTGTATTAAGTGTTCACCAAAAATCACATCCTATCAAAATTTTCTAAGTCAAGGGAAGCCACCTAGGGTTTGCTGTCAGAACCTCAGAAAACTTCCAAAAGAGCAGCTGAACACCAAATGATAACTTTGAGATGATGTGGATGTGTAAACTTTAGAAGTTTTACTCACAACTTTGAGATCATTTGGATAGGTTAATGAAGTAACCTCAAGGTGCCACAGATAAGAATTAGTCTGTTCCACCTGAAAACCTCATAAAAGTAAGATCCCAAACTCCTGCCCATTGAATATTCCTCCATCTCCACCAGGTCCATGTTTGCCATGTTCTCCCAACTCTAATCCATGATTGCATGAGTGATACTTTCTGCCTCTCCCTCCCCCCATCCTGTCTCCCACTTCTGCTTGCCTTCCTTCACTCTCCCTTCCCCTCCCACATAACCATGTTATCTGCCTCTGTATGCCTTTTGCTCCTTGTCTCTGTACTTTCTATGCTGTTTGTCCTCATACCCTCTGTGCTTTATTGAAGTGTCGTCATCATCATCCTATTTCCCACCACATTTGTGGTCTTTCCCTACAAGTACCCAAAGAACCAGATGTGCCTGCCCCAATTGGTAACTTCACAAATTAGTTATCAGTCTATTCCCTTTGTACACTCTGATTGAGGAACACTCACCTCCTTGCTGTTCCTCTCATAAGATACTCTGTTTTCTAACTCCATACATTTTCACCAGCTATCCTCCATGCCTGGATACATTAATCTCCTCATTTTTTCCTCTTGGCTTCCCTGGCTTCCTTCAAATCTCAGCTAAAATTCCCCTTCCTGCAAGAAACCTTTCACAGTCTTCCTTTCTCTAGTGCTTTCCTGCTGACATTATTTTCAATATAGACCGAGTATATTTTGTTTGTACATAGTTGTTTGCCTTTTGTCTCCCCATTAGATGCTTTAGCTCCTCGAAAACAGATAGTGTTTTTGCCTTTCTTTGTATCACTATAACATAGGGGCAGGGAGGAAATATAGGAATTGCTTAGACGGTAGTTTATATATATATATATATATATATATATATGTACACACATATAAACTATCATCTCAACTAGTGTATATATATATATATATATATATATATATATATACGTATATATATATATGTATATATATATATATGTATATATATATGTATATATATATACATATATATATATACACTAGTTGAGATGATAGTTTATATGTGTGTACATATATGTACATATATATTAAATATTTCACAATTATATGTAAAAAAATCACTAAAACAGGAAAACTCTGAGGACACATAAAATCACCTGAAGATATCATAAGACGGCACAGAAGAATGTAAGAAATAGTGATCTTCAGATTTGTTTGTGGAAACACAGATGTCCATGGTGTCAATTCAAGGCCCAGTCATTGCTACCAGGAATTAGAGAAGAGTTATCCTTAAAAATCCTGGAGGTTTGTGGTCAATGTAAATTATTTAAAGAAATAGTAGAAATTGCAAAATGTCACTGAAGGCTGGAAAAATTTTGTTCCTACTGAATATCTAGAATTTAACATTAGAATCTCTGTCTTTCATGGGCTAATAGATAACAAAATTTTACTACGAATCTGGACTTCAAAATATCCTGGAGAATTCAGCCTATAAACTGCATTGGAGCTAGACAGTGACCACATACTGAGCTGTTTCCCACAATAACATGGGGATCCATAAAAACTTTAAATAAAATGTTAACATCATGTTGTCATACCAAATATTTATAGTCTCCAAGTTACATGGAATGAAAAAAAATTCAAAATACAGAATCCCAGGAGATAAGATAAAAATCGTGTGGGAATAACGCAACACATATGTCATATTTCTTTTATTGTCTTTCTGTATGCTGAGGGAGTTGTAGTGAAGATGCTTTCAGGGAATTTATAGATGATGAACTTGCACTGCAATATTTTTATTCAACTACAAAGCCAATTATTTTCTTCATCTGTGCAATGCTCTGTAAAACATTAAATATAAATAATATCAAGATAGTGACTTGTCCCAGGACTCTTTCTATCAGAACCTCAACCACAAAGATGAGAAGAATGAAGTAAAATGTTTTATTTCATTGTTTTCCCCCAGTTCATAAAGTGCAAAAACCTTGCAAAACTAGGCCAAACAAATCCTGAACATAAGAAAGTAGACGACAAAATATATCGAGTAATGAAGAAATATTTTCACAATGCCAGTAGTAGGAGACCAATGAAGAATAATTGGAAGACATTTTAGATCATCACATTGTGCTAAACATCTGCAAACCAAAGGGCACAGAACAAAAGTATTATTGAGCTTTGCCAGATTTTGTCAGATGTGGATGTCCACTCATAGTTCATTGCATTGAAACTAGGCTCGTGTTAAAAAACAAAACAAAACAAAACGAAAGATGTCTCTGTAACTTCCACCAATTCATCCCTCTGGAACAAAGTAGAATAAATCTAATATCTCTTCCACATGTCAATCTTTCAAATATTTGAATATAGCTCTCATATCCTCACTATATTTTCTCTTCTCAAAGTTTAACTTGCCCATTTCCTTCAATTGATCGTTATATGGCTTAATTTGGGGGCTGGTCTCCATCCTGGTTAAACTACACCTAACTTGCACATTGATTCCTCGGTATCTTTGCTTGAGGATGTCCCATTTTCCCCATGGTTTTAGAAGATACTGACAAGTTGGAGCATATCCAGATGCAGAAGTCCATGACATTGAAGGGTGGGCCTCTGGAGCATAACACAGGAGTTTCTATTAAAGGAACTGGGAAGATAGCTTTGAGAAGGGAAACCTTAGCAGGGAGGCAGACACATGATCCTCTCTTCAAGTAAATGAATGAAAGTTATTCAGAAAATATGATAAAATAGGACCATGTTCTGCTTGATCCCAGAGAACAGAACTAGGGGCAGTAGGTCTACATCTGAGAAAGGAATATTTCAGTTGACTACGATAAAAATTTACCCATAACTAAGCTGTGCTGAGTACTGACTTTGGAAGTAGTGGGCTGTCCCTCATTGGGGATTCTCAAGCAGAAGATGGCTGAACCTGATGCAATCTGAGTCATAACCTGTGAGAATAAAAAAATGCTGTGCTCAGTAAAGCCTAAGTTCACTGGAAATTCCTGATCCATTTGAGGAGTTGGGAGGTAGGGGTGAGGGGGTGGGAGGTAGGAAATGGAGTTAGAAGCATGGGAAGTTAGCCCTGAACTTATGAAAACAGACTTATAAAAAGGAGGTAGGTGTCAGGGAGGTGATAGTTTGATTGATGGATCTTCTTTGCCCCAGGGTGGTTTCCTTGATGGTATCTGGGTGCTCATTTCATTGCACACCCTCCTTGTTTCTCCTAAACATTATGGTAGGATCAGATAATGCTATTCTACCTGGAATGCATCCCTTTCCCTCTCCCCACCCCTTCTAATATCTGCCAGTTGGAATCCTACTAATCCTTCAAAGGCCAGTTTATGTGGAAAAGGGGGAAGAAAGCTGATGAAAGATCACAGGAGCAATGAGTATTCAAATAAGTTCTCTTGGATGAAATTGTAATGGGCTCAATCAGTCAGGTTTTGTGTTATTTTTCCAGCAACACTCACCACTTGGGAGTAGGAATGGAGAAAGTAATGGTGGCCACTAGATAAGGAATTGCCATGTCTGGGAAGGATGAGACATCAAAGGAAAAGGAAATAGGAAGTACACCACTACTTTACCTGAACAACTTTTGTTCATGTCTTTGAAAACAGAATCCAGTGTCCCATCCCCAAATGCTGTCATGAAGCATGCCCCAATCACCCAGTTAGAAATAATTTCTCCCTTCTCTAAAATATCTATTATCACTTTTCTATACTATTTATATGACATTATATGTATGTATGTATATATAAAACTTTTTTTGAGGTTATTTGTGTACATATAATACTATTTTACTAGATTATAAACTCGTTGTGGTCAGAAACCATACCTTTGTATCCCCCATAGTACCTTGAAAATAATAGGTGTTCTTCAGAGCCCACATGCCCATCAACTTCAGCTGAGCACAAGGGAAAAGCAAGGGAGTAGCACATTGACACTATAATGTGATGCCATTAGGGACCAATTCTTTATGTGAAACTTATTTTCATGACAAAAACATACTGCTCATTTTCCCACATTCCTTTTCTATGTCACTTTAGGTAGATCTTCCCCAGGCTTTGAACCTTTTGCTTCTGAACTAAGAACAAGTTTTCTTGTATATTTTCTTGTACCTATGGCCTCGTAGAGTTCTGACTTTGACCTTTGACTGACTCTTGATCTCATAGAATCTAAGAATCAAAGATTTAGAGCTGTAAAGGACATTAAAGTTTACTAAGTCCAACCTCTCATTTTATAGGCAAGAAAACCAAGATCCGAAAAGGTCAACTGGGTTGCCCAGTGTCATACAGCTAGTAGATGTCAGAGTTAGACTTTGAATGAATGTCTTCCTGACTTCAAGGTCTGAATTCTACTCAATAAACTTCTTCCATCATTAGAATATGACATTATATTTATATCAAGGGCATTCCCTCCCCATTTCCACAGCTTTTCTTTGAAAAAAAAAAAGTCATTTGTTACCCCTGACATACAAGTTCCCACAACAACCGTGTAGGTATGAGGAACGTCATATAGGATAGAGAACGAACCTGTGATTGCCTTGGCATTTAGAGCTCTCAAGTGAGAAAACTACCTCTATAAATGTAAACCAGAACAGTTTCTGCAGCGTAGAGTCATAAAGATTTTCCTGGAGAACTGGGGGGTTGTGACTAACCCAAGATGACAAGGCTAGTAGTATGTGTCAGAGGCTGGATTTGAACTCAGATCTTCCAAGGCAAAAGGAGATACACATGATTCCTTTTTTCCATTTTAGTTTTAAAAACCGTTAAATGAAAATTTATTCAATAATGCTATAACTTTTTTTTAAATTTCATTTGCTTACTATAGTGCCTGAAAGTAAAGGAAATAAATGAGTCATTGCTCTAACTTTGTGTTTTAGACATATATCAATCAGTCAATAACCACTTATTAAGTAACAGAATACTAAAACCAAAGAGCAAATCTCTCCCTTTTTAAGGAGTTTAATTTATCCTTTTGTACTGTTAACAAATATAAACTGTAAAGTAGAAAGTTGCATGTACTCTTAATCACAATCATTTTGTTAGACTGTTTTGTTTGTTTATTTGTTTTTTGGTGAGGGGGTTAGTTGGGGAGTTGTTTAAAGAAAATTGGCTGATGTGCCCAAACTAAATATATCAATAAACACTTTTGTAAAAAGCAGAGAAGTGAAACTCTCCAACAATCAATTGCCCCAGAAAGGTCACAACCACTTATGCCCTACCCCTGATGTGCAAACTGTTGAACTGACTGGGGAGGTGATAATCACTAAATAGGATCTAAGGAGGTTATGTGATCTGATACCAATACAGAAGAGTATTAGCGAAAAAGAATATTACATTTTTGGTATGGCCTATTGACTACTATGTTGTGCTGTTTGATTGGCAGTACTCCTGTAGTCTTTTATGGGGTTATAAATTTTATCTTCCACTAATTGCTAGATTGTGATGTGATGTTTATTTTGAAAACATGTTCATTTATTCCTGTGATACTATCCATTAAACTGAATTAGTGTTAGCTATTCTCTATCACCTGTATTATCACCATTTGTTCATGGAGATAGAAAAGTACAAATTTGAGAGAGAGATGATATTTTTGGAGTATAAAATATCTAGGAGTGGTCATGTAAGGCAGAGGCCATAGTAAGGTCTTCTGCATTGGACTGCATTGACCTAGGATACTGTACTGGTTTTCCATGGTTCTGTCTCTGCTTCATACATTAGACACTAAAATTAGGTAGTATATTCAGTGACTTTAAGAGCAGTACTTTAAGTAATAATTATAAAAACGTTTGGTTCAAGGGAGTCTAGACTCAATAATGATGCATGGAAGAGATCATTATGGGGAAGAAGGAAACTTTTTGTTTCTTTCTCCTCATAAGCCATGGTGTATAGCAGCAGAGTAGGAGATACCCCATCCATTATTTCAAGAGTTTGTTGGTTTTAGAGAGTTCAAGGCATAATTGATGGAAGAGAGACAGATACAGAAAGGCAGTCATTTGAAAAAGGAAGCAGCTTCAAGGAACTAACCCCTGTGATAAGATCCCAAAGTATTCTGGGAGCTCTGTGGGGACCATACTTTCTTTTTGAGAGGGGAAGCTTGATTTTCTTTTCCATTTTCTTATCTATATTGTATTTGGGTTGGAGAAAGCCTTGACAAGCACCAAGACAGGATAATCTATGAGAATGTTGTAAAAATATGTTAATTTGTTAAATTTTGTCATTATTTATTTGGGAATAAGTTGAATCTACAGGGCCCCATTCAAAAATGTTAATTTCTAGATTGTTTTGTTAACTATATTAAAGGGGCTTTGCCAAAAGCAGTCTGGTTGGTTTGGTGAGGAATTGAATGAATGAATGAATGAATGGCATTTATTCACTGTGGTAAACACTGGGAATATAGATACCAAAAGAAGATAAACCCTTTTCTTAAGGAGCTCACTGTCTACTTGGAGAAGACAGTACATATAGGTGAGTTCCACTGCAGGATAGCTGGAAAGGCCTAGGAGATCTTAGGATGCATTAGAGTGTCTTCTTGTAAGAGTGGCTCACTAATACTGGGAAGAGGGAAGTGGATCTACTGGTCAAGAAGAGAGGATTCTGGGTTCTCTCTGACTGGCATGGGAATGGCACGAGTATTAAGTGTCCAATCAGGAGGGGAAAAATAGGAGTGCCTAGATGCAGCTGTAACTGAGAGTCAATTGTTAAATTTTCAGTGTGAACATTTACATCTCAGAAATCAGCAATTCCCAAAAAGCAAGGGTGGATTTTTTGTTTTATTGGTTGTCTAGACTTAAGAAAGTGTTAATAATGAGATTAAATTTAAAAGTGAGTATTAATATGTATAAGTATTATATGTGTATAGCTATATAAACATTTATAGTACCTCTGTATTGCTCTATAAACATTGCCTGAGCTCAGTAAGAGGGCAGTAGAAGGCTCAAGAAAGGAAATCATCACAACCTTGGAGGTCTGATCACTATAGGCTAATAACAATAACAATAACTGGCATTTATATGTTACTTTAAGGTTTGTGAAGTGCTTTACATCTATTATCTCCATTGAGTCTCACGACATCACCGGGAAAAAAAGAAGGAGCCACTGGAAAGAAAGTTAGGAGGGGGCCAGTAATTACCTGGAGGAGGCAGCTTCGAGGAATAATATCCTTGGCAACTGTTAAGAAAGTTATAGACAGTATCAGATCCTATGAATCTACCTGAACTACTCACCCCGAAGAGGCAGTGCCCTCGAGGCAGCTGTATAATGCACCTTTTTTTCTCTATAAAAGAGAAAGGACACAATCTCCATTTCCAAGTCCTAAAATGTCCCTTTGTAACATATGTATAATGTATGTGAGTCTTATCACCATTGTACTTGGTGCCCATTCTCCCAAATACCATGTAAACTTGTAGGAGAGTGTGTTCAAGTTTTCTAGGACAGGGAAGAATATTTATAGCTAATGTTTTACCATTGTATTTTATTAAATATCTTTGCTAAGAGTTAATCATGTCTATTGGCAGACTGCACATCAGTGAGGACTTGTGAACCTTGGCATTCGGATCACAGACCCATGGGGTTTCCACAAAACCAAAGGAAGTAGTCACCCTGTATAGATAATACATGAGTACAAGTACAAGTTGGGGGAGTAGTAGCCCAGAAAGGATACTACAGAAGATCTCAGAAACAGTTTGATGGATAAATTGACATATAGTATCCTAGATGGAATCCTTGTCTCATAGGCTGCACTGTACTCTGATGACTACAGTATGTGGTCCTATGTTTACTTTTCCTGCAAGTTTACTGTAGGGAGAAAAAAAATAACCTTACACCATGAAAGAGAAAAAAATAAAAACCTACTTTGGTCTTTAAGTCTTCGAAGCATAAAGCAGTACCACAATTGGACTCTATCGGTGTCAGCAGCAACTTTGTCATCATCATCATCATCATCATCATCTTCTTCATCATCCAAACTGACCATATGGATTTAGAATAACCTCAGATCAACCAACTGCTGATCTTCTGGCTACTATACTTCAGAAAATTTAACTTTATGTAGTACATGAGTGGATCCATGATATCACTGATATGAGTATCACTTTTAACATTAAAGATCACCACTCACCTATGCTTTCTTATTCTTTTTGATTCTTGTATGGGTTCACCCATAACTATTTTAGAAAGAAACTAAGCATTAAGCTGGGGACCTCCCTACAGGTCGTTTCTAGGTATTCATGTCACACTCGGGCTGTCTATCAATTATCCCTTGTTCTCATTACATAAGCAGCCTACTTCCTTTTCTTCTTTTACATGCAGGTCACTAGTTCAGGGGAAAAAATTGAAGGGAATGACTATGTTGAAGATACAATTTGGATAATATTTAAAAAATGGAAATCTCCAAATATATGTCAAGAATAAAAAAGACTAAGCTGCTGAAACACACAGACAGCTATACATATATAAGCAAGGCTAATTGACAAATGGAAAGAGGAATAAATTCATTCCAAAAAAAAAGGCAAAATATCCAAATAAACAGGGAATTTATATTTAAAGTACCATTTCAACTCCCTTATATGACTCCAGATGTGGTGGTTCCCATGATGAAAATTAGATCTAGAGAAACAGTCATATTTGTTTATTTTTCATCCATTTCTTGTTTTACCAATTTCCTCCATTAATGCTCTTGGGATCATTTGGTTTAATTGGGTGGCACACCAAGCTTTCTGTAGACTCATTTTGCCCTCTACTGATCTTTGCTGTTTTATGAGGTGATTCTACATGTAATCTTATACTCGCCTCTTACAAATTCATTTATATTTTAAATCAGTGTTGCCTTTGGCTATTATTTCTTTCTCTTTTGGCAAAGAGATTGAGTGTTAGTTGGCTGAAAGTGTTTCTGGAATTTTTTTGGCCCCATAGTGATTATATTGGTTAAATATACATGGGAAACTATGGAAATACATTAATTAATAAAAAAAAACATTAATGCCTTTTCCTTTATCCATTTCCCATTTTGTCAATGCCAATAGCTTGTTTTAATAGGTCAGGATAGAGGTGTCATAATTGCCCACAAGCTTAGCATTACCAGCTCATAAATCCTTAGGTACTACAACCAGCAGGCAGATATGCTTCATTGGAAACCACTATTCAAATAATTCAACAAACTTCTAAAAAGCATAAAATTTTAAAGCACTAGCCTCATCTAGACACAGTAGCTGCAGTCTTATGATATCTACATCTAACCACAGTTATCTATAAAGTGAGATGATCGATGACAGGTTTATTTTCAGTAGGTTTCTGCACCATTTGTTGTTCCCATGGAGCTCCTAATAGAGATAGCTAAGAAAGCATTCTCAGTTTCTTTCACAAAAGCATGTATATTGACTATGTACACCTGCTTAAAATCTTAAATATTCCTCCCACAGAACTTTGTTCTCTGCACAAGTGAAAATATGTCTACTGGTAATACTATAAGGAATGTGCCTGGGCTAAGAACTCCATGGAGATAACAGTATCCTTGTTACAATCTTTAATCACTTTCTTTCCCATCTGGGCAGCAGTGATGCTAAATTTCCTTTCCCTTATTACTGTCTCTATCTAATTAATTTCATGCCATCCTGGTAATCATTAGTACACTGACCAAAATGGCTCATTTTGTGCAGTAGTGAGTAGCCCCAACTACTATTTCTGGACCCAACAGATAATATGCTAATCTCATCTGTTCCCTATAACTATTCCTCAACTCCCCCCCAAGTTAACTGCAATATGGTACTTTCATCATTTCAAAATTTTTGTAAAATCTGTAAGTCATCAGAGGTGCTCTTGAACTTTTAAAGGGACGTAATTGTTTTGAATCAAAAGGATTATGGCCTGTTAATAATGGAAAGTTGACCTCTCAATCCAGTCACATATATCATTGGGTCATTAATGACACCTAGTGTTTTGGATAGAATTGAGATAAAGGGAGTTATTATGATCAATTCTCCGCTCCCCTCTTCAAAGCCTTAAGAAGTACGAAGGTATCAGTCAATAATTGCCCCCGAACAGCTAAGTGTTCAGGGAGGTTTAGCACCTCTGGGGAGAGGGATTCCTGAGCCCTTTGTAGGGCTGCTCACCCACCTTTGATGCCCACCTGTCAACCAACTCTCACCTATGGCTCCAAGAAGCTGTAATATAAATAGCAGCCATGTCTCAGTAGACAGGCTAAAACCAGGTTGAGTGTAGCTGACAAGCTTTAGGGAGCTGACAAGTTAGGGAGTTGCCTACCCCAAGCATGTGAAGACTCCTCTAGGCAGGAATAGGTGGATAAGACCAATATGATCAAATAGCCATGAAGGTGGCTGAAGTAGGCACTGTGGTGTGCTTAGAGCTTAGTCAGACATTAAAGATGTCAAGGTGCATGTACAACGTGCAAGATGCCAGGCCATCATCAGTTGTCCTAACCTGCCACTGAACTTTGATGACTCTGGAAGAGAGAGTGAGGCTGATGATTTGCATAATGCTGCCTCACTTAAATCCTATTCATTTGAAAGTCAAGACATTACTCATTCGTGATGTCATTGGTCTTCTTTGAAAATGAAGGACAAACAACAACAACAATAACAACAGGTAAGTTCTTAACACTTAAATCCTGACCATCTGAAACTGGTGGTGAAAATGTTAGGTCAAGTCATAGAATGACTGAGCCCTGCTGTCTATTTAAACCAATATTACTCACATCACTATGTACCCTTCTTGTTTTCCATCAGGGCTTTTTGAGATAGGCCTGATTAAATCCTTGACTACTCCCACTCTCTTCATCCATTTTGAGCTTAACTCATTGCCTGTTTTCACTGTCTGACCCAGATATAGGTACTGATAACTTTGTAAATCACCTATCCAAGTCTGTCTCACCATGTAAAAAAAAAAAACAAACAACCTAGTTTTTTGTTTTGTTTTGTTTTCTTTTCTTCTATGTGCAGTTTCAGCAAACCGTTTTAAGTGATTATATATTTCATTTAATAGTTTCTGCAAGGTTCCAGAACTTGATGCAATCAACACAAGGTCATTCACAAAGAGGAGTAATTAGAGGACTTCTTTATCTATAGGGAATCTCTCTTGGACCTGAGCTCTTTACTAACGTCTTCATTGATAGTGACAAACACATTTAGTGAGCATATCATTCTTTTTTAAAACCTCATTTGATATCAATAATCAAAGAGTAATCAAATGAAATCACTTCTTCTGCTAAATCTTTTAAGATACCTTATATGATTTTAACAGAAATGTGAAGAAAACAATTAGCCTTTTCAGCAGGGATTCTGAACCTAGAATCTGTAAACATGATTTAAAAGATAGCTAGCTAGCTATCCAGATAATTTTCTTTCAATATAATTACTTTCTTTTGTAATCCTATGTATTTTATTTATACATTTAAGCAAGTTGGTTTTTTTTTCTTTTTTTTCTGAGAAAAGTGTGTGGACTTTACCAGATTGGCAAAGGAGAACATGACACCCAAAACATTAAGAATGCTTGCTTCATGTCAACTTTTTGCTCCAACAACTTAAATTATATTTTTTTTCTGTTCAACAAACAAAAAGCACAACGGAATTTGGCATTCTTTACACTTTTCAATAATTTGTGTGTTCATAAAGATGTGCTGTACTACAGAATAACATTTGCAAAAGCTTGTCTGTTCCTTTCTAATGTATATATTAATGATACCCATGACAGACATGAAATATTGTCACAAAAATGTTGCGTGGGTAGAAAAGTATACATATGGGTCAGTAGCAGTTGGTATTCTTTCAGACACTCTTTTTTGGTAAGAAGATCTGAGATTTCTTCTGTGCCTCTGTAATATATCTGGAGATTCAATCCCTCAATGCTTGAAAATTGTTGTTTCCTTCTCTAAAATTGCCATTTCCAGAAGAAAACTCATTCTTAGTCTGCTCTACCTGCTTTCCCATCTTTTCTTCCATGTCATTTCAATTTTTTTTCTAACAACACATCTGGCACTGTGCTTTTAGAATTCAAATGTGGTGACTGCACTGTCCTTGATAGTGAAAGACTGCCATAAAAGTTTTTATGGGTCTTTTCCCATTTTCCCTTCTCTTTTATTGTTCTCCCAATTTATACTGAAATGCTATTGGAAAGACTGCTTAGTCCATTGGGTTTCTCATCAAGCTTTGTATAACCTTATTAATAAGTTTTGTTTCCCTTTGGTTTGTAAGGTAATGGTATTCATAATAATCCAGCAGCCTTCCCTGTAAGATTTTTCAAATGAGTTTATAATCTAAATTAGTGTTACCCTTGACTGCTGAATTTCTCCAATTGGCAAAGCAGCAAGTATTTGCTGGATGAGGCAGTGTCTAGATTCTTTAGTTTTCCTTTCCATGGCGATTTAGTTACATCAGTTAAACTTCTTTATGAAATTGCTGTAATCAGCATCAAAGCACTTTCCTCCATTTAGTTTACATTTTTGGCATCAGTAACTTGCTTCAATACATGAGATTGGCACTGTTTTAATGGCACAGTGAATTTTTTCTGATTTCTAGTCTTATAGTTTTATATTGATTTTTATCTTTGCTGGCGGTCTGACTATACACAAATTAATTCAAGAATAACTCCCACATCAATGAGAAATAATTTCATGTATGTTAAAACTATGATTTGTTTCCTTTTTGTGCTGTTATTGGGTGCCCGCTATAAATGAGTTTCTTCCTGATTCTTTTTTCCAAAGAGAATGTTCATGATGAGTAAGTGTGAGGCTTCTCTGGAATTGATAAGATTTTGACCTCTGTCATTTCTTATTCGGAGGCATATTTTCCAGTAGATTTATCATTGTACCTTATAGCCACATTTGTATCAAAGTCAACAAATTTTGAAGTATATTTTTATTTACCTTGGAGGGTTTTATTAAGTTTCTTTTTAGAATTTATCTACCTCACCTTTTACAGGTAATGTTGGTATACAAGCTAAACCAAACTTATCTTTCCTTGAGACTTCTTCATTTCTTTTGATTATGACAGTATCCTCCAATGACTCAGTTTTCTAACACCTAGGTCTTCTTTGACCGATCATTCTCCCTCAGCCCCCATGTCCAACCATTGCCATGTCTTATCCATCCTACTTCCTCCTCAACATTACTAAAATACTAACCTTCCCTCTACTTACAGAACATCTATACTAATTTAGTCCCTCTTCAACTCTCTCATCGACTATTTCAATATCCTCTCACCTGCCTTGCCTGCCTTCAGTCTCTTTGCTCCAAACTATCTTCCATACTGCTGCTGGCATGTCAATACTACTGTCCTCAGAGTGAACTTCCTGCCAGCTCCCTCAATTAGTAACAGGTGGCATCCTTTAGGTTTAGCTGTGGGGAGGAGTCAGTGAGCCTCTATATTAGGTGGCATTCCTTCTATGAGGGCCCTTGATAAGATTGTCAGATTTCTCTGGACTAAGGCAATTTTGACACTTCTATGCTAATGGCTAGTGAGTTGTTACCAGCTTTAAAAAGGTGTGAGTTTGGGGTTCCTCATCTTGTTAAAAAGCTACTACCTAAGACCAAACACTTGACATTTATTAGCTGTGAGACCCTGGGCAACTCACTTAACCCCAATTGCCTTTAAAAAAAAGCTACTATCCAGAGACCTACCTTTGGTAGACCCAAATGGGCCCTTACCACACAGTTAACCTGGCCTCCTAGCAGTTTACCATGCAGCACACTGTCAATTGGATCAGCTGCTGATTCAGCACCCACAAAATTCTATCTTCTACCTTCTCACTTTTGCACAAGTGGTTTTCCATGTCTCCAATGCTTTCACTCTCTACCTCTATTGCATAAAATCCCTACTTTCCTTCAGTGAATAGTTTAAATATCATCACATATAAGAAGCCTTTTGATCCCTCTCCTTTCACCAATTATTAGCACTTTCTTCTATTTTTATATACTTTACATTTACTTATTGATGTTTTTCTCACAGCTCTCGGGAACATAAGCTCCTTTAGGGCAGAGACAGTTTTTGTCTTTCTAGCCCCAGCATTATTGCAGTACTTTTCTCTTAATAGAAAAGTGATATGTTTGTTGAATAGGTTTTTGAATTATTTTCATCAGGGTAGTTTTACAAACGCTTCTCACGAGGAGTGCAGTAAAAGATGCTCATATGTCTGTCTCATAAATTAATATTTCTTGCTGCCTTTGGATGTAGAATAAAACCAACTCTGCCACTCTGTTTTTTTTTTCTCCTCTAAAGAGAAACTGTGAGTCATCCTGTCATCTTCCTGCAGTTTTTTTTTTTTTGGTCTTCTGGTTTCAGTTTTAGGGCAAAGGTCAACTTGATAGAATTCAGTGCCTGTAATATTTCCATGTAGTGTTCACCATACAAGGCTCACACAGTTAGAGTATGGAAAGCTAAGCTAATATTTATGGACAGTCTGAAAATGGAGAGCTTCTTAGCCTCCTGTTTCTCCTTTTCCTTCATTCTCTCTCTGTCACTGTAGAAGTGGAAGGAGCCATAAAGGACTGAAGGCCATCTAAATATTTTTCTGCATTTTATTGGTTGCAATAGCCAAATAATTTATCCCCACATCTATTGAGAATGAAGCTTTCCACCCTTTCAATGATTAGAAAGCAAAGAATCTGCTGCCAATGTGTTGAATATGTCAGAGCTTATGCTTCAAGACCCAGAGTCACTTCCACAATATAATATTTAATAATAGTTGAGTAATGAATAAAATAAGCATCATCTTTATCTACCATAGTTTTCATTTAAAAAATCATTTTGCTGTCAACTTTGCTTTAGGTCAAATGATGAAGAACCATTTTCTTTTCTCTTTGCTTTAGTCCCTGAGATGGCAGAGAGTGAAGGAGTCATAGCACAAACTTGTATTTCTCTTTTATAATGTTTCTAGTCATGTTTTTTCACAGGTAGCTAATTCAATTTCTGAATGCCTCACTAACTCTTCTGTCTCTCCTTGACACCTGTCAGACTGCTATCTTTCTCCTGAAAGAACACATTTGATGCATTAAAATTCTTATCAGGGCAAAGTCCTCGGAAAGAGATTGTCAATAGGGTACCCAAGTCACAGATCAATGAAACACTAAAATTGGAGCTGGGAGCAAAATAAGACTTCCTGAATAACAGTCCAGAGGAAGGTATCATTATACCCTATTTAGCAACCTCACAAAACACCGTTATTATTCCCTTGGACCTAAAGACACGCAAATTGCTCATCTCTCAAAGATGTATGGCTATTACATTTTCAACCTTTTATTTTAGAACAGAAGCCAAATACCCTCCCAACCACTGTGCCACTGAGGAGGTTGTTCAGGAAATCTTATCTAGTGCTCTGAGAGGATTTAGAAACTAGATGTCCTAAAATATGGGATTTGATTTTTATATACATATATATACACACACAGAGACACATACACATGTATATATACACACGCTTGATATATGATATATGATGTGTGTATGTATATGTATGTATGTATGTTTGTATGTATGTATGTATGTATGTATGTATGTATGTATGTATGTCCCTGAATAATCTTTCCCTCCTAAGGGATGTAAGGATGAAGCAGCTGACCTGATTTCACTTCATAAACTCAGGAAAGTGTCACCTGAAGCTGTAATATTTTCCCTATAGATGAAGTTCACCAGAATACAGTGTAGGGGAAAAACATACCAGATACATAGATATACAAGAACAAACCAAGTAATGAGAAGCAAATAAAGACCAGGAGAAGATATGTTGTAAAATACCAGACTTCATGGACCTCTAACCCATGTCATTTCACAGACCAAGCTGACCACCATGAACATCTTAGGGGACAATTTAAAATGATTGACTTGCAAACACAGCCACCCATACATACACATCCAGACTGTGGGTCCATTGGCTTCTACTCCAATATTCTCTCTTCCATAGCAGGAATGGCTGGGAATTCAAAACTTCCCTAATCAAATCTATGCCAAGATTCTGTCTCCATTGTTCCCTAAATGCTCACATTCTTCATGGGAACACACTGAAACCTACAGCCACATGTACACTAAATGTCGGAGTCTCATTGATGCACACCAATCTTCACCAAACTCAGGACCCACACTTTCTTTGCTCCCACAACCCAGTCAAAGCCCCCCAATCTAAGGCCTCCTCAAACTCTAGGCACCACCACTTTACCTCTTCTCTCTTACCCAATCATTCTACCTTACATATAACACAATGACCCACAACTACACTCTAGCTTCTTCCAGGCAGTCCCATTAAATAACCAATCAAATTGTTCACACTTTATCTCAAACATACCCCAGTTTGACTTCATTCATTTAGTAAATACAACCAGGAGCTGGATCCCCCATGCCAAACTATTGCTCACCAATATAAAAATGTAATGTCACATATTCATGCTTCAATAATTATTTTGGAAAATTTTTAAATGATGTACTTTCCCTTCAAGCTGTTTCCTTTCTGATTCTTCAGGCTTATTACGAATATTGCAGAGGTGAAGGGAAAATAAAAGCAATCACATAGCATTCTATGGATAAACTTCTATGGCTCAGTAAGGAGATATAGCACATATATCTCCAACTGACATAATGGAAGCATTCTAAAGGGGAATCATAGATGCTAGAATGACAGTCTTAAATGGCTGTTTGTGTCTAGCTGTGATCAACTCTGGGGAGTATAAATAGATGAGAATATTTAGCTCTGGACAAAACTGTGAAGTAAGTGACATTTGACTTCTGGGTCCTTGTTTGCATTTCAGTGTCCATACTAAGATTTCTCCAGCCTTCATGCTGTCCCTGGACATCCAAATGAGATCCAATCCAGAAATATCCTCTCCAGAAAGGGCCTCTATACTCAGTATATATACTTTCCTCCTACCCCAGAGTTCAATTCCTTCAGGGTCCTCTTGGCAATCCAGTAGCCTAACCTTAACAACTCTTGCTGAGATGTCTTAACCTACTCCTGGGGGAAAATTCACATTTCAATACAGAGCTTTTAGAAATGTTCTGCTTTTAAAAAGTTAATGGAAAAAATATGCAGCAAATTCCTTTGATTAAATTCTAATTTGCAAAGTATGAAAGGACTTGTTTCAAATATTTTTAAGATCAATTCAGTCTCCTATTAATAAATGGTCAAATAATATGAACAATCAGTCTTCAAAGGGTGAAATTCAAGTTATCAATAGGTATATGAGCCTCCAAATTATTTTTAAAAAATAAATTATAAAAGGTTCCAAATCACTAATCATTAGAAAAATGCAAATTAAAGCAACTGTGAAGCTCCACCTGACATCAGATTGGCAAATATGATTGTACTGCTTAGTGGAATTGATCCAATCATTTGGGAAAGCAATTCAACATTATGTTCAGAAAGTCACCAAACTGTGCATACCCCTTGACACAGAAATACCACTATGGTGCCTATCCCCCTAAAACAGATTTTTTTTAAAAAAGAGAAAGGTGCCTATATGTACAAAAATGTTCATAGCTGTTCTTTTTTGTATTGGAAAACTTCTTAACCTGGGATCCATCAAATTTTTTAAAATATATCTTAATAAATGTATATATATATATATATATATATATATGCGACTATATATGTACATATGCATACATGCACACACATACACACACACACACACACACACACACACACACATATATATTCCTTTGTATTTTACTGCATGCCTCTAAAAAACATTCTTCTAAGAAGGGGTCTTTAGGTTTCATCAAACTGGCATAAGGGTCCATGACACAGATATGTACACACAGACACATACACAGATGCGCACACAAGGTTATGAAATGTTATAGTAGGAAAGAATTGGAAACTAAGGGGATTTACATTCACTAGGCTAGGATTGAAGAAATTTGAAGAAATTATGGTAGGAGAATATAATGGAATATAAATTATTGAGCCATAAAAAATTTCTAAACTGAGGAAAACCTGGAAAGACTCATAGGTACTGATATAGAGTGGATCATCTCAGAACAGAGCCAACAGGATAATTTACAAAACAGCAACAATGTAAAGGAATACAATCTCTAAAACCTTAAAATTTCTGTTCAATAAAATAAACTACCCACAATTCCAAAGTATTGATAATGAAATATGCTACCTAACTCCTGACAGAGAGGAGATGGACTCAAGATGTAAAGAGAGATATACATATCTGGTCATGATTACTGTGAGATTTTTTTTTGAATATACATATTTGTTACTAGGATTTTGACTTTTCATTTGTTTTTAGAGGAAGAAGGTTGAGAGAGATGGGGGGGAAGGGGGACTCAGAATAGGGTTTGAAAAATACGTTGAAAAGAGAACAGAATGAAAGCCACAAAAAAAAATAACAAATAGACAATCTTTGAAACTTACTTGATGAACTGATTACATAATTAAAAAGAAAATGAAGCTCTAGGGGTCAATTTCATACAGAAACTTTCTGCTTTTAATACTATACATGGAAATTCTTGTTTTATTAGCTGTTTCTACAATGCCAGTTCATCTATCCCATTAACAATTATATCTCCTTTCTTCCTTGGTTGGACAGAATCAGTTTTCTGCCTATTATGAAGTATGAAAGTTCAAACTGAGTCCCTGCCATGAAGAAGAGAAGCCATTGTAAGCTTCTATGGAGCTCAAAACATAAATTTATAATGCTGTTTGTGCTAACTTTCCCAGCAGACAGGAAGACTGGTATAGCGAGGATCAGAAGAAGCTTTAAGTAGCTTGGTTACCCAGTGTTATTTGAGAAGAGTACTTTTGGCAGATGCTTTTGACTTTTCTTTTTTTGCTTTAGTTTTAGTTAGTATAGATTTGGAACAGTTCTTGCTGTTTGGTTTGATTTTACAGTACAGGAGGGTTATGATAAAAACAACTATACTATCATTGTTTTCCATGATCACAATTTCTTCACCTTTATATGTTGCCTACAAGGTGTCTCAGCATAGGATGGGGACTGATGGCCCCATCAAGGCTATTGGAAGCAGTTATTGCCTTCTTGCTAGATTATCTCAGTTGCCCCTGATTATGATAACATTGAAGCAGGATAAGTTTTACTAGTTTAGTATCAACCAAATAATATAGGAAGGTAGTTTTAGGACATAGTGATAGAGTGGAAGGAATATAGGATTTGGTATCTGAGGACCTGAGTTTGTGTCATGATTCCCATCAACTACCTGGTTGATATTGGACAATTCACATAATCTCTCTAAGCTCGGTTCCTTTTGCTATACAATGAAAAGGTTGTACTACATGACCTCAGCGATAACATCCAGCTCCAAATCTACAATTATTGTTTTCTAACTAGTTATATACATAAATGTGCGCATACATTTTAGGTAGCCATATCAAGAAAATTCTTCATTTGTAAACTAGCATATTAAACCTGCCGATGATCCAAAAAAAAAGCTTGATGCAAAGTTTTTAAAACAAAGTTTAAAAGTAGCATCTTAAAAACACATTTATATTCAATTTTTTTTTGGTTTATTTTGTTTGTTTGTTTATTTATTTTCCATGGAAATTGAGGTTAAGTGACTTGCCCAGGGTAAGTATCAAGTGTTGAGGCCAGATTTGAACTAAGGTCCTGATGACTCCAGGGCAGGTATTCTATTCAGTACATACCACCTAGCTACCCCATTTGAGTTTGTTTTATTGAGTTAACAGGAAATTAGTTTAAAACTGAAATTAATGTACAAAATTGTTTGTTTAAACAGTGAGACTATATTATTGATTTACTCAATTTGCTTCTCATTTTCAGTGTAAATCGCATGTTTGTAAATTGACAATTTTTTATTTAAAAGTTTCAGTGAAAAAAATCTCTCTACATTTAAGGAGTTCCCATCTGCTATTCTACGTTGCTGGCCTTGTTTCTAGAAGAGTGATATTTTTAAAATCATATTTTTCATACAAATGAATTCTTCTACATGAGTAAGTAGTATTAATTTAAAAATAATTTTTGTGTGCTTGAAATTTTTAATGTAAGAAAATATAACCCTGGGGCTCATTTTATAAGAAAGCCTCATTTTTAAAAAATATTGCTGATGATAATTTTTCCATTTCTGTTATGGGTGGCATTTAGAAAATCTTACCAATTAATTAAAAGTCATGAAGGGAGAAATCTTATCATACTTCATTATCATTTATGCTTTTAAGTGTGACTCCATCACACAAAAGGAAATAAAGGATAAGGACATGTTTGCCTTATAAAGAAAAGCTCAGAAAGGATCAGTCATATGGCTCCTATGTGACTCTAGGAGTCCACAAAAGATGGACTTTCAGGTATATAGCAAGAGTATTTCTGGAGATGATTGAACTGGAGAAAAAGCTCCACTGTAATACTGAGTTGATGGCTTAGAATTTAACTTAAACCACCATTTATTATATTATAAAGTGATTATCGAAGTTGTGATATCATTGTAAGAACATCAAAACTCGAAATATTTGCATCTGCTTTGAAAGCATTTGGGGACTAATGAATAACAAAACATAAAAGTGATACTCTAAATGAGCTGAATAGTCAGCCAGGCAAACCAGACATATTAGTGCATAAGACTATAAAATCCTATGAGAGTTTGAAAACTCTAAGAATCCTATAGATCTCAAGAAGGCTGGGCAAGAATTATTTAGGCTCCATTGCCACACCAAATCTTCTTCCAAAGAGTACTGGAAGAATGGAAAGTTTCATTTCATTCTCATCCTCCTTTTCATGTTAGTGTTCAGTGAGCCATGTGTTGTCTTAAGAGCTTTGGACTTGTATTATTTCTTGAGAACTCTACTCCATAAAATGAGATCCCTGTACAACCATCTCTGACTGAAGTGAGTATTTCTAGTGTTTTTCTGGACCCAAGCCCCTGGGTCAGAAGAAGACCGTTGACAAACACTCCCTTCTCCATTGGTTTAAACATCACTAGTTTTACAAGAGAGTAGATTGATCTCAGCCTACATTGCATGCACTCAGGAGCTAAATTGCTCAACACAAGCTCTCCCTGTGACGGTTGAAGTCCTTAAAATTCTACCCAATCAAGTGCCACGTCTAGGGGTCATGAAACCCAACTGAGAGCAAGAATGTGACCCAAGATAGGAGTCTGGAGAGAGACAGGGAGCCTAGCAAATGGGAAAGAAAGGGCTCAATGGTGAGGCAAAAGAATAAAACGGCCAAAGATCAAGTGCTCTAAAGGAGAAAATGTGGATCCTTATTGCTCTCTATTCTGTCTGCATCCTGGGCAGACATCTCCTCATTCCCCACAATATAAGAACATTTATAAAGCATCTGTCATGTCAGAACAGTGATAGACATTTTGGATACAATGACCAAATAAGAAAAAAAGAGGGAGTTGTGGGTAGGGAGTGGGACAGCCTTTGCCTTCAAGTAATTTCATTCTAGCAAAAGAATATGGCATGAACACAAATAAGTAAGTACAAGGTACATCATTATCTTTGCATCTCAATGGCCTAGCACAATAAGTGGCAATAAATAATTGTTAATTGATTCCATCAAATCGCTTGCTAATGAAGCAAATGAAAAGATGTGGACACAATGTGCTATGCAGCATGTTAAGTATCCCATAGCTGGCAATAGCAAGAGAACTCAAAGTCATATTATTGCTGAATGGAATTTTTGCCCAAGAGAAAATAAAAGAGAGAGAATGGGGTGCAAAGAGGGAATCTGCCATTGGATACAGGCTTTGAGAAGGATTCTTGTAGAGTTTTATAAGAACCAATAATTTTCCGGTGTCCTGTAAAAACAACAATGCTCTTCAATTGTTAATCTTTGTCTTCCCCCTTATAATTCCCTATCAGGAGAGAGAAGAAAACAACAACAACAATAATCCACGACAGTGGAAGGCCATCGCCCAAGGTGCACTCTACAGATGATTAAGATCATAGATTTAAAGTCAGAAGGGACCTGTGGGGTAATCAAGTCCAACTCCCTCATTTTATATATGGGGAAACTGAGGCCAGTGAAGATCAAGTGACAAAGCTAACAATCCACAGAGCTAATAAGTAAACTTTTAGCCAACCTTAAAAAAAGACCGCTTTACCCCCTACACATTCTTTTAAAGGTTCTTTATAGAAATCTTTCCAGTCTGTTTTTTTTAATAGAGGAAATAGAGAGTTAGTAAAATTGTATAAGCCATGCAACTTATTCAAAATTTATACAAATGAGGCAGAGTTTGAAAACTTAAAGATCTATTTAGAAAAAATACTATTATGTACTCACTGACTCAATATGAAAGAAGCATTAAATTGATATAGCATTTTCAAAAGTGCTGTGAGAAATTATAGTCTTTTTCTTTCACACTTTATTCTATGTATAAAAGATGATCTAAATTACTTTTTGGAAGAGTCTTACTGTGGAACAACTCGATAAAAGTTTATTTTTTGCTGCCATTATTGAGGAGTGAAATAGTCATATAGCTGAATTTTTTTTTAAATGTAATGTTCCTCTTCTAATTAATCCAGGATGACTACTATAACAAGGACATATATGCACTACCATGTATATATGTTACATGCATGGAATAATTCAATGGAAAGACCATCAGCTTGAGAGATTGGAAAAATGGTTTCTAGTTCTTACTCCAACACTAGCTGTGTGACCTTGGGCAAGTCATTCATCTCTCTGGGCCATTATTTATCCATTTATAAAATGATATGTTGAATTAGATGATAATGTTTAAGTTCCTTTGTCATTCTAGTAGTCAATGATCTCATAATGATGACAGTTAATGATATCAGAAATTATAGATGTGAATATTAAATACATATTAAATAGAGCATATACCAGAAGTGTGACATTTTAGCCCCAACTTACTTGGCTAGTTTGACCAAACTTGACTTCTTTATTAGTTGCTTTGAGTATAATAGATTGATTCTAATGGCTAAGTTAGGGAGGGAGAGCTTAAGGAGAAAGTAAACAATTGAGCATTTCAATAAGGATGGTGAAGCTTATTAAATAAGAAAACTTTCCTCCAGCAACACACAGAATATCATGAATAAGACTACAGATCTTCAAATATCACTACTCTGAGAAATAAAATTGAAATGGGACTAAATTTGTATCATTATGAAAAAATCTTGAATTGGTGAGTTTTCAAGAAAAATTTATTGGAAATTTCAATATATTGGCCAAAAGAGAATACAGAAGTTATCACCTTGACCTGATATTGTTTTTCAAAGCATCTTCATCACTCATGTAGCAGGACAATGACCAGAATCTGAGGTATGGCCAAGAAGAGAAATCCCTTCTGGGAAATTATATTGCAATACACTCTTCCATCTTAAAACTTTACTTCAGTTGAACACCAGTGAAATAAGAGTGGTATAACTGAGGAGACAAAGTTGCTGGATTTTTTTTTTTTTGTTCCATACATTGACATCATAAAGGTCCCAATGAAAGTCTTAGTATTTAAGGACTTATAGTTGGTTTTAGCTACTTCTCACAGCATATTAGGACCATAAATCATAACTCCATTTGGAGAAGCTATAATATTGCTGCCATATGTCTCAAGCATCAGTGTTAAAGGAAGACTCAAACTTCATTTTATCTAAACAATTTCTTTTCCCCAAAACTTAAAATGCAAAGGACTCCTTCCATGTTTGATTTAGCATGAAGAGCAATTTTAGAAATAGAGCTTTTTCCTAACATGCATTCAAGAAACATTTATTAATTATTTGTTATTTGTAGAGAACACTGTGTGGTACTGGAAGGGAAGTACAAAGAGGAGTGAGACCATGGTCAAGGAGCTCAGTCTAGTAGAGACATACAGGATATTCAGAGGCAATTTTAGTATCTATTTACTAAGCTCCAAAGAATAGTGTTTCATAAAATACTGTAAATGCCAAGCTGAACCAATACAACAGACTGAAAATCATTCATCCAAAAAGCAAGATAAGGTTACCACATTCAGTGGCATACTGCTTTTCTGGCTGGTACCAAGCACCCCAGCTGTTTGATGGAACCGTGTGGGCCGTGTGTCACCACCAAAAAGCTACTGCACAACATGTCTTACCATTTCACTGGTATCAGTGCCAACTACCATTAGGAATATTGCTCCCCATTGTTTTCTTCTGTGATCCAAGATCTGGGTGAGAATCAAATATTGGAATTCATGAAAAATCAACAAATGGGTTTTGTATTTTGGAGGGATGCTTCACTGTCAAAAGCAATTTCTCAGAATTGGTCCAGAGCAGCATAGGACCTTAGAATGAGAAAAAATCTTACAGATCAATTAGTCCAACCCATTTATTTCACAGATGAGCAAAGTGAGGACCAAACTGGTTAAGTGACTTACCTCTAGTTAGAGGCAAGAGAGGTTTCCTAATTCTGAATTCACAACTGGAACAAGAAAAGTTTAAATCTAATTAAAATAATTCCATTCTGGAGGCACTGATGGACTTTATTAAAAACATAAAAAAAAGGAACCATATAGTAAAAGTTAAGGCAAAACCCATCTGTGTTAAACAATATAAACAAGTTTTCTTAAATGTTCTCCCCAAAATTAGCCTCAGAAACTATATTAGTTATATATTAAACAACAATGTTATACATAAACTGAGCTAGCCTGCAAATCTTTACAAAGTCATGTTTAAACAACAAAACATTACTTTGTCTTTAATGTTAACAGAGTTCCTTAATG
Source organism: Phascolarctos cinereus (assembly GCF_003287225.1). Lineage (NCBI taxonomy): Eukaryota > Metazoa > Chordata > Mammalia > Diprotodontia > Phascolarctidae > Phascolarctos > Phascolarctos cinereus. Next base: position 406,546,925 of record NW_027555847.1, on the reverse strand, counting down.
AATCCAGTATTTTACAAATGAAATCTTCTAAGAGATTTATTTACCTCCATAATGTCCCAACAAATTGGCAAAGACATTGTTTTGTTGCTACCCTAATATTTTGAGGATGCTGGGAGGCACAGTGGATAGAGTGCTGGATCTGAAGTCAGGAAGACTCATCATCCAGAGTTTAAATCTGGCCTCAAACACTTATTAGCCATGTGGCCCTGAGCAAGTCACATAACCCTGTTTGCCTCAAGTTTCCTCATCGGTAAAAGGAACTGGAGAAGGAAATAGCAAACCACTCAATATCTTTTCCAAGAGGACCCCAATGAGTGAAATGGGGTCATGAAAAGTAAGACATGACTGAAATGACTGAACAGCAGCAAACACCTAATATTTCCTCATCTGCAGATGATCATGTATTATTAATTATTTTATCCAAGTGTGAGTTGGTTTCATACTTCAATACTGACAAAGCAAAGCAATCTTTTTTTATTATTATTATTTTCATAGAACCATACTCTAGAGAAAGAAAAGGATTTTAGAAATCTTGTAGTCCATCCATCAGTTCTACATATAAAGAAACTTAGGGCCATAGTGAAGTGGAAAATGAAGTCACTGGGAGAATATTGTTTTGTTGTTGACATTTAATGTTGACGTTGAAAAGGTGAACATTAGTGTTAGGGAGAAGCTTAGGACCATTAAAAGCACTTCTCAGATTCCCAAAGGCAATCTGACCCAGTGTATGCCTGCTGTTCAATTCTATACACAATCCATAGTGTCTGTGTGAGATACGTATAACTTACTGAGCTGCTCATCTAACTGCATATCAATTTAGACAAGAGATATTCTTCATCCATTTGGTTTTTCATATGTGAATTGTGAGGCTGAACTCTTTTTAGTAATTGTGGCTCTCATTGAAAAAGGTTCTTACGTAATCAAATAACCTTAAATAAATTTCATTTTAAAAGATAAATGCTTGGAGAGGAGGAGCAAAGATGGCATTGCAAAAATAGTGACTTGCTTGACCTCTTCCCCAAACCCCTCCAAATACCTGTAAAAATGGCTCTAAACAAATTCTAGAGCAGCAGAACCCACAAAAAGGCAGAGTAAAACAAATTTCCAGCCTAAGACAACCTGGATAATTGATGGGAAAGGTCTGTTGTGCAGGGCTGGGAGAGGAGTTCAGATCAGCGTGGGCTGCACAAAGACTGGGCCTCAGCAAACCTGGAGCAGGCCTCAGGGGACTGACTCATGGGGCAGTTGTGGTGGTTTTCTGACTTCTCAACCCACAAATGTCAAAAACAACTCAGAAGGTCAGTAGGAAAGCTTTGTTGGACCTCGTTGAGAGAGGAGCCCCCAACCCTGGTGCAGGCCTGGGATTGTGGCTGCTTGCAGAGCTCTTGGCCCACAGACAGTGAAGAGATCCGGCAGCTGATAAGAGGGGGATTGCAGGGATCTCTTTGCTGGTGCTAAGGCAGGATTCTCTTGCTTTGCCTGTGCTTGGATCTGGGTCACAGGCCTGGGTGGCAGTTCTGGGGTGAGGAGGAGTGCCGGTGTGGTGAAGCTTGTAGTGGCAATGGAGAGTAATCTTTCTCATAGTTCCAAGGCAGACAAGAGTGTTTGTGGTCATTCATAGACCAGAGCACAGGAAAGGAATAAATACCTTGCCTTTGATATACTACCTTGGAAGAATTGAAAATATACAGGTCCCTAGAAGTATCTCTGAAAACAGCTGCACAAAACCCCTGAACCTTGTGATAGTACACTCTCCACACAGGAAGCAGAGCCTGACCTTAACAAATAGTTTAAAGGTCAAGTAATTGGCTGGAAACATGAGCAAACAGGGCAAAAAAACTCAGACTATAGAATCTTACTTTGGTGACAAAGATCTAAACATATGACCATCACCGGCCCTGGAGTCAGGAGGACCTGAGTTCAAATTTCAAATCTGGCCCCAACACATGATACTCAGTAGCTATGTGACTCTGGGCAAGTAACTTAACCTTGACTGCCTTGCAAAGAAAAAAAAATACAACCAGGAGAAGACAACAAAGTCAAAGCTCTTACATCCAAAGCCTCCAAGAAAAATATGAATTGGTCCTAGGCCATGGAAGAACTCAAAAAGGATTTTGAGAATCAAGTAAAAGAAATAGAGGAAAAATTGGGAAGATAAATGAGAGTGATACAAGAAAATCATGGGGACAGCTAGGTGGCACAATAGATAGAGATCCAGCCTTGGAGTCAGGAGGATCCAAGTTAAAATCCAGACTCAGAGACTTGAAACTTACTAGCTGTGTGACCCTGGTCAAGTCACTTAATCTCGATTGCCTCACCAAAAATAAAAAAAAACAAAGTAGGTTCAGGGGGCAGCTAGGTGGCACAGCGGATAGAACACCAGCCCTGAAGTCAAGAGTACCTGAGTTCAAATCTGGCCTCAGATCAAACACTTGACACTTACTAGCAATGTGACCCTGGGCAAGTCACTTAACCCCAATTGCCTAAAAAGAAAGAAAGAGAAAGAAAAGAAAAGAAAAAAAGAAAAGAAAGAAAAGAAAGAAAAGAAAGAAAGAAAAGAAAAGAAAAGAAAAGAAAAAAAAGAAAAAAAGAAAATCATGAAAAACAAGTCAACAGCTTGCTAAAAGAGACCCACAAAATATTGAAGAAAATAACACCTTAAAAAATGGACTAACCCAAATGGCAAAAGAGGTCCAAAAAGCCAATAAGGAGAATGCCTTAAAAAGCAGAATTGGCCAAATGGAAAAGGAGGTCCAAAAGCTCACTGAAGAAAATAATTCCTTAAAAATTAGAATGGAGCAAATGGAAGCTAATGACTTCATGAGAAGTCAAGAAATTATAAAACAAACCCAAAATGATGAAAAAATAGAAGACAATGTGAAACATCTCATTGAAAAACAACTGACCTAGAAAATAGCAGGAGAGATAATTTAAAAATTATTGTACTACTTGAAGCCATGATAAAAAAAAAAAGAAGAAGAAGAAGCTAGACATCATTTTTCAAGAAATTATCAAGGAAAACTGCCCTAGTATTCTAGAACCAGAAGGTAAAATAAAAATTGAAAGAATCCACCAATCATTTCCTGAAAGAGATCCCCAAAGGAAAACTCCTAGGAATATTGTAGCTAAATTCCAGAGTTCCCAGGTCAAGAAGAAAATATTGCAAGTAGCCAGAAAGAAACAATTCAAGTATTGTGGAAACACAATCAGGATAAAAAAGATTCAGCAGCTTCTACCTTAAGGCATCAGAGGACTTGGAACATGATCTTCCTGAAGTCAAAGGACCTAGGATTACAGCCAAGAATCACCTACCCAGCAAAACTGAGTATAATCCCTCATGGAAAAAAATGTGTATTCAATGAAATAGAGGACTTTCAAGCATTCTCTATGAAAAGAACAGAGCTGAATACAAAATATGGCTTTCAAATACAAGACTCAAGAGAAGCATGAAAAGGTGAACAGGAAAGAAATCATAAGGAGCTTAGTAAAATTGAACTGTTTATATTCCTACATGGAAAGATGATATTTGTAATTCATGAGACTTTTCTCAGTATTAGGGTAGTTGGAGGGAATTATATATATATGTGTGTGTGTGCTCTGTGTGTGTGTGCACATACATACACACACATATGTACATATTCACATATACACATGCACACATACACATACACATATACATATATGTATATTTACTTATATACATATATATATATATACACACACACACACACACACACGCACACACACACACACACAAAACGCACAGGGTGAGTTGAATATGAAGAGATGATATCCAAAACATAAAATTAAGAGAGGTTTGTACTGGGAGGAGAAAGGTAGAGGTAGAATGGAGTAAATTATCTCACATAAAAGAAGGAAGAAAAAGCTTTTACATTGGAAAGGAAGAGGAGAGGTGAGAGGGAATGAGTAAATCTTACTCTCATTGGATTTGGCTTAAGGAGGGAATAACATACATACTCAATTGGACGTGGAAAATTATCTTACCCTGCAGGACAATAGGGGGAAAGCGGATAAGAAAGGTGGATGATAGAAGAGAGGGCAGATGGGAGAGGGGGTATCAGAAGCAAATACTTTTGAGGAAGGACAGGGTCAAAGGAGAGAATAGAATCAATGGGGGGCAGGATAGGACGGAGGGAAATATAGTTAGTTTTTCACAACATGACAATTACGGAAGAATTTTGCATAACTACATTTGTATAACCTATATCAAATTGCTTGCCTTCTCAATGAGGGTGGATGGGGAGGGAAGAAAGGAGAGAATTTGGAACTCAAGGTTTTAAAAACAAATGTCAAAAATTGTTTTTACATGCAACTGGGAAATCATACGCACACATACACACACAACATATATATAATATATGTATGTGTGTATGTGTCTATATATGTGTGTGTATACATATATATGTATATATGTATACACACACACACACACACACACACACACACACACATATATATATGTATATGCAATGGAGTATAGAAATCTATCCCGCACTACAAGAAAATAGAAGAGGAAGGGAATGGGGGGGGGGTGTCAGAAGGGAGGGCAGATTGGGGGAAGGGGTATTCAGAATGCATGCTTTCTTGGTTTGGGGGAGGGGAGAGATGGAGAGAAAATTTGGAATTCAAAATCTCGTAGAAGTGAATAATGAAAACTAAAAACAAATAAAGTAATTAAAAAAGATAAATGCTTATGTCAATGATTGTCATGTTTATCTTTAAGGCAGATTTCTTCCCCCAGAATAACAGTTTGGATTGTTTGTAGACAAATCTGACTTTAACAAGACTTGCTATAAAACAGCACAAATTCCATACTTACTCACACACTAACCTAGTTTTTATTTTTTTAAGAGTTTTTTGGTTCTTGGTTGTTGTTATTGTTGTCGTTGTTTTTGGCTAGGCAATGGGGTTCAGTGACTTGCCCCGGGTCTCACAGCTAGTAAGTGTTATGTGTCTGAGGCCGGATTTGAACTCAGGTCCTCCTTAATCCAGGGCTGGTGCTCTATCCACTGTGCCACCTAGATGCCCCACACTAATATAGTTTTCAGAAGTATGTCTAGTTGCTCCTGTTACTTTGAACATACACCTCAAAATTTTGAGAAGGGTTTCTTAGGCTAGGGTTCAAGAAGCTTTTTCTATTGAGTGGTCTCAGGATGCGTGTTAACTTCATTAAGAAATAATATATCTTTATTTTTGCTAAACTATAGCTGAAATTTAACATTTCTCTTAACCAAGAATTTTTAAAAATATTCTGAGATGTCTGTATAGGCAGACTACCAAGGGGTCCATGATACACACTCAGAAAAGTTAATAGCCTCTGCTTTAGAGATGTTTTTACCACTGCAATTCTATTTCCTCTCAAGGAATATAAAAGTATGCGTGCATGCACACACACACACACACACACACACACACACACACACATATCTTGAATTTCTTTCATCTCCAACAGTGAATCATTGGTGTTCACGTCTCCCAGACCACCAGATTAATAGGATAAACAGAAACCTAATATGTTTTTGGTCAATAGAATAGGTATGCTCACTGGGATTTGAAACACAGGAGATAGTTCTCTGCTAAGTGAATATCAATGTTATCATCTCACCTTATTTTAATTTTTCTAAACTTTAATTTTCACATTGGAAATGATGAAAAATCAATGATGAAAAATCCCTAGGCTTGCAAGGGATCCAGCCAGTGAGAAAGAGAACTTTAATTTTGTTTGAAATTCATTTTCCAGTACGTTCAGCACATTGACTTTTTACCTTGTAATTACAGGATATTAGTGCTTTCCTCACTAATAAGAAGGGCATTGTCCAGTGGAAACAATCAATCACTTAAAGCTTTGAGACTGCTATTATATTTGCATTTTAGTATCATTGTGACAGTCTAGTCTAGTGTACTCACAAAACCTGGATTTAAGTTCTGAATCTGCTTGTAATTTAACCTTGAGCCAATCTCTGAGGTTTATTTTTTGTCAGCTATAAAAGAGGGATAATGTCACTACATACCCAATAGAGATGGTATAAAGACAATTTTTTTTTATGATTTTATTGATATTTTCTGTTTCTTACATCACAATAGTATCCCATGCATCTCTCCTCCTCCCCCCTCTCCCACTGCATCATGACATATTACAAATACTATCTTGGGGGAAGAGGGGGAAAAAAAGTCAGCCCAATTGATCAATACATTGAAAAAGTCTGAAAAGATATGCCTGTGGACCTCCCACCTCTACAGTACTGGGGGGTGTTAAATATAAATCCAATGAGGGAGACTGGTTCAAAAGGTATGGACATTTTAATCATTTTATTTGCATGATTCCAAGTTGTTTTCCAAAATGATTGCATCATTTCACAACTCCACCAACAATGTATTAATGTGCCTAGCTTTTCACAAGCCCTCCAACATTGACTATTGCCATTTTTTGTCCACAAGGTGTTAGTAAAACCTTAGGGTTGTTTTAATTGTCATTTCTCCTACTATTGGTGATTTAGAGCATTTCTTGTTGTTGTGGATTATTTGCAATTCTTTCCTTGAGAAATGTTTGTTCATATATTTTGACAATTTATCTACTAAGGAATGGCTATTAGCATTCATTCACATGTATATGTATGTGTGTGTGTGTGTGTGTATATATATATATATATATATATATATATATATACACTATATATGTATGTATATATGTATATGTATAAATATATGTGTGTGTGTATGTATGTATGTAAAATTGAACTTATTTATGTTATCTTTTGTAATTGGCTCTGTCTCTTGTTTGGTTAAGAATACAATTTCTACCTGTTGCTGTGAGAGGTATATGATCTGTTTTTTTTTCAAATGTTTAATTATAGACATAGATATCTATAATTAACAATTAGAAGATTTATCATATAATACATAATGGATATATGTGGTTTTAGGACTATATTTGTCTCATAAAAGGATTCGGGTACGGTGCTTTCTTCCTCAATATTTGAGAATAACTTGTGAAATATAGGTACTAATTATAATTTAAAAGTTTGAAAGAATTATCCTGGGACTCCATCAGGAAAGAGGGATTCTTGGTGGCTCCTTTACAGCTATAGCTATTTTTTTTTATATTGGATTATTTAAGATTTCTATCTACTAACACTTTGGGTATTTTATATATTTGAATGTATTTGTCTATTTCTTTAGAGTTTTCAGTTTGTATAGTATATAAATATGTGCAATGTCATTAGTGTTTTTATTTCTTCAGGTTTTGCTGCAATTTCACCTGGCTTATTTGCTATTTTCTTGATTTTCTATTCTCTTCTTTTTAATCAGATTAACTAAGGGTTTATCAATTTTGCTATCTCTTTAAATGACCAACTCATAGTTTCATGAATCATTTCTACATTTTTAACTTAACTATTTCCCCTCTCATTTTAATATCTCTTCTTTTGTGCTTATTTAAGGTTCTTTTTAAAATTTGCTCATTTTGTGATTATTTAAATGCACATTCCATTAATTAATTCCCTCTTTTTCTATTTTGTTAATATATGATTCTGAGGACGTATTTTCCCCAGAGTATTGCTTTAGCTACATCCTAGGTTTTTGTATATTGTTTCATTATAATTTTCTTTTACATAATTATTGTTTCTATGATTTGTTCTTTTACCCACTCATTATTTAAGAGTTTATTGTTAAGTTTTGTTTATATCTATATCTTTTGTTTCTGTTTCCTGAACCAATTACTATTTTTATTGTATTATCATCTACAAAGTATGCATTAACTATTTCTGCCTTTTACATTTATTTGTAATATCTCTGTGCCCTAGTACATGGTGAAATTTTTTTGTAGAAGTTTCATGTTGTGTAGAGAAATATGTATATTTTTTGCTGTCCCATTTAAAAGTTATCATGTCTTTCAATTTATTTCTACAGAAATTTACTCAGTTCCATATTTGTTCTTTTGTTCATTTTTCTGTAAGACTTATCTAAAACTGATAGAGGGATATTATAGTTTCCCATCATTATTATGCTATTGTCTCTTTCTTCTTGAAGCTCAGATATTTCCTTTATGAAGCTGGATGCTAAAGCATTCAAAGCAGATAAATTTGTTGCTGATATTGGTTTTATGTCTATGCTTCCTTTTAGCACAACATACTTTCCTTATTTATTGCTTTTTTTAGAATGTTTGTTTTTGCTTGGTCTCATAGCATAATGGAAATTCCTACTTTTTTTTCAATTTACTTAATACACAGTAAATTTCTTCCATCCCTTCAGGGGGCTTTTTGTCTTTGTTTTTGTCTTCATTTTGCCTTGTCTTTTTTTGCTGTTTCTTTTTTTTTTTCAAAAAAAATTGAATTTTATTTTCCTCAATGACACATAAAAAAAATTCATTTTTAAAAGTGAGTTCCAAATTCTCTCCCTCCCTACCCAACCCTCTCATTGAGAAGGCAAGAAATTTGATATAGGTCATACATGTGCAATCATGCAGAACATTCATCCATATTAGTCATGTGGTAAAAGAAAACGTAGACCAAAATTTAAAAAAAAAATTACAAAGTGAAAAAAAAAAAGTATGCTTTGATCTGTATTCAGACTCCATCAGTTCTTTCTCTGGGGATGGATTTTTCATCATAAGCCCTTCAGAGTTGTCTTGGATCATTTTATTGCCAAGAACAGCTAAGTAGTTCATAGTTGATCATCTTACAATCTTGCTATTATTGTGTACAATTTTCTCCTGCTTGTACTCATTTATTTCACTCTGCATCAGTTAATGTAAGTTTTTCTAGGTTTTTCTGAGAGCATGTAGCTCATCACTTATTATAGCCAACAGTATTCCATCAAAATCGTATTACTCAATTTGTTCAGCCATTCCCTAATTGACGGTCATCCCTTCAATTTCCAATTCTTTGCCACCAGAAAGGAGCTGCTATAAATATTTGTGTACGTATAGGTCCTTTTCCTTTTTGTCTTTTATCTCTTTGGGGATACATACCTAGTACTGCAATTGCTATATCAAAGAGTATTCATGGTTTTATAGGCCTTTGGGCCCAATTGCTTTATATAATTAATGGTTGAATCAGTTCACAACTCTACCATCAGTATATTAGTGTTTCAATTTTCTCCCATTTATCCCCTCCAACATTTATCATTTTCCTTTTCCATCGTATTAGCCTATCTAAGAAGTGTGAAGTAATACCTTAGATTGTTTTAACTTGCATTTCTCTAATCAATAATGATTTAGAGCATTATCTCATATGGCTGTAGACAGCTTTGATAACTTCTTCTGAAAACTTCATATTTTATCAATTGGGGAATGGCTCTTAGTCCCATCGATTTGACTTATTTCTCTATAAATTTGAGATATGAAGACTTTCTCAGAAAAATCTTGCTACAAAAAGTTTATCAGTTATGATTGCTAACTGTATTTTCTTGCATCCTATTCTCCACCTCCCCCCCTTTAGGGTTTTGTTTATTATTTTATTTCTTTTTCCATCTTTTATCTGATTATTAATTTCTTCCCTGTCCTTTTTTTCTTCTCAGTCAAGTACATTTCCCCTTCATCTCCTCCTCTTCAAATACCCCTACTCATCATTTTTTTAATTTCATTTTTACACCTTTTTCCAAAAAAGATTTCTCTCAACTTCTCTTTCTATTTACTTAGACCCTCATTCTGTAATTCATGTCCTCTCTATCTGGCATTATCTGGTCTCTCTCTTTTCTCTGTATTTTTCATGTTATTAAAGCTTCCAAGGTTTCCATTCTACACTCTCCCCTCTAGGCATTTTCTGTCATTGCCTTGTAGGGCTTATCCTATGGATTACTTTTTTCCACTGTGCCTCAGTCACAGAACAATGTTGATTATTGAAGTCAACAGAGAAGCTGCTTCGCCCATTATAGGGCCCTTCCTGTGTCACTGATCTGTATCTTCTTTTGTCGACCTTTTGCCTTTTTTAACATTTGCTTGGATGTCTCTTGCCTATGTTCACATTCTCTCATTCTTTCAGGCGTCATTTTCCTTGAGGAGTTCCAAATTCCTCCCTCAAAGGACAAGAAGACATTTCAAGTGCTAAATCCATCAGCTTTCCATAATGTCCCCTCTCTGGATCTTCATCTTACTACTTCAAGATTTCCAAATCCACCCATGTCTTAATGTAGAAAGAAGTCTCTTACTGGTATTTCTGTTGTCCTCTGTTTCTGTTGCTGTCCTTGACTAGTACATTTATTAATTCCTCCTGCATTTCTGTTGTTTGAGATGTTTGAAAAGCAAATGAGCACTTCAGTTCAGCTTTTATTTCTAAGTGTTTCAAACACTTCTTTACTATTGAGTTGCATCTTTGCATTTTTTCTCACACAATTAAGCACAGATTTGCGTGATAGGTTACTCAGAGCAATGTTCTGATCTCCATTGCTCTTCTAAATACGTTATGCCATTCTCTCCTCTTTTTTTTCCTAGTCGGTGCAGAATTGTTTTTCATTACTCAAATATCCTTTACTTTGTATTTGAAGGTCTTTCTCTTGACAACTTGCAGGAATTGTTGTTTCTGAATTGAATTGGTAAATCTAACTAGCTAGTGTCTTAGAGTTTTCAGACTTTTTTTCTGGCAGTGTCTAAGAATTATTTCAGATAGAATTTCACTTTCTATGTTCTGAAGTTCTAGGCAAGTCTCTTCTATTATTTCCTTCATTGTGATGTTAAGGTTTTTGTCCCATTGTGTTCTTCTAAGAGCCCTTTTGTCCTTAAGTTGTTTCTACACAAGTATGTTTTGCTGCCATGGTAAGCATATTTTCTTTCAATGTTATGGGTTTTGTTTTGTTTTGTTTTTATTTCTTGCTTCTCTTCTTCTAGGTTATTCTTCAGTTCTATGTATTTACATTCCCAATCTGTTGTTCTCTTTTGTTTCTTTGGTGAGGCTTATCATTGTAAATTCAAGTCTTTTTATTCATCTCATTTTATTTTTTGCTGTGCAAGACATAAATTCTGCTGTCATAATTCTCATTTCTCTTTTAAAGCACTCAGAAACAGTGTGCTGTAGTTTCATGTTCTCAAATTCCACAGGATCCTCTGTCTCATCAAGTGTCAGACAATTTTGCTTTATTTTGCAGTATTTATTCATAGATGTCTGAACTCATCTACCAGATCTAGAGACGATATTTCTTTCTGTTGTTACTTTGTCCTATTGATGTATCTGTTTATGTTCAAGGCTTTTCAGTTTTCTTCTTCCTGACGTCTTTGGTACTTTCAGTTCTACCACCACCACCACCCCACACACACACACACACCTCATTTTCCTTATTGCTCACTTCCTCACTCCACTTCCTCACTTAAGGTCTGTTTCTCAAGTGTTTCAGCCTCCTCCCACTCTGGGTAATTCACAGTTCATTAACCTGAGTAACTGACCCAGAACTCACCCCAGCTAGCCTTGATGGAGTCTTAAAGGAGTGCTACATAGCCTTTCACATGTGCAATGTCTGTTCCAGGTGACGTCTCCCACTCCTTCTTTTCCACAGGTCTCTAGCCTGGCACAGATAGTTCATTTCACATTTTCCCTGGCATTGCCAGTTCAAATCTTTACAGTACTATTGCTTCTATATTATATTATCTGGCTTCTATATCACATTATCTTTGCTTCTGAAGAACTGTGACCACGTTGGCTGTTGACCTCTCAACAAATTTCCACAACCTGGAATCACAATCTCCACGGCAGTGGAAAAAGGGAGGAAGTTTAGAGTGTCTGGGTGGTTTTTTATGGAAGCCCTTGTCATTTCCCTGGGCCTACAAATGTGGGCTTGGTGCCAGTAATGTGGATGGTGGGGGAGGGATACTAAAAGAGCTCAGGGTCAATGAGCACCAGTGCCTGGGTTTGAGGTTCTTTTTTTAACCTTCTTTTGGATTCTGGGTGTCCTCCCCCTTAGAGACAGTTCAGATTACTTTATCTCTAGGGCTTAATTTCTGTTTTGGAGAGGTTTGAAAGGTTGTGGAGATTGAAAAAATGTCTGGCCCATCATCTTGCAGACTACAGTCAGTTAGGTGGTATAGTGGATAGAGTGTAGGACCTGGAGTGAGGAAAACCTTCGTGTTCATCTTCGAGTTCAAATATGGCATTAGACACTTACTAATTGTGTGACCCTGAGCAAGTCACTTAACCCTATTTGTCTCAGTTTCCTCAACTATAAAATGAACTGGAGAAGGAAAAGGCAAACTACTCCAGTATCTTTGCCAAGAAAACCCTAAGTGGGGTCACAAGGAATAAGACATGATTTTAAAAATGACTGTAAAACAACCATATCTTGTAATTCACATGACCTGAATGCCATGCCTCCCATTCTTTTCAGCAATATTTGTTTTTCTCAAAGAGGAGAAATATATGGTTATAAAACCTAAAAATGAAAGAATTGAAAGCAATGTAAAACAGTGCACAATCCTACCACTCCTTCTAAGAAGTTCCCTTAATATCTCTAACAGTTTGTTGTCTCTAGTTCTTTGAAAGATTCTTCCATGAAATGAGACATCCTAACTATTTTTTAAATGGATCAATCTTGCACTTCTGTAGGAATCAGGCCCACCTGGATACCACAGGACTTTCAAATCAAGCAACAAATACTCATGAGCAAGAAAAGCACTGGATTGCATTTGAATTTCTATAAAATCATGAAATCATATAAAAACACAGTAGGCAGCCCTCAAACAGATAATGGCTACAAATTTAAATCTGTTTAATTATTTGTTTTCCCAGAAGACTTAAATGACAGCCAGTGAGTTCACTGATGTTATTCCCTTACTGGAACACCTGAAAAAACATGAACAAAGATCTCTTTTCTCAACTGATGGCATATTCCAAATATTGTAGTAAAAGGTTAAATAATCAAAAGCACTCACAAAGTTCCCCAATGAAAAAATGCAACACATGCACCATATTGAGGATAGACAGATATCAGATGTCTAGGTCTGCATATGCACAAGGGAGGGAGAAAAAAAAAAACAACCATCTGGTATCAAATTGTTATTGTCTCCTAGTCACAGATTGAGGAAGTGAGAAATGTAGTGACTCACCCAAGGTCACCAAACCCCACTGTGACTGAGCCTGAATTACAAACAACTGAGCTATGTCATTACACACCATATTGCATTTCACATTAGAATTAGAGAAGATATGGTAAGGAGTGATTGGCTGTCACTGTAACCATGGTTATAACAACACATTTTCATTCATATTCTTAAGACTTCATTCTGAAACATGCTGTTTTTAACTAGGTGCCTATGAACTCATTAGAAATAATTGTATAAAAGCTTGCTTTTTGTTTAATAGATTATTAGCCCAATGGTTTTGGAGCACTTCATGCTGTGCATAATACACTGTAGTGGAATAGTGCTGGCTTTGCTGTTGAAGGACCTGGGTTTGAATCCTGGTCTGCCACTTACTGTGTGACCTTGAGCAAGTGACTCAGTTTCTTTTTCTCTAAAATGAGGGTAATACTTTTATGACTTACCCATCAGTTGTTGGAGCAAAAAGGGAAGTTTTTTTTTTATAAGTTTTACAGTTCTATAGCAATGTATATTAGTTATTCTGTTGTTATTCAGTCATTTAAGTCATGCCTAACTCTTTGTGACCCCATCTACGCTTTTCTAGGCAAAGACTGTAACCAGGTTTCTCTTTTTTTAAATTTGTTCACCTAAATTGATAGCAGTTGGGCTCCTCCTTGCTAATTTTTTTAGTCCTCCATAACTTCAATTGTTTGCATGACATGAGGGGGAAAACATGACTAAACTTTGCAGAGTTTTCATTTCCTCAACAAATATCTAACAAATGCTAGGAGAATCCAGGGCAGATGTTAACATTAAATAATGACACATACAACGAAAAGATTGATTAATTTGTGACTCTACTTTTCCTAATACACCTGTGGCAAAGAAAATCTTTGTGTTAGCACCGTGCAATAGGTAGCAATAGCAGAACTTCCTAAGCCTGATGCTGTTTTCCATTACAAACTGAGTTTTTAAAAATCTTTTTCTAGATAAAAGAGGTAACATTTGGAATACAATAAGAAGTAGATGTCAGAGATAAGGTTTTTTTGGGGAGAGAAAATGGTTTCAGCCCCCTGAAGATAAATTCAAGTCTAGGAAACCAACATTAATTGTGTCTCATTTATGTGTTTAACTAAGATCAGAAATAGCACAACTATAAAGAATAGATATATAACCTAGATAATTGAAACTGTTCAACAACTTTAAGTCTAATTGTAATGAAGATATTAAAAAATCTAGAAAAATCAGGAGACCTAGCAATAAATAACCTCCTAAAATAAAAACATTCACAATCTGCCTCTTTCGAAGACTCTTACAAAGCTACAAGATAATGCACACTAACAGTAATGGTTTGGAATGTTAACCTTTATTTCCAATTAAAAAAAAAGATGCCTCAACAAATACAGATGTAAAGGATATCAATTTGTATATTACCACCTGCTATTAAAGATCACTGATGTTATCCATTCTCATTGTGAAATGACAGCGTCATGACATGCTACTAATCCCCGTAAATACAATTTTATAGTTAAAACTCTCAATTGGATTGATCTGACAATATCTCATTGTTACATTAGGAAGTCATGTTTATTTGGGAAGAGCTACTAATTAACACATCAATCAATTATATGAAATCTGCACCAAGAGCAAGAAGTTGTGCCTTAATCATGTCCTACTACCTTAGGTGCATGGCATAGTGCTGAGTTCAGAATAAACACCAAATAAAAACTTGTTGCTTCATGGGTTTATTTTACCCACTCACATTATACCACTTATTCTTTTCCCTAGAGGTAACAAGTCAACAGCATATAAGAGAATGGATAATATGTCCTGGCTTTCCTCCTCTTTTCATCTATAAATCCAGCTCATCTATTTGGGTGTTTGTTCCGTCAATCCCCGAAAGGTCTGTGCATTTGGAGACCTAATAAGCCACACTGGAATTCAGGATCAAGCACTATCAGGGTAACCACTGAGTCACGTAGTATGGCCATTATTGATTAAATGACATTTTGTTTGTGAGTTCCTGATGCAGAGCGAATGTTCTCAGTGGACAGAAATCAGATCTTTCCATTGGTGATACTGAGTTTCAAGCTATCAATAATTTGGCAGCCTTGGTAGAGCATGTTCAAAGTAATACTTTGGACCTTAGAGGTCATCTTGTCCAATCCACAGACAAATGAAAGGATTTTCACATAGTACAGTGACAATGTGCTATCACCATTTAGTTTTTAATGGTCACATACAGATATGAAATTTGGACCTGGTAGAGAAATCACATTCAACTTCTCAGCTTGTTTCTAAAATGTTCCACACCCAAAGATGGCAACTAGAATCTCAAACAGGCATGGGCTTCAGAATTTTTTTTCCCCAAGATTAGCAAAACTCTACCTTGCTCAGACGATACCCTAGCATAGGCTGAGAAATACCTTAGTGAAAGGCAATAGTAAATACAAATAAAAGCAGATGTAAAATCTGAAATTCCCAAGTAAATAAAACATAATTGACACATAATACAAGCTCTTTGGTTTCCACACTGTTTGCTTTCCCATAGTGGATTATTTGGGGATTGATAAGATGGTGTCTTGATGCCTTCAGGAACTCCATTTATGTTACAACCCAGGTTCATTATACTGACTTTGTTGATGGTTTGACTCATTTATCACCTACCTTTATGTAAATGGCTTTTACTTGCATTCACCCTGATTCTGGATTATTCCCTTTAGAATCCCAAAACTAATCAATAAAAGTCACAGACCAAGACTTCTTATTCACTCCAAAAACAGCTTTATCCACCAATGACTATTAAATCACATAGAGTTGCCCTTTTATATATGGACCTATAAGTAAAAACTGCCATTCTGCAGACACACACTTATTCTTTAGAGATGCAACTTAAAGAAATTTACTAGAAAAGGCTAATCTATAGAACCAAATGGTAATGGAAAGGAAGAAATTTGATGTCTATGGTAGAAAAACCAAAATGCCACAATCCATATCAGCCCATTAAAATCTCCTTTGAGATTTAAAGACAGCTTGTATATGTAGGATTAATAGGACAGTTGAAGAAATCCTGAAAACTACAGCTTCTTCAGTTTATTTTGGACTAAACCTAGGTGGTATTTAGTATCCCCATCTAGCTGGTTATGCCAGGCACAAGATCACCCCATTCCTGACCATAGCCACCCCCCTCTGTCCACAATTTATTGAGGATCTAAAAAGAACTTTTGAGATACTATTATGTTAGCTGGAAACCATCTATTTTCAGTGATAGTAGGCTACAGTAGATTGGTAACATATGTCACCCAGGATCTCAGGTAGAATGAGCATTACTGATCAATTCTAGTAGATGAATCTATTAACAGAACTTATCCAAGAATCTGATTGACTTGAATTGGCCACTGCTCTCCACACATCTGATCCTATCCTATTTTCTTTAAGAATAAGAAGTTCCTCTACCTGAAGCTGAAAGTCCAATGTAAGTAGATAAATACTAACCCTAATTTACTCTGAACAAGAGAAAAAGGTATTTAAAAGGAGAATTATACATGTACCATGAGGGAGTTGGGACACTATTAAGAAAATTTCCCAGCCTAGCTCCCATAAGGAAACAAAATCACAGAATCTTGGAGTTGGAAGGGCTCCAGATGTTAACTAATCAAACCAATACCTAAATAGGAATCTTCTAAAAACAGGAGACAACAAGGTAGCTCAGGGAATAGAGCATAGGATCTAGAGTCAGGAAGACTTCAGTTTAATTCTGGTCTCAGACACTCATTAGCTGTGTGACCAAGAGTTAGCTGTTTAATCTGTTTGTCTTAAACCACTGAAGAAAGAAATGACAAACCACTCCAGTATCTTTGCTGAGAAAACCGCATAGACAGCATTGGCACGCTATGTTCCACAGAGTAACGAAGATTCAGACAAAATGAATGACTGAACAATAACAACAAAAAATGGCCATGCAGCTACTAATTAATGACTTCTGTTTAGAATCACTAATGCCCCAAACTTTTTTTCTTCTTATGAAGAATTGAAATTTTCCTCTTCACAACTTTTACCCAATGAAGAAGGATATGTCTTTTCATTGATAGTAAGTGCAGGACCCTTAAAAATAATTTTTCCGTAATTTCTGGTGGTTGTGACCTGGTCCTGTATCACCACCATAAAACAATACCATTTCTGTATAAAAAAAAAAGAAGAAAAAAGAAAAAGTCCACATGATGTAGTCATTTTTGTACTTCTCTGTCAACATATCATTTTCTGAATTTATGTAAATATTATTATTCATGGAGAGATTTTTACTACACTCTTGACTCTTAGTTATTCTTATTTTTAAACTTGTTCTTCTTATCTTTTTTGAATGGAGTTCAGGTAGAAGCACTCCTGGGATAAGTCACTATTTTACTATTATTCTTAGCACACTTAACGTGCTTCAGATAATTACACAGGTGAATGAAATAATTGCTTTTTCTAATTATAATTGTTTCAAGATCATAATCATTATCACATCCAAAACAGACTTCATTATCTATTCCCCAAACCTACCCTTCCTCTAAACATTCTTATTTCTTTACAAGATGCTCAGTTTTACACAGAGTTGAAAACTAGGAGTAATCTAGAATTCTTCCCTCTCTGTTTATTCCCCCTTCTCCAATTAGTTATCAGTTCCTGATCTACCTCAAAAGCATCTTTCATTTTTCTCTCCACCACAAAGCTCCTACCCTTATGCAGGCCATCATTACTAATTGTATTAGACTAGTACAAAGGTGGGGAACCTGTGGCCTAGAGGCCATATGTGGCTTCAAGGCTGCAGGTTCTCTACCACTGGGCTAGTGCAATAACTTCCCAGCTAGTATTCCTGCTACCAGTGTCTCTCTTCACCAATCCATTCTTCACTTTACTGATGAATTATTCTTCCTAAGGCATAGATGTGACCAAACCTTCATTGTCAATCCCTATTCCCTCTGAAATAGAACACAGCGTTTTGGCCTGGAATTCAAAGCTTGCTACAATCACTCACTTTTCTAGTCTTGTTTTATATGAGTCCTCTTCTTGTAGTCTGCTCTATCCAATTGAGTTCCCCAAACTGACCACTCTATCCCCTCCCTCTATGTATTCACAAGACACTCCTCTATACTCCCTCCTCATCTCTACCTCTCAAACTCCTCTTTCTTTAAGGCTCAATTCAGCAATATTTCCTTTATGAAACTTTCCTTGATCCTCTCATGTGGTGCGCTCACTTTTTGTTTTATACTTACTCATTTGCATGTTCTATGTCCCTTATAGACTGCAAGTTCCTTGAATGCAGGACTATTTCATTTTTGCCTTATGTACCCAGCACCTAGCACAGTGTCTTGTATATAAGAGCCACTTAATAAATGCTTGTTATGTTGTTAAATTGAATTATCTCTCTCATGTGTTCAGCTTGTATTTAGGGCTATCCCCAACAAAACCTAACTCAAGATATTCCAACAGTTCAGGCATGGAATTGGAATACAATGAAACATCTGTGGACTATTTAATAGTCTATAAAATGCTTACTTAGCAATAAAAAATAAATCCAACAGAGATACATGCACTTCATCTGTGGGTACCTTTGCCCCACCACCATCAGCCACATTAGAAAGCTATATTGACTCATACAGTAATAGGGATTCCATCAAGCCTAAGAACCTCTGATTCTTCATGGGCTGAGCCTCTTATGCTGCAGCCAGGAAATTGCCATCAACCACTGAAGGCCCTCTGTCTTAACCAGCCAAGATTTAAGGATGATTTCCCTGCCATCTTTAACAAGGGACTAACCCAGCCTATATGAAAGAAGTGTTGCCCTTCTGTAAGTGCATTTTTTACAGATAGTACTTTGAACCATAACCACACACAGTTTCTGGAATAATTGCTTAATGATGATTACTTTTGTTCATAGAGGCATAGATTGTGTGCCTTGAATGTATTGTCATACATGCAAAAGTTGTTATTAACAGCTTTTATTATATGTTATTAACATATAATTATAGAGCTCATCTGGTTGATTTTCCTCTTTCCCCACAAACTGCAGAGCGAACTTTTAAAGTATTTTCCAAATTGTTGAAAAAGTTTATCTGGTAAAGGAAAAATAAAGCTTCTATAAATGTGTATTTTCTTTTCCTTGCAAAATAGAACAAGATTAAAACAATGAAATTTAATTATATGAAATATGAATTGTGAAAAACTTTAAAGAATGCTAATTGAAGTGATTATACGATATCCTTTTTCTATATATAGAGGGCAGATAGTACTTTAGCAATATCATTATTTACTCCTACTCACTACTAAGTTTGGAACATGATACAGAGTTATATACCATTAAACATGTTAAAATCAAGACATTTGCAAATGGGTAAGCCCATTGTAATTTGGGCAGGAATTGTTTTAGGAAAGATTTTATAAAATAGTCCACTTAGACCTTTTAATTCCTAGGTTTAGAATTGTAACTGTACCTTTCCATTGCCTCGTTGCATGGTTGTGTCTAGGGAATAGCAATAGCTTATATTTACATGGTGCTTTAAGGTCTGCAAAATGCTCTGCTCACAACTTTCTGAGGCCAGTAGTACATTTTTTCATTTTCCCTGATCACAGATGAAGAAAGCAGGACCCAGAGATATAAAGTGACTTACCTAGAACCACACAGTCAGTGTGTCTGAGGCAGGATTCAAATTCAGTTTCCCTCACTCCAAGTCTAGCACTCTTACCATTTGGTTGCCAAAGAGTTTCTTGTATACTCAGGAGACTTCTTTGGCCATGGGTCTGCCACTATCTAGCTGTCAAATCATTTGATCTCTCTGGACCTCTATTTCCCCATGTGTTAGATGAGAAGATGGAGTGAAATCATCAATGAAACCACTTTTAGTTCTATTATTCAATGACTCAATTATACAACTAGCTTTTCTAGTATCTACTGAGTCTCTAGAGATTTCAATGTACGTTATAGTTCTTTCTCAGAAGATCTCAATGAAGATAACATACATATGTGCATTTTATACACATTAATTTGTTGTGGTTCAGTCATTTAGCTGTGTCTCACTCTTTTTGACCCTTGGACTATGCTGTCCATGGCATTTCTTGGCAAAGATATTGGAGTGGTTTGTCATTTTCTTCTCCAGTGGGTTAAGGCAAACGGAGGTTAAGTGACTTCTCCAGGGTCACACAGCTAGTAAGTGTCTGAGGTGGGATTTGAACTCAGGTCTTCCTGACTCCAGGCTCAGCATTCTATACACTGAGTCAACTAGCTGCCTTATTCATGTCTGTGTGTGTGTGTGTGTGTGTGTGTGTGTGTGTGTGTGTGTGTGTGTGTGTGTGTGTGTGTGTAGAAAAGACAGAGAGAGAGAGAGAGAGAGAGAGAGAGAGAGAGAGAGAGAGAGAGAGAGAGAGAGAGAGAATTTCATAACGGTGAGAGAGCTGGCTTGGAAGCCATGAAGGCTTGAGCGCAAGTCCCACCTCTGACACATACTGCTGTGTGACCCTGGGAAGGTCACTTATCCTCCCAATGCTCTAGTTGCCTAGAATCTCTAGAGGAAACTCTCTGAGTACAAATTTCAGAGAAAATACCAACATCCACAATAGAGAGAATTTCCTGTATCAATGAAATCAGAGATCAAGTTTCTACTCCTTTTTTTTTTTACACAGAGCATAAAAAACAATAATAGTCATTTGAAATAATTTTTGAGGCAATATGGGATATAGACTTGTGATTTCACTAACATAGCCTATACCAATGAAACCACAGTCCACTCCTTCCACACACACACACACACACACACACACACACACACATATATGTATATGTGTATATATGTATATATACACATATAATATATATATATACCTATATAACTTTGTGTATGGGTATGCATTTATTAACTTCATATTTATGTATGTATGTATGTATGTATGTATGTATGTATGTATGTATGTACGTATGTATGTATGCATTGTCTTCCCCAGTAGAATGTAAGCTTTTCACAAATAAAGATTATTGCCCTCTTAATACACGTATCCTCAGTGCTTAGAATATTGCTTAGAATGTAGCAGGTGCTTAATAAATATTTGTAATAGATGATAGATAGATCTTTGTGAGAAGGTAAAGTATTATCAAATGGTAAGATATAGATACAGATATATTTAATGTGTCATTTAATGTTAAAGTTCAAGAAGTTGAGAAAAGCAAAATATTTGTGGGTGACTAACACTTCTCAAGTCACATCAAATGGTTGACCACTCTGCCTGTGAAAGACAGAGAGTGCATAGAATAGAAGAGAGATGCTTGACATGAGAAAGATAAATTCTACTAATAACCTTTAATAAGCCACCCCTAAAATCCTTCAACACAAACCTCTGTTTCACTCTTGTCTTATTATCTATCTATAAACACTTTATTCAACATCTTATCTTTCCTAAAATGCAACTAAAAAACAAGATTCCTTCTTTACATAACTTAATTGTCAGCATCGCTCTTCTGACTGTCCTACCATCCTTAGATTATGTTTCCAAATGGTTTGTCTAATCCCTTTTCTGTTCATTCCAGTGAGTTTGATAATTCTATGTAATAGAGGACACCAGATAGTTTCATGGCTCATTATCTTATTGGAATTTGTATGGCCTTATTTCAAAATGTTTCATCTTGGACCATTCTGAACTTGTTTTAATAACATAATCCTTCCAGTCCTCTGAAAAATTCTATCCTCATTCTGCTTATTTAATACACCCTAATCCTTGAAAGGATCAAAAAAAAAATTGTACTCATCCACAGCATTGCTCATTTCCCAAACATTCTAAAATTCCATTTGCTGTTCAGTTGAGCCTTCTATGCCTTGTCTAAGAAGCATCAATAATCTACCTCAATGCCAGTATGGGCTACTCCATTCACTTAGAGCTTCAATGTGACAGAAGTTATCTGTTCAAACTGTATGGGGGAGTTCTGGGGGATGGGAAGGAATCATTCAGGTGCTTGGTGTCATCTCTTCCAAAACTTGCAAAGAAAATAGGACTCAATTTACCTAAAGGAAAATAAAATCAGTATTAATGTGTGAAAATATGCAGAATTGATAAATAGTGTTGACATTCATGTCTGAAGGTTCCTTGTGCCATGATAGTGCTATATGTAAAAATGTATCATCCTTTTAAAAAAAAAAAACAGAAATATCAAAACAAGGAGAAATAAGTGAAATATTTCACCTTGTCTCAGAAACAAAGCATTTCCCACAAGATAGGAGCAGCACTTGCTCGGCAAGATTTTAGAGTACAAGATGCATATGCACCTAATATACTTATACATATACATACATTTATATATGTATTTATACTTACTTTTATATATATATGTACATATATATGTATGTATGTGTGTTTGTGTATATACATACATATATGTGTGTGTGTGTGGGTGTGTATGTGTGTGTGTATATATATATATATATATATACACACACACACACACCTATTCAGTGTGGAATAGAACCTTCATAGCCATTTAACAGAATCCTTCACGCTGTCGTGCTCTTTGCTCTCATGCTGCCCCTTGACTACCTACACTATGGCAATCCATTGAGCATTTTTATAGGCTGTAACCCAACTTTGAGATTTCTGGCAAGAATTTTAGCCACTGTCCATACATACATACATACATACATACACACACACACACACACACACACACACACACACACATATATATATATATAGTATCTATAAAATCTCTTACAGCTCTATAATTCTATTCCTTTCTGACAATTAGTCAATAGACAGTTCTGACAAATAATCTCTCTGGATGTCTAGTGAGTTTCTGAAGATTCTAGTGTAAATTATAGACCTTTCTAATAAGGTTATGATGAAGATATGGATATACATGTGTATGCATATGTATGTACACATACATACATATATGTGTATATGAATACATGTGCATGGCGTACTTACATACATGTAGGTATACAAACTAACATATACATGCAGTATGGCATAGTGCCTCCATCTCCATTTTGTAGAATCCTTCCTCCTTTCATGCTTTTGACCTTATCTTGCCTTCACTGGGGCAGCTCCCTGAACCTTTTAATAGGCTTTAACCCAACTTAAGGATTTCCACTGCCTTCATGTCGAATGGAAGAAACCTTTAGGGTTGGGGGGGAGTGATAGATAGATAGATGGATAGATAGATAGATAGATAGATAGATAGATAGATAGATAGATAGATAGATAGATAGATATACAGATCTTTGTGAAAAAGTATTATCAAATAATAAGATATAGATACAGATATATTTAATGTGTCATTTAGTGTTGAACTTCAAGAAGTTGAGAAAAGCAAAATATTTGTTCAATAAGTGAATCAACTAACAAACAAGCAAACCACAAGCATTTATTAAGGGCTTACTAAGCAATGATTAAGCTCTACTATTTGCCAGCACTGAGATAACATATGAAAAGAATAAAACAAGCCCTACTCTCAAGGAGCTGGCATCTTTTAAATTATGCCAGGAAACTGAGCAGGGAAACAACCATACCTGGCTCAGAAAGTTCTAAATGACATATATATATATATATATATATATATATATATATATATATATATATATATATATATATATATATAATCTAAATATCTTATAGTATAGATTTTTTTCCACTCAAGTTCAGAGATTTCATCTATGTGGGAAATTCCCCATATATAAACTCCCTCTAATGATGTTAACTGGCAACTCATATATAACTTACAATCTTAGAGAACTACTTGTGCCGCTGA
The DNA here is from genome assembly GCF_003287225.1 of Phascolarctos cinereus. NCBI lineage: Eukaryota > Metazoa > Chordata > Mammalia > Diprotodontia > Phascolarctidae > Phascolarctos > Phascolarctos cinereus. Next base: position 406,523,130 of record NW_027555847.1, on the reverse strand, counting down.
GATTAAAGGATATTCCCAGATCACAGTCAGGAGCAGCTCTTGAACCCAGGTGCTGGGGCATGGAAAGATCACATTGTGTTGATCTAGTCTAGACTTAGTTCAGAACTATCTGGTTTTTAATGTCAATTTTGCCACTGATTTGAGGCATGCTCTTGGGCAAGACACTTAACTTTCTGGAGTTTCGGGGCTTTTTTTTACTTGACTAAGTAAAACAAATGATCAGATTGATAGCACAAAAGCACTTTGTCAAAATCAAAGATTATCGAAATGTGTGATTAAAGCTAATATGAATTCCCACTATCCCAACATTAAAGATTTATCTCTCTCTTTTTTTTTTTTTTGGCTAGGCAATATGGTTAAGTAACTTGCTCAGGGTCACACAGCTAGTAAGTGTTATGAGTCTGAGGCCAGATGAACTCAGGTCCTCCTGAATCCAGGGCCAATGCTCTCTCCACTGCACCACCTAGCTGCCCCATGATTTATCTCCCTTATTAAAAAGAGGATAATTTTTAACATTGTAATAACTCAACAGCAGGTTTGTCTCCTATTTAGAAAGTCAATATAGGGGCAGCTAGATGGTGCAGTGGATAGAGCATCAGCCCTGAGGTCAGGAGGACCTGAGTTCTAATCCAGCCTAATCTAACCACTTGACACTTACTAACTGTGTGACCCTGGGCAAGTCACTTAACCCCATTGCCTAGCCAAAAAAAAAAGTCTATAATATAGGCAACATAATTTTAGAAGGTTTAAAGTCATTCTGACACAGTTTGAAACAAAATACTATTGAACAATGTTTTGGACCATTTTAATGACCGACTTAAGTTAATATAACTACTACACTGATGCTTGATTAGTTTATTTTGAATTTATTTATTTATTAAAAAGGGGCTATTCCATAGCTAAATTTGACATACAACATGTGTTGAGTCCTTAGTATGTGCACAGTAAAATGCTGGGGCTACAAAAAATATATGTCTAATACACTTGAATCTAACAAGCATTGATCAAATGCTTACACAGTGTAAGGTGCTGTGACTACAAAGACAAAATGAAAGAAAACAGCCCCTACAAAGTCAACATTTCACCAAGGGATGAAACAGGCAATATATAAAGAAACGCATATGCTCTTCCCCGTCTGCTCAACAAACTTACAAACTGCATCCCTGTACAAAAGATTACACCAAGTCCCAAGTACTTTTTGAACTTATGCTCCTAAATGTATACCTTACAACTCAACACTCTATTAATTGATACAATTAGCTAAAAATAAAAACATTTACTGAAATGGAATAGCAAGGATGGTAGGAGCAAAATATTATTCCCAGAGACCTGAGATGTACTCTCCCACAAATACACAAAATAGCAGAGGGAAGAGTGGTCACCTTTATGAAGTATTCTAATAAAGAAACACACCATTAGGAAATACGTGAGGCCAAGACAACTCATACCTTCAAAACTTCAGGACCCCAATGTCTTTTCTCATTTTATGGTGTCCTCACTCTGCTTCTTTCTTGCCTGCAGCATCTATGCTGGGCTGGTCATTCAGCTGAGATCCTTGGGCCCTCTCCTCTCTACAGGTTAACTCCCAACTTTCAGGGTTCTCTCTCAACTTCTCTCACCAGCATATTGGACTCTCAGTTTCACTCTGCTCAACTGGGAAGTTGGTGGAGCTATATCTTCCCTCCTCTTGTCAAATCCTATTAGAAGTATCCCAAAGAGCTGACTGGTTTGACTCACAGATCCTCCTATCTTAACTAATCCTTTAGATCACAAGTACCCTGTTGACAAAGCTAGCTGGTTTTTATACCAGGATGCAGCTGGGCTTTCCACTAGCCAACAGTTTTCTACCCCACAATTCTATCACATTGATGGAGAAACATCTTCATAAAGGAGCAAGGAAACTCCCATGTGATCAATGATCATTCATGTGCTAATGATTTGCAGATGTATATATTTAGCCCTAGTTTCTCTTCAGAGATTCAGTCTTACACCTCTACCATTGCCTATTGAACATTGACAACTAGATGCCTCATGGTCATCTCAAAATCAACCTGTTGGTAATAATAATAATAATAATACAACTAATAATAATAATAACTATATTTATGTAGCACTTACTATGTACCAAAGTACTAAGCATTTATAATTATTATTTTATCCTCACAACTACCCTGAAAGGTAGGTGCTATTTTTCCAGATGAGAAAACTGAAGCAAATAGAAGTTGTGAGTTGCTCAGGTCATGCAGCTAATAAGTGCCTGAGAATGCACTTGAACTCAGGTCTTCCCAAACTCCAGTCCTGGTGCTCTATCCACTTCACCAAGTAGCTGCCCTAAACTGATTATCTTTCCATTTAAACTAACCACCTTTTTGGACTTCCCTGTTACTTTCAAGGGTATTGCCAAGCTCTCAGTCACTGAGATGCTCATGTCATCCTCTACCCTTCATTCTCCTTCTCACACATTCCTTTATACTTTCACAAATATTTCTCATACAAGACCTTTTCTTTTCATTCATCCACCTACTATTCTAATGTATGTCACATTATCCCTCAACTAGATTATTGCAATAGCCTTCTTCCTGATCTCCCTACCTCAATCCTCTTTATACTCAATTTCTTTCTCTATATAACTGCCAAAGTAATTTTACTAAAGCAAAAGTCTAAACATGTCACTTTCCTACTCATTAGATTCAAGTGGTTCCCTACTGATTGTAGGATAAAATATAAACTTTTTTGTTTACCTGTTAAAGCTCTGTAAGATATTAATTTTTAGTTCTTTGAAGATTATTATATTCCATGTTTTGCTGCCATGCAGCAAAACTGGTAGAATGTTGGTACTTAAAGATGCACCTTTGCATCAATGAAAAGCTTGGAATTATTAAAAGAGCTTTGCAATATCTTGAAATCAACACAGCCCACAATCCTCCTTGTTCAACTTTGGACCAAACTCACCATTCATGTAGATGAATGGTAAGTCCAAATTTCTCTTTGTGAAGATGGATCTCTTCCAGGAGACTCCATGCTGTTCTGGAGTTTAATGCAATCAGCACAATGCCACCCACAAATTAAAGCATCTGAAGAATACCACCATCCTCAGAGAATTCCTCTTCAGCTTGGACCCTTCACCAATTGGACATGATGATAGCAAACACTTTGATGAGTATACAGCTCTTTGTTTTATACCTCACATAATGTCTAAAGTCAGAGTATCATTGAACAGATATATTTCTGTTGCATTTTTCAAGGAATCTTAAGTGATCATGTTCTATGGATGAAAGACACATTGCTGACAAACAGCCGGTAAGCAGCATTTTGCTTTACCAAATCAAATATTTTTTTCATAATCAAAAAAAAAATAATTGCAGTTGGACACTAAACTATCCATGTCTTTCAACTATGAAATCATTAAGATATAATCTCCTGTTGAACATCACTTGTGGAAGCCTGATTATTTCCTACTTATCAAGGAAGGATAACCCTCATCAAGGATTCCCTGGATTTACACAAAGATAATTTGTAAAGATGGAAGTTTAGGCATATAGATAAACCATAGATACAGACATCTGTCCACTAAAAATTATTACACTAAATTACCATAATATCAAAGTTGGAATGATGCTCGAGGAAGATTGTTCATTTAAGTTGGAACTCCCCCAGTCAAGGCTGGAAAAAATGAGTGGAGACTTAGAGCAACAGGCTTAACTGCCTATCAAATACCCCAACTTACATTCAAACAGAGGAAGTAAAACATTAATGGACATTCAACTGCAATTTTCACACTTGACCTAAGACTGTTACTATGGGAGATTAGAGACAGTGGTAAAAAGTCAAGCAGAGAGTTCTTCCATAATTCATTCAGAATTTATCCAAGTCAGATTTTGAAGGGAAAAAAATGAAGCTTATATCTCCTTGGCTATGATTCTTGAATGAGAACAGTCATTAACTTCCCAACAGATAAGTAGTCAAAGGATATAAACAAAAGTTCTGAAAAGAATCACAAACTATTAACAACCATAGGAAAGAATGCTTGAAATAATTGATAATGAGATGAAAACCAAAACAATTCTGAGGTTTCATATCACACCCTGCAAGTTGGAAAAGATGATAAAAGATGGGAAAAGTCAAAGTCGGAGAGCTTATGAAAAGATAACTCATTCTTGGCAGAGTTATGGATCAGTACAACTATTTTGGAAATCAATTTGAAATTATGAAAAGAAAACAGCAAAAAAAATGTCCATACGCTTTGACCACAACCAGGCTTATACCCTAAGGAGGCCATTTTTAAGAAAAATATTCCCATATATACCAAAAATACATATAGCACTTTTTTTTCATGATAGTGAAGTAATAGAAACAAATAGATCCCCTTTGAATGGGAAATGACTGAACAAATTGTGGTGTGAAAATGCACTGGAATATTACTATGCTGTAAGAAAGTATAAATATGAAGAATATAGAGAAACGCAGAAAAACTTACATGAACTGATTCAGAGTGAAGTAAGCAGAGCCAAGAAAATAACATACAAAATAACTACAAAAATATAAACAGGAAGATCAACCACAAAACAGTTAAAATTGAATAATGTAAAATTACAAAAAATAAATCTGGCTCCAAAAAAAGGATATGAGAAGACACTCCCCTCCTACACCTTTGCAGAGGAGTGGGAGGTCCACAGGTGCAGAACACTGCACATATTTTTAGATATTTTTATGTATATTATCAGTTCTACTGATTGTTTTTGCTTTTGTTTCTTTAAAATATTGTTTGGTTTATGAAATGACTCTCTGGGAAGGGAGAAAGGAGTATTGGTTGAAATCTTAGCATTGAACAACTATATATCATTAAAATTTGTTTTAAAAAAAGAGCAATCATCTTCATCCAAGCAATCAATTTCAAGTGTAGTGATGTCCTCTGACAATTCAGGTAAAGGGTGCAAGGCTTCATTAGAGCCCTTCCAACGGCTCTCACAAAAACAACAGAACTTTTGTTCAGGCCAGCCCAAAATAAACACCTATATTTGGAGCAACACAAACTCCATTTTTCATTCCTTTCTTACACTAACTGCCTTTTAAAAAAGTGATACTATGCCAGTAAAAAGCTTTTTACCACCATTTAAATAGTTCTATCTGTAAGCAAATACAATCTCTAGGCATTCCTCATTACAAGTACAGATTACACTGAATTTATATCAACATAAATCATTCTACTATGTTAGCCTATTTATACACAGAAAACATTTTGGGAATATTGAGAAATCCAATTAATCATAATAACCGCCTATCAGGTTACATATGTAAATTGCTTCAAAGATTATTTTCATTAAACATACTAGTCCATGACTTGCTTGAGAAGGCAGCTTAAATTGACTATAATGTACTGATTTTAGCATAGTCTGATTTTAGTGGCATAATTGTGGACAATTCTATACCAGTCAGCACTTAGATAAATTATACTTCTGCAAAACAGAGATAGTGGAGTCATTACAAGCAGAAAGTCAACAACTTCATCTAAATTACATTTGCAAACTTAAACTGAGTTGCTTTAAAAAAAAAAAGGAAAAGAAAACTGAAGAAATACATGCTGTGGAGCACTGAATAAATCTCTGAATGACATAAGCCGCCAAGCCTCTAGTTCTACAGAGTAAGACCAAATGTCAGGTCCTTCCCACATAGCTTTGCTTTCCTCTGCCATTTGAATACAAGTCAAAAGTTGCTTTCAGTGTGGAAACTCCTTATGCCAATGAGGATCAAACACTACTCTGCAACATGGAGTCTCAGCCAGTTGTCTAGGACACTGAAGTTTAAATAACTTGCTTGTGGTCACACAGAAAATGTTTGTCAGAGGCGACACCCTCTAATCCAGGTCTTCAATAGAACTTTGAAATGTTTAAGTCAAATCTGCTCATCAAGCTAATCAAACCATTAAATTGACAGTAGAATATGTGTAAGGCACTGTAAGAAATGCTATAGAGAAATAAATGAATTATTATAAGGTCCTTGCCCTTACCCATAAGAAGCTTATGGCCTAAGATGTAGAGAAAAAAAAGGGAAAGGCACACAAATAAAGATATTGACAAAAGATAGGTCTGATAGAGGAAAGGAAACCCAAGTAAAATGTTTGAAAAATTTTGAAGAGGGAAAAATCGCTCGGCACAAGAGTCGATAGGGGAGAGTAGAACAAAGGAGAAGGAAGGCTATGAAGCATTTTTCTGTGAAGAAGAGATAACATCTTAGTTAAATAATCCTGGAGGGGAAAAAAAAGGATTTCAACAGCCAGAGATGTGGTAGAGAGAAGCTATTCCACTTGCAAAAACAATGTTATCAAAAGCATAGAGATGAGAGAAGACAAGACAAGGATAGGTTATTGATTAATGGGAACACAGAGTTGGTGAAGGGGAATATTTGAGATAAGACCCTCAAATTATGGAGTACCTCAAGTGTCAAGTGCCAAGATCAAGAGTTTTAACATTATCTGGTAGCCAGTTGGTAGCCACTGAATGATTTTGACTAAAAAAGAGTGTCAAAATTATAATTAAGCACAAGGAAGATATTAACTAGGAAATCTATGTCCAAAAATGATGACTACCAAACATGTATTAACGCCAAGGGATTAGACATGAATAGCCATTCTGATACATAGATATCCATAGGATGTTAAAAAAAAAAAACTAGAGGAAGGCCTCAATTGCATACATTAAATCCTCTACTAAGGCCTTATGGGGATGAAGTAAACAAGAATTGCACAGAATGAGAAAGTATAAGTGAGTTGCACTGGAATAGTTTGAAGAAGTATTTTTATTGGTAAGATGATGAATCCAGCGAAGAATTGAAGTGAGCTTACTATTGTTTTATTGGCTGCTATATCAAATGAGATGATATATGCTTTGCAAACCTTTAAACTGCATAAATGTTAGCTATTATCAATTATTAATATTGGGGAATTTGTAATAAGTTGTAAATTCTGGTTCCTTTTCACAATTATTTTCTAGTTATGTGTAGTTTTTTAATTAGCTTTTTTAAAAAATACAAATGAAGGCAAGAATATACATTTATCTTTCTTACCTATCCACCTTTAGTGATCTAATATATTTGTTTTCCTTTCAGCTTTGTGTTATCTGCAAATTTAATAGACATGCCAACCTTTATCCAAGTTATTGATGAAAATGCTGACTAGGACAGGACCAATTACAGAATTGGGCAGCAATCCACTGGAGATATTCCTGAAGATTGATATTGTTCCATTAATCAACACTATCTCCAGTTAGCCAACTAGTTCTATATCCATTTAACTGTATTATCTTCCTTTCAATCTTTTCCACAAGAATATCATCAGATTCTTTGAAATATAGATATACTCTACACATGAAATTCCCCTAATCTTCTAATCTAGTCATTATGTCAGAAAAAAAAAAAGAAATTAAGCTACGATTTCATGACTTTTTCTTATTGAAAACCTTCTGGGAAGATGATCAAATGAGAGAGAGCAGTTTTGCCTTAGCTCCTTTATATTTTTCCCTACAATGAGTGATAAAAAGTGCCAGATAGATTGTGATCAAGAAAACAAATCTCCCAAAAGCCACACTAGGACACTTTTCCAGCCCACAGCAGATTAGGAAGATATATGGAACTGCCTGTGGACTCTGAGATGGGGGCTAGCCAGGAAGACAGACAAGCAGAAGCAGCGATCTGTGGCAGAGACACCAGAAAAGTGGAGCAGTCCAGTAGACATTGAGAGCTATGCTGAGATTCTAGAGGACCTTTATACTATATAGTACTGGGAGCAGTAATAGGTTCCATGTGGCAACTCTGTTGCTTTTACTCATTTCCAGGATAGTTTCAGGGCAGAGAAAAGTGGCCATGATCACAAGGAAGCAGGGAACCTACCTGTGTAAGAAGCAAGGAACAAGTTCCAGAACCATAGCTGTGTGGCTGTGAACCCAAGATCAGAGTAGGAATTCAGCTCTAACCTTTAGCCCTGTCCCTAAATCCGTGGTGGAATAAATCAAAGCAGAAGACAAAAACCAAAGAGGAACCAGAAATTCAATCACTTTGAACTTGCAAAACCACCCAACAGGCTAACTATGACCAAGTCCAATAGCAGCCTGTGGTAATTTCCATTACACACAAACCAATAGACTCAAATTGGGTCAGGAATTCATAGAACAAGAGGACAGTCAAGAGACTTCTTCACAAATCACAACACTTTGGAAGCACTAGGAACTTACAAGCCTCCAGACTGAGCTATGAAAGCAGCAGAAGTATATAAAAGGCTAAAGTTTAAGGCAGACTCTCTTTGTTCCCCTACACCACCCAAAGGAAAGCAGAGATCAAAGTGAAGTCTGAAGTGAAGAGGGAGGCTGCAAAAATTATCTAACAAAAAAGGATTTGATGATAAAATGCCGTTACAAGCTCAAGACACAAACACAGAATACAATAGAGTAAAAGTATCTACAATCAAAGCCTCAAAGAAAAATACAGATAGACAAAAGCTCAAAAAGAATTCCCAGAAGAGTTAAAGAAAGTAATAAAAAAGTGAAAGAAAATTATTTTAAAAATCAAATAAGCATGATAGAGGATAAATTGGAAAAAGAATTGAGAACTATGTAAGAAAATTATGAAAAAGAGATTTAACATCTTTGTAAAAGAGGTACAAAAAATCAGGAAGAAAATAACTCCTTAAAAATCAGAATTAGCCAAGAGGAAGCTAATGATTGCATGAAACACTAAGATATAATAAAACAAAGTCAAAAGACAGAAAAATATAATAAAATATGATCTCATAGGGAAATACAAATAGATAAGGAGAGATAATTTAAGGATTATTAGACTACCTGAATGCTATTTTTTTTCTTTTTTGATGAGGTGTTTGGAGTTAAATGACTTGCCCAGGGTCACCCAGCTAGTAAGTGTTAAGTGTCTAAGGCTGTATTTGAAGTCAGGTCCCCCTGACTCCAAGGCCAGAGCTCTATTCACTGAGCCACTAGCTGCCCCTCTAAATGTTATTTTCTAAAATGGCCTAGACATCATTATTTCAAGGAATTATGAAGGACAACTGCCCAGATATCTTAGAACAAGAGGGCAAAGTAAAAATTGAAAAATCCAACATTCCTGAAACACCAAATTGAAAACTCCCAGTAATATTGTATCCAAATCCAGAACTCTCAGGTCAAGAAGAAAATATTGCAAATAGCCAGAAAGAAACCATTCAAATACCGTGGAGTCAAAGTCAGAATCAAAGATATTGCAGCTACCACCATAAAGCAGCATATGACTTGAAATGTGATATTCTGAAAAGCAAAAGAGCTAGGATTGCAATAAAGAATAATGTCAGCAAGCAAAACTGAGTATAATCCAGGGCAGGGAGGAGGGGGGTTATTTAATGAAATAGAAGATTTTCAATAATTCCTAATGAAATGATTGGGACTCAGTTGAAATGCTGACGTTCAAACACAAAACTCAAGAGGAGGATAAAAAAGTAATACAAAAGAAGAGGAGGGAAGGAGAGGAAGAATGTGGAAAATTCTCCCACATAAATGGGGTTCACAAGGAGGAGTTTACACTTTGGAGGGGAGGAGGGGAAGGATTGGGCAATACATGAACCTCACTTTCATTTGAACACAATGCATGGACCTCACTTTCATTTGAACTGGTTCAAGGAAGGAAGAATATACATACACAAGCAGTAGGGTACAGAAATTTATCTTACCCAACAAGGAAGTAAGAGTAAAAGTGTCTAAGAGAAAGGAGGGGTGACAAGAGTTAGGGTATATTAAAGAAGGCTATTGTCAGAAGTTTAAAAAAAAATACTTTTGCGGGTATGAAGAGAAAAGGTAAGTTATAAGAGGATAGGATGGAGGAAAATACAGAGTTAGCAATCACAACTGAACTCACCCAGAAGATATAAAATATTTGTAGGATAAATTAGAAACAGAATCTAAAATCTATTATTCATAAGTCTCTGGAGGTGGATAGCATTTTTCATCATAAGTTCTTTGGAATTGTCTTGGATCATTGTATTGCCAAGAATAGGTAAGTTATTCACAGTTGATCAATGTACAGTATTGCTGTTACTCCTTCACATTTTTTTTTCATTGAGTCCCTTGACATTATCAGCCTTTAGTTCTTTTTTTTTTTTTGGTAATTTGATTGGTATGTGTGGAATACATAAATTAATTTAGATAGAATTGTCATTTTTATTATATTGGCTTAGCCTACCTATGAGGAACTAATATTTCTTCAATTGTTTAGTTTCAATTTTATTTTCGGGAAAAGTGTTTTATAATTGTTTTTTATGTAGTTCCTGGGTTTGTCTTAGCAGGTAAACTTTGAAGTATTTTATATTGTCCACAGTTATTTTAAATGTAATTTCACTTTCTATCTCTTCCTGCTTGTCTTTTTTGGTCATATATAGAAATGTTGATGTGAAGGTGCCATGTCAGCTATTCCCATTCAGTTTTCTCCAGTTTCTTCAGTTTTCTCATATATAACTTTTAAAAAATTCTATTCATCTCCTTAATTTTTTTCTTGTTTGTTTTATAGTTAGATCATGATTTCTACCCCTTCGTTTTTTTTTAAACTCAGCTAAAACGTTCCATTCCAGGCCTTTATTTTTATTTTCTGTGTGCCTCTCTGTTTCAAGTGTATTTATTGTAAAGAACATATTGCTGGATTTTGATTTTCACTCCATTCTGCTATCCACTTCCATTTGATGGATAAATTCATCTGGGTAACATTCAGTTATGATAAATAACTGTGTATTTCCTTCCTTCCCATTTTTCCTTGTTTATCTTTCTGTCTTTCTCCTTCTACCCTGTCCTTCCTCAAAAGTCTGTTTTGTTTTAAACCAATGTGTACTATAATCTGCTCTCCCTTCTATCAGGTCCCCACCCCTTCTAAGAATTGTGGTTAGGCCGTCAGCCAATTCACATTTTTCGATGCTTTGCATGCAGCTGTTTTGACCTTGTTGTCTTCTGAGTGTGTGCCTTTATCTTCCCTCTCACCATAATAACTTTCTTTGATCAAGTTCTTTTTTGTTGCTTGCTCATCTTTCTAGCCTATTTCTTGATCTTTAACCTTACATTAAATTTGGTCTCTGCTGACAGGGTGGAGGAGGCACTATCCCAAGACCTTGTTTGCTGCTGTTTTCAGAGCTAGCTCTGGGGGCCAAAGGGATATAAAAATGTGCATACTCTTTGACCCACCAATACCACTTCTAGGTCTGTAACCCAAAGAGATCATACAAATGGGAAAAGGACCCATAGGCACAAAAATATTCATACCAGCTTTTTTGTGGTGGTCAAGAATTGGAAATTGAGGGGATGCCCATCAGTTGGGGAATGGCTGAACAAGTTGTGGTATATGAATGTGATGTAATACTACTATGCTATGAGGAATGATGAGCAGGCAAACCAGAAAAGCCTGGAAAGATTTGAATAAACTGATGCTGAGTGAAGTGAGCAGAACCAGGAGAACATTGCATGCAGTAATAGCCACAATGTTTGATGACTAACTTTGATAGATTCATCTCCTTAGCAAATCAAATCTCAGTTGAAGGGAACCAAGACAATTCCAAAGGATTCATGATGGAAAATGCTGTCCACATCCATAAAAAGAACTATGGAGTCTGAATGCAGATAAAAGCATATTATTTGTTCTGTCTTCTTTTTTTTCTGTTTGTTTCTTCTTTCTCATGGTTTCTCCCATTGGCTCTAATTCTTCTTTACAACATGACTAATGTGAAAATAGCTTCAATATGAATGTATATGTACAGCCTATATCAGATTGCATGCCATATTGGGGTGGGAGGAGGGGAAAGATGGGGAGATAATTGGGAACTCAAAATCTTATGGAAGTGGATGTTGAAAACTAAAATAAACAAATAATTTTTTAAAAAAGAAAAGATTTTGTTCCCCTGTAGCCATAGGCACTAGCTCTCCTCCTGGTCCTGGTAGTGTGACTAGGTCCTCCACGCCCCTATAGATGCAATTGCTAGTGTTCCCCTCTGTTTTGGAAAGGAAGCCAGGGTTCCTACTTTTCTGTGAGCAACCACAAGCATTCTCCTCCACCCTTTGTACACAATCTTCCCTCTGTTCCCCTGTGGAAGCTCTTTTTGATCCTGGGACTGTGACCCAGAACTGTGTATGAGAAATTCAACAGGGTCCTGGACCCAGCTCCAGCAAAGAGTCCCCTACAATTTCTTTCTGACCATTGTCTAATAATACACCCTCTTTTTTCATCAGTGGGCTGAGAGCTCCAGAAGCTACTACTATCACTAATGCAGCCTTCTTCCCGTCCTGTGCGGGCTGCCTGACACTTATGCCAAAGGTCTGTTCATTGTTCCAGGCTTGACCACGACCCTGGTGAGACCAACCTTTTCTATCAATCTCCTAAATTGCCTTGGGCTAGAAAATTGCTTCATCTGATCCTTTTTTTGGTTTTGAGAATCCAAAATTTGATTTGAGGAATTATTTTAGATTTGTTTGGGGCAAGGAGGAGCTCAGCTAAATGCTTTTTGACTCCACGCTCTTGGCTTTGCCTTCTTCTAAATCACTGTTGACTAGAGAAATGCACCAACTCTGAGGTACAAACTCGCAGCCTATCAGACTGGCTAAGATGACTGAAAAGGAATATGACAAATGTTGAAGGGAATGTGGGAAAATAGCTACACTAATGTTCTGTTGGTAAAGGTCTGAATTAGTCCAAATTCTAAAAAGAAATTTGGAATCATGCACAAAAAGCTATTAGACTGTTCCTACCTTTGACCCAGCAACAATGTTACTAGGCCTATACCCCAAAGGGATTAAAGAAAAAGAGAAAGAAGTTATATGTAAAGATATAGCTATAGATAGATCAGCTCATTTTGTGGTGGCAAAAAATGAGAAACTGAGTGGATTTTCATCAATTAAGGAATGACTGAACAAGTTATAGAATATAAATGAGATGAAATACTATGTGCTATAATAAATGATGAAGGGTTTGATTTCAGAAATACCTGGGAAGCTGAGAATCTCATGCTGAAAAGGCTGAGAGCCTCTCATGCCCTCTCATCCTTACGGGTGACACCTGGCCTATACGTTTTATCACTAATAAACTTTTCCTCTGTCTGAAAAAAAAAATACCTGGGAAGACTTATATGAACTGATACCCAACTCTGCTATACGCGAAGGGTAATCAATGAGTCTGGTTGGGTTGTGGAAAGGTTTGGATCTTTGATTCAAAACCATCTTTAGATAGGGACAATGCCTTCACTAGCTCTCAGATATGGTATAGACATTGGAATGTACAAGATACAATGAGGCCAACATTCAGAGAGTATTATCTGAATGATCAAGAGCTTATGGGGAAGGCTTCAAAATTAAAGATATTCTTAAAACTGATTCTCCCTCTCCTTTCCTTCCTCTCAGTTTCTATCTCTCTGTGTGTCTCTGTGTCTTTGTCTCTCTTTCTGTATCTGTGTCTCTGTCTCTGTCTCTGTGTCTGTGTCTCTGTCTTTCTCTGTCTGACTGTCTATATGTCTCTCTCTCTCTCTCTCTCTCTCTCTCTCTCTCTCTCTCTCTCTCTCTCCTCTCTTTCTCCCTTCCTCCCTCTCCCTCTCTTGTCCTCCTCTTTCCCCACCCTTTCCCTATTCCTCTCTCTCCTTCTAACTATACTACTTCTCTTCTCAGCTTGTCTGCCTCTCTTCACTCTTTCCCTCGTTTGACTTGAGGAATAAACATCAGCTCTGTCCTTTTCATCTCTTCTTTGGTGGACATGTGGTAGTACAGTCTGGGCCTAGATAAGAATTGTAGTCTTTTTCTACTCCCTTTTCCGTGAAAACATGTGTTCCTATAGCTTTAGCATTCTTGTTAAGAATTCTATTTTGTTTATAGAAGTGACTTTTGTGATATACTTTGTATGTTTATATTGATCTAGAAATTTCTCTCAAAGTCTGTATTCTTTCTAGTTCTTGTAACATATTTCTCCTCCTCCCCTATAATTATCATGTTTTGTGGGGTTCAGACCGCCAACATCCTAAATCTCACTGCCAAAAATATTCAAAGATACTAGTTAGGAAAGGGAAAGGAAGATCAGCTCTATACCCAAATCCCTTCTCAGAAAATCCTGACTTTAACAGTCATGCCTGTCCCATTTACTCTTATTTCTCAAAGATCACAATTATCAAATTTTCTCAGATCTTGTAAAGCAATTCCTCTGGGTCAGGTGATTTAAACTTATCGAGGACAGAGAGATGCTTTCTTTCTATCTTCTTTCTCATATTGGGGACCATTGTTTCTAGTCTTACAAACTTGATTATTCTCATTGTAAAGCAAACAAAAACAAACTGGTGTTGTAACATTCTGCCTTTTTTCATTTGTCTGCTACATTTCCCCATCCATATCAAGCATCCCAGCCATTCCTGGACCTTCCTCTTGTCCCTAAACTAGCTTAAACAAAACCTTCTCCACAATCTTTAAAATTGTTCTCAAACCTCAGCTCATGCTGACTTTTATTCCTTCTGACACTTCAGGTCTATGATATTCCTTTACACTTCTCCAATTTCTTGTATATGCCCTTTGGAATCCCATGTTGGTCAGAGAGCTCCCTATTTAACTAAACTGATCTCCATTGTGCCTGATGGGCTTTCAGATCTTCTGAAAATGAAGAATTATATAAGAGAAAAGCTGCCCAGTGATTTCCACTGAGATGAGGCTATTTTCACAACCTATCTATCCTGACAAGATAAGGAGTAATATTCAATTCTGTAATCCACACAAATGATTCCATGGTGAAAATATAGGTCTTTTTACATGCTTGAAACAGAAGAAGAAAATTGAAATATACTTGGGGGGGTGGGATTTGATAAGTTTTGTTGCTTAAGATGAAGCTGATCCTGAACCAGATTAATTTTTACAGAGTTGACACTGGATTTCTTTCTCTGATAATAAATTTAAATTATGTATTACACTATTCTGGGAAGAAAAATCTATTTGCTTGTCAGTAATACACATTATTATTATTTGCAAGACAGCCTCTTGGGGTCAAATGGTAATAGGATCCAACAATCCAAAATCCATTGTATAATTGCATCACACAATTGCAGTGGATATTCAGTAGATTAAAATGAAGCAATGCATTAGCAGAGATATTAAATCATGATGGAGGCTTTATTTTGCCTAGTGCTCATCTGATTTTTTAAATATAAAAAAAGCCAAATCAGAGACCACAAAAACACAGTC
Organism: Phascolarctos cinereus; assembly: GCF_003287225.1. Lineage (NCBI taxonomy): Eukaryota > Metazoa > Chordata > Mammalia > Diprotodontia > Phascolarctidae > Phascolarctos > Phascolarctos cinereus. The sequence continues at coordinate 406,507,915 of NW_027555847.1, read as the reverse complement.
AAATAGACCCAAAACAACTCTTGGGAAATGAAGAAACAATTTTTTTAAATCATCTTTTTTTTTAATTTAAACTTATACTGGATCAAAATTTTTGTTTGATGGATTCTATAAATTAATATACACATTGAATGGATGCTTCCCAATAGGCAGTGATTAAGGTGTAGCTTTGTCTAATGTGAACCATATATAGAAATGAGGTAAAAGTGAGTACTAAGTGAGGTAGAAAATAACCATGATTAGTCATCAAGTAATCTGTCCATATATCAAGTCATTTAACTTCTCCCTGCCTCAGTTTCCTCATTTGTAAAATGTAGATGATAATGATAGCAGCTGTTTCCCAGGGTTGTTGTGAGGATCAAATAAGACAACATATGTAAAGAGCTTGTGCTATATAAATGCTAGTTTGGTTTTCTTTTATTATTCAAGGGACTAGACACTTGGCAAAATCCTTTTATAGAAGGAACACTGGACTAGTAACCTGAAGACTTAATTGTTTCTTTCACTTACTAATAGTATGACTTCAGTCAAGTCATTTCACAGCTCTGAGCCTATGACCCTCAGTTTCCTTCACTGAAAAATGGGGGACTTGAGAGGAATTCCAAGCTATTAATAGTCTTACTGTTTGTAGACCTATGAATTAGAACAGTCACTCTCAAAAGCAATTTGAAACTATGTTCAAAAAATAACTAAACAGAGCATAACCTTTGACTCAGTACTAGGTCACTAAGATTTTTTAAAAGCACATCAAAAGAGATTTTAAAAAGCAGGAAAGGGCTTTCATGTGGGAAAAATATTTACAGCAGTTCTTTTTATAATTGCAAAGTACTACAAAAGTTGCCTATCAGTTGCAAAATAGTTGAATAAACTATCATCTATCAATCAATAAACATTTATTAAATGCCTACTATTGCCATAGCTTACTAGGTGTGTGACCCTGGGCAAGTGATTTAACTCTGTTTGCCTCAGTTTCCTCATTTGTAAAATGAGTTGGGAAAGAAAATGGAAAATTACTCCAGCATCTTTGCTATGAAAACCCAAAGTGGGATCACAAAGAGTTGGACATAACTGAAACAACTGAACAACAGCAAATGTGCCTGGCACTGGCTAAGCACTAAGAGTAAAAAAAAAAAAAGGCAAAAGACAGTCTCTGTACTCAAAGAGTTAACAATCAAATTGCAGAGACAGCATGAAAATAAATATGTACAAACAAGTTATTTACAGGATAAATAGGAAATAATTAACGGAAGGAAGGCACTAGACTTAAGAGGAGTTGGGGAAGATCTCCTGTAATTGGCATTTTAGTTGGGACTTAAGGGAAGCCAGGGAAACCTGTACACAAAGATGAGAAGGGAGAACACATGAAAGTAATGGAAACTATTTTGTTGTAAGAAATTATGAAAGGGACAATTTCAAGGCAATTTAGGGAGATATATGAATTAAAGCAGAATGAGTGAGCAGAAATAGAACAATTTGTAGAATAACAACATTGTAAAGTCAAACAATTCCAGCCCCATGACCCCTCAGTTCTTTTCCATGCCATCATTCCTAGACTAGCTACACTCTCTTCCCTTCCTCAATTTGATTGATGAACCATATGAAATCTGCTGTTGTTCAGTCATTTTTCAGTCATGCCCAACTCTTTGTGACCCCATTTGTGGTTGTCTTGGCAAAGATACTTGAATGGTTTTCCATTTCCTTCTCCAGCTCGTTTTACAGCTGAGGAAAACTCATTCTTCACACATCAACAGCTAAAGGAGATGAAATATTTTCAAAAGAAAAATTATGAATAATAACTAATCACATAAAATGTGTTATTGTTTACTTATAGTGAGAAAAATAGCAATTAAAGCAACTCACACCATGCAAATTGTCAATAAAAGAAAACAAGAAAGGTCAATGTTGGGAGTGGAAGGCTACAGGAAGATAGGCATGCTGTTGGTGGGTGTGTAAAGTGACTAAACCATTTTGGATTACAATTGGGAATTAGACAATAAAAGTTACTAAAATGTCCCTGCTTTTGCCCCAGCAATCCTACTATGATATATATACTTGGGATGGGGATGAAGAGAGAAGACAGAGGGAAGAGGAGAGGGAGAGCAAGAGGGAGGATAGGGAGAGGCAGAAACAGAAGAAGAAGGACCCACCTAATTATAAAAGTCTGGACTGGGCATTGGATGGGGAAGAATTATGATGAGTCTCTTCTAACTATAGATAATTAATAACAGTGTAATGGTCATTATATTATCTTTTCCCTTTCCTTTTCAAAGAGGGAAGAGGTCCCAAGAGAAGAAATATAATCATTATTGCAGATTGGATGAACTCACTTATGAAAGCAAAGAGGGTAGCAAAATAAATCAGAATACAAAAGTCAATCATTTATTATTAGAAGAAACATTTAAGACATAGTTGAAAGGTAAAGTTAAAAATGAAAGATTTGAGTAGAATTTGTTATGCATCAGCAAGTTCCAAAAAATAAAAACAAAAACTACAGATACAGTGATTTTTATCTCAAGACAAGGCAATGGCAAAAACATAGTTAAGAGAGATAAGTAAGAGAACTACTTTCTCTTTAAAAATGCCATTGATAGTTTCTTAACATTCACCAGATCCCCATTACAAAAACAAAACAAAAACAAAAAACAAAAAACAAAAAAACCTAAGAGGAAGAATTCAGAGAAACCTACTTTGTTAAGAACCACCTCTATTTTTCAGAATAAGAAAATAAAGAACCAAGATGTCAAGGGACCTGTCAATGGATACATTCATGTATATATGTGTGTGTGTGTGTGTGTATACACACACACACTGCATATATATACATATATATATATATGTATGTGTGTGTACATATGTATGTGTTTACATATACGTGTATATGTATGTATATGTGTGTGTATAAATATTCAGGATGAGAGAGAAACTAGAAAACATGCCAAATAAAGATTGGTTTAATGACCTAGAGATTGTTAGCGTAAAAAATAAAAAGTATAGAGGTAGATGTGAAATCTTTCAGGTATTTGAAGGGTTGCCATGTGGAAAGACTAGGGTTTTGTCATTGTGATTGCTACGATGTCTGCACCAAAGTTAAAGAAAAAGAAAGCAATGAGTGGAGCAATGGTGAAAGTTGCAAAGGTGACAAATTCTAACTCAACAATTTAAGGGAAAAAAAAACATTTCAATATTGAGAGCTATTCAAAAGTAGAATGGGTTGTCTGAAATAGGAGGGTTTTCTTGAAAGGGATATTCCAGTTTGGATACCAGTAAGATGGGATGGCCTCTGAGAACTTTTCCACCTGTGAGATTCTATAAATCGCAATGATAAATCCTAAATACAAATAACTTTTCTGTGCAAGTCGCCCTCCTCAATGTACCTTTATGCCTCTGTTGCCTGGTTTTGCAGTTTCAGTATCCTGAGACTCCCACAATTCAGTCACTTCACATTACACCTGTGCTTTATCATGATTTAGACTTCAGCGGCCAGCTCCTTTAAATTCGTAATAACTACTAGGTAGGTGTCATCAAAAAACTCTTGGTATATAGAAAAAGAATATACTGAGCTCCTAAGGCCAACAAAAGGATTTCAATTCACTGTGCGCTCTCTTATTCTCCAACTTTTCCCCTGCTTGTCTCCTTGTTCTTTACGATTGATTTAGTTAAGAGTATTTGCATTCACTGGCCTACATGCAATTTAGATCTTTGAACCCGCAAACATTTGCTTTCTATTTATGAAGTTGAAGGTAATTATTATGCTTGCTGAAAAGTAATGGTTTAAAATGTTGGTGATTTGCACATTTTATAATTATATTTTAGATTTTTAAAATTAAATTAGATTTTCAAATGAAATTTTATTTCTTATTATGAAACTTTACAGACAAAATTCATTTCTGGCCTCCAACTAAGTATAAGAAAGTTTCAGCTAAAAAGCTAATTGTTTGGGAAAGCAATAAGCAACAGTTATTAGAGGCAAAAATGTTATCAAATTTAATTATCATATTGCTAGGACAATTCACTAAAACACTCAAGGTGGTATAATATAATTTTGCTCTGATTGGGAGAATGCTTTTAGTTCTAGAAACCATTTTTTTTATTGTTGCCTTTATTGCACATTGAGCATTGCACCTTCTTGACATTTTTGCTGCATCTGTACAGTTTTGTCGCAACAATACTGTCAAATTAATTTAAGTCACAATATAGCTAGAACATTAATCATAATTTATAAGCTTAGCAATATCATCAAAGTAATTGGAAATTTTACTTGGGGGGTAGTGTTTTTTGCCTATTGCCACCTCATGCCTTTTCAGCTTTTAATGACTTTAGACATTTTTTTCAAAATTCATTTGGAGCTTCAACAAACAAGCAATTCTCATGGGAAATCTTGCTTTATTGACCATACAACAAAGGAAGTAACCCTTCCAAGTCATCTCACATCAATTATGTGTGTTCAGCTCAAGGCCCCAAACCTCTAAGCTCAATGGATATCTAGCACCCAGTTATAATACCACTGGGACTAAAGGTTATATCAAAGATATTTTCCCAGTTTGGCAGTAAGAACACAAAGCAATGTTTTGTTTTATTTTATTTTGTTTTGTTTCTATGAAACAATGGTTTTAAGTGTTAAAGTTAACATGTAAATTTTGTTCCAGTAGTTTCAAGTTTTATTGATTTTTTTTCCCTAAATAATCCTTATTTACAGGGCATTTGTTTCACATCACTGACAAGAAAGCATAGTCTCTACTCCTTGAATCATTCTAGTTTTAGAGCAGGCTTCTTCTTCTAAAGGAAACTGTTTCTGAATGGAAGAAAAAAATTGTATCTCCAAATCAAAGATATATCCAGATTTTTCCTATAATCCAAGCACTTAAAAATGAAGGACAATGACTGGCAAACTCTCAGCATACAAAGTAAGGAAGGTATCCCAGGCAACCATGAGTTATGATACAAACCCACTCTGCTGTCATGACCATCTGTTTTCATGAGCAAGATGTGATTAGGAGATTGCTGATGAGGTGTGGAACCTTTCACTTATGGGCCACAAGTTTAGTTCTGAAATTTCAGTACATACTGAAGTTTGATGTCATTATCATTAACTTCCATTGTAGGCCAAGAGTTAGTTAACTGCTTCAGAGAACACATAATTAAATAAATACAGTTGCAGCTTTTAGAATCTAAATTTGACACTGATAATATATCGCCCTACTTCACTTAGAAGGTATCCAGAGTGGCTTACATTGTCCTATTCCAAAATCTTTTGAGGTTTTTTGACTGTACACACACACACACAAACACACACACACACACAAAATCTGGCTTAAAAATAAAGTTTAATGCTGATTCCTAAAAAACAAACAAACAAAATAATTATTTTAAGAATAATTGCTAGATTGCAGGAGGGGAGCAGGGAATATTCCACTATGTGTACAACCACACCTTTTGGCAATACCATCTCACACTGATCACAGGTAAACCAACTGATGTCCTATCCACTAGCATCATAGATGTCTACATTGCTTTTTCCTCAAAAGTCTTCTGTTCTCCTGTACTTTCTCACTTGGTGATCTCATCAGCTCTCTTGGGTTCAATAATCACCTCCATACAGATGGATTTCAAATTTATATATTTAGCCCAAATCTCTCTCCTGAACTCCAATCACATATTAATATCTATCTGTTAACTGTCCCCATGGATCATGGAGAAAAGCCTGGTAGCACAGTCTAATAACTTTCTGAAGGACTTAGCAGACCAAAGTCTCCTATAAATATGGTTTTCAAAGTGTTCTTGTAGTCCTGCATTGGCTCCTCCAGCTTTCAGTGGTGATCAACTACACAATTTTATACTACATTGGTAGCCTTTAGAGATGGCCCAAATTCAACTCCTAAATTTTCCAAATAATTATTGGCCACCATGATTAGTCTGATTACTGGAAAGTGAAAAGAAGCAGGAATCAAATCTGAAGTTAGCAAAAAAGATTGTGGTGTTGGTAGAAGAACAAATAGAGTGATTATGTCAGAATTCCACAGTGGGGTCTATTAAACTCCAATATACCTGGTAGAAAGAGAAGTAGCAACAATGATTCTATTTTAAGGTGAAATCAGATTGAAGGTAGAAAATGATGGACTTGGAATACAGAAACAGAATGGTCCAGAAGTATTGGAATCTTGGTCTGAGAGAGGTTCAAGGGAATCTCTGAATCTGGAAGACCCCAAGCATGAGTTCTTAACTTTTTTATGTTTGTGTTATGGACCCCTTTGGCAGTTCAATGAAGCCTATGGACTCCTTCTCAGAATACTGTTTTTAAATGCACAAAATAATATACTTAAATTACAAAAGAAACCAATTATATTGAAAAATATATGCACATATGTGTATGTATGTGTGTGTGTGTGTATATATATGTGTGTGTGTGCATGTGTGTGTGTGTGTGTGTGTGTGTGTATATATATATATACATATATATATATATATATATATATATATATATATATATATAATGTATGTATGTATATAAAATCGTGTTTATAAACCCCAGATTAAAAGAATAATCTAGCTGCCTTTGTGGAAGAGAAGGGGGATAGATTTTATCACAGAGAAGAAAGCGAATTATTTTCATGAATATGCCAGTTGCTACCAATATGACATCCTGGTCCTATAATGATGATGGTTCTGTGATAAAGACCATCAAGCTAGAGAAGTAAATCATGTAAAGGCTAGAAAAAGACAATTGGTTTCTTAGCCCAGTCTTTGTCTAATACATATGTATCATTTCTACTTTCATACCAGAAAATGTCATGGTAGGTCCAATCACAAAAAATTCCACCTGAAGAGTTTTAATGCCTGGAGCTCCCTAATCCACTTCATGGCACAATTGTTGTGTGCTTTTCAATTTATCATCTAGGGCAAGAGGAGGTACAAGATACCTCAATTTTATAGAAATTTGCATAAGATTTCTACTTCCCTAGGATTGTAAATTCAGTTGGCAGTTGGAGTGTTAAGCTGCAAGTCAGAGTCCCATAAATAAGCAAGGTGGATCCTAGATATAATCAGTGTAGAAGACAGCAAAGTTGTAAATCAATTTTTTTCTAAACAGCAAAAGACCCCTAGAGAGCAACCTTGTAAATGAAATTAGATTAGCAAATGATTCATTCAAAGAACAGTCCTAAAGGTTCTTAAGAGAATTCCTTCAGAGGGAAAACACAAGTATATGGTAAGAGTGAGAACAGATTCATCTAGCATTCAAATGTATATACATATTATTAGAAAATAATTAGAAAATATTGCTATAGCACCACGCATTCAATTTCTCCTCCCATCTACATGGATTTCTTGGCAATAATGGTGTAGTATTGATCTTGCTTTCCCAGGATCTGGGTTTAAAGATAGTCTTTAATCTTTTTTATGCATCCCAGTCTCCACCACTCAGACCATAACCTGCGATCCCAATAGGTCCTCTTCTAGATCTAGTCAAACAGCCATCCCTTACTTGTGACAAACAATGCCCGACATGGACATGTTTTGTAGGGAAGTTTGTTCACATGACAGGCCATGGCTATTGCTGCCTGATGGGTTGGTATGTTCTACTCCTTTCTTTTGATTTTGGATCTGGCAGATTGCTATAGTATGACCATGAAAGATGATTAGATTCATTCCATTCTGTCCCAAAGGGTAGAACCAGGAGCAGTGGGTAGAAATTTACAGTAGGCATACGTCAGATCAATGGACTGAAAATGGCCCAACAATCAGTGCTGTTCAAAAATGGAATGGACTCTCCTGAGGAACAATGATCTTTCCCTCACTGAAGGTATTTAAGCTGAGTCTAGATGACCACTTGTCAGAGATATTATAGATGGATTTTGAAATTTGGGTAGGAGATTGAAACAGAAGCTTTAAGGTCCCTCCCATCACTGCAATTCTTTAATTCTATGATACTTTGATCGGTCACCAAGGCCAAAATAATATATCACCCTCTAGTCAACTTCCTGACAGCAGGCCTTTCTGTAATTAGAGCTGCTGGTCATAGGACAGCAGAAATATACACAGTCTATTATAAGGTCTATATTTTATTTCTATCATCTGTAATAAAGTTGTACTTTCACAAAACTATCTTGAAAGTATGTACCTACTTTGCTAGCTTACTAACAGGAAGTATACAGGAAGCAAGAAAGGAGGCCAGAAGGGCAATGACATACTTACTACCTTTGAAGTCCTGGGCTTGTAAAGCAAGAAGCCTATCATGATGCCCAGAAGTGCTAATACTATTGAATGTTAACTGAGATTCAATACGTTGTATGCATTAGCTATAAAGCTTAGCTATTTATCCTGCCCAATGGCCTCAGAATACAACTAAATGGATTTAAATTTGAGGTAATCAGCAACTTCCTTTGCTGGAATGTGTCTAAGAGATGGAGCATGAATAATCTGGAAAGTAGACAGAATTGAGTATGCTGGTTGGCAAGGCAAGATGGGCAAAATCTGAACTGCTTCTCACTTTCTAGACTTTCTGGGGTGGCAAAATTGGAGTATTTTCACTTTTCATGAGAAACATCAGGGAAAATTATAAAAAATTCCTGTTGGAGATGAATTGATACATCGTGGACTGAGTTGATTATGCAAGAAAATTGTAAAATTTTCCTCTCAAAGTCTAAAACCAGGTAGATATAACTAGAGATGAGTGTGAACTCAAAGGCTTTACAGACTAAGGATCCATCCACGTCTGCTCACTCCCAACAATTAATGTGTACTTTCCATTTGATTAGAACCTGAGATATTGATATTTTAGCTTTTATTTTAGTTTCTTTAGAAGAGGGGAGGAGAGAGCGAGAGAGAGACAGAGAGAGAGAGACAGACAGACAGACAGACAGACAGACAGAGTGGAGAGAGGGAGAGAGAGAGATCTGTGTTTCATCACCTTCAAGAGCTTCATGATTTCTTGTAGTTTGGCGCTTTAAAAAATGAATAGTCATTGTTCTACTTGGAAACCATTCCTTGTAGTATCTGTACTATATTTCCATAAGCACCTGGTACATGACTAGGAGAGTAAGTTATAATGGACACTTCTGTCCCCAAGGAGCTTACAAACTCTCATTAGTGTGCAATGGATTTTATGACCTTTAAAAGTAGAATTTGTTCAGGAAGAATGAAGCTATTCTTATATCTTAAAGCAAAAGCTGGTGAACTTGGATTAATTGCAAGAATAATCTTGGTTCTAGAGAACAGGTGATAAAACTTGATAAAGAAAAGGGAGTAGTGAAAATTAAATAGTCATTTCTCACAAGCCAGCATTAGATGGCTCCAGCATACCCCTGACGGGCACATTCAATCATAAGGTATTAGGTTATACTGGAAATTTACTACAGTATTTTTAAAAAACAACACAACTTTTTTACAACAAGAATATGGTTTTACTGTATTTCCAGACTACCAAGAAATTTAAATCCATACTGTAGACCCAACTAGACTGTAAGCTTTATGAAGACCTGTACCACATCTTACATAAACTTTGTATCTTTTCCAGTGCCTCCCACAGTGCTCTACATGTATGAGGCACTAAGACAATTTAATGTTATGATGATGGGGCCATCTTTACTATAACAGGATATTAACGAAGTTTCATCCCTTAGCCTGGATGCCATGAGCTATATGCAGGAAAAAAGTTAGAACAGATTTAATAGAGTTATGATAAAGTGCTTGGAAGTTAAAATGCATCTGTAAGAAGTTGAAAAACTGTCCAATGACCTGATGAATCACTTTGAAAATATCCATATAATGGATATATTTGGCACTGGCCCTGTTCATTGAAAACTCTGCCTACAAAGAGTAACCAGAAACATCACAGGTTGAAACAATTATGATATTGGTAATAAAATAAAGTTCTGAGTGATACCCAGCATAATGTCACTAGAGAAAAACACTAAAAATAGAATCTCTTTTCCTATAGATCTTCTAAAACAAGCCTTGTGTTGGAAACAAAATGTATACTTTTTATGGAGAAAAAAATAAGAATTTCTCAAGGACTTTTTTTACAATTTTCTCCCAACCAGTCATATTTCCAAAAGTCAGTACTTGGAAGTTAACTGCATAATTAGTGACACAGAGAGAAAGAAACATGTTTTCTTTCTGGAGTGACATTTCTTGCTTATACATACTTTAGTTATACTACCTTTTCAAAGTGCAGGTTAAATAACAACAAACCAAAGAAAACACATTAATTTTAAGAATACTTCACGTTTGACCATCACATTTTGATTCTCTGATGGCCTATCTTGATATAATTGCTGGCAGAATGGCCCCAAAAGCCCTGGGTTCTATTAGGATACAACTTCCTTGCAGGTAGGGGCCACAAATTTATAGGATTTTTTGTTTTGTTTATTAAGTTCCTAATCAGTTAGGTGGTGCAAGGCATAGAGCACTGGGCCTGAAGTCAGAAAGACTCATCTCCCTGAGTTCAGATGTGGCCTCACACACTTACTAGCTGTGTGATGCTGGGCAAGTCACTTAACCCCCTGTTTGCCTTGGTTTCCTCACCTGTAAAATGAGCCGGAGAAGGAATCAGCAAACCACTCCAGTATCTTTGCCAAGAAAATCTCAAGATGAGTCAGACACAACTGAAATAACTGAAGAACAACAATCAAAAGAAAGATAATGTTTAAAGGAAAGGGAGGGACATATGAAATATGAGTAGTTTCTGTGGTGAACATGTGAACACCTGACTTAGATGTGATGAACAGCTGACTCTTAACCTGCTATTCAACTACATTGTGAGTGTCATAACAATGGCCAAGATAGTGGCAGAAAAGGGTAAGCTGAGGAAGTCAGAGACTTGGTCCAGTTAGACCATAAAGGCCAGACAAAGGATAAGGACAGAACACTAGAGTAAGTCGGGGGCTCAGTGATATTTAGTGTAAGTACATACTTAGTAATACAGACCACACACTGGACCACTGGGAAAATGACATTAGCAAAAGATTCAAACTAAGTCCAAGAGCTTAAGTAGCCATTTTTTATTTTAACTTCTAAAATTATAAAATCAACATCCCTCCAAATGAGTACTTAAATATGTGTGTATAGAAACACACACAAGTAGAACACAAAGAGGGTCATATATGAAATCTTGAATATCATACACATACATATATATTATATAGAATTATGTGTGTGTTTATATACACATATTTGAAAACAAAACTAGTTATAGAGCAATATTTTATATCATATGAAAGGTAAGCTCAAAATGGATAACAAGGCATTAAAGGTTATCACATAAATAAATTAGAGGAACAAATGAAGAAGTTACTTTTCAGATCTATAGGTAGAAGAATATTTCATAACCAAACAAGTGACAGAGAGAATCAGAGAAGATAAGACAGGCAATTTTGATTTTATAAAAGTTACAAGATTTTGTACAAGAAAAACCAATGCAGATAAAATTTTTAAAAGAACAGCTAACTAGGGGGAAAATCTTTACAAAAAGTTTCACAGCTAAGGTTGTTATTTCAAATATATATAAGAAACTGATTCAAATTTATAAGAATAAGAGCTATTTCCCAATTGAGAAATGGTCAAAGGATGTGAACAGGCAGTTTTTAGAGGAAAAAAACCAAGCTATCAATAGCTTGTGAATTATGGAGGTGTTTTAAGTTGTTCTGTCAATGTGCGTCAGGGCACTGTTACATTTAGCATCTCTTTTGTGGGTAGGAATAAACTGACTTATACTTGATTCATATTATATATTAAGTACTTTTTAGTTGTGTCTCCCAGCTCCTAGCTTTGGGGAGGCCTAGACATGAATCAAACCTCTAACCTTTAAACAATTTTCCCCTAGTTGTGTACTAGGGTGTATCTTTAATGACCCAAAGAGTGTGAAAAAAGAAATCTTCACCTCCCTCATCTCATTCAGAGATAGGTTGCTCAGTTCTAAACTTGGTTGGATCACATACCTGGCTCCATAGTAGAGGGTCCCCTTAGTGAGAGACAGTGAATATAGTAACTATAGGACTTTGGGCCCAATAACATTTTAAATATTACATAAAGATAATAGGATCATGGATTTATAGTTGGAAGGGACCTTAGAGGTCATCTAGTTCAACCCCCTCATTTTACAGGTCAGAAAACTGAGTCCAAGAGAAGTTATATGAATTCCTAGAGATCACAGATAGGATGAAAGCTAGCATTTGAAGCCAGACATGGACTCACAAATCACAGAATCAAAAAGGATGGAAGAGACCTTAGAAATTATGTGGTCTGGGATAAAAAGATTTGCCTAAGGTGTTTGTAGCTAGTTAATAACAGGGCTGGAATTAGAAAGTAGTTCTTCTAACTTCCAATCCATTGCTATTTGTAAAATTTGGAAATGTTCGTTTATAGCTATTGAAAGGAATGGGTACTTTTCTGCCTAAAATTATGACTTATACAAGATTCCAAGTGGAAACACTTGAATATAATATCTTTTTCAACACAAAATTATTAAATGAAATTACAGGAAATCAATAGGAAACACCACACCCAGAATGGTTACTGAAATTTTATCCCAAGAGATTCTAGAGAACTAGAGAAAATTCCTATAAAATGTATCATTTAGCTTTGTGCAAATATATAACATTATCTTCAGAAATGAATAACCAGTGTGGTTAGAGATGTGAAAATATAATCTCATTGTTTGTCAAAATCTTAGGAGGCAAATATTTCATTCAGTTATTGATATTGTTCTCTTTATTTTTGGGGGGAAGGCAAATTTTTAAAAAGAATAAACAGAGATTTTTTTAGGTGGTTAAAACAGCCTAAATGAAATTTGGAAACATTTAATTTTGTTTTTAAATTTTTTTTTCTTTTTTTTTTATTTCCAGTTGAGGAGGGGAGCAATTTTTTATCCAAAGAAGTTAAAAGCACTACATCTTTTATTTCCTTAAATAATAAAAAAACTAATTTATATCCATAAATTAATATCCCTATCTTGTAGAATTTTTCAGTCTTGTTGATAAAGATTTTTTAAGTGGCTTGTACACAATAAAGTCTTAACAAATGCTTATTGAACTGAAACTAATTAATTGGTTTTTGTAATTTTGCACCTATAGGCCTATGATGTGCCTATGGCCTCTGGTATTACATTTTAGAACAGGATCATTGGTCAGATGAAGTCAAGGTAAGGATTAAAAATTAGTATTAGACTAGAGTTTACTCATTTATGATTTAACTGACATAGGTTATAAAAGTTGATACCATTAGTTATTGAACACTGTTTTATAATAATGGGGAAAAAATTCATCATTTGTTCTGATCAGATAAGATTGACGTTATTATCTAAACTTTACATATAGCACCTAGGGGTTCTTACTCAATTCATACAATGGGCCCTGAATACAAAGATTTCCAAGATTTAAAGTGCCCTTTGTATCCGTATCTACTCAAAACTGTATTTCAAGTCTTAACTAATATGTTCATTTTATTTAGTCAGAAGATGCAATCAGTTCAAAATGAAGACAGTCAATGAAATAATACAGTAATAAAAGTAGTAATAAAGTATTTCCCCTATAAACATGAAGCACACTTTCCCACAAATATGCATATTATCATTGGGAAGAATGAGCAAACATGTTGAGAGGGACACACATAGAGAACACATGTAGGCAGGGCCCAGATGCAGAAGGTCACATGCAGGAAATGGTATAGGGCATATTTAGGAAACACAGAGCCACGGCACATGCATAGGGATCATGTGTAACCTTACTTGCATACGTGCGCTAGGTCACATACTTATGAAACACATGAGGCCACGACTCATCTGTGGAGAGGAAAAGTGTGCCTCCGACATCACAGGGACGCTAATATCTTCTGGGGATATTGCTGTACTGCTCCTATTCAGCTTATTCTCCACTTTCATGGGACACAGTCTCTTCTAGGTCTGTTGTCTCTATTGGATGGGAAGTCATATGTAGTATGTAATCTCTTCCAGGCTTAGGGACATGACATGTAGTCCCTGCCAAGGGCAATTCCCCATTGATCTTACACAATCATTATTTAATGGCACTGCAGGCAATAAACATCCATTAACCATAAACTATGTGCCAAATACTAGGTGCTTGAGGTACAAAGAAAAGTAAAAGGTATTTCCTGTTCTCTTGGAGCTTAAAATCTAATAGGGGTCCTTTAGTTATTGTCGATCCCTTCCAGGGTCTTCTCCCATGAAATAAGATCATGTAGCTTCCCTTGGGTACCAAATTCTGGGTTCAGTTGAAGTTCTGAAATGAGCTGCTATCTCTTTCCCATAAGAGGGAAAGTGGTCTCTGCCTTCTCTAAGTTTAAATCCCAGAGGATTAAGTCACAGCTATTTTAAAAAAGAGAAAGTTCTATTACTCAGTCATCCGGCTAGGAAAATCTGTTGTCAGCTTCTCTTCCTCTAAGGTGAGTGTGTCAGTTCTCAGTTGGCAGAAATGATTGGTTCTCAGGGGCATGCCACAGACAGCATGTGCCAGCTCACAAAAGACAGATGTTAAATTTTCAATGTGAGCATTTTTCACGTTAGAAATAAGCAAGATCAGAGTTTGATTTAGTCTTCTGTTGATTGTCTTCTAAACTTCAGAAAGTGGTGGAAAAAATGTTAATAATGAATATTAAACTTAAAAGTTTGTGATATGTACTTCCCCCCACTGGAATCTGATTGTTAAATATCCCAAATGGTTCCTCTTCATAAAGGAGATTTCTCATCCCAGGTAGCAATCTCATTGGAACTCAAAACAATCCCACCTAATTTTTTTAAACCTTCATTTCCAGCTTTCTAAGTTCAGAGTCTCTATAAAAAATATCTCTCTTACTTTGAATTATAAATTCCTTGTAACTCCTGTTTAATATTCGATGTTATTAGTTGAAAGTACCCTTCCAACAAACTGCCAAGTGGTCTTTGGATGAAGGGACCCCAGTTTTTTAATCCCTAAATTCTTGATATTTCTCTTGGAATTGAATGGGAGGGAGAAAAGTCCAGGTGTAAGTACTAAACTCAGGGGGAAAGAATATTATCTTCTACCTGCCTAGCTACATTCCTGACTTTACAGAGGAGGCATGTTAGATTTATCCAGGATTTTGAACTGGTATGAAAGGAGCTGCTGAAATCTTCCTACCTCCTCTAACCCATCTCTTAGTGTCTAAAAAATTAAAATTAAATAATAATAATAGCCAGCAATTATGTATCACCTAATATTCAACAGCCACTGTGCTTTACAAACATTATCTCATTTGATCCTCACGCTAATCCTGGGAGGTAGGTGCCCTAGGAGGTAGGTGCTGTTATTATCACCATTTTATAGTTAAGGAAACTGAGGCAAACAGAGGTTAAGTGATTTGCCCAGGGTCATACAGATAGTTAATGACTGAGGCCGTATTTTGAACTCAGGTCTTAGAGGAATTGCTTGGACAGTGGTTACTACATAAAGTTGCATTATTCTTTTATAAATTGGACTGTGAGCTTATAAATGAAGGGAACTCCTAGTGAAGAGCTCAGCTCTGCCCAATCTCTGCAAGTTACTCTGCACTGAGTAGGGAGTTGCCTAAAAACACAGAATATTAAAAATGTCAATGCTAGAACCCCACAGATTGTTTAGTCCACCTTTTTTTCATTTTATATGCAAGGAAGTGGAGGCCAAGTAGGGTAAGTAATGTCGGTAAAACTTACGCTTGTATTAACAAAGCCAGAACTTTAACCCAGGTCTACTAAGTCTTCTAGCTCATGACTTTTCCCATTATGCTGTGCTCCCTGGCACTTATCAATATATTTTCCCTTCTTCATTTAATCCAGGCATATAATAGCAAATATTTCAAGTATCATCTTGTAAAAATGTAGTTGGCTTTGTAGGCACTGCAAAATCATATTTTTCCATGTGAATAAAACATCAATTCATGTTCCCAATTCTTTCCACTTTGTGATAGGTATAGTATGTCATTTTAGCATCTACTCAAAAGCACAGGAGGGTAATCTCTGTTAACTGCATTTATAAATGGGCGAAGTTACACACTCTGATTTTGGGAGGAAGAATTTTCTGTGCATGGTAGCACTTAGGGCCTGAAAAACCAGTGTCTCATAATCACCAAAGGGGTAAGCAATAATCTACAGAGATCAAATCCCAATGATGTTTGCCTATTTTCAATTTCTTTTGGCTCTCCTTATAGCATAGCAGTTAAATGTCCACTATTACTGACATATGATAGCTATTTCCTCAAAATGTGCAACTTTCCCACTGCCTCATGGCAGTTATTCAGAGAATTGGGATTTGACCCCAGTAAGTAATGATAATATTTCATCTATTCTAATAATCAGGCTGTAAAAAGCGAGATTTTGAATGTTTAAGGAAGATTCATTTTTTTTTAAATGTTTACATTTAGGCTGCCAAGGGAAATGTTCTAAAAGTAGGATTTAATATTAGAGCTTTAACCCACAAAACCCACCCAGAAGATTCATGTTCCTCTGGGACTTCTGTTCATTTAGAAAGCCCTAATTAGAGTCTGTTGATCCTAAGTTCTTCACTTGTCTGGATAATTTTATAACATTAGCTTCAGCAATGCTGTACTTTTATAGCCTAGGAAGGAAAGAGCATTGCTCTTTTTCAAATTTCATTTCTTACCTTTAAAGGCTGTAGATTTAATTCATCCCTTGATAAAAATACACAAATGAAAAAAGATCCTTAAATTCCTGCCACATGAGACCCAGCATGGAGGGAAAAGACTGGTCCACATGTTGTATGTATATGTAGCCTGATAAAAAGAGAATAGAAAGCAACTACAAGTCACTCCCTGCCTAGTGACTGGAAAGATGGTGGTACCCTGGGCATCAAATAAAAATAGGCAGAATGGGTTTAGGGGAAAAGATAATGATGCATATTTTGGACACGTAGAGTTTGAGATGACTACATGACATAAATACCTCAACAGTATGAGGGGATGGAAGGGTAGCTAAAAAGAAGATGACTGGGAAATAAAGTGAAGCATGGCAGGGGCTGTTTTGACATGATAGACTATATAGTACTGGGGTGAGGAGGGGAGGGAAGCAGTAAGGAGAGGAGTTCCAGGCCATAAAGGCTTAAGTCCTAGAAACTTCCCATACTGATTCTTGTGTGAAGTCAAACTAGGCCATCTTTTGTACCAATTTTTCCTAGTCTTTAATCATTGAATGGGTATTGCCTCAAACAGAGACCTTAGCTTAAAAAGGCCAGGGTCTTTCATTACATCTGGGGCCATCACCAATCATCCTGACCTATGTCTTGCCACTGGACTCTGATGACTCTGGAAGAGATAGTAAGGCTGATGACTTTGCACAGCCCTGCCTCACTTAAATTGAGTTCATTTGGAAATCAAAACATCACCCTCTGGATGTCATTGATCCTCTTTGAGTAGGAACAACAAACAACAAATACAACAGTCCCTGGTCTGATGCTTTCATGGCAGTGAAGCTGGTGAAGAGAAAGCCAAATATGTAATTGATTACTAATTGGTTAGATTTCTTAAATTTTTTTTCCAATCAATGTGTTTTTGTTGTTCATTTGTTTCAGTTGTATCCAACTCTTCATGACTCTATTTGAGGTTTTCTTGGCAGAGATCCTAGAGTGGTTTACCATTTCCTTTTCCATCTCATTTTACAGTGACTTGCCCAGAGCCACACAACTAGTGGCAGTCTAAAGCTGGATTTGAACAGGAAGGTAAATTTTCCTGACTTCAGGTCTAGCACTCTATTCACTGTGCCACCTAGCTACCCAATGTGGGTAACACCTCTAATGACTCAAATCCCAACCAACTCATTGCTGATCCATGGTTACCGTGACTGTGCCTCTCTGGACTTAGCTAGGCTAATCCCCAGAAAGCTTATTAGTTGGCTTCCTTCCCATAAAGCAGAAAAATCTCTTATGACTTGTGATCCACTGATTAGGCCTTGGGGAATCCTAGGTCATCTCCACCCCAAAATGAGGCATTGGGGTAGGTCTTTGTAGAGGTGGGATGTTTTAAACCTCCTTAAACTTGCTTGACTTCCTATAGGAGCTCAAAGTGGACCCACATATTGTTTCCCCACCCTATATTTCATTGTTGTTGTCATTTATTGTCATTCAGTTGTTTCAGTTGTATCTGACTCTTTGTGACCCCATTTGGGCTTTTCTTGGCAACAGTACTAAAGTGTTTTGCCATTTTCTTCTCCAGCTCATATTACATATAAGGAAACTGAGACAAACAGGGTCAAGTGACTTGCCCAAGGCACACAGATTTGAAAAGGAAGATAGGTCTTTCTGACTCCAGGCCCAGCACTTTATTTGCCTACCTGCCCTCCTATTTCACATATATGCAAGATGCAATCATAGAAGGGGACCTGACCCAAGTGGATTAGAACTAGAGGTATCAGATACACAGCCCACAGCTTGCATACAGTTTACAACGCACCTGAGTATGGCCTGAACCAGATTAACATGTAATTGGGAAAGATTTAACAAAATAAGTAAAATACGATAAACATATATAATGTTACTATGTTGTTTTCTAAGTCAATATGAGGCCCACAAGGATCCTTCTATAAGCTTTAGTGGCTCCTGTTTCTGTCTGAGTTTGACCCCACTGATTTAGATTTCAAGTGATAAGGAAAGCAGTATGAGATTGAAGGGCCTCCCAGTCACAGATGTTGTCTATCAGGCCCAGGAATGGAGCAACATTTTCACAATTCTTTTAAAAACTATTTTGTCAATTCTACTTAAGAGATGTTTATTAAGGGCCCACTTTGTATTGTAGGAAGCATTGTGCCAGATTGCACAGGGGGTGAAAAGCAGACTAAAACATTTAAAAGCAGTGACAGAAACAAGAGTAATTCTATAAATAACTATAAAAAATAGGCTATGATCCATCTACCTCAGGCTTAGCTTCTCAGAAGTAGTCATTAGGTTTTAATCATACACATGCATCAGAAGTCCATGCTGGGACATTCACAAAAGGTAAAAACATGGCCACTTGCTACTTCAAATTGTACTGCAAGTCCTAGGCAAAGAACACAGCAGTACCCATAGCAAAACCCACATCAGATTTTTAAATTTCAGGACCTAAAAGAAGAGCCATCAGTTAGGAATTCTTGTACCTGGGAAAATCCCATTACCAGCTCAATGTTATAAGGGAGCAAGTGGGGCGGAGAGTGCCAATCAGAGGCTAGCCTGATCCTGGGGTGAAGTAGAGAGGGAAATGTAGAGGATGACTTATTCCCCAGAAAGCCTGAACTATTCTCCCATTGTACACCCCAGCATGAGGCAGATCCAGGTGAACTGGAAGGAGGAAGGCAGATAGGAAGGTATGCCATGGGAAAGGGGCCTTTTGATAATGATAAGATCCTGGACTTGGCAACCTGGGGTCAGGTAAAACAGTCGGACTGTGAGATTCTCATCAGGAGGCCAGAGAGCTCTCACCAGGAAAAAGTGCCCTTCAGATACTAGCAAACTAGGACAAAATCCCAGTCCTCCCATTCTTTGTTACAGGTCTGTCTGAGAGAATAGGTAACTGAGAAAATAATGTAAAGATGGGACAAGAATAAAAGTCTTCTCATACAAGCCTTTCAGTCACTATTTGAAGAAAGCAGATGCTTGGCTCCCTGAAGCCATTTTTTTTTTACAAAGGGCTTGACATTCTACATCCTTCCTACTATCAGCATCTTTCTCTTCCTTCAAGATCCATCCAATTCCCAGATTTCCTCAGGCTTTCTCACTCTGTCTCAGAACTCTCATGTGTTGCCCTGGGCTCTCCACTACAAACTTCTGCCCCATGGAAACAAACCTATCCTGTATCTCATTCTTGCAGAATTTGCTCTCAGTGCTTTACAAGTAATTTGTGCTGGTAGGAGACTCATCAGGGAACACCAAATATGCGTGTCCTCTATGAGATCTTGAAGAAATCACTTCATCACCTTATGCCAGTTTTCTCATTTATAAAGTGTGGGAGCTAAAGTCTATCATGCTATAGATGCTCTAATACATGAGCACTTTAAGAACTGCCTTCTGGACACAGTTCCTTATTTATTGTTGATCCAATTAATGACTCTCACCTTGGGGATGTCATATCAAGTTAAGAGGTGAAAACATTATAAGAGAAGTTATTTTGGGGGATGGTTTGAAGGCTAGGAGTGCCCTTGAAACCACATCACAAAGGCAGCCACTTCCACCTATGCTCAGGTAGGTGCTGCTGACAACAAACATACCCAGCATTCTCATACCCAGCTGCCTGAGCACCAGAGGAGGAGGAATGTCTTTCTTAGTAGCACTTAGGATCCAAAGTTGATAACCATGACCAAGGAATTCTTTACCAACAGCAGGCATCACCCCCCCCCCAACCTCCCACCCCTGCCTAGCAAAGAAGCTGGATGAGGTAAGGAGAGAATATTATCTCCAATCAACGATTTCAGAGACCCTCACTGGGTGCATCCAGTGGCAGAGCAAAGGCTGAAGGAAATATCTGGTGGGGCAGAATACCTTCAGCAAAGGCGATCCTTCTTTCCTATTCCTTGGCAGTCCTGTCTATTCTCCTCCCACTCCCCAGTAGAGTAAGTAAGAATGCTTTAAATAACCACAAAACGCATGAGAACAGTGGGCTGGGCAGGATTTCAAAATACCATACATGAATTTTTCAAAAGAATCCAACCAGTATTTCCCAGAAGATCCCCCCCCCCACAACCCTGCCATCCTATAACAAGAGGACTTTCTGCTTTCTTCTCATGGCCTCTATCCCCTTTTTAAATTTTTTTCACACTCTCAGTCTTGTGGGTTCCTCTGCTGTGACCTCTGTTTGGCTCAAAAAAACCGCAAAAAATCCATAGCAAGATCAAAAATACAGATGTTTTTACCTTATCAAGACTATTTGGGTAAAATAAGTTTTGATGGCATTAAATGAAGCAAATAAATAAAAATAAACAACAAAAATAGAAACATAATAACCAAAGCTACATTTGTTTCTGCTATAGCACATTGAAGTTTGAAATGTCTATTTTGAAGTGGCAGAAAACCATTGGCGAGGTTACTGAGTGAGGACCCTGTTTTGTGTCACCTTCCTGCAAAAAGCTTTCACCTGCTCCAGAAACACCCAAAGGACTCCCTAGAGGGGAGGCTAAGATCATGAGTAGAATCTGAGTTCAAATCCTGACCCTGAGAAAGTCATTCTACCTTTCTCGAGCCTCAGTTTCCTCATCTGTAAAATGGGAGAAATAGTAGCCCTGACCTATTGTTGTGAGAATCAAATGAGGTAATATATGTCATATAGCTTGCAAACCTTAAAATAACTCCTTTACATGAATGTGTGTGTGTGTGTGTGTGTATACACACACACACACACTCACACATGTAAGATTCTTTTATTATTTATTATTATCATTGTGAGGCAAAGAGCATCCACTCTAGTCAGAGGGACTGGTTCAAATCCCATGTGAGAGGCTTTCTGACTGAATAATATTAGGCAAGTAGTAACCTTCCTAGACCTCAGTTTCCTCATCTGTAAAATGAAGAGGTTGGACTGGATATACTCTGAGATCTCTTCTAGCTCCAAGTCTGTGATTCAGAGCTGAAGCTCACAGAAAACAAGGGATTTATAGCATAGCTAGTAAGCAGCAGTGACTTCTTGAGGGATATTATAAAGCAAGAATTGGTAAGATTTAGTAAAACATTGTATTGGGGCTAGGGGGTATTGAGGATCCAAATGAAAATTCAAAGGTGACTTTTGGGTGAATGAAATGTTGGGAAAGTGATGATAGCACAAGCAGAACTAGAGCAGTCCAACTAGGGAACTAATTTCAGGAAAAGATAATATGTTTAATTTTAAAAGGTTGAGTGGAAACAATAACATAGAAATTTTAGCAAAGATGAATGCGTAGGGATCAATAAAGAAATCATAGATTTTATTGCTTTATTGGACTTTAGAAACCACTGGGGCTAACCCTCTACTTTTACAGTTGAGGAAACAGGCAGTTTGTGTGAGAGCAATTAAGTGACTTGCCTAGGCTCACATAGGTAACAAGCTTCTGAGGCATAACTTGAACCCAGCTCTTCAGACACTAAGTATAGTGCATTATCCACTCTGCCACCACCTCTGTTTCTTAGGGCTAAAAATGTGGATCTACTTAAAGATGATTGTTGAGAACCTCAATGTAGTTGAAATCTCCAATAGAGAGAAAGAAGATGAGGACTAAATACAGTATTAAGCTATGTAAATTGTGTTTCTAATTAAAGGACTTTCTCCTATTCTTTCCCTGCTGCATTTGTCAAACTACATTTATTAGAAATATTGGTTTCTCCAGTAAAGAGTGCAATTGTAATAACTGGTAGGAATAGTTAACTCCTTTGCAATTTCCAGCATGAGTTTCTGTATTTGGATGATCGTCTGAGGTTTGCTGTAATCCGTTCTACTAGCTGAACATTAAGTGGAGAAGTCTTAAGTAACAAAGATTGATTTTACACATCTCACAGGCAGACTGGAGACTGGGTTAGTTAAAGGTCTCAAAAAAAAAAATAAAAACAACTTGTCTTGGTTTGGCCACAGCTCTCCCTCAAGGCCTTTTCATTTGCCTGCAAGGGAAGTTTTCAAAAGATGTGAAAGACAGTGGCGCCATGAGAAGTCCAATTTAAAAGCCTGAAGTAGGTAGGGAAAATTGACATCTGAACTTTAAAGGGGAAAAAAAAAAGAACTTGACTTTATCTGGTGAAGTTATTATATGTAAAGGTTGATTCAGCTAAAAATCTTTATCAAAATGGCAGTCAGGGCAGTTGTATAATCAAAAATAAATTGGGTTATGTTTGTGCTCTTTGACAGAGTTGATTAAACTCAGAGACAAAGCCCTTGAATGATTAGGATTCGCCTTGATTTGGCAAAGCTATTAACCTTTCCTTAATCTTATCAAAAGGGAAAGGTAGTTCTGTCTCTAGCTCGAAAAGAGGTGAATTCTCCATGACCCCCACTAATGCCTGCTGGGCAGGTGTTTGCAGGTCTGAGTACACTACAATGGGGCGATTAGATCTCAGAGCAGAGAAAGTTGGATGTGCATTTTAACTCCAGTTGGTCTCCAATCAGGGCTTCATTTAAAATGCATAGTTTTTTTCTGGGGAGAGAATTCCCAGAAATAAAGAAACATATTTAGAATTTCATAGCACAATTTTCTTCACATAGTCAGGTGCATGAAAATGGATTTTTGCGAAGGCATGGTGCTCAAATTTGCAAACTTTTGCAAGATCACGTTCAATTGAGAAAATTATTGAGGTCAATCCTGAGAAATAGATTTGCAAAGAGACTGTGCAACAGCTTTGCCTGGAAAAGGCAGGTCAGTTAGCAGAAAGGAGGCCATAATCTAAGACTTTATTATTTCCTGCAGGGAACAGGAAACCCACAGATTGCTTTCTTTTTTTTTTTATTCTTTTTTTTAAGGTTCAGAGTTTTACTTATTTATAGTTCACTGAGAGATGCAACTCAATTCCCAATATTCTGTAAACCTTTAAAACAGACTTTTCAATAGCTCTCAGCCTACTAGTACAAGACAAAACATTGCTTTTTTCAGGAAAATCAAAACAACTTACATTTCTTTGAGGGTAATTCAAGACCAAGAATAGAAAGCGTAGGACTGGGGCTCAGGCATCATTTTGTTGATGAGGAAAGGCCAAGGAATTGCCTTCCTCTTGCCTTAGTGCATCCAATAATTGCAAATCTCAGAGAAAGGAACTATGGTTAATAAGCTGGAGATAATACACACACTATTGCTCCTTATTGTACATTTATTTTTTATAGATCCAGGCTCCTTCATCCTAAAAAATTTCCCATAACCCTATTAACTTGACTAGCCACAAGCTTAGTTGTTTATCCTTCCTCCCTCTTTCCCTTTTGTTGGGGTAGATAAGGCATTAAACATGGAAAGGAAGAGGAATAGGACAGCAGCCCTCAAGGTCCAAGCATGAGCTCTGATAATATTTGGAAATAACCTTGTTAGTTTCAGCCTTATCTTTAGGCCTCATTATTTTTCACAGACATTTTATCTCAAAGAATAGAGGAGGAAACAAAACAGAATCTTGAATACTGGCAGTTCAGCAGGATTCGTGGAACATCAGTAGATAAACAGACAGAGATATAATCCATTTATTACATTCTTACTGTGCAACAGGCACTGTGCTAAACACTGAGGATACCAATACAAGCAAACAAGACAGTCTCAAGGAACTTTAATTCATGGAAGAAGACAGTATATCTAGGGGACCTGAAAGTGGAAGGGGTACAGTGAGGGGGAGAATATACTCTGAACAGGGTAAGGCTGGAAGGAGACACTTTTCCACGAGTCCACAGGAGTCTTTAAATAACACACTAGAATGACATTACCAGAGAATAATATATATGTCACCGATATACAAGAACAAAAGAACTGTTATCTTTTTGAAGGAAATTCTCCTGGGTCCCCTACTGATTTTGACTTTGCCTCAAACACCCTAACCACTCAGCTCCTCAACCTACTCACTTTCCCATGGCCTACAACTCCACTCAACCTCAGTTACACACAAAGATAATCATACCCTTGATCTTCCCATCACCCCAAAAGGGGCCACCTCTCTGTTGAGGAATTCCCAAATCCCCTCATTTTGACCATAATCTATTGGCTTTCTACCTTTCCCCCTGCCTTCTCTTACTAAAACCTATTCTTAATCCATACCATGACCTCCAGTTACTTGCGCCTTCAATTGTTTCCCAGACTATCTCCACTGTACTAGCCACTATCTCCTCTTTTCCCCATCTTGACCCCTCAGTGAATCAATTCAACTCTACATTGTCCTCTTCTGTTGAATCTCTAAGTCCTTTATCATTTCACCTATTGTGCCCTGCTAAACCTCAGTCTTGGATCACTCCCACTTTTTTTTTGCCACCCTCATTCCCAAATATGTTATGCTGAATAAATAACTTATTCAAAGTCATTCTTAAAACAATATTGCTTTTGCCGTATGCAACTTTCTCTTGATTCTGTTCATTTTAGGCTTTGTCATTTTATGCAAGTCTTTCTATGTTTTTCTAAAGTCCCTGGTAATCACCCTCTCCTCC
Organism: Phascolarctos cinereus; assembly: GCF_003287225.1. Lineage (NCBI taxonomy): Eukaryota > Metazoa > Chordata > Mammalia > Diprotodontia > Phascolarctidae > Phascolarctos > Phascolarctos cinereus. The sequence continues at coordinate 406,482,868 of NW_027555847.1, read as the reverse complement.
TTGATAGTCTCATCTTTCTAGGTTTTTGAGACAACATTCTCTCCTGGTGCTTTTCCTACCTATCTGACCACTCCATCCCAGTTTCATTTTGTATATGATCATCTAGATCATATCCTCTAATTATAGTGTCCCAGAGAATTCTGTCCTCAGTCCTCCTCTTCTAACCTCTATACCAAATCACTTGGTGATCTCATCAGTTCCCATAGATTTAATTACTCAGATCTACTTATCCTACCCCAAGTGACCTCCAATCTTTTATTTACAACTGCCTTTTGAATATCCTCAGCTGGATGGCCAGTAGACATCTTAAATTCAACATATTCAAAACAGAACTCATGATCTTTCCCTGTAAATCTTTTCTCCCTCTTCCCTTCTCTATTACTACAGAGGGCATCACCATCTTCCCTGTCCTTTAGGCTTTCAAGCTGGATGTCACCCTTGACTCCTCACTATGTCTCACACCCAACCAAATCCAATCAATTGCCAATGCTGGTTGATTTCATCTTTGTATTATCTCTCAAGTATATCCCCTTCTCTTGTCTCTAGTGCTACCACTCTAGAACAGGCCCTCATCAACTCACACTTGGACTGCTGTAATAGCCTGCTCATTGGCCTTTCTGCTTCAAGTCTCTTCCCATTTTAATCCACCCTCTAGTCAGCCATCAAAGTAATTTGCCTAAAGTATAGACAATGTCACCCTCCCCCCACTCAATAAACTTCAATGGTTCTCTATTCATTCTAAGATCAATTATAAAAATCCTCTCTTTGGCACTCAAATCCTTTCAAAATGTAGCTCCCTCCTAGCTTTCCAGTCTTTTTAGAACTTCCTTTCTTCCATGTACTCTTTGATCTAGTGACTCCTTTGTAGTTCCTGGAATAAGACGCTTGACTGTCCCTCATTCCTGAAATGTTCTCCCTCATCTCTACCTACTAGCTTCCTTTAAGTCTCAACCAAAATCCCATCTTATACAGAAAGTTTTTCCCAACCCCAATTAGCTCTAGCACTTTCCTTCTCTTAATTATTCCCTAATTAACTGATATGAAACACACACACACACACACACACACACACACACACACACACACACATATATATATAAATATAAATATAATGAGAGAGAGAGAGAGAGAGAGAGAGAGAGAGAGAGAGAGAGAGAGAGAGAGAGAGAGAGAGAGAGAGAGAGAGAGAGAGAGAGAAGAGAGAGAGAGAGAGAGAGAGAGACCAATTAGCCCAGTGACTGGCACACAGTAGTTGCTGATTAAATTTATTGACTGAATGCCTGACTCATCCTGCCTCTAACTGCAGGTGATTTCCAAGGTTTTGTTCCCTCCTGTATTTTGGACTTTGGTTCTTTCAGTCTTATCCATTTCAATAGTTTGAGTCTTCACCTTCAAGCAGAGTCCCCTAAATATATAGCGTTAGTCTCACCTTTGAGCCCCACATTTCCAACTTCCTAAAAGACCCTTTCACCTGGATGATCTGTTTTAAATTGCAACATAAACAGAACTTTAATTACTTTACCTATAAAAACCTGTCCCTTTTTCCAATCTCTCTATTTTTGTTGATGGCATCACCATCCACCCATCAACCCTGGGCTCCAAATTAAGAAGTCATTCTAGATTCTTTCCTTTCCATTAAGCCTCACATCTAATCAGCTGCCAAGTTCTACCAATTCTGTCTCCATCATATTTCCTGCATCTTTTCATTCACAATGCTACTCCCCTAGTTCAGAACTATATTTTCCCTCAACTGTACTAATGTAATTGCCTTCTAAAAGGTCTTCTTTATTTCATCTTCTAATGTATCTTTGACACAGCAATCAAATTAATTTTCTTAATATGGAGTATCCACTTATCACTTTTCAACTCAAAAACTTTTATGGGCTCCCTATTATCATTAAGGTTAAAAACAAACTGCTTGGCCAATCACTTAAGGCACTCTTCAATATGGTTTCAACCTGCCTTTCCTGATTTATTTTCCACAAACTTGATGTCACAGGCCACATAGCTACTCATCACTGTTGTCCAACTGTCTTCTCTCTTTCCTTTGTACATTTACATAGAGACTCCTATAAGTCTGGAAGGGACTTCTACATTTCTACCTTTTGAAATCCTTCTCTTCCTCCAAAGTCCAATTCATTAGCCACTTTCTCCATGAAGATTCACAGATACTCCACTTGAAAGTGAACCATCTCAAATTTTATTATTGCATGTTGCCTATACCTCTCTTTTATCTTTATTTTATTTTACTTTTTATTAACACTTTGGAAGATGCAATTTCTAGGCATGAGATGTTCATAATCAAACTAAGGAAAAAAGTTCAATGAGGCATCTCTGTAAAATAATGAGCTCATTTCCCAGAGAGACCTGTGTGACTTCACAGGCCATATATGAAAAATTATGTTATTGTTTTAAAGTCATACCTATTCATAGTCAACAGCTGTGATGCAATGGATGAGGAACTGGACTTCTGAATGAAGATGAACTGGATTCACATCCTCTCAGAGGCTCAGGTAAATCTTTAAGACTATAAGGTGCTTTCTGAGAGCTTCTTACACAGATTAAATAGCAGGTCTGCATCTTACCTCCCATTGCTTCCCCTCAAAATATGTCCTGTTTGTACATTTGTAGGTGTTATTTTAGTAAGAGTGACAAATGTCCCAAAGGTTTGTATCTTGTATTATTAATTAAAGAAGGATGCATTCTCAGTCTTCAAACAGGGCACCTGGTATAAAACAGGTTCAACTGAACTCCATATAGAATAGTGTTGGCATCAGATTCTAGAGGGTTTGTGCAAGAACGGGACTGGTTAGAAAAACTGTGAGATAAAGAATCAAAAGGTTACTAGAAATGGTCTTCCAGAATCTATTTCCGATATGAAAAATCCAAAGACAGCAAGAGAAATAATGCTTAGAAGTAAGATAAGTTCAGTGTAAAGAAGATGAAGTTACCAGGAAGATGAAAGGTAAGTAAAGAAAGAATCAAGAGGGGCACATCAGGGAAGGCACACTCATTCATGTGAATTAGGAAGTAGTGAATGAAGCCAGAGGCTGATGACGATGATGACAATGATGATGACGATGACAGGATTAAAATAGAACTTTAAGGTTTGCAAAACATTTTAGAAATTCCCATTCTATTATGGACAAACATATTAATCAGTGACTGAAAGTGAAAAGTGGGGAGAGGGAATACAAAGAAGACCTGCTGCAGTGGGCAGCTAGGTGCTATAAGTGGCTAGAATACTGGACTTAAAGTCAAGAAGACCTGAGTTCAGATATTGACTCAGACACTAGCTGTGTCACTCTGGGCAAAGCCACTTCACTTCTCTCAGAATCAATTTCCTCATCTTTAAAAAGAGGATGATAATACTACCGAGTTTGCAGGAATACTGTGAAGATATATTGAGATTACACATAAAAGGCCTTAAAAAAATTTAAAAGTGCTACAAAATGTTTATTATTGTTGTTGTGATTACAATAAAGTTCATGAATCATGATCAGGGAAGCCACAAACTAAAATTGGATCCAAAAAGTGGGTTAAGGTAGTTTAACAAAGTTCTTTGACAATAGCTTTGGCTCTTTTGTGAAGTAAGATGTATTCCTATGGATGAAAGCCAGCTAGGATTTAAGGGCCCTGCATTAGACAACTGCAGAGAACCACGGACTTCATATATCACATATGATCAAAAAGAAAAATACAGAGTTATCACTCATTTTTTTAAAACTGGGGACTCTGGGATATTCTCACACAGCTAGAAAAACAACCACCTTCCATATATATACATGGGAAATGAAGATGTTTGAGAGGAAGACCAAGATTGTTCCCCAAAACTAAAATTGAATCTACTCCATCACTTGGATGAATCAATAGTTCTCTACCATACAATATGGGAAAGATAACCTGGGCTTAAATGTTTTTAAGAGTAGGTATCAAGCACAGGATTGAAGTCAGTGGCTTTAAATTCAAATTCAGCCTATGCTCTCAATCTTTATGACCTTAGACAAGTCATTCACTGCCTCTTGGCCTTTGTTTCCTCATCTATAACATGAAGAGGTTGAGCCACATGGCTTCTTTATCACCATGTATTCCTTGGTCATGAAATAAATGCAAGTAAAATATGAGCTCTTTGAAGGCAGGGACTAACATATTGCCTTATTTATAGTCAATACTTTTGAGGATTTAGGAAAGCAGATTGAAAACTCTCTTTAAGAGGATAATCTTAAAATGAGTTACCTGAAGTCCAATGTATTGTCCATAATCACATACTCAGGAAGTGTCAAAGAAATAATTTGAACTCAGGTCTTTCAGATTCCATGCTTAGCTCTCTATCCATTATACCATGATGCCTCTTGTAGGTTACACTGGCTTCCTTGCTGCTCCTTGAACAATTCCCTCCATCTCCAGACTCTGAGCATTTTCACTGGCTATTCCCCATACCTGGAATGCTCTACCTCCTTATATCTTCCTCTTGCTTTCCTTCAAGTCCCTAATAACATCCCACTTTCTACAAGAAGTGTTTACTGATTCCCCCTTAATTCTAGTGCCTTCCCTCTGTTGATTATCTCCAATTTATTCTTTATATATTTTATTTATTCATAGTTGCTTTCGTATCATCTCTCCCATTACACTGTGAGCTCCTTGAGAGCAGGGACTGTTTTTTGCCTTTCTGTGTATCCCTAGGGCTTAGCATAGTGCCTAGCACTCTATAATAATAATAATAATAATAACAATTTGGTTTAAAATTATAACTGATTGACTTAATGTTTGTTGAATTCAGTCAATAAGGCTTCTTTTGAATATATGATTTTTAATTCAACTGAATCTTGATGTAGCTATTTGCATTCCTACATGTACCCAATAGCTGAATGAAGTGCCCAGTTGAATGTAGGATATTTAATATTATCCATTGAAAGGTTGGACACATAGATTGGATAACATGATTTCCATTCTAGTACAGTTGACAGTAAGCAGTCCTTCTTGAAGGTAAAGTAGACTACCAGATAGGCTAGTTAAATCATCTCTTGGTTAGAATGTATATAGAGTTGCAAAAGTATAATTACACCATTTGCCAAGTATCCAATAGTCAGAAATCAAATTCATTTCATAGTTCAGTTTTTTTTTTTACCTTGGGGTGGAAAAATCATCCTTCTAGATGAAAAAAAAAGATGGTTAAAATAGGTAATTTAACCAATAAATTACCTAAAGTTTGGAAACAAGCATTATTATAATGCTTTCTTTTTTCTGATATTCAGTGAAAAAAAGCCTACCTTCTCTGGGGGAAAAAATGGTTTTTCTCATTTTATATTGCTAAAGCAATAACTTACTCCCATCTTATCAACCGTTATTAAAGTTAAAATCCATATACACATTTTACCACTGTAGGGAGGAGAGGCAATATGATAAAATGATTAGAAAGTCTGCATCTAAATTAGAAAACTTGGATCCATTTTCCACATTGGTCTCAGCTTGGGCATGTGATCCTACCCAAGTCATTTAACTTAACAGTTCCCCTAAGTAATTTTCAAAAATTATAAAATTGCAGAACAGTTGCTGATATACATCAGTAGAAGTTTCTTTAGCAAAAATTCTCTATGTTGATGAAATCTTAGGTAAGGAACAAAACAAAGATTATAGGCATTCATAACAACTCATTGTACTTACCCCATCACCAGAATAAAATACTTATAAGGACTGGATTCATCTGCTAGGCCAAAAGCACCATTGAAAAAAAAATAACTATAGAAGCTTCGTTCACACTTAAAAACAATGTTTAGTAAACAAGACTGTTTTAATTTAGGTCCTTTAAGAGCAGCCTCAAGTCTACTCTTGCTAGTGAGTCAAATTCATTTTTTTTCTGTTGAAGATTATATTATCTTCATCTTCCTACAAGATAGAAGCAAGAAGATTATCAGATCATAGTAAATTGCCAATTCCTTAAATCCAGGATATGGTCATTGTTATTCAATCCAACAGACGCTCAGAAATAGAGCAAGGGGAACTATGAACATCAATTTCTTATCCACTTTTCAATGGCATAAAATATCAGGAGAAGGCATTAACAATAGTGTATTTTTAATTGCTGCTCATCCATCAAGATGATACCACCAGCTCAATGTCTCTAGGGTATGTGCTTTACTTTCATTTTTCCTGGGAGATAATGGATTTCTGGATTTTTCACAAATACTTTTCCAGTGCCTCTTAGAATGGGCATTTGTGAGATGAGTAATCAGTTTAGAAGTGAAATCTGTGGACAAAGTAGATCATTTGTCCCCCTGTGACCCTAAGAATCCCATGTGTAACCTCAGACTCAGGGCTTTGTTAGCATCATGAGAGATACTGTAACATCACCATGGACAGTGAGCCATCCTCTAGCCAGGAAAAAAATGGGTTCAAGTCCTACCTCTGACTCCTATTAACTGTGTAACTACAGATGCAGCACTTAATTTTCCAGTGCCTCAGACAAATCCCTAAGATTTTATTTCAGTACTAGATTTGCAGGTTTATTTGCCTAGAGGGAATTTCTATACTGAGAGTTTCCTACCCTGATGAAATAACCTGTCCATAACCTGTCCAGTCAATATAGATAGATATACATACATATCTATATACACATATGTATATGTGTGTGTGTATGTGTGTGTGTGTGTGTGTGTGTGTGTGTATATATATATATATATACACCCACAGCTTAGGATTTGCTACTGTGTGTATATATTAGAAACAAGTTCTAATCCCTGAATGTGTGTGTATGCATTATATACATATGTGTACATATATCATGTGTGTACATATATAGATTGTGCACATATATATGTATATACACATTTGTAAGCCCTGTATATGTATGTGTATCTCAGTTTATTCATGGCTTAAAAACATACACATATGTATGTATACATACATAAATACATGTAATTAATAAAATTGGTAGCAAGAGATAGATAGATAGATAGATAGATAGATAGATAGATAGATAGATAGATATATTGCTACTAATTATGTGTGTATGTATGTATGTATGTATAAATAATTAATAGTAAGTTCTAAGCCCTGAATGAACTGGCCACAGACAACCACAACATACAAATCAATTGTTTTATACCAATTAGCAAAATCTATCAATCAATCAGCACTTATTAAGTACCTACTATGTTCAAGGCACTCTGCTAAGCAATGGGGATGTAAAAATAGGTAAAAGGCATTCCTTGATCTTGAGGAGCTCATAATTTAATAGTAAATTCAACAAGAAAATAACTATATACAAATAATTGCATACAGAATGAACAGGAAATAATTAAGAGAAAGGAGCCAGTGAATTAAGACAGGTTGGGAAAGACTTCCAGTAGAAGATGAGATTTTAGGTGAAATGTTTGTATGTCTTTCTTAATTCCATCTTGTTACATTTTCAGCTCAGACCTGTGTACCTCAACACTGATCTCAAATCAGCTATAAAGTATATTCTTGCTCAGCTCTGCCTATGAGGTGTATATTTCTAAAGAAGCATGAATGATTGCTAATCTGACTCCATATTTCAATATTACCCTGATTTCCAAGACTCTCCAAATGTCACATAGCAAAGAGAGAGAGCTGAGGATGAAGGCAAATCATTAAATGGACTAAGTCCAGAAAAGAGCGAAATAATGGACCTTTCTACTCTACATGTCATAGACAGTTTCTAAGTCCCTCAAATATGATGACTGCAGTTTTATTTTCAATTTTTATAAATGAACCTCTAACAGGAAAGTTTCCCTGGAGTTCAAATCCATCCAAAGCTGGCAATTTGTGTGTGTTGTTTTTCTGCTTTCCTGATCATGTTTAATGCTGCAAAGGCATTAGCAAAACCAGTGGGATTTTCCTATTCTCGTAAGGTCTATGGATCTTTAGCCAGTGAATTAAAAAAGACATATGGTTCAGTTTAAGAATAGTCATTTTGGTTCAAGAATTTATCATCTGAAGGATGGAGGTGGGGCAATGGGGAGAAGACTTTGATACAGGGAAACATCACAACCTGAAAACTTTGTGAGGGCTGAAGTCTCTAGGGGCCCAGATCAGGAAGGCAACAAATGATGGTCAACTGTATTGTAGGGTCCCACTATCATTTCTGGGCAAAGTTCCCTAAAAACATCAGTAAGCTAGAGTAAATAGTTCAAATAAACACACATAAGTCAATAAGTCAAGTCAACAAACACTTCAGGCAGGCAGTGCTAAGCACTTGGGATGCAAAGAAGGCAAAAGACAGCCCCTTCTCTCAAGAAGCTCACAGCCTAACAAAGGAGACAACAGGTAAATAAACATGTTGTTGTTGTTCAGTTCTTTCAGTCATGTCCAACTCTTTGTGACCCAACTTGGGGTTTTCTTGGCAAAGATACTGGAGTGGTTTGCCATTTCCTTCTCTAACTCATTTTATAGATAAGGAAACTGAGACAAACAGAGTTGAGTGACTCGCCCAGGGTCACACAACTAATAAATGTTTGAGGCCGGATGTGAACTCAGGAAAACAAGTTTTCCTGAATCCAGGCCCGGTACTCTATCCACTACACCACCCAGCCGCCTATGTACAAACTAGATATAGACAAGAGGAAGTGGAGAACATCTCAGAAGGAAGGCACTGTGGTTAAGGAGAATCTGGAAAGGCTTCTTGCAGAAGGTAGAACACCTGCTGATATCAGAAGGAAGCCAGGAGAGATAAGGAAAGAGAGAGAGAATGTTGTGCGGAGTTTGGAAATGGAATATCTTGTGCAAGAAAGAGCTAGGAGACCAGTGCCATTGCAAGGGAATATATGTGAAGGGGAGCCTGATAGAATAAGCCTGGAAAGGCAGGAAGGGACTGGGTTGTGGAGAGTTTTAAAAGCCAAACATAGGATTTTATATTTGGTCCTGGAGGTAATAGGGAGCCATGGAATTTATTGAGTAAGGGAATGGTGTGTGATATGGTTGGACTTACACTTTAGGAAAGCAATGTAATGTCTTAGGGGCAGATGAACTGGAGTAAGGAGAGATTTGAAGCACAGTGACCAATCAGAAAGCTATTGCAGTGGTCCAAGCATGAGAGGATGAGAGCCTGTACCAGGGTGGTGGTAACATCAGAAGAAAGAAAAGAAATTACACATCAGATAACAGGAAAAGATTCACGTATGAATTCACGATTCTAAAGGGTCAGTTTAAATGAGAGATTAAAGATTTCCAAATGAACTAATGGGGTTATTCACACTCTCAGATAGTTTTGGAAATTTAAAAAAAAAAACAGAAGCATTAGGAGCTTTGTGATGTAAGAATTATAATGATCAGTGTCCGCAGTGGAATTATTTTATGAATTTGTATTTTTCTGTAGAAACAAGACAGTAGCAGCCAGGAATTTCTCTCCATATCACTATCGTAGCCTGCCTGAGAGAACCTGGACAACTGTGCATTTACTGACAAATTATGTGGAAGACTGTATCTTTCTGCTGGCCAAAAAAGTATACTAACCTGATCATTTGTGCCCCTGGTGCTGCCCAGACCAAAGCAATTAGAAAGCAATATGAATATCACCCAAGTGATATGGCAACATGCTGTTGTTAGTATCCCAAGGTCTTCCTTGGTTTTAGTCTAGATTCATACATGACCTCTGATAATTGCTACAAGATTTGTCTCAAAAATCACTTTAGGCAATTTGGGGTAAACAAAATCACTTTATTGCCAAGTTTCACTGAAGTTCTCTCAAGACTTGAGGCAGCTCTTTCATTTTCCTGCTATGTAAGAGAATAAAACAACATTTAAAAGCAGACCACTTTATTTTAAGCCTATGCTATATCTACTGTTCACTTCTCATGTCAGGAACAATATGTAATCTTGCACAATATGTAATCTATGAAAGCACTTCTATTTATCTCAGACATTATAAAGGACCTCTGCACTTTCCGAAGTCTGCCTGCTTTGCTACTTAGCCAAATTTTAACCGTGTCTCATTTCCCCTCCTCTATGAAACGTTCCCAGAATAACCACACAGAGACTTTCCAATAACTCAAGCAGCCCTCTTGAATATCCATAGGATCATAGAGGAAGAGCTAGAAAGAACCCAATTGACTCCAACCCCCTTGTTTTACAGATGAGAAAACAAACCCAGAGAAGTTAAATGATCTGCCAATGATTACATAGGCACTGTCAAAACGGATTTGAAATGGGGCAGCTAGGTGGCGCAGTGGATAGAGCATCAGCCCTGGAGTCAGGAGGACCTGAGTTCAAATATAGCCTCAGACATATAACACTTACTAGCTGTGTGACCCTGGGCAAGTCACTTAACCCCATTGCCCAGCCCCCCCCAAAAAAAAAGATTTTAAAACTCGGATTTGAAACCAGGACTCCTGACTCCAGAACCAATACTCTTTCTGCTGTGTAGTACACTGTCTTCTGCACTGCCTTATGCATCCCTATCTTTCTGATGTTCAGCCAATAAACCTTTATTAAGCATCTGTTATGTGCCAGGCACTGTGCTAAGTGCTAGGGATACAAATAAGAAAAAGAAACAGACCTTACCTTCAAGGAGCTTACAATCTAATGGGAGAAGGCAACATGAAAGGAAGCAGAAAGGGAAGGATGGTATTATCTATCAGGGAATGGGAGGAGGTTGTGTCATGATGGAGAAGTCAAAAGAGGTGCAGCTGGGTGAGAAGTGAGAAGGCTATGGTATCTATCATTATTCACTTAATTCCATGTTCTCCATGTGTAGCTGTTTGTTCTGGTATGAGATAGTGAGGAAGGAAGGAAGGAAGGAAGGAAGGAAGGAAGGAAGGAAGGAAGGAAGACCCAACCAATTATTCATATTGTTCATATATCCATATACACGTTGAGTGGTATAGTGTAATTGTTACAAGACAGGGAGACTTGAGGTTCAAATCCCACCTTTGGTACTTAGTATGTGACCATGGGCAATACACTTAACCTATCTGAATCACACTTATTATTTTAACATCCATAAAATGAAGATGATCTTAATGTCTATATTTTTTTGCCATGTTGTAAGATTACATTATATATATATATATATATATATATATATATATAATGTTGTAAGATTACATTATATATATATATATACATTTATACAATTTACACATATACAAAGCACATATTTTAATCCATTATATAACTGTCTTTTGATATTATGTTTACAGAGATACAATATTTACTGATTCTTGAATATATTCTCCAGCAAAATAACAGTAATCATAATAAGTACTAGCTCTAAGGTCTGCTTTCAAACACATTATGTATGTTATCTCATTTGATCCTCACAATAGCTTTGGGAGGTAGGTGTTATTATTATCCCCATTGTCCAATTGAGGAAACTGAAGCAGAGGAAGGTTAAGTAATTTATCCAGGGTTATCCAACTGGTAAGTGTCTAAGGCTATATTTGAAGACAGGTATTCCTAACTCCAGGACCAGTCATTTATTCACTTTGCCACCTAGCTGTTTACTTCAATCCCTCATCATGGCATTGAGGTGACCTTGGAATCTCAAAGAATATGTTTGTATAACACAAGTTTGGCAGGTACTCTAAAAATGAAAGACCCTGAATTTAGACATGGCACATCTTGGCACCTGATACATGTTTCCTATTTGATATTGATTACTTGGTCAGAGAAGATCTCACCAGAAGTTTGGCTACTAAGTGCTAAGTCTTCACAACCACAGGAACTTCTGAACAACAGTCTAAGCAGACATGAGGGGGATGGAATCTGTGTCAGTAGGGAAAGTAACCACGATGATCTAATCACAATTTATGTCTACCTTAATCACTCTCATTGGGTCCAAGGAGATGGAATGACGTTCCCTGTCTCTCTCTACTAAGCAGCCTTTCTCAGCTCTGGACTCACACATGTGGGCAGTTGTGAGGGAGTCTGGTGACCTAAGAGAAGGTTTAAATTCTTTCTTTTGCTCTCCCTGGCTCTTTATGCATGTACCTGTAGCATTCTGATAAAAATTAATTAAAGCTTAGTTTTGACTCATGTCTAGCATCTCCCCATAAAGAGGTGGATGTAGAAAAGGTATTCAATATACAAATGTAAATCAGATATTTATTTTCTCTACACAAAAGAAAAGCTCAACACAAAAGATTCACAGATGCTTATTGAAAGAAAAAATTAAGTGGCACTAAAGCAAGTAAATATATTTGTAACATTCAAATTATAAGAAACAATGAGTTTAATGTGAATCATAGAATCAATATCATTTAGGCAGCTGGGTTACATGATGGATAGGGCTCTGGGCCTGCAGTCAGAAAGATTTTAATTCAAATCCTGCATCAGAAACTACTCATGTGACCCTAGCAAAATCACTTAGTTTCCTCTTCTGTAAAACAGGAATGATAATGCCATTAAACCAGGTTGTTACAAGGACCAAATGAGATTATATATGTAAAGTCCCTTGCAAACCTTAAAGCTGCATCAGAGTACTAGCTATTATTATACATGATAAATAACAGGATTCCAGGGGCTAGGTTCAGGTACAGGTCACTGAACATCTGAACACCTGAAATCAAGAGACCTTTTGTTCAACCTATCTTTATGTAAGTAAACTCTTCAGCACATATCCTTGCTCACTACAGTGTGTTCTCCTAGGGAGATAGGGTGACATGAATAAGAGTCATGTAGAATGAGAAGTCATGAAAGAGTTAGGTTCTGTACCATTGGAGAATATACCTACATTGCTGAGATCACAGATCCATTAAAATACTTAAGTAGAGATGGAGTATAGCATATTCATAAAATGTAGAGGTGTTTTTCCCCTCTGTGTTAGTAAGTGGAATATATAAAATATATTTAAGCCTTTTCTGGATTATCCAAGGTCATGTTTATTAATATGAGTGGTAATATCTGTTAACATTGTGATGGAGATGCTTTTTGGAACAATGTGCTATCTTTGATATAGCTTGACCTTATGATAAATGCTTCCAAAGCCCATAGAGTTGTTCCATCTTCTGTGGCATGGTGAGTCCCACAGTAATTAGTGAGAGATAGGATTATAGCTGGGTTTTTTTGTTGTTTATTATTTCTTTCTAATATATCCTTCACTTTTCCACTGTCACATCTCACTCAGGTCAAAATATCTTTGTTTGTTGCCCCCTCATCTCCTGAATTCTCCTTTCATCTCTCCTCTCAGTTCCTGTTCCTCTTCTCTCCATTTTTCTTTTTTTTCCCTCTCTTTTCTCATCTTTTCTGCTTTCATATATGAAGGGGTTGGTGTTTAAACCATCATTAACCAATGAGAGCATCCCTTTTCTTCTGGTCTTTAGACCAATCATATTTCATTGAGCACAATTTTCTTGGGCTATTTTTCACTACTTTTTACATAGATGTTAATCCATAGTGATTTTTAACAAGTCTTAATGTCTATATAGGATAGTTGAGTTAACCATGTACCCAATAAATAAGCACGAAAATACCATTAATGCAAGTGCCTATTGACTGATTCAAGTGGGATCAATTCAATTCAACAAACTTTTTTTTTCAACATCTATTACACACCAGGAACTGGGCTAGGTACCAGGGATGTAGAGATAAGAAACAAAGTTCCTGCCTTCAGGTCCTTGGTTCTTTTGGGGGTTTGGAGGAACAATGGATTCGACATTAATGCAAAATAAATACATTTGGGAAAGGGTCTGTTAGTAACAGGGAAAATAGGAAAGATCTTTGGTAGGAAATTGGACTTGTGTTGAACCCTGAAGAGGTACTCTTTGCTTTGTTCTGGTTATGGGGCACAGCTTCTACAAAGGTACAATGATCAGATGGGAGATTGTATATACCAAAATGAAGTCAAACCAATTTTTTTCTCACACACACACATATTTATTTACATAATAGGTATGAGCAAAGATGTCTCTTATTTGCTCTGGCTAAAGCACACCCCATTGGAGCATGCATGGAGCTGTGCTAAACCACCTTGGCCACTTCTGGTGATATAGAGGTGTCTTTCAATTAAACTTTGTAAGGGGAACACAGACACACTGAACATTTGGATCAGCTTAATCTCATTCATAGTCATACTTGGTGCCTTGAGAAATACGGAAAAATTGCAATTCCTGGTGTTCATCCAAATCTAATCAATGGATCACTATCTATTTAAAATTTTATGATTTTCTATAACCATAGATGTCCATTAAGTAGTAGATTCAATACATGACAGTTCTATGAACTCAGATAATGTCTTATGTAAATTATATTTTTCCCCAGTTCTTCACAGTATTTTACACAGAAGGTGCCTAATAAAGAGGTGCTAGATAAATGAATAAGTTAACATCCGTTACATAGCCCAAGAATGTTTGACGTAATAGCTGGGCTTACTTAGTTAGTTGACAAGGTCTACCAAATATTCTCAATTGTTAGTACCAGAAAATGGAATTATCTCAAGGTTGAAATAGTAATTTTGCAAAGGATTTCTTAAGTGGACTTAGTGTCCCCCTGAAAACCAACACAGGGAAGTAAGGGAGAAAACATACTTACCTCTTCCTCCTTCTCTTCTCCCTCTTCTGATAATGATCATGGTGGACTTTTACATTCTGTATACCAAGGGAGGCACATTTTCTCTAGAAAGAAAGTTTAAAAAGTTAAACTTGCTGTCCTGAGTGGGCTAGATTTTAATCTGTCTAAAGGCAATGATCTAAAGCTACTGATCTCTCAAGACCCCTTCCCATAATATCATTCTATGATGTTTAATTTTGTGATTGGAGTTTCATACCAAGCAATCCTAAAAATTGCATGAGTTAATTAACTAATCTTTTCAAATTCTTATCAGAGCTATGTGAGCCATTTATCCCAATCCAAAGACACTATTGATTCCTTCTTATTTCAATTTCATTTACCCTAAGCTCAGATCAGATGAATGGAGTGAAACAAGGCTGTGTGCTTACTTCCGTGTTTTTTTAGCATGATGCTTTCAGTCATGTTGCCAAATGCCTTCAATGAGGACAAACATGGCATCAAGGTCAGCTGCCACACTGATGGTAAATTCTTCAACTTGAAAAGGCTACAAGCCAAGATCAAAGTGGAGGGAGTGTTGATGCATCATTGTCTGTTTGCAGATGACTGTGCACTCAATGCAGCCTCTGAAGTTAAGATACAACAAAATATGGATTGATTCTCTACTGCTTGCACTAATTTTGGCCTAACAACACTAAAAAAATACAGGTGCTCCATCAGCCACCACCACACCATCGACACATGGAACCATCGTTTACAGAAGGTTTGAATGCTGTGGATAAGTTCGCTTACCTTGGTAGAGTACTTTTTAAAGATGTGAACACTGATAATGAGGTTGATGCATGCCTTGACAGAGCTAGCTCAGTGTTTGGGAGGCTCAGAAGGAAAGTGTGGGAGAGAAGAGATATTAGACTGACTAGTAAACTGAAGGTCTACAGAGAAATTGTACTGACTTTATTACTGTACCTGTGAAACCTGGACAGTACACTAGCACCATGCCAGGAAATTGAATTGCTTCCACTTGAATTATCTTAAGAAGATTCTGAAGATCATGTGGCAAGCAGGACAAGATATAGATAGATAGATAGATAGATAGATAGATAGATAGATAGATAGATAGATAGATTGATTTAAATGGCTCCTTCAGAATAAGTGGCCTTGGACCCACATGTACAAAAATATTTAGCAGCTCTTTTGTGGTGGCAAAGAATCGGAAATTGAAAGGATGCCCATCAATTGGGGAATGGCTGAACAAGTTATGATATATGAATTCAATGGAACAGTATTGTGCTATAAGAAATTATGAGCAGGCAGACTTCAGAAAAACCTGGAAAGACTTGTATGATCTGATACTGAGTGAAGTGAGCAGAACCAGGAGAATATTGTATACAGTAAGAGCCATGTTGTACAATGATTAATATTGATAGACTTAACCCTTCTTGGCAATACAAGGATTTAACACATCTCCAAAGGCCCCACGATGGTAAATGCTATCTACATCCAAAGAAAGAACTATGGAGCTTGAATGCAGATCAAAGCGTACTATTTGCTATTTTTTTTTCTTCTGTTGTGTTTTGTTTCATCTTTCTGGTGGTTCTTCCTATTGGTTCTAATTTTTACAATATCACTAATGTGAAAATATGTTTAATAGGAATGTATATGTATAGCCTATATCAGATTGCACACCATCTCGGGAAGGGAGGTTGGGACAGAGGGGGAGAAATATTTAAAACTCAAAAGCTCACAGAAGTGATTGTTGATAAATCAAAATAAATTAATCAAGTTAAAAAAAAGAATA
Source organism: Phascolarctos cinereus (assembly GCF_003287225.1). Taxonomy (NCBI): domain Eukaryota; kingdom Metazoa; phylum Chordata; class Mammalia; order Diprotodontia; family Phascolarctidae; genus Phascolarctos; species Phascolarctos cinereus. The sequence goes on along the minus strand of NW_027555847.1, from coordinate 406,466,610 downwards.
ACTGGCCTTGATTTTTAAATTGCATCACTAGGCAGAAAGGCAGAAATATTGAATGCATCCTTTTCAGATCATGATGCAATAAAAACTATATGTAATAAAGGGCCATGGAAAGATGGACTAAAAAATAACTGGAAACTAAATAACATAATCATAAAAAATGAATGGGTCAAACAACAAGTCATAGAAAAAATCAATAATTTCATTCAAGAGAATGACAATAATGACACAACATACCAAAACTCATGGGATGCAGTGAAAGCAGTTCTGAATGCTTACATGAATATCTCTAAATGCTTACATGAATAAAATAGAAAAAGAGGAGATCAATGAATTGGGCATGAAACTAAAAAAAAAAAACTAGAAAAAGAACAAATTAAAAATCCTCAATTAAATATCAAATTAGAAATATTGAAAACCAAAGGAAAAATTACAAATATTGAAATTAAGAAAACTATTGAACTAATAAATAAAACTAAGAGTTGGTTTTATGAAAAAAAACCAATAAAATAGATAAAACTTTAGTTAATTTAATTTAAAAAAAGAAGAAAAGAGAACCAAATTACCAGTATCAAAAAATGAAAAGTGTGAATCCACCACCAAGGAAGAGGAAATTAAAATGATAATTTAGGAACTATTTTGCCCAACTGCATGCCAATAAATTTGACAATCTTAGTGAAAGGAATAAATATTTACACAAATATAAATTTCCCAGATTAACAGAACAGGAAGCAAAATACTTAAATAACCCCATCTCAGAAAAAGAAATTGAACAAGCCATTAATGAACTCCCTAGGAAAAAATCTCTAGGGCCAGATGGATTTATATGCAAATTCTACCAAACATTTAAAGAACAATTAATTCCAATACTATATAGACTATTTGGGAAAATAGGTGAAGAAGGAGTCTTACCAAATTCTTTTTATGATACAAATATGGTGCTGATACCTAAATCAAGAAGAGTCAGAACAGAAAAAGAAAATTATAGACCAATTTCCATAATGAATATAGATGCAAAAATTTTAAATAAAATGTTAGCAAATAGATTACAACAAATTATCACAAGAATAACACACTATAACTAGGTAAGATTTATACCAGGGATACAAGGCTGATTCAATGTTAGGAAAACTATCAGCATAATTGATCATAACAACAACAAATCTAACAGAAACCACATGATCATCTCAATAGATGCAGAAAAAGCTTTTGACAAAATACAACATCCATTTCTATTAAAAACATTATAGAGCATAGGAATAAATGGAGTCTTCCTTAAAATAATAAATAGTATCTACCTAAAACCTTCATCAAGCATCATATATAATGGGGACAAGCTAGAAGCATTTCCAATAAGATCAGGGGGAAACAAGGATATTCATTATTACTGCTGTTATTCAATATTGTTACTGGAAACATTAGCTTTAGCAATAACAGAAGAAAAATAAATTGAAGTCATTAGAATAGGCAAAGAAGAAACAAAGCTATCACTCTTCAGATGATGTGATGATATGCTTAGAGAATCCTACAGAATCAAATAAAAACCTACATGAAATAATAAACAACTTTAGCGAAGTTGCAGGGTATAAAACAAATCCTCATAAATTATCAGCATTTCTATATACTACCAACAAAGCCCAACAGCAAGAGATAGAAAGATAAATTCCATTTAAAGTTACTGTAGACATTATAAAATATTTAGGAGTCTACCTCCCAAAACAAACCCAGGAACTCTATGAACACAATTGCAAAACACTTTTCACAAAAATAAAGTCAGACCTAAATAATTGGAAAAACACCAGTTGCTCAGGAGTAGGCCAAGCTAACATAATAAAAATGACAATTCTACCTAAGCTAATTTACTTATTCAGTGCCATACCAATCAAACTACCAAAAATTATTTTATAGAATTAGGAAAAATAACAAGATTAATTTGGAATAACAAAGGGTCCAGTATATCAAGGTAACTACTAAAAAGAAATGCAGAGGAAGGTAGCCTAGCCATTCCAGATATTAAATTGCATTATTAAGCATCAATCATTAAATCTGCTTGGTACTGACTAAGAAACAGAGTGGTGGATCAATGGAATAGTTTAAATATGCAAGACACAGTAGTCAATGACTATAGTAATCTATTATTTGATAAACCCAAAGACCCCAGCTTCTGGGATAAGAACTCACTACTTGACAAAAACTGCTGGGAAAACTACAAAAGAGTATGGCAGAAACTAGGCATAAATCAAAATCTCACACCATATACCAAAATAAAGTCAAAATGGGTTCATAATTTAGATGTAAAGGCTGATACTGCAAGCAAACTAGAGAGCAAGGAATAGTTTACCTATCAGATTTATGGAGAACAAAAGAATTCATGACCAAACAGGAGATAGAGAACAATATGAAAAGCAAAATGGATAATTTGATCACATCAAATTGCAAAGTTTTTGCACAAACAAAGCCAATGCAACCAAGATTAGAAGGAAGGTAGAAAATTGGGGAAGAATTTTTACAACCAGTCTCTCTGATAAGGGCCTCATTTCTAAAATATATAGAAAATTAAGTCAAATCTATAAGAATACAAGTCATTCCCCAACTGATAAATGGTCAAAGGATATGAACAGGCAATTCTCAGATGAAGAAATTAAAGCCATCTATAGTCGTATGAAAAAATGCTCTAAATCACTATTGATTAGAGAAATGCGAATCAAAACAACTCTGAGGTACCACATCATACCTATCAGATTGGCCAACATGACAAAACAGGAAAATTATAAATGTTGGAGAAGATGTGGAAAAATTGGAACACTAATGCATTGTTGGTGGAGTTGTGAAATGATCCAACCATTTTGGAGAGCAATTTGGAACTATGTCCAAAGGGCTATAAAAATGTGCATACCCTTTGACCCAGCAATAGCACTTCTAGGATTATATCCCAGAGAGATCATAGAAATGGGAAAAGGAACTACATGTACAAAAATATTTATAGCAGCTCTTTTTGTGGTGGCAAAGAATTGGAAATTGAGAGGATGGTCTGATACTAAGTGAAGTGAGCAGAACCAGGAGAACATTGTACAAAGTAACAGCCATGTTGTACAATGATTAATTTTGATAGACTTAACCCCTCTCAGCAATACAAGGATCTAAGACATCTTCAAAGGCTTCATGTTGGAAAATGCTATCCATATACAAAGAAAGAAATATGGAGTTTGAATGCAGATCGAAGCATACTATTTGCTATTTTTTTTTCTTCTGTTGTGTTTTGTTTCCTCTTTCTGGTGGTTCCTCCTATTGGTTCTACGTCTTACCTACAACATCACTAATGTGAAAATATGTTTAATAGGAATGTATATGTATAGCCTATATCAGATTGTGCACCATCTCGGGAAGGGAGGTTGGGAGAGAGGGGGAGAAAAATGCAAAACTCAAAAGCTTACAGAAGTGATTGCTGATAATTCAAAGTAAATTAATTGAAAATTTTTTAAAAAATTACATCACTGGATATATGAAAGAAAGAAAGAAAGAAAGAAAGAAAGAGAGAGAGAGAAAGAGAAAGAAATGAAGAGAGAAAGAAAGAAAGAAAGAAAGAAAGAAAGAAAGAAAGAAAGAAGAAAAGGAATGAAGGAAGGAAGGAAGGAAGGAAGGAAGGAAGGAAGGAAGGAAGGAAGGAAGGAAGGAAGGAAGTCCCTTCTTTCTAGGACCTTACTGAAGGAAGGAAACATACAAAGGGAAGATAAAAAGTTAGGAAGGGGAGAAGATACCTGATGCTGGGGCATTGTGGAAAAGTCAGTCAGAGAATTCCCAAAGTAGTGATGGTGAGAAATTGAGAAGGGTGAGCTGAGCTCTGTCCTTAAGTGGAGGTTTGGAGTTTATCACTCCACTTCCACTCTCCAGTCAGAGAGGTAGATGAGGGGGAGTATGTGTATGTATTTAATCATTTTTTTATAAATACGGGCCTAAGGACAAACAACTGGTTGGTGAAATTTGGGGAATTAAGCAGTTTTAAGAAAAGGGCGGAAAAAAAGAGAATGTGGAACTAAAAGACAAGTCTAAAAAATTGAATCCAGAGTCAGTTTCTTATCCATCTAGCTTAATGTTTTCTTCTTAGGTGTTCTCAGAATTCAATATTGCAGCCCCAGTCCATGTATGAGTGCTTGACCTATATAGTTTGCTGATCATGAATCCTTTTTTTCAACATATATTATACTACTTCCCTTGTGTCCAGTTTTATGCTTAAGTCTCTGAATATCCAGGTATATGTTGAATTAATTTGAAGAATCCTGCAAAGTTCTTTCAAGAATTTCTCCATTTATTTATCTTCTGCAATCAATAGTGATTAGAACATTTAATATTCTTAATGATAATCTGTTTGTTGATGCTCATCATAGCCTTTCAAGTTTCTTGTGGCCCTTATGCACAAAGTGAAAGACTATCCTTCATTTATCTCTCCAAGGAGAAACTGTAATCTATACTTCCATTTAGTGGCAACATTTTTGCCTTCTGGTTTACATTCTGTTATTATACATAATGTCAGTACGTAGTTTAGAATTCATAATTATATGTCAGGTTGTTGCTAATTAAATGAAGATAGCACATTGAAAGTGCTAATAATTAAATTAAAGCTTGTAGAGGGCCTCCTTCTGTTCCTATTCCTGCCTACTCTGCCAACACCACTTCACAATCAGAAGTATAGAACCAAGGACCATTTTGTATTTGATCATTTCATGGTTCCTCATATCCCCAAATTCATCATTTAATAACCTTCTGAATCATACTTAAGTATTTAAAAAATTATTTCCAAGGGGCAGCTAGGTGGAGCAGTGGATAGAGCACTGGCCCTGAAGTCAGGAGTACCTGAGTTCAAATCCGGCCTCAGACCAAACATTTGACATTTACTAGCTGTGTGACCCTGGGCAAGTCACTTAACCCCAATCGCCTAAAAAAAAGAAAGAAAGAAAAAAATTATTTCCAATGGAACTTAATTAAATAAAACACAATCAATACTTACGTGAGGTAGGTATTCTCACAAACATTGCTCCACAATTTGTTTTGTTTTAGATCTTTATTGTGATGTACAGATGAGTTATTACCCTTTCAGTTCCATTTTCCTTTCCATATGGCCATTGTTTGTTCCTAAAAATGATTCTAAGCACTTATCCTTTCATTGAGTTCACTTCAAAAACCCAGACCCAGAGGGTGAGTGCAATCCTTGTTTATATTGGGTTTATGGCAATGTTCTGGAGGTAAACACAGGCTATCAGAGAATAAGAAGCTATGCAGAAACTAACTACTGGATAAAAGGTGACTTAAGGATATGTGACTTAAAAAGTAGACTTCTTTTTTTGAAAAATGTTTCCAAATGCATTAAGTGAAATAGGAACACATTAGCTGCAAAGTAGACCTTGATTCATTATGGTGACATTCCAACCACCTCCTCTCCATTTTCTTTTCTTCCTGTAGCTCTGAACAGCAACTGTTGGAACTTTGCCCTCTACCTCAAGATTAATGAAGAAATGTAAACCCCTCACCACTTCAATGTACCCACAAGTCAGAGGTGAGTGAGAAAAGTAATTTGGTTGGCCGGTAGCTTTAAGTGCTTTATGTGGACTCATAAAATGGTTCAGGTCATAGTAAGAGAAAACCAGCTATAAGAAAGTAAAAGAATCAAGCGTAGGAAATTACATGGAAAATTTAAGACCCATACATTTCTCTAAAGGCACCATCCAACATTTGTAGTACCCAAGGGGAGAGCATGATGGGGAATAAGTATCTGATAGCCCTATAGGAAAATAGTGAAATATGAAAAAAGAATGGAGAATATAGAAAGAATTTATTCTTTGTGTAGCTGTAGGAAATTAGCTATTTTAAATGAAGGAAGAGAATAAATAATATGGAGTTGTAATTAGCTGATTCTAAGAGGGTGTGGGTAGAATTTAAGAAGGGGTTTTCTTTATTCTGTTGGACACTGGACTAGACATTTCTGTTCTCATAAAGAATAAGGTTTCATTTTTTATAAATCTTTTTACAAATTTACATTTGCAGTATAAAAATAAAATGAGGTGAAGAAAATGAAGATGTTTAGTGCCTTATCCTTATACTATATGAAGATATCGTGTTCAAGGGAATTGGAAATTAATTTAGAAGAAGTAAGCCCAGTGAGGTTCACTTGGTCTTAGTTCACAAAATACATAATAAGCTACAAAAATAATCACTGAGTTTTAAATCATATGTGCCTAGGTATTGTTATCTTCTGTTATCAGGGGAAAGGGGAATTTCTCATATCTTTCCCTACTACCGCTATGAACAATATGTATACAACAATAGTTATTTGCCTTTTTATTGTAGCATTTGCAGCAAGGGCCACAAATTCCAAGAAGTGATATGTGATCACTTCAGGCTGAAGTGTATCATTCTCTCAATCTTGCTATGATCACCCCAACCCATATCTTTTACTTTTATCCCTATTTCCTTCCTTGCCACAAAAACAAGTTGAAGTCACACAAATTCCATTTGATCTAAAATATACTTTTAACTATTTATGTAATAAAAAAAAGAAAATGTATGAATAGTCCTGCCAACTGCTTCCTTGGTTAATCAAGTAAATAGCTTTCACTCATGGAAATTCATATGGTCAGACCCAATGAACTATTTGCAGTCTTGTTTCAGAGCAATAATACACACCCAGCTTTAAAAAGTCAGAGTATTTTTTTTTTGTAATTTTTTGTAATTTTTAACTGAAATACAAATTGAGAAAAGTAAAAAAAAAAATTGCCATGTACACAGCAAACCATAAGAAAGGATTCAATAAAAAACAAGGAATGGGACCGCTAGGTGGCGCAGTGGATAGAGCACCAGCCCTGAAGTCAGGAGGACCTGAGTTCAAATCCGGCCTCAGGCCAAATACTTGACACTAGTTGTGTGACCCTGGGCAAGTCACTTAACTCCAAATGCCTAAAAAAACAACAACAGTAAAACAATAAGTATCCATTTCCAGACAACCTAAATAATAAATCCTACATATTGTTTTCAAAGCTGCCCAGCTTTTCTTTGCTTCCTTGTTGGTTTTCTTTTGTTCTCTGTCATGTACTTTTTAATTTATTTTCCCCTCCCTTCCCCACCACTCTGTTTGACTAGAAATGGATGTTTAAATATGTTTGAATGTATTTTTTTTCTCAAGTAGGGTAAACATCCCTCTTTCCAAACTTGTTTACATTATTTTCTTTGGGGAGTTTTTTTAAATAGATTATCCAAAATCCATCTCATTTCTGAATTGTCCCAGATTCCAAATTAATAAAATTGTGTTGTATGCACACTTATGCTCATTATTTTTGCCCTGACCTTTGATTTCATCAGGGCTGGAATTCCCAGTGTGGAAATTATCTTCAGCTGTATTATAATAACTTATGTTTATATTTAACTCACAATAATAGAGAGCTGCCTGAGCACCAAAAGGTTAAGTGATGTGCTCATATTATATGATAATGGCAGGACTTGAATTAAATGAGTCTTCCTGACTCCATGGGCAGTCCTCTATTCATTAGACCCCACCCCAAATCCCCACCCCAACTCCCCCCCTCATACTTACTATAAGTTTACAATTGACTGCTCTTGGTTTTTCTGCAGCAAAGAATCTGAATATCATTTTCAGTGGCACTATCATATCCCCTTTCAAAGATTACAGCAACCTACCAACCTTCCTAGTGATAATCATTCTTTGGTATTAGAGTTAAGGAAGGATATTAATGCTTTCTTGAAAAAAAAAACATTTACATACAACGATGGAAAATACACAGCAGTAAGCTATAAGGAAATAAAGCAGTCAACAAAGCAAAGCATGATGGGATCAGATTCAGTCCCCCTTTTCTACTTACAATGCTCCTGAGGGATCTATAGGTACTTCACATTATAGTGGACAGTGAAATTAACAATGTGAACAAACAGGAAGGTAGTTGACCTGTTTTACAAATTCCTTCTCTTTCTTTTCTTTTTTTTTCTTTTTTTTTGGCATAGGTAGACCTAAGTACAGCAGCCAAAGGACATAAAATTACTTTTAAGGTTCATAGCTTTTCTCTTCTTTTTTCTCTCCACCAAAGGATCTTTCTTTCTATTCGGTCATTGAGGCTTGCCCTTTTCTATCAGTACACAATGGAAGAAAATTTCAGGAATTGGAGGCAGTATTCAACTTTCCTTAGAGCTTCTACATGCCAGACAAGTGTACTACCAACTGCACTTAAAAATATTCCCTTCCTCCCTGGGAGACAGTATGACCCAAAGACACAGGTTGAAACCTAAACACAAGAATTTGTAAAAGTTGAATAAACTTTAAAATGCTGGAATTGGGCACCTTGGAAAATTAATTATTTCACTAGCATCAAACCTGTTTGACCTCTGCTTGGTGCTTGTGTCAGTGCTCATTCAACTGAATTGTTCCCATCATCCTAGAAGAGCAGAGTATACAAATATTTCTAGAATCCCAACATGCAAATTGTAGGTGTCAGAAATTTTGTGTGGACTCTGGGGTTGAAGACAAAGTCAAAGGATCATACTGATACATGATAGCACTTTTCAAATATTTGTAGACTATCAAGAGGATGGAGAATTTATCACTTCAAATAGCCCAGAAGTCATTAATAGGTAGAATGATAATGGACGTAGATTTTAAATGGAAGGAAGGAAGGAAGGAAGGAAGGAAGGAAGGAAGGAAGGAAGGAAGGAAGGAAGGAAGGAAGGAAGGAAGGAAGGAGGGAAGGAAGGAAGTTAAGACACTTGCTTAGGGGCACACAGCTACTAAGTGTCTGAAGTAGGTGTTGAACTCAGACCTTCCTGACTCCAGGGCCAGATGTCTATGTAATGTGCCACCTAGCTGCCTCTAGAGGAAATATCACCAAATTCAATTCAAGAAATATTTCTTTATTACCTGTTACTACGTGCAAGAAACTGTATCAAGCACTGGAGCACAAAGATAAAAATGACATGATGTCTACTCTCAACGAATTTACATACTAAAGCTGTTCAAAAGCCAAATGTGTTGACCAAAAGGTAGTAACTTAATTCGTCATCATTGGATATCTTCTAGCAGACTAGTTGGCCACTTATAGTGATGAAATTCATGATTTGAGAATATGTACCACATAATTTCTGCAAATTCCTTCCAATTCTATATTGGAGTCTAACATCTTAGACCCAATTCTTAGAGCTAAGCCCTAAGCACCTACTATGTGACAGGCACTGTGTTAAGTGTTGAGGGGAGAAAAAAAATTGGAAAACAACTCCATGGTCTTAAGAAGCCCCCAGTCTAATTGAGGGAGACAATGAGAGATGAAGAGGAGGAGAGTTCCATGCATTAGGGTACAACCAGTGACAATGCATGAAATCAGAAATTGGAGTATTCTGTTCAAGGGCCATTGAAGAGGCAATGTCACTAGATCATAGAGTGTGTGGAGAAGAGTAAAGTGTAAGAAGACTGGAATGGTCAGAAGGGTTTCTTTCTATATGGTTTGCTAGAAGAGACAGCATGGCTGAGTGGACTGAATACTGGCTTTATTTTCAAGAAGACTAGGTTTCTCAGCTCACCTCCAACACATTGATTGATGTGTGTCCATGGTCAAGTCACTTAGCTTTTCTGAGCCTCAGCTTCCTCATCTGTAAAGTGGGAGTAATATTACCTTGTGAGCCTCAAATGTGATGTCTATAAAATACTTCAAATTGTTTAATAAGGTATCACAAAAGTCTCAGGACAGTTTTTAACCTGGAAAGCTTAACTTCCTTTACACCCTATATAAATGCCAGATATTGGGGTTCTTTAGAGTTAACTCTATCCTTTCTCTTTGGAAAGTTAAATAATACAGCTCCACATCTCAGATACTAAAAGCTGGGACTTTATAGTCAATGGAGCAATCTAGTAAATATCTCTTCTTAATAAATATCAAATACATCATTATCAAGTTTGCTATGAGCCTTCAATCCCAGCATGCCTCCTTAGAGCAACATTTTGAAAAGCAAGGATGTTTCCTGGCACTTCACAGCACTGATCATGAGCACATCTTTGCCATGAGGATGATCACAATCATGGTTAATTGAATTAGAAACCTAGGCAGACAATTTCTATTAATAATAAATACATTGTTAGGTCAATAAGAAGACTAGATTGCAATCAATATTACATCATAAACAAATAATTGCTGAGCATTTCTATCTATTTTCGAAGATACCAAACGGATTACAATACCTAGTTATTCCTTTAGCAGCTAAGTCAGCATTTTGCTGAAGGCCAAACCTGCCCACGAAAAAGCTTAGTGATTTCCTTGAGACCACACAGAAAATCAATGGCAAAACTGGGGATATAATGCAATTCACATCTCTTGATGTGGGCTCAGTCCACTGGGTCACATTACCAAGTTAATGACTCACGATTCTTTATCAACTCACTTCATACTGTTAGGGAAGCTCAAAGGCACTACATACAGTGGGATAAAACGCCAAGGACATTCTCAAATAGATGATGCCACATTAACATATGATCTATTCCCCAGTCATTACCCAAGGGGATTGAGGGATGCCTCCTTTAGATCATACATGACCTTGGGAGCCTAGAGTGGTCCCTGTGTGATCTTCTGTACCCTTCTCTGGTGAATCATCTCATTGTAACACTCTCAATCAACCATTTAGAACACATCTGCTTACGGAAAACATACACTGGAATTCTCTACAAACATAAATTCCCATGAAAATGAAACCATAAGGGAATGGGCTGGGTGTATCAAATTTCACTTAGGCCTGCTTTTCATTAGGCCCACTCATTTAATGGCATGTTGACCACAGTTTCTTTTCACGACTTGAAAAAGAGCCAGGATTCAAACCCAGGACTCTTGATCATATAAGTAGCCTCTAGGTTCTGGTAAGAGTATTCCTATCTGTGTATCCAAGATCCTTTTTCCTTGAGGAATACATAGGTCCTTCCACACCAGAGGGACTAAAAAACATAGTGAAGGTGCAGATATTTATTGATACAGGGAGTATCCTCACTAGGAACTTCCTAATCTAATTAAATCATAAGTCCGGAACCACCCCTCCTACATAACCCCCCTTTTTCAAAATTGAATCAGACGTGTATAATGGATGGTTATCATTGATAATTTTGTAATCTAATCATAAACTGTGTAACAATGAAGAGTATAGCATTTGTATTATGTTGTAGATTTAGGGCTTGAGAGAGAAAGCAGAATGTATTCTGGGTCACTCACTCTATACAGGATAGAAATAAAAAGGGGGAATATATACTCATTATCTTCATGCTACATAATCCTCCCACCCCACTTCCCAGGGGATTCTTATCAGATGCTGACTACCAGGAGTTACTAAACCCCTACTTTAAAAAAAAAAAGAAAAACTATTAATTGTGTGTGTGTGTGTGTGTGTGTGTGTGCACACACATGTGTGTGGTGTGGGCAAAGGTGCCAGACCTCAGAACCCAAGGTCCTGGCAAGGGAGCTATCACAGGATAAAACCTTGTTCCTTGTGGTAGGGAAGGGAGACAAAGACCTCAGTCGTCCTCCCTTTGAGGAGTAGAAACGTTACAGCCATCACTCACAAAAGGTAGGTCCAAGTCTCCACAATAATCCACGATGGTTGAGTAAATGAGATCAGAAGGAGTAGATCTGTCACTGTCTGACCTATGCCCTAAAGGCATAGTCAGTGACCAATCCCCATGCATCCACATACTCCAAGGTGTGGGGGTAGAGGGGTCAGGGAGCAGTGCCACAAGAGGTGAGGACAATGGTAGCTGGGAGAGACCATGGAGGATCCTGGCAGTGGCAGGGGCAAAGAAGTGGGATGGTCATGCCACTCATTGAGGGGTCAGTGGAAAATCATAAAACATGTGGGTGTCAAACAGGAAAAGAGATCTGGGAAGGACCCTCAGCCTTGTGCTAGTACCCCAGAGAAAAACACCTAGTTAGGACTTTCCAAGACCTTCTGGCTTTGGCCTCCAACCAAGTATACTCTAAAGTACTTTGAACAATATGTAGCTAGCTAGCTAGCATTTGTACAGTACTTTAAGGCTTGCAAAGCATTCTACATATGTTATCTAATTTGATCCTCACAATAACTCTGGGAGTTAAGTATTATTGTTATCTTTGTTTTACAGATGAAGAAAGTGAGGATGAGAAAGGTTAATGGACTTGCTGAAGGTCATACAGCTAGTATCTATCTGAGGCAGAATTAAACTCAGGTGGTCCTGACTCCTAATCTAACACTCTACCTACTGTGCCATCTAACTTCAAGGAATAAAGAATCTAGGGTGCTTTCAGAAGTGTCTGCTACTACTGCTTCCTAGGTTGCACTTTTAATCAAAAGCCCTCAGTTTTATTGCTAGCTCTGATATCCCCAGCTTTGTGACTCAGGGCAGGTGTTTTAACCTCTCAGGATTCTTATTTGTAAATTGGGGATAATAATATTTGAACTACCTACTTCATAGGGTTGTTGTAAAAGAATATGTTTTGTAAACCTTGAGGAACTATATAAATGCCAATCATTACTCCTATTACCAGGGAACTTGGCTCAGAAGAAGTCATGTGCCTAGTTCCAGGAAGGTCCTCCAGAGAACCACTCCCTCCACTGCCATTCTAGGTGGGGAAGTATAGCTAACTCCCAAACTGTGACTTACCAAGACATCCATCCTAATGGATCCAGGTACCATTTAAAGACCTTCCTTGGGAAACCCCAAACTTCCTCTTCTATGCACGTCTCTTCACTCTGGTTACAGACAGAAACATTTTGGGACAACACCCCTGGTCCTCCACCCTTCAATAGTCCATCTCTAAGAACGCACTTCCTAATTTCTCTTTCAATATTCCCCCTATATAATTACATATAATTGGGGAACATTACTCAAGAGAGAACAAGGCTTGGAGTAGGAAATATTTTTCAAGTCAAGTACATGAAGTGATATTGTCCCTACAATCTCACCCCTTAAACAATTTCATAAGAAATAGATTTATGTAGGGGGAAGAAAAAGTGTAAGTGTAAAAAAAAATTGGTTGCTATTTAAAATTGAATAACATCATAATGAAGTTGCAGTTAGCAGTTCATTAAATGCAGCTATTTGTGTTTGTTTATATATATATATGTACACACACACACACATATATACATTATATATATATATATGAACATATGTTGTAGGCAAAGTTTAAATAAAGCATTTAAGAAAAAAAGCCTAGACAACCCATATATTATGTAAATATGAAAAAAAAACAGAATCAGAAACAGAATTTCAGAGTTGGCAAGGACCTCAGTCAGAAGTCATCTGGTCCAACTTGTATATGAGTAAGAGGCTGCTCTGCAGCCTCCGCAACAAAGGGGCATCCAACCTCTATGTAAAAACCTCTAGAAAGATAGAATTCACTGTCTCCCAAGGCAGTACATTGTCCTTTTGGATAACTCTAATGGTTAGAAAATACTTACACTAAACTGCCTTTCAACAGCAATTCCTCTTTTCCTTCCCCACACATTGCTCCTATTTTTGTCCTCTAGAACTAAAGAAAACAAATCTAATCTTGCTTCCATGTGGCAGACAGTTATACTCCTATTATAGTCTTTGCTTGTCCAAGTTAAGCTGACTCAGAAAATTAGATCAGGATCTGGAACAGACTTCAAAGGTCATTGAGATACCCCTTTTATTTTAAAGATAAGGAAACTGAGGATCAGATATATGAAATGATTTGCCCAAGTTCCTTCAACCAATCCTCTTATATAATGACATCTAGACACATTACAAGCCTGGCTGGCCTCTTCTGTACATGTCAGTATTCTAAGTAAGAAAGGGTACTAACAATTAAATACTAAATGCCAAGTGTATCCAACCAGCCAGGCTTCCCTCATTTCAGACACCCTGCCTCTCAATGAAGCCTAAAATTATGTTACATTTTTTGACTTTATGTCATACTTTTGGATGTGTGACCCTGGAAACGACACTTAACCACTCTCAACCCATTTCCTCATCATTGTTATTTCATAACCTCTGTCCCCAACCAACCTTTCTAGCCTTACTACTCACCCTCCCACACTATGTTTCAGTTGAATTGCTTTCCTCACTATTCCTCATACATGGTTCTCTATCTACCCTTCCCTTGTGCTGACTGACCAACATGCCAGAAATGTACTCCCACCTCATCTTACAATCTCTTTTTTCCTTCAAAGTTCTACTCAAGTGACATCTTTATGAAGCCTTTAATGAATCATAGTTTTAGAGCTGGAAGGAAGCTTAGAAGTCATCTAGTCAAAACTCTTCATTTTACAGCTGAGGAAGCTGAGGGTTACTCCATCCCAATCCCTCCCTTCCCACATTAAAATAACAGCAAACTTCAGGAAATCAATTTTGGAAGCTTTGCATTGTCATAGATATTTCCGTAGCTAGGAGTTGCAAGGTGTGAGAGGGAAACAAAAGGGGCTAGGGAAAAGAAAGGAAGGAGACAAAAGGATTTAAAAACACAATTTTCAAATATCTAAACTGTGTAAATGATGGAAATGACACCAACCTCTTTACATTGGCCTCTTCCTCCACCCGAGTGTTATAAAGAGAGCCGTAACTAATCTAGTGTCTATTATGCTTCACCATTGTCTTGAGCCATTACATTGTACCCATAAGGCTTAGTTATAGACAGGATGCTTCTGGTGTGGTGGTAGAGACACGCCCTACCCCCAAGCTGACCCTTCCCCCAAGGTACTTTGGCCCCATAAGTAGTTTTCACAGAAAATATCCACAGCTAGAAATAGAGAGAGATTGTCCACTTGAGCCTTTTATAGGTACAGTAAATTCTATAGGTACATACACCTCTCCTGGCCCTTTTCCTCAGCCAACTAAAACACTGTTCCTTCCTAAATCATAGACCTGGCTTTAGCCTGTCTTTATAGTCTTGACTCTTTAGTTGATTGATTCAAATAGGTAATGTTCTCTACCCTTAAATTCCTTGCCCTTTTGTTCTTTCCCTGCTTAAGAAAATTCCACACCTGGTTTATTCTCTCAATTAGTCATTCTTCACTGTCTTTACCAGCATGCTACCAAACTCCTTTGGAAGAAGGCAACGAAGTTGTAATAATTGACTCTTCTCTAAATGTGTGTCTTCTAATCCCAACTAGGCCTTCCCTGAGACAGGGAAAACCTTTTATTCTTCTTTGATTGTAACACATTGCCTAAAGAATTTATTTGAAACATTGCCTCTCCTCAAGCTTTCTATACCACCCTTTCATTCTTATCAGCTACAGATATTTCCACCTACTTTACTTACAAAACAAAAGTCATCTATAATAAACCTATTTTCTTTTTCCATTTACTCATTGTTTGTTCCATTCTCTAAGAAAAACTTGACTCTTTTTCTTTCCAACACCAAATTGTGCTCTGTGTTCTTTAATCTCAGTCACTTCCTTTTATAGCCTACCTCTTCAATTCTTCTCTTTCTTCTTTCAGTATCTCTTTGATCCCTACCATGTTGCCTTGGACAAACATGCCTAAGTATCCTCTATCCTTTAAAAAAAAATCCAAGCAAACAAAAAACCTACATTTGACCCTGTAACTCTCTCAGCCTATTGTCCTATGTCTCTTTAACAGGCAGTAAAAATGAAAATGCCTCCTGAGCCTATAAGGTCTTGAGTTTCTGCCCAGGACTTCATGATTCTTCATAAGATTTCTTTTAATGACAATTTGACAATGTTAATCACAGAAGGTAGGAATCAAGTTTACTAGTATTGGAAATCATTCTATAACTTTTGAAATGCATGTCCTGGCAAAACAGCATGTCTCTTCATCTTAGTGGCAGGTAAAACCCAGGCTAACTCAGTTTGAATAGAAGCATCACTAGAAGGTTGACCACCATTGATTTTCTATTGAAAACAAAGAAAGCTACTTGTTGAGGTAAGGAAGAGTTATAATTTCTACCAATGGAGGGAAGACCTGCTTTGACAAATCCAAATATTAAAGTAATTTTTGGTAAGTAAATCTATTCAATAATTTTAGAATCTATACTTTAGAAATTGTTTACATATTGCTTTCTCAGGTAATAAGGGCACATTTCAATTTAATACGACAAAGTAATATTTATACATGTAGGTGGGAAATCATGATGCTCTTTAAAGTTTCTTATACTATTTCTTCTGCTACTATACATGCACCTATTTTTGGACATCACATTAAATGTACTAAGATTACATATCATTAATGCTAAGACTTTTCCATTTCTACCCGGAATGCTCATATTTGTAAATTCGATTGTGCATCATCTGTGGTGATCTAATGGAATATGGTAGGGAAGGCATTATAAATAAACTTGTCATTCTATCGTGGGGACCTAAAGGTTTCTGTGAAACTGTTTAGCAGCTAAAAAGTGTTGGTGAAACAAATTCTTAGTTTCATAATACATCTGTTTAGAAATGTGAGTTTTACTCCTTTAAAGAAAAAAAAACTTTTGTGAATAGGGAGTGGGTCCTTACTGATCCAATATAATAACAAAATAGTGTCCAGCATCATGCTGTTTTGGAAAATATTTATTTTTATCTTAAAGGTAGATGGTATAACAACCCAATGAGCTAGTAAGAATATTGAAAAGAAATATTTAGAAACACATTTTTAAAATGCAGAGTTAGAGTCTTTTTGATTAGTTGCCAATGGAATGGTTTAATTAATATCATATTAATTAATACATATGTTAATTAATAAATAGTAAATATGTTAATAAGTTGAATAAATTGTTAGTGAACGTAGTAATCATGCCAATGGAAAAACAAAAATAAAAGTTCCTTCATCATGTTTTTTTTTCCTTCATATCTGAAAGGCAGAGCTTCTACTTCATCAACTAAAGCAGATTCCTAATGTTGTATATCCTACAATCACTCAATCTCAAGGGAATACACATTTTTTTACACTGCAGAGTACAGCAGCTTATGGATGGAAGAAAATCATGGAAGCTCCTAGTCACTTAAAGTTTTCCCAAGAACAAATAGTAGATGATGTACTTGAGAAGCTAGTTCAGCACTACTTCTGGAACTGAAGCAAAAACGGGAGTTCAGTCTTCTGGAGTGTCACCATACTGGTGACCTGAGTAAAACAATCCCATCTCTACAGCCTAGTTAAGAAGTAAATTTTAATAGGATGTTGAAAGTCAGAATTTTAGTCCATCTATACCAACCCACAAAATGGGGCAACACCTACCCTTCCTACAATTCCTTCAGAGGCAGCCTTTTTCAAAAGGCGTTTAAAAATGTGTATTATGTTTTCTTTTCTTTTTTTATAGATTATTTTCAGATCATGAGAAAAGATATCTTTATTAAAAATACATACATACACATATGTTAATATATGTGTATATATGTCTATATATCAAATTTTATATAGTTATATCTATATCTACACCTATAGCTCTCTATATTCCATACAACTTATTGAAAATCCAACCTAAAGGAACATACTCTTTTGAGTGAAGCTCACCAAGATTTAAAAGCCCAAAGTAACACAAAATGTTAATTCTGAGAAATGAGATAAAATCTGACTGTTCTTTTTATAGTTTAAATGAATAATAGAATAAGACATATACTTAATTGTAAACTCTCTCTTCCATGTTCTTTCTTCTTTCTTCTCTCCGCTTCTTTTCTTTCCCCTCTTTCTCTTTGGCACCACTTTTAAACTGATAACATTTCATGGAAAACATACTTAACCAGTTGAAGAGAGAAAGTCTTTGTTGCTCTCTCTAGTAGAATGAATCTTCCTCTATTTCCCTTCCACTTCCTTTCCTTTTCCGACTTCATTTTGTCTTTGACTAACTCAAAAATCAATGGAATTTTTGGTTGATATTTGAATGAGGTGAAATAGCAAATGTTCTTTCTATCACACCAGAGAAGCTTCTCAAGTCTTCTGATAAAAATAGAACAAAAAATTCTTATATTTGCAAAGAAAACAAGGTCAAAAAACTCCATCACTGTGATTTATGTATTAAAATTGGTTGTTGAGGAAGTTAGCTATTAATCCACTCTCAATTACTCATGGCATATGTTTAATTTTGATCCAGTTCCACCCCCTTTCTCCCTACTCCCTTCTGCCAAAATTTTGCTGGTTTGCCTCTTCCTTGCAATCCAGTTGTGTACTCAGGGAATTCAAACCAATTTAAACTCAATTCAATATTTAACAAAATAAAATTAGGGAGGTAAGTCCTTAGAAAAATCGTATCATTCATTCCAAAGCTTACTATGGGTAAACAGAAGATGATCTGTGCCTCTACTCCATTCCATAAGCATGGAAGATGCCGATCTAACTATATAGTAATGTCCCTTCATTTATTTCAACAGAAAATTTTGCTCTTGGCATACTTCATTCACCCTTTATAACACTAACGTATTAAACAACATTTTTTGAAAGTGGTATTTTCTATGCATCTATGCTGATTAGTGAAGAAATGGTATTCTTAGCGACTTCGTTTTTAATACACTTGTATTTTTGAATACAGGGATGGGTGTAGTTCAGGATTTTTATCTCTTAGGTAGCTGTTACTACATTGACCCAATGAAATGTGTTTTTCCCCTAAAATTTCACTGTCTATACTTTCCCTTTTTTTGTTCAAAAGTTACTCTTCACCAATATTTCATCCTATCCATAATTTCTTCCCTGATGCAGATTGTTTTGATTCTTTATCCCAGTGAGTCTTTTAAAATGTTGTTGATTCCAGTACAGCATATGGGCTGTCCATCTGCTACCCTCCTTCTCACTACATGATGACCATTACTCCTTTTATGGTCAGATATGTCCTCACTATCTTTTATACCATCTTTTACATGCTGGTCATCCTTGATAACAAGCTGGACTTTTAATTACCATACATCTTTCCACTGCCATGTGCAAACTATATATATATTTTTTTTTCAATCTATCATGTAGACAGATTTTATTGATGCTTTCTTTTATTTCACTGTTACTTGCAATGACTAACCCTATCCCCCAGAATATTCCCTGTAAATACAATTAAGCAAAATAAAGCAAAACAAAAACCAGGTATGTTTCATTCTGCACCAATCACTCCTTGCCCAAGAGATTGAAAGCTTACCTTACCTTAAGTCTTCTGAAGTCATAACTGATCACTTTATTGATTCTGTAATCAGTCTTGTTTTGCTTTATGTTCTTATGGTTTCCATATAAATTGTTCTGCCAGATCTGTTTATTTCACTTCATACAAGTCTTCCCAAGTTTCTCTGAATTCTTCACATTAACCATTTCTTTAAGCACAATAAAATCATATTAAATTTATATGCCACAATTTGTTCAGCCATCCCTTAATTGTTGGAACCTTTGTTCTATTCAGTATTCAACTACTAAAAATCTATCTATCTATCTATCTATCTACCTATCTACCTATCTATCTATCTATCTATCTATCTATCTATCTATCTATCTATATATGTATATACATATTTGTCTAAATATCTGTATACATGAAGCATTCCCTTCTGCATTTGATATCTTTGGGGCATATGCTTGTAAGGGTATTGCTGGGTCAAAATACATGTATAGTTTAGTGCCTTCTTTTAATATAATTCCAAATTATTTTCCAAAATGGTTGGAACACATTTTATTCTTTTGAGATTGTGGTATTTCATGATTTATAGACTCACAGCATCATAAGGAGAATATTGATTTTTAAAAGATGTGCTTTAGTGGCAGAGATCCAGTTACAATCACTGAAAGCACTACTCAGTTTCCCATATGTGATCCAGCTGGTTCTCCTTCTCTTATGCAATTCCAGGACCAGCCCACTATCCATCTGTGTACTTGTCCCTTATTTTATTCTTATTCTCTCTCTCTCTCTCTCTCTCTCTCTCTCTCTCTCTTCTCTCTCTCTCTGTCTCTCTCTCTCTTCTCTCTCCCTCCATATATATTATATATATATATATATACACACACACACATACATATATATGCACACACATATATGTGTTTATGTGTGCATATATGCACGTACATGTATATATGAATCATGCATTGTGTGGTATTACATATATTTCATGTTATAGAAAAAGAATATGGGCAGCTAGGTGGCACAGTGGATAGAGCACCAGCCCTGAAGTTAAGAGGACCTGAGTTCAAATCCAGTCTCAGACCAAACACTTCACACTTACTAGCTGTGTGACCCTGGGCAAGTCACTTAACCCCAATTGCCGAAAGAAAGAAAGAAAGAAAGAAAAAAGAAAGAAAGAAGAAAGAAAGAAAGAAGAAAGAAAAAAGAAAGAAAGAAAGAAGAAAAAAAGAAAGAAAAAAAAGAAAGAAAGAAAAAAGGAAAAAGGAAAAAGGAAGAAGGAGAAGGAAGGAAGGAAGGAAGGAAGGAAGGAAGGAAGGAAGGAAGGAAGAAGAAGAAAGAAAGAAAGAAAGAAAGAAAGAAAGAAAGAAAGAAAGAAAGAAAGAAAGAAAGAAAGAAAGAAAGAAAGAAAGAAAGAAAGAAAGAAAGAAAGAAAGAATGGAAGAAACTCACTGACCCAATTCACCCATTCAATTCAATGACTTGGAAAAATAAGCATTCTTCATCCACTTTATTCATATACTTTGTAAAAACTTTTTCCTCAATGTTTTCTTAGATCTATCTCATTTAGGAATTCGTATAGAGAATCTCTTTTTTATTTAAGGTTTATGTATAATATCTTTCTTGACAGTGGCAAAAATCTTTGGAATACATGCGTCCATGTTTTATGTCTCTCAAGAAATTGATTTTGAGAAGATTGTCCAACAAGGCTGTTCTTACTTAGGACATGCTTTGAAGACCCCTGCCCCTACCCCAGGGAGCTATATTTTGCTCTCCTAAGACTCATATTTTTTGTAATAGATAAGGAGTAAAAATAGTGGCATCTTTAATTGTCTATATTTTTCAGACAACTATGTGACTATAAAGATGGAACTTGCTAAAGAGAGTCACCTACAAAAACATTCTTGTTCTCTTCTCATATTTTCATCAAACAGTCTTGATATTTACTAAACCATTTTCATAATTATTTTCTTAAGATGAGAAAGTAGTTGTAGGGCTCAATAATTATTGATGTCTTCTTTAATGCTTTTTTTGTAAGAATACTACCTATAATCTTGTCCATTCTTCTGAGATCTTTTCATATTTTAGATTTCTTATTAAGCATTTCTCAGGTTCCTTTAAAATTGTTCTGCCTTCAGCATGGATTTCCTTTTTGTAATTCATATCCAGCTTTCCTCCCCATTCACCCACATCATATCATTTCAACTTTCCCATGTAGCTCATTGAGTATTTACATGTTACTATCAAATAAGATCATTCCACTATCATCAGTGATGAGGAAGGCTTACTAAAGAAATGTTGGCAGATCTATTCCATTTTATGGCTACTTGCTATCTTCATTCTACTTCAGGTGGGTATTGTGCCAAATTTTTAAAGCCTTATGTTTTCTTCCTTTGTTTCTTAATGTTTTATGAAGCTAGATTACTCACAATAGTTCATCTTCTTCCATAGTGTTTTACTGTTGTACTGTTAATCGGTGTTGCCCCTGACTGCCATATCTCTTTTTGAGAGGACAATTGTTTATTGACTTAGATAATTTGATATTTTCTTTTGACCTCCTTGTGATTATTTTGCTTTGCTTAAACTATCTAAGAAATGGTGGTATCAGCCAATGTCTTCATTTTTACCTTACTTTCAACAGCTTGTTTAAATATATGATATTGGATGTTTTGTAATTACTCAAAGTGCTTTCTCATCTTTAACCTTTCTTCTAGATTTGTTATGCTACAAAAAAAAAAGAAATTGACTAAATTTTGTTAAGAAATTACTGTTATTCCACTGTTACCAATGTGACAGTAATTTCAGAATCAGCTCTCTGTATGCAGCCAGACTTTTAATTTGTCAGAATGGAGACCAAAATCAAGATAAAATCAGAAGAATAAAAATGCACTCTAGATGGGATGCAATTAAAATAATTTAACCTGACTTAGTCATGCAAGTTCTTGATAAAATAGGGGAACAAACATTGACCTGAACCATCACCATTTCCTTTATTGGTAGTATTTGTTTTGTCTAGACATATGATTTCATTAATGTTTGAGGAATTCATAATAAAGAAGTTATTTCTACCCAGGAGTTTTAACCACTGTTTTAAACTTAGAGTCTTAGAAGTTTGCCTAGGTCACTGAAAGATTAAGCAACTTAGCCAGGGTTGTATAATCAGGACATATCAGAAACAGTTGGCAGTTCTTTAAGCATCTTGGTAACTGTTTTTTCCCCTGGGCCTGGTGACTTGAACTCATCAAAGGCAACTAGGTACTCTCTTACTATCTTCCTGTTTATCTTGGGCATCAATTAACTTTTAGCAACTTTGATTCAGTTTTCCAGTATGAAGATTATACTCCTTGGCAGACAACATAGGTGCAAAATAAGAGACAAATCTTTATTTTCATCTTTATGCCCCAAAAGTCCTCTATGTCATCCCTCAGTCTTTCCTTTGCTCCCATCACTGAAGGAAAGGCAGTCCTTAACTGTGCCAAGGCCAACTCCTTTACTTCTCCCTTGATCCCATAACTACCCATATTGCTATGGAGCTGTCCTTTCACTTTTTCTTTCTCCTCTCATCCTCAACCTCTATCTATTGACCCCATCCATGCTGTCTACAAATAGCTTCACATCTTTCCTACTACACATAAGTTGTTTGTTTGTTTCTTTTTAATTACATTTGACCCTAGCATCCTCTCAAGGTATTTTCCTATTTCCTTCATTTCACAGCTAAACTTCTTTTTTATATATGTGTCTTTTGTTTCACAACTAAACCCCTAAACTCTGCTTGCACTAACTCACCTCTCATTTATTTCTCAATCTCTTGAAAATTGGCTTCTGACCCCACAACTGCAATATATTATCAATTCATTTATTCAGCTCTCTGAAGAAAACCTATGAATCATTTTCCACTTAGCTGAACCTTCTTTCCACCTTTTTTTACTTATAGAAATTTAGAGAAATAACGTAAAGATTGATGTGTTTCATTTTTTCCTGTAATGTACTAGGGAACTCATTAGGCTTTAAACAATAAACACTTTTAGAGTACTAAAAATAATTTTAGTAAATTGACCAAAAACTTTTTTTGTGAATGGTGCTTCTTGGTTTTACGTGATAGTCATTTAGGGCTCTATCTCTCTCATCACCTCCCCACCCTTCCTCATCACAAAGAAAAGGAGTTAGAAATAAGCAGTACAATTGTCACGTCTAACACTATATACAATTTTCTACTGCTCTCAGTCTCCCACCTCTCTGCTGAGAGGAGAGGAGTTTTATTATCTGTTTCTGGTACAAAGATTAGTAATTACATTCTTAGAGTATGATCTTTTATTGTATTTTTCATTTACATCATTTTATTCATTGAGTGGATTGTTTTACTGATTCACTTATTTCACACTTTATCAGTTCATATAAAGCCTCCCATGTTTCTTGGAACTTCTCATATTCATCATTTCTTACTATACAATTTCCATTCTATTCCTATACAAGGATGTTCAGCCATTCGCTAGATAATGGACTTCCACTTTGTTTCCAATTTCTTGCTACCACAAAAGTGACACGATTAATATTTTGGTTTATATTTTGAGGAATTAGTTTCAGAAGATAGAGATCGCTCTTTCCTGCTCATTGCCTAACATTATTCAGCAAGTGTCCTCTAAATGGATAATTATGTAGTATTACATCTAAGCCACTAGAATGTGAAAGCAAAACCATGTGCATCCCTTATGTGTTAAGTGGGGGTTCTCAAAGGGCATGGCACAGCCTGCTGGATCCCAAAATGATGAAGAATGGTAAAGAAATACAGTTGTGTCTGATATTCCTCCTATACTTGTGAGTCTTCAAGTCTTGTCAGTTTCTACATGTACAGAACTCATGAAGCTGTCCTCTTCAAGAGTAGTGTATCCTCAGCAGACATTAGAATGAAATTTGAGGTCACGTTATCCTTACATATACAGACAAAAACGTTCCATTTCTAGTGTCACTTATTAGTAACGTCTTCTCTTATTGATCAACCTTGATATTTCAGGAGCACTGAATGGACTGGGTTTGTAGGGACTGAGCACCTGAAATTTGAGGGAGCACTGATTGGATAAGGTCGATGGGGGCTGAATTCTTTCTGAATTCATGACTGTTCTTTTGGACAATTCAGACTGGGTACTCGTTTAACACCCTCAGTGGCCTTAAACATTGGTGTCAGGTATTTGGGTTGGAAACCTATAATGGACAGTTCCTTATAATTACTCTAAGGATGACACATATTCAGTAACTTAAGGAGGTTCCTGTTATCTGAGGGTGGACAGTTTGCTAATGTCTATCCTAAGAATGACCTTGGAATCTTCTAGTATCTTAGAGTAGGGAAAGTTAAGAGGGCAAGCCCCATCAAGGCTTCTTACAAAAGTTAAAGGTGGAAGGAGGGGGCAAGGTGGGAGGGGGAAATGTTGAACATTTCCTAAGTTCAGCAGCTAAAAGGTTACAAAGACCCAAACTTATCTCTCCAAAGTAACCAATGATCTTTCAATTACCAAGTTTTTTCTCAGTGTTAACCTTTCTGAAATCATTAACACTGTCAATAACCTTCTTCTCCTTGATAATCTTTCCTCTTTAGGGTTTCAGGACACTAGGTTTTCAAAACACTTTTCTCTTCTGGTTCTCCTCCTACCTATTTTTCTGGTTCTCCTCCTACCTATTTAACTGCTCTTTCTCAGTCTTCTTGGCTAGATCTTCATCCAGATCATACCTGCTTATCATGGGTAATCCCACAGAACTCTCTCCTTGGTCCTCTTCTCTTCTCCTTCTTTACTGTTTCACATGATGATGTCTTCAGATCCGATGAATTCAATTATCATCCCTATGCTCATTATTCTCAGATCTACTCATCCATATCTAACCTCTACTGACTTCAAGTCTCACATCTCCAACTGCCTCTCAGACATCTTGAATTGGATGTCCCGTAGACATATTAAATTCACCATGTCCAAAACTGAACTTATTATCCATCCCCTAAAACCTCACTTCATCTTAACTTCCTTGTTTCTGTGGAGGATACACTATTCTCTCAGTCCCCTGGCTTGAAACTTTGGTGTTATCTTTGATTCCTTACTGTCTTTCCCCACTCCATATCTAATCTACTGCCAAGGCCTGTCAATTTTACCTTTGTAGTATTTCCCCCATTCACTTTCTTCTCTCCTCTGTGATAACCACCACTGTGGTATAGGCCTTCATCACTTCACACTTAGATTTTTTTTCTTTTTTTCCTTTTCTTTTTTTTTTTGTCTAAACAATGGGGTTAAGTGACTTGCCCAGGGTCACACAGCTAGTAAGTGTTAGATGTCTGAGACCAGATTTGAACTCAGGTTTTCCTGAATCCAGGGCCAGTGCTCTATCCACTGTGCCACCTAGCTGCCCCCATACTTAGATTTTTACAATAGTCTAAGGTGAGTCTGCATCCCACAAGAATCTTCTCACTCCTTTCTATCCTTTACTCAGCTATCCTCCTACTCAATAAACTACAATGACTCCTATTACTTCCAGGATGAAATCCAAACTCCTCTGTTTGTTGCCTAAAGCCCTTCTCCTACCTTTCCAGTCTTTTTACACCTTACGTCCTCCTCCTATGTACTCTTTTTTTTTTTTGGTGAGGTAATCGGGGTTAAGTGACTTGCTCAGAGTCACACAGCTAGTAAATGTCATGTGTCGGAGGTCACATTTGAACTCAGGTCCTTCTGACTCCAAGGTCAAAGCTATATCCATTGCGCCACCTAGCTGCCCCTCCCATGTACTCTTTAATTCAATGATACTGGCCTCCTTGCTGATCCTCAAACAAAACACTCTATATCACAACTGGTATTTTCACTGGCCATCTGCCAGACATGGAATGTTCTCCCTCCTCATCTCTGACTTCTGGCTTCTCTGGCCTTCCTCAAATTCTAGCTTAAATCTTACCTTTGATAGGAAAACATTCCAAATCTCTCTTAATTCTAGTACCTTCCCTCTATTGTTTGTTTCCTATTTCTCCTATATATAGATTGTCTGAGCATAGCTGTTTGCACGCTGTCTCCCCATCAGATTGTAACCTCATCAAGTGCAGCAAATGTGTTCTGCTTTTCTTTGTAGCCCCAGAGCTTGGCACAGTATCTGGTTTATAGTAGGCACTTAATAAATGTTTATTGATTGACTAAGGAGTAATTATGATCTGTTTCAGAGAAAACTAGAAATCTCTTAAACCTTAACCTGAAGGCAGAAAGGGTTATAATAGATTATGCTCATGCAAGTGTTCTATTTAGAAAGGAAATCTCTAACAATGATAGTTGCTGTGATGTTTTGAGCATACGTTAAACAAAAGGATCATGAATCTAGAGCCAAAAATTACCTAAGAAGTCAATTCATCATTTTACAGATAAGGATATTGAGTCCCAAAGAAGTTAAATGACTTGCCCACAGTCATACAGGTAGTGAGATACAGAATCAAACTCAGGTTTGTGACCCTAAGTTCAACTTTATTTCCACTGTAGCAAATGCCTCCCCTTGATGGACCCAGTACTATTCATTAGGCTTGTTCTATCACTTAGCTTTATTTCTACATACAGAAACTCATATATTAATATCAGCTTACATCATGCATTATATCACAGAAGTAACATTAGTCATTAACCATTAAAAGAACACTGAGAAAAAGTTTGGACTTTTTTCTCTTTGACCTCCCATGTCCCAAAGTAGGATGGTTAAAATGCCATAATCCTTAGCCTACCCTGCCCCATTTTCCTAATTCAATGGCACATCTAAAGATACAAAAGGACATTGCACAGGTCTATATTTACTTTTTTTTCTGTTTTTCTGGTCAAGAACATAGCTGGTAGTGAGATTTTACAGTTTACCTAACTCATCTAAAAATAGTTTTAGTGTCACAGTCTTGACAGAACAAGCCATTTTCTGCACAAAATACAACCATTATATACTGTTATAGACCCAATTCTGTCCTTATAATTTAAAGTAATCCACAGATTTTCTATTGGTTATCTAGCAACAAGGATACAGCTTATCAACTCTCTTCAGAAAACCGTAAAGTTGTCTTGTGCAGCTCAATAAATGAGCTCTTTCTGTTAGTTTCTTCTGAGGCTGAGCTCAACAAAAAGAAATAAATCTGTTGTGAAAGAGCAGCTGATGAAGTCAATACATTTCAAACTTTCCATCTATAATGTCAACTACTTAACTGCCCAAAGCAGTTAATTCACTTAGGAGCTCGGTTTGAGCTGTCCATCAATCATAGGAGCTTATGAACAGAATTTACCCTGTGCATTTCCGATGGGTGTATTTTGCCTGTTCTTAATACCTCAGAGGAATTGGATTCAGACAAAAACAAATCCAAATAATCTATTATGGAGAATGATCACCTCACAGGCATTAATTCAAAAACAATCATGCACACAGTGTTGAATGCACTTCATTTGTCTTCCAGCATAGTCCTTTTGTGTTAAGTTATTGTCAGTAGATACAGGCAGAATCACTGCAAAGCCATATTATCAATTACATGAAATCATTCTGAACTTATTTACACTTTTGCTTTTAGAGAGGAGTGCTGTGATAAAGGCCCACTTGGTGATGCTGCATGGCTGTGGATCACGTAATAACAGTCTTCAAAGAATTGAAGTTTTAGGTCAACCCAACAGTAATGGAGAAAAATTGCTCAGAACCCATCTAAGATGGCCAAGAGTCAGAAAGAGCTAAGACTTCCTGGGATGTCCTTTCCCTCTTGCTTTTTCCCCTGGGGCCTGAGCCCCCCAGAACCCATGCAAGTTATTTCAATGATTATCTCACTTGAATGTGATCAGGAGTCCTGATTTAAAAACTGGTTTCACACACTTACTAGCTGTGTCATTTATCCTTTGCCTGTCTCAGTTCCCCCAACTTTAAAATGGAAATAATAATAACAGTTACTTCCCTGTGTTGTGAAGCTCAAATATTTGTGAAGCACTTAGCAGACTGCCTGAAATACAGTAAGCACTTAATAAATGCTTTTTTACCTTCTTTGTTCAAAGTCACATAGCAAGTAAGTGTCTGAGGTAGAATTTGAATTCATGACTTCCAAACTGCAGGTCCTGCGCTCTACTATACATTAAAATACATTTGGGTTGATATTATAATTAAAAGAGCTGCTTTACACATTAAAACATTTCATTTATTTTTCCAGGTTTCTAACTCCCATTTTCTGTCCTTCCTTCCATCCAAGAAAGAAAGAAAGGAAGGAAGGAACAGAGAAAGCAAATAGCTGCTACTGTCCCATAGGGATCCTAGAGCACATGTGATGATACTACACTATACACTGGGGCTGCAGAAATACTTACAACTGCAATTCAGGCAGAATCCCTGGTTCAGCTCAAATAGGATAGGCTCAGATGTGGGATGGGACAGAGAAGAAAACAGAACCAATAGACTGTAGCATACAGTCTGGGCTCTCCTCCCACTAGATTCTATGTTAAGGGGAGCCTCCTCTCTGCCATTGCACAGTGAATTTTCCCATTTAACTATGCTCGCTAGGATTTAAAATTATATTGTATCAAATGAAACTTGATGAATTACTCTTCCATATCCCCACATGCACTTTATCAAGGTCCCATTTCTACACTCACCCCTCTGCCCCAGGACAATGTATAATATCTATTTCTGTAAAAATAGATCTATGTCTTCACCACCTATTATTTATCAAGGAGAATTCTATCCATAATGGGCATAATTTTTTTTTTGCAATTGCATTTTCAAGAAACATGACTATATCTGAAAATATAAATACACATAATGGTAAGACATTAAAATCATGCTTTCATTGAATGTAGTACAGTGAGCATTTCATCCAGCTGTACAAATAAATAGACAAAGCTTTCATGTTAATGTTGCTGATACCATAGATTCCTTTTTCAGGTAACACAAAGGGCTTATAATGGGAAATTTCCTCAGGGTTGATTCAGAGCCACTCAATGTTACATTTGTTCCAAGCAATATAACCAGAAATAAAAAGTGTTAATACCTTGAATTCAATATATTTATAAGCTTCCAAAAATAATATTATGAACTTTATGCAGGGGAAATTATTTAAACTCATAAGGAAGCATGCATACTAACAAGGACAGCAAGCTGACATAGATGAAAAATAAATAAATGTATAAAATGAAAGAAAATCATTTCAGAAAGAAATAAACTAGGTTCAGACACAGAGAAAAAGAGACATTCCACAAGAGCAAACTTGATATTCCAACTGGTTTTTAAAACATTCTACGACCAAATGAGGAAAATTAATATTATGCTATATTATTTAATAACCAATATTACTATGAAATTCATTCCATTCACCATTTTGTCAAACCCCAGTTCTCAGCCCAGCAAAAATGTTTTTGTTCTGGTTACAAGCCCCACACCTTGCCACCATGTTCTATCCACTGTGCCACCTAGGTTTCCTCTCCCCAGCTGAAAAGAAGCTTGAATCAAAGATGTGATTAAGGAATGTGATCACTCCAACAGCTCCCACCCCCACCCCCAGATATCTACTCACTAACCAGTTTAAATGGGGTCCTAGATTATATTTACCCTGTAAACAAAGAACTAGATTGGGTTAGACCCTGTCCTTGCTGTTCTTCTTCTAAGTTAAGGATGACTTGGTCTTCAAGAAGGACATTAAAGTGAAGGGTGGGAGGGGACCTGATTGAGATGGTTTGAGCAGTTGGTCTCATATAGCAATTACCATTCCTTAAGTGTCAGAGAGCTGCAGAATTAGCCACACCAGAAGGCCAGTACGCTTTCCCCAGCTACAGACTAATCCTATCACCTGAGCATTAGTCCTGCCCCTCCTACAATGAAGTAATAGGGAGGAGCTGAGAATTCTTGACCCATCTCCTCATTAAAACATCTACCAATTGGCATCCCCTTGCCTTTTTCAGGGGAGATCTAAGTGATGGATTGTCAGGCCAATTAAAATGATTCTATTGGCCCTCACTCATGGTCTTTGATCATGGAAAGAGGCCATTGACTCAATTTATTGGTTATTGCTAGCCTAACAAATAAATTGGTTATTCTCCAGTCTCTGGCCTTTTGATTGAGATGGCCATCATGACCCATATTAACAGTTTGCATGTCACTGTTAATAATATGTTACCTTGCCCTGGAGAAAACTGTGTCTCAGGCTGCCCTTGTTATAATTTTACTTACCACGCTAAGTAGGGTAAGGGAGGGAGGGGAGAGGGGACAACAGAGAAAAGGCTTATTTTTTTCTCACAATAATCATAGTCAGCATCTATACAAGACTTTAAGGTTGGGGAAACATATTACATTTATTTCATTCAATCATCACAATAACCCTGAAAAGTAGACACTATTATTATCCCCATTTTTCAGATGAGGAAGCAGAGGCAGAAAAAGGTTAAATGATTTACCCAGGGTCACACAATTACTCCACTACTAAGTCTAAGGCACTATTTAAACTCATATCTTCTTGATTCCAATTATAGACAAGTAAGAAACAGGCAGTAAACATTGATTTCCTGAAAACCACCTGTTCATTGAAGCTTAATTTTAAGCCTTACATAGTTACTGGAGGTAATGCTCCCTAATTATCTGGAAAACTTGCTTTTTCACAGAAAATCTTAAGATCACACTGTGGGGAACTAGGTCTGATAGTCCATGCTCAAATCTGGGGGAATATGTTAATGAAAAGGTCATATGCATACTGGGACAAGCCGTAGCTAAATCACAAGCACAGAAGAACGATGGGTAATCTGTAAATACTTCTGGATGGTGTTTGATGCCATGGTAGATTTAAAG
Organism: Phascolarctos cinereus; assembly: GCF_003287225.1. NCBI lineage: Eukaryota > Metazoa > Chordata > Mammalia > Diprotodontia > Phascolarctidae > Phascolarctos > Phascolarctos cinereus. Next base: position 406,435,771 of record NW_027555847.1, on the reverse strand, counting down.
AAAAAAATACTAAATTTTTTTTCTTGGTGGGCTACTGTAGAGATATACATATATACATACATACATGCATGCATATGTACATATTGATATAGAGATCTATAGATATGATACGGATATGGATATGTAGATATATATATATATATATATATATATGTGTGTGTATACATGTATGTACATACACACATACACACACTCTTTTTCAACAACCCATTTCCCTCATCTGTAAAATAAGGGTGTTGGATTAGTTACCATTAAGGTTTCTTCTAGCTCTAAATCTATGGTTCTATGATATTATTCTACTGCTCTGGCTGTGTGGAGGCAGTAGAGTAGAAAGTACACTGGTTCTTGAGTTAGACAATCTGAGTTCAAAGCCTAGCTCTGATGCTCACAGCTTGGGTGAACTTGGATAATTCAATCTCCCTATGCCTCAGTTTCATCAGTTATAAAATGAGAAACTTTGACTAGATGGCTATATCTCAGCAGTTACGGAATTACTTTAGTGTTTATTGTTGTCCATCTACAATACATATTTGAGCTATATGTACTGGTGAATTCAATGGGCTGGGTCATCCAGTTCAAACCTCATACACAACACTCAATCTCCAATCGCTGTGCTGGTATTCTTACTCTCCTTCCTCACTTATGGCTCAATTTCTCCTGCTCTTCAGGACTCAATTAAAATCTTAACTTATGCAGAAGACCTTTCCCAGGTCCTCCTTTCCACCCCTATTAGAAGAGTAGGCCTGTCCTAGAAGATTACTTTTAACCTACTCTGTATAACTTGATTTTTCTTTTCATGAATATTTATTTAGGAGGCTTTGTAATGTTTGATGTAACAATCATAATTTCATCAACAAAACGGATGAGCTGAAGAATTTCACCATCTATAGACTTCATGAGCAATAAATGCTTCATATAGTCAAGGAACTGAACCAGAACTAAATAGGAGGAAGAGAAAAGACTAAATTTTATTTGAAAAATTGTGCAGACCTTCCAATAATCCCTAAAACAAGTACCTCTCTCTTGATACCAACACTGTTCCTATTTTCTAAACCTGTAATTTTGGAACTCATTTTGCTTACATCTTCTAAGAAATCTTCAATGACCTTGATGTATTGGTGGGAGACAAATTAATGTAAAAGAGCCTGTAAGGCAATGTTTTATTCTATTAAATAAAATCTATATTTGTTTGTTTTGGTAATCAACAAATAATAAACACAATAGCCTTTTTCAATTAATTGTAAATTGATAAAAAAAAAAGTAGTCTTCTCTATTAATTCCCTTATTGAGGATGCTCAATTTGTTTATGGAATACTATTATTATTGATGTTTTCTCTCATTTTGTACTCTTTTTATCAATATTGATAAGTTCTGGGATATTTTTTACACTCTGAACATCTTTCCTTCCTTCAGATAGATTGTATATTGGTCCCTCGGTGCCCTCACTACTATACTGCTTCCATTATCTCTGTATAAACAGAAGTAATCCTATTCAATGACCTTCATAATAAACATCTGATAATGTATAAAACATAAAGATGTATCAAAACAGAGAAAGAAAATTATAGACCAATTTCCCTAATGAATATTGATACAAAAAATTTGGATAAAATATTAGCAAAGAGATTACAACAATTCATCATGAGGATAATGTACTATGACCAGGTGAGATTTATACCAGGAATGCAGGGCAGATTCAATATGGGGGAAACTATCAGCATAATTGACCATATCAATAACAAATTTAACAGAAATCACATGATTATCTCACCAGATGCACAAAAAGCTTTTAATAATATTAAAAACACTAGAGAGCATAGGGATAAATGAAGTTTTCCTTAAAATAAGTAGCATCTATCTAAAACCATCAGCAAGCATTATATGTAATGGGGATAAACTAGAAGCATTTCCAATAAGATTGGGAGTGAAACAAGGATGCCCATTATCACCACTGTTATTCAATATTGTACTAGAAATGTTAGCTTTAACAATAAGAGAAGAAAAGGAAACTGAAAGGAATTAGAATAGACAATGAAGAAAAAAAGCTATCACTCTTTGCTGAGCTCCTTGAGGACAAGAAGCTTTTTTTTTAACTTTTCTTTGTATTCCTTGTGCTTAGCCTATAGTAAGTGCTTAATAAATGCTTGCTGTTAACTGACTGACTTGCCCAGGTTCACACAGCCAGTCTGATTCCAAGTAATGTCTGAACCCAGTCTTACCTGATTACATGGCTGGGTATCTAGTCACTATGCCATAATACTCCCCTTACCATTGAACTGGACATTTGATTTAATTTGTATAGGAAACTCTCAGTGAGAAAATTATCTCCACTAATACTACTATTTTTCAATTTGTAATCTTAGTTGCAGGACAAATATTCCCCAAATACCATATGGCTGCAAATCATGGAAAATCTTTAAAACCAAAATTATAGGTTGCCCAATAGGCAATGGATAGTGTAATGGTGGATCTAAATAGACTAGTATATACTACCAATGACTCACATACAATATATAGCATAAAGCACATTATTAAATATATATATGTATATATACAATATATATATATATATGTATATATGTAAAACCAGAAAAGTTGGACCAATCACTTAGAGCAAAAGATGACAGATCCACAATCCATTTGGATGTTAGGAAAAAAAAACCATTTTCAGCAAATGACCAACATCAATAGCTTGCCTACATGATTGGCTCTTCAAGACTCATGCATTTTATTATATAATATACCCTGACCAATAAAAATCGTCTTCTACTTTAAAAGTACTTCTGTGCTGTGTATATAGCAGAAATTGTTATACAACTAAAATGTCATGGTCAAACATCAAATAATCATTTGTGGACCTCCACAGTATTAGACAATCTGAAGTGTAGATATACCTCAGAGGATTCAGTGAACTAAACAATAGCCTTCATTCATCCAAAGATCACATATTTATTCAAAGAATAGTAACCAGAACATAGTAGGTACTCTATAAATGGCTATTGATTAAGTTCATCCTGTACCTCTGTAGTATCCCACCCAGCAATCAATCCATCTTGCTTAAAGATCTATGAGAACAAGTCAGTTTAAATTGTATACTTTGGATAAATAAATTAGAGATGTGGAATTAGAAATGATAGGAACAGATTAAGGTTAGTCACAGCAGATTCTTGGGCTATTATTACCCTGGGATAAGACATTGGTTTAACAGTGAGAGGTAGTAGAGTTTAGAAATAGGGGAAAGAGCAGGCACAAAGACAAAGAACAGGAACTATAAAGTCATATTGAGGGAACAGCAGGAGAGCAGAAGCTTGGCTGGAACCAATAGTCTTTTATGTTGGGAAGCAATAAAGGAAGATAGAGGAGTGGGAGGGGAATTAGTTGATAAAGAGTTAAGGACTTGATAAAATATACAATAGAAAAATCACTACAAGTTTTTGAGTAGGGAAATGTTGGGATGGAAACCTCAAGTCATATCTTTGAATCAAATATAATGTTATTTCCTTTTTTAAGATGAACTATAAATTCAGCATTTTAAGACAAATTTAATTATGTGTGTAGATGGCAGAGAATAGCAATAATATGTATGAGATAGACAGACAGATAGATAGATAGATAGATAGATAGATAGATAGATAGATAGATAGATAGATAGATAGAATAACACAGAGGTCACATTCAAAATGCTCAGGGGAGAAAGCAAGGGGAAAAAATATTTTTTCAAGACATGTTGTCTAGACACATTTGCTAATGAAGTAAATGATAACACAGAGCCAAATTATCATATTTTTGAATGGAAATGTTAGCCATTTTACCACGGATTTACCCCTCCTCCAGTTCTCTAATGACCTACTAATTAGTCTAGGTAAGACATAAACAACCTCTCTCTAGTGACTATTTTGTTTGGGATTTCTTATCATAGGTATACCAGGACCTTTAAGCTTGGGGCTTTTGTCTCAGGGAGAAGTTGTAGAGAAATTATGAGCTGGGAACCTGAACTATGATATCTAAGTTGGTGGTTAATCAACTCACAGTTCATCAATTCTTAACCTAGATGTTTGGAAAATTGAAAATGGGTTTGGGATCATGGGATTTAGAGCTAGAAGAAGCTTTAGAAATCATCTGGTCCAATTCTTTCATTTGATCATGAGAAAAAGTAAGGCACAGACAGATAGAACAATTTACCCATGGTAGTTAGTCAGTAGCAGAAACTTGATCCAAAGTAAGGCCCTCTGAGTCAAAATTGATTGTTTCTTTCTTCCCCTTATGAGTCATTATGGGCCATTCATTTAAATTTCCATATCCTACCACTAGAAATACTTCCATTCCAACTATAAACAATAATATTGGTTTCATTTCCTAAATTTTTGCTGTTATTTTTTTCTTTGAAAGCTTATCATACATTCTATTATAGAAAACAGACTGCCAGGCAAGCCTGATATAGTAGAAAGAAGATTGGATGAAATTAGAGGGCCTGGATTCAAATCTTAGTTTATTCTCCCACGATTTCAGTTTTCTTATCTGTAATCTAAAAAGAGTGAAATAGATGGTCTCTGACATGTGATCCTATGATCCTCACTGGTATAAGGCATACAGACACAATTCATAACGAAACAAAATGTTTCTGTAACACTTTCAAAAAGCTCCATCACTTCAACAACGCAGACATCATGATGCTTGGCCAAAATAATTAGTCATCTGGTGGCCAGGTATATAAGGATAAACTTAACTTGACAAGATGTACCAGACAGTATGTTTGAATGTCATTGACTTGAGGTCACAAGGTTATCTCCAAGCCACAGTGAGGCATCGAAGTCAGACTTTAGCAGAGGCAAAATGACAAACGTCTTTACTAATAATCCTAATTGTAAGTCAGGGCCCAGAAGAAGAGGAAAAATAAATAATTCCTCATCTTGGTTTGGAATATCTTTGAAAATTCTTCAAATTGACTAAATTTTGTTAGAGTGATACAATGGAGGCCCACCAAATCACTCTGGAGAAAAAAAGAAAAGTGGAAATCTGTCACTGAAAAGCCATTTCTAAATGTAGAATGTAGTAATGTGAATCAGGGAAATTTTTACTGTGGCAATATGAAGCTAGTTTTTATTCCTGAACAGTTCAGAAAGTCTAATTACTCTCAGAATGTGTCCCTATTCAAGTGGGACAGTATGCCCTACTAAAAAATGTTATGAGCAATCACTTTGATGGCTCTCTCAGTCAATGTCAACCTTGAAACATTCTTTTCTCAAGCTGTTAAGTCAGATCCACATTTTTGATTAGGGTCCCTTGTTACCTTCATCCTCATGACAGAAGTAGAAGGAGCTATCAGTATGCAAATAATACATTCCATTTCTTCCTCTAAAGTGAGCTAATTATTTTCAATTTAAAAGATTTTCTTGCATGGTAAAGCACAGACAAATGGCCTAGGTTTTGTTTTTATTTGTGGAACTACTAACATTCCTTTTATTCTTTATTTCTGTTTATTCTGAATGAAACATTTATTTTCTAGTGACTCTAAAAATATTTTATATCTGCTGACTGTTTAAAAGCAGTAAGCATGATCAGGAATATTGAACAGAAACAGCTCCTACCTAAATCTCAAAGTACAAAAGAGCTGATTGGAGGCCAAAGATGCTACATGTTATTTTGTTAGAAATGATGGAGATATATCAGAGTTGTGCCCTAAGTGGGAGTTCTGAAAACTATTTAGGGGGAAAAATCTTACCTAGACAAAATCAGAGGTATTAACTTAGCAACTTTTTTTTAAACCAGTGTAAAGGATTCTATCACAGAAATCTACATATGAAGGAACAACAGTCAACAGCATTTATTGAGTGTACATGGTATCCAGCACCATACTAGGTATTATGGCAAAATACAAATGAAATTCTAAACCATTTTCCCAGTTTCAAGAAGATTGAAATCTAAATAAGTTACATGAAAGGCCGGTTTCCAAATTCAACAAACTTTTTGTATGCACTGTAAGAAATGATAGAGATACCTGGATAAAAATTGCATCATCAATTTTTTTTTTAATTGTATTATCTCTGATCTCAAGGAGGTTAAAATCTAACAGGGGGAATATAACATGCAAACAAACAAGAGAGACATAAGGTAGAATCTGACAAGGTTAAAAGAAAGAACGAGGCAAATTGTTCTAACAAAATCTGAGGGTGAAATGGGAGATAAGAAGAGAGTTGTGCTTCCTCAGGCTTTACAGAGGAGCATGTCAATTGGAATCATTTCTCTGCTACTTAGTCTATGTAGGAATCTGGACAAGTCATCAGACTCTTTGGATCTCAGTTTTTTTCATCTGTAAAATAATGTAATTGAACTAAATGACCTCTGAGGTGTCTTCAAGCTCCAAATCTATGACCCTTTTAGAGGTTTTACCTGAATTGTTACCTTGAAGCAAGAGAAAGATTTTAATAGGAAGCAATTGGGGATTGGGGAAGGATTGTTACATTCCAGACCCAGGGGGAAGGCCAATCTGTACAAATTCAAAGAAGCAGAAAAAGGCAGGAAAAGACTAGAGAATAGCTAGTAGTCTGATTTCACTACAACTTAGAATATGAAAGTAAAAAAAACAGATGGAAGTTAGTTTATGGAAGACCTAAAATACCAGGCTAAGAAAATTGTGTTTAATCCTATAGATAACGGAGATCCACAGAAGTCTGTTTGAGAAGGGTTGTGATATGATCAGACCTACATGGTAAGGCTTCTCAAAAAAAGAAGGAAAAAAAACCCCTCAGATTTCTAAGAGACAAGCCAAGATGTGACAAGTGGCCATGATATACTTCAAACAAACAAAAAAAGGCAATTACTTCCCAAGATGCAAAGTTACTACACACTATACATAATATGTGTCTTTTCTTAAGGGAGTCTCCCCAAATGGGTTGTATTGGCAGTTTCAATATGTAATAATAACCATACATGGATAAATGGATCTAATCTCATGTAGGGTCTTGATACTTCACTCAACCTAACTTCTATAAGCAGAAATCCATTCATAAATGGCAACTTGAACCATGAGGGAATCCCTATCAGTCATTAAAAGGCACTGACCAAGAAAAAGGACACCTATAACAATGCCAGACTAACTGTATGTAACTTTTTTATAGGGTCCTAGGTCTTGTTATATTCCTAAGTGACATGCATGTAATAGCTACTCAACAGAGGTAACTTAGTAGCACAATGGATAATAGAGCACTGGAACTGGAGTCAGGAAGAACTGAGTTCAAATCCTGCCTCAGATACTGCCTGCACGATCCTAGGAAAGTCATTTAATCGCTCTTAGCCTCAGTTTTCCTATCTGTAAAATGGAAATAGTGCTGATACCTACTTCACAGGGTTGTTGTCAGCATCAAATGAGATGATAAATGTAATGTACTTTGCAAGCATCAAAGCATTATAAGTTACTACTATAAACTATTAATGTTGGTGATGGTAATACTGATCATGCCTTCCTCTCTATTTCATATACGTCTCTCTATTCAAATTCTTTGTAGGCAGGGTTCATACCTTAGGCTTCTTTTGCACTCCAGAGAACTTCGTACATAAAAGGAGTTCAAGAAATACTTGAATAATATTAATTGACTCAAGTTAGAGACTGATTATCAGTGATCACCACATGGTCTTTCAGAAGTCAGCCTCTTTGTGTAATACTGGTTAAATTCTTCATTCTGTAGTGGATTGACACTTATGTCTCCTTGAACATGGCATTCATTTCACTTTGTTGATAAAGTATTCTCTTGCCAGATGGCTGTGAAAAAGCTGATACACACTAGCCTGCACCAGAGGATGCCTTAAAGTATCCGGGCTCAGGAGCACTGAAACCAACACAGAATTCTGATGCCTGCTTAAAGGCATATCACAGTTCTCCCTCCTAATGCAGTGTAATATGAGATTAACATTAGAAGCTATACCCAAATAATCTTACATTGGGGGCTGGGTAGGGGTGGGTAGGGAGAGGGATTAAAAAAGATCCTGGGGGGAAGAGGAGAAAGAGAAAATTAATCTGTGGTATGAATAATGGGATTTCTGCAGGAAGCCCTACTGGAGCTAGGCCAACCCATTTGGGTAGAGTGTCCAGATCATTAGTATGCTCATTCAGCTAGAGGCTGAAGTTGGATATTTCATTTGTATTTCAGATAATTTCCATTTAGCTGCAAACTAATCTAGGTGGAGAACTTTCGAGGATCTTGGGAAGGATGAGGGGTGGAGGGAAAAAAAAAAACAAAAAACAAGTTACCATGTCATTTATTATAATAGAAAATAATCTTTCTGGCTGATAGACTCAAAAATATCCTCCAACCAGTTTTCCTGATGACCAAGTCTTCTCCTCTCCAAGCACCTATCCTGAGCAAAATCAATTTTATTATTGTTAGAGCTCAGTGTTTTGATTCACCGAGGTTTTAGTTTTCTCTTTCAGACCATATGCAGTCTACATATTATAAAAATTGTTTCCTGATGACTTCCTACAGCTTTCCTCTTGCTCAAATGAAAGAAAAAATTATGAATTTTTCATACTGTAAATGAAAATAAAATTTAGAAATTACAACTATTCAGTGAAAGTAATTTCTTATCTCCTCAAACATGGAAAGTTTTTAATTTGCTAAATGTATCCAGACAGTATACAAAGACCCCTTCAAATACAGTAAACTCTTTTAGAATCTTCTTGAAGATTTTGATAGCAAAATTTATAGAGGAAAAACATTATCCTTATTTAGAGATGTCCCTCTCATATTCAACTTGGGATCAATAGCTATTCCAAAGGGATACAGGTGCCAAGCAAATGATACTGTGAAAACAGTCTCCACATTCTAATATAGGTGAAGTTATGTAAAAATGATTATCATGGGTAACAATGGAGTGTAAAAGAAGTCTGAGAGGGGCCACATACAACCAAAGGAGTCTAAGGAAGAGGAGAGAAGTAGCCTCACTTGTGTTGTCTTGTTTGATATACCTATGAACCTGAGTTGTTTTGCCCCCAGCTACCCTAGGCCACCTTCTTTTTGCCCAACGTTCTGCCTAGATGTCCATACCCTATGACAAAGGCGTCTTCCAAATAACAGGTTTCAGCTTGATCACCTCAACTTGCTATATTGTAGCAACTGCTTTGCCCTTAAAACTATAAGTAAAAAAAAGGCAGAATGATACATTAGAAAGGATTCTGGATTTAGAATCAGAAGAGTAATGAGTTCAAATCCTAGCTAATCAGCTTTGTGACAGCGAACAAGTCTCTGAAGCCTAGTTCCCTCATCTGTAAAATTGCAAAAAGAAAAGCTCTGAGAGGTCAAATTAACATGATCCAAAATAGACATGTTTTAAATGATACACTAGAAGTGTATTGTGTGGTAAAGGAGTATAAACTAGATGAAGAGGCTCTAATTTATTATGTTAACCCTGAAAGGACTGGCCTATTGCTAGGTCTTAGCTGACAGAAGTGACTCCATGTCTGATCACTGATTGACCCACTTATGTCCCAGGAAGTTCCAAGGTAGCCAACATTAGTTTAATCAACTTAATTTAGACAAGGAATATAAAGCTCTCCTGACTATAATCAGCTTAGCAAATTTCATCTAATACAGGTATTCAAAGTTAGCAAACTTTCCCAATCATAATGCCTTTATGGTTGAGAAGGGGAGTTGTAGTCCAGACCACCAGCTTATTGACTGCCACTAATATAACCCTCTGATGCAGTCCCTGTGAATCTGCCCAGCAACAATAATCAAATATAAGTACAAAAGCCCCCAGAACTGGGCTCTCAGTCAGGTTTGCATACTTCTATATGATTGAGCCATCATTCTTTTGCATGTCCATGGGACTGCAGGGCTGATGAGACATGCAATGATGTGCCCATGAGTAATAAACTGCCTGATTCATCATGTTTTGAGTGCTTATATCTTTTTATCAAGAAAGAACCTCATCCATGTGTCCTCACCAAGCTATCACTTCCATGTGAAATTATTATTTCTAACTTTCCCTAGACACAATGACCTGAAAATCAACCAGAAACACGCCATATCACAGAAAACATAGGAACTAGACCAGTTTCATACAATAAGCAAAATAAATTGTCATAAAAGTGAAAACATAATCTGAAGTGAAACATCCAACTCTCACATGTGATAGAGGGAGAAAAAACCTTTCTTTTTCTTTTTTTTTTTAATTTCATGTGATCTGTGGAAGTGTATTGTCCTCAAAATAGGCATACATAGATGGGGCAGACTGTATCAGAGTCACAGAAAGCACCAGGCAGCAAGAGATTTTCCATCTGCCTTAGTAGTGACCAACACATTACCAGGGCTCAAGAGAACACATCTACTCCCTCTACATATCACCTTCAGTCTAAGTTCCTATTCTTTTCATTTACATGATTGAAATCATTATTTTCCTGGTTCTGCTTACTTCTTTCTGTTTCATAAAGATTGTAATTTTATAGCTAGAAGGGGAACTTAGGGATCTTCTAGTCCAACTGGGACAAACTCAAATAGAAGGGGGAGGAAGCAGCACACTAAAGTGTAGATAAAAGATCCCTGCAGGGCTCACATCGACTTAGAAATCCCACCCCCTCACACACACAAATTAATTCATCAACAAGATAAAAGCAGACAGGAACTACATTTTAATCTACTTCAGGGAATACCCAGGAGTTTCGTGGGCTACACATAACCTATTTTTAGCATCTCTGATCTAGCCCAACTTTCTCATTTTACAAATTAGAAAACTGGGGGCCTAGAGAAATGACTTGCTCAAGGTAATACAAGCAGTATCTCTGTGTCTTCTCATGCTTCTGTAAATTCTTCATAATCTTCATTTCTTATAGCACAGTGATATTCTAACATATTTAGAAGGGAGTCCACTTCTAAGAACGATTAGTTGCTGAGTTATCTTCCGTAATAGTAGAGGGCACACGGTTCTACTGAGTTCTAATACAGTCAATCCTTGAAGTGACTCTGACTCAGAGAGAGCATTGAGATATCAGCTGCTTATTTTGAAGGTAAAAATTCGTAGTATGCTGGAAGGAAGAGACAACAAAATATATTTCAATGATGAGCATATGAACTTTTGGAGAATTTTCAATGGTAACAATTGAAGGAATAGGAGACTGGGACAGTTTTATGATATAGAACAGTGTATTTTATTTGATTATACATAGAAGATGAGAATGGGATTACTAACTATAAGCTAAGGTGGAGTCATTTGCAGAAAGGACCTAGAGTCTGAATCCAAAAAGAGAAAGAGGGGTGAAAGGACCCCTCTTCATCTAAGCAGACAGGAATCAAACAATCATGCAGAAGACTGACTAGCTTGGCTGAGTCCTCATGCTTAGTGAGGTGTTAATGAAGTACATTAAGGGCAACTCGGCTTAGCAGCTGAAGCATCTGTTCAACACAGAAGTGATATTCATTAAGAAACGATTAGAGACAGGTCCTGAAACTGAAGTTTATCATTCCAGAGCTGCAGGTTAACAGCCCATGAGCACATGGGCTTTCCTCATCGTCTGCCTCCTTGGCAGGTTGCTAGAAGTGTATAAAGCAAGTGTATAAAGCATATCTTGCTCACAGATATTTTCTACATTCATGAGAAAGTACAACCGAATATTGTGCGTTCATTGTGATGCATTTAGTATTCCTGCATATGCTTAAATTTGTAAGTACTTATGATGTTTCTATTATTTCATTTGCCTTGTTGCTAAGTAAATGGTTTTGTTAACATCTAAATGAGTCATCATTGTAAGTTGCAAGATTTTTGTAAGTGGAAGCACATTCGTCAGGGCTCAAAAATCAAATGTTGAATGGGGGAATATATTCCTCACAACAACGTTACACTCTAGGCAGATGTGTGCTGGTAAATGTTTTAATAGGTTCTACAGAAGAAGAAAAAAGCACACACAGGAAAGATTTTTTAAGTTTAAATTACATTATTAACATTTTCTCCATCACTTTCTTAATTCAGGATTGAACAATAAATCAAGCTCTGATTTGTCCCTTTTGCCAGTTTCTGAGGATGTGAATGTTCACACTGAAAATTTAACAATTGGCTTCCAAGCACCTATGTGATCTGGTTCTGGCACATACCTGCAAATCCTTACAACTATGAGAGAGTTTGAATGGTCCTTTACTCTGAAATTATTTTCCAACTACATTGTATACATCTACTATGTACATAGTTATTTGTATACAGCCATCCCCATTAGAATGTGAGTCACTTGAAGTCAGGGACTGTGGTTTTTTTTTTCATTTTATTTTTTCCAATTACATGTAAAGATAGCTTTCAACATTCACTTTTATAAGATTTTGAGTTCCAGATTTTTATCTCCTTCCCTCCTTCCCCTTCCCCCTCTCCATGACAGCAAGCAATCTGATATAGACTACATATGTACAATCATATTAAACATATTTCCACATTGGTCATGTTATAAAAGAAGAATCAGAACAAAAGGAAAAAACCACAAGGAAGAAAAAAAGAGAGAGAGAGAAAATAACATGTATTCTGCATTCAGACTCTGGAATCTTTCTCTGGATGTGGATAACATACTAGGGCTGTATCCAAAAGAGATCAAAAAAAGAGGAAAGAACATACATGTACAAAAATGTTATAGCAGCTCTTTTTGTGGTGGCCAAGAATTAGAAATAAGGGGATGTCCACCAATTGGGGAATGACTAAACAAGCTGTGGTATGTGAATATAGTGGAATGCTAATATGCTATAAGAAATGATGAGGCACAGGCAGGTGGCACAGTAGATAGAGCACCAGCCTTGGATTCCGCATTCAAATCTGACCTCAGAAACATAACACTTACTAGCTGTGTGACCCTGGGCAAGTCACTTAACCCCATTGCCTACCCTCCCCCCCAAAAAAATAAGAAAAAGAGAGAAAGAAAAAAAAAGAACTGATGAGCAGGTGGATTTCAGAAAAACCTGGAAAGAGTTACATGAACTGATGCTGAGTGAAGTGAGCAGAACCAGGCGAACATTGTACACAGTAACAACAACACTGTGCAATGATCAGCTAGGATAGACTTAACTTTTCTTAGAAATACAATGATATAAGATAATTCCAAAAGACTCACTAGGGACCGTATTTTAAAAGACTTTCTTTGTATTCCTAGAACTTAGTCCAGCTATTGGCACATGATAATTTCTTAATAAATGCTTACTGATAGACGCCTATGATTTTTAAAAAATATATATAGTATCCTTTTTTATCTTTGATTTCCTAGAGGTAAACACCTAACAGTAAAGTCTCTGAAGCAAAAATTGGCATTTTACTCCATTTTTTTCATCATTTAAAGTTGCTTTTCAGAATGATTGGGCCAATTCAGATTTTCACCAAGAATGTATTCAGTGTACTAAGCAAGATCTTTGGTCAAGTCAAAAACGTTATTAACATGCCTAGTATATATGGCATTATGTGTCAGCCACTGTGTTAAGCACGATAGATAGAGAGATAGCTAGAGAGAGAGAGAGAGAGAGAGAGAGAGACAGACAGAGACAGAGACAGAGACAGAGAGACAGACAGATTGAGATAGAGATATGTAATCTCCCTTGAGCCTCACGATAACCTTGAGAGGTAGGTGGTATTGTTATCCTCATTTTGCAGATCAGGAAACTGGCTAAAAAAGGTAAGGTGACTTGTCAGTATCACACAGATAGTAAGAAGTGCCTGATGCAGGATTTGAACTCAGATCTCTCTTGCTCCAGATTTAATATGCTATCCACTATAGTGTCTAACTGTTTTAAACTATTACATAGGGATAACTATTTTCTCATTATGTGAAATCTAAAACCATAAATCTCATATAAACAGGAGCTCCTAATCAAAGGCATTGGTATACTAGAAAAGGCACCAAATTCAGTGTGAGGAGGCCTGAGTTCTACTTTTGTCAATAGTTGTTTGTGTGACCTTGGACAATAAATTCAGTTTCTCTGAGCTTCAATTTCCTCCTATGTAAAATAAAAAGTTTGAATGTAATGATCTCCACAATCCCTTCCAGCTTTAAAAATTCTATGATCCACTAAACCTATAGATGGGCCAAACCAACTCCCTCTGTTAGGGTAGGGGGAGCTGGCTTTATTAAGCGCTGCTCAGGAAAGTATTAGTGAATTGTATGACAGTCTAGAGAACGCATGTTCATTAAGATAGTATATGCCCAAGAACTGGGAGTAGTGATTAGGATTCTCAGTCCCTACCAATCTGTTGGCACAACTGGTGCTATTATTAAGCAGAGATTCATAACTAGCTTACATAATGATATCCATGCTCACTGTAGAAAGTGAGGGGGAGGGGGAACTTATGGGAGGGAGGATGGAGCGGATCACCATAGAAACAAATTAATAAAATAAGACAGTGACAGTTTCAAGGAAAGATGGCAAAAGTATACAATGTGCTACAGGGACTTAACAAATCACTGGATTTATTTACACTGTAAAACTGTGAAACTCATCCAGAGGAATTAATCTAAGAGTGAACATTAACTACAATTTATTCATGATTGTAAGGAGCCAAACAGCTAATAAACACTTCTGAAAGGGAAAGAAAATATATTGTAGATGAGCAAATAAATACATGTCATTCCTTCAGTGTGCTTATTACTTCTCCTCAGTTAGAATATATGCTTACTTTCATCCCTCTGGCTAGAATTATAGATTTTTATGGGGTTGAGAGGGACCTTAGTGGTTATCTAGTCCCTACTCAATGAAAGAGTTCTCTTTACAATTTCCATGACTAGTGGTCAACTATTTTCTGCTTGAATACCTTTAACTTTCAGTGACAGGAAATTCATGACCTCATTGAAGTAGTACATTCCATTTTCAGACAACTCTAATCTCTCTACTTTGCCTCCCTCCCCTCCTTTCTGTTTCTCATTATTCCTTCAGCCCTCTTACTCTTTTTCTTCCTAAAGTGGGACTGATGGCTCTCATGCCAAAATGGATGCAAACCCAGTAGTCTATAAATAATTCATTGATTTACTCATTCATTCAACAGCTAAGTCTATTTATGGGTACAACTTTGCTAAGGACTAAGTAATATACAAAGATAATTAAGATAATAAGTAAGATAATTAAGACAAGGTTCTTGTAGTCTCAGAATTTACAACCTATTGGGGAAGATATAGTCCATATATAATACCACATGAGAACTCTACTATGTAATGTAGAATAGAATGGGATAAGACCATAAGAAAAGTACAAGGCACTAGTTGGTGGCAGAAAAGAAGATTATTACCAATGAGGAAGAATCAGAGAAAGATCCATCTAGTCAATGGTACTTGAAGTATAAGTAGCATTTTGAAAGTTTGAGATGAAAGAAATCATTTTAAGCATAGAAAATGGCAGAAGCAAAGGCACAGAAATAGGAAAATGAGAGACAGCAAATAGTCTAATTTGGCTTGAACACAGTACACATAGAAGGGAGTACTTTAAGATAAGACTGGAAACATAAGGAGATACCTGCTAAGGGCTAACCAAGCTAAGTAAGGAATTTAGGCTATATGATATATACATATACATATACATATACATATACATATACATATACATATATATACATATACATATACATATACATGTACATGTACATGTACATGTACATGTACACGTACCTATACACGTGCATATACATGTACATAGACATATACATATAGCAATATGGAATTACTGAAGGGATCAGTCAGAGTTTTGGGATATAATAATGACATTTATTAACCAGCATCATTAAAGAATGAGATATTCCACATAAGTGACTTTTCTTGGTAACTGAAATATTATTTAAACACTGAATATTTAGTTTTGATGGCAATCCATCTAAAATTAATTGGACACTTCATTGTCTTCTTAAATATGATATGCTAAACCTACAACCTTTTCTTGGTGACTCAGTCATTTTTATAATTACCAGTTATTGTATAATACAACAATACAGTGTCTGATATTCTACAATGATACAGCACTATTAAGGATCATAGATCAGGTCTTGGAAGGAATCTCAGAGGACATCTGGTTCAACCCCTTCATTTTACAGATGAAAAAATTGAGGCCCAGGGATGTTAAGTGACTAATTCAAGGTCATTCAGGTATTGTCAGAGGTAATATTTGAACATAGGCCCTCTGTGTCCCAAGCCAGCACTCTTTCTGTCATACTAAGCTGCCTTCCATGATGTTTGTCCCTTTCCAATGTAAATATGCACTACTATATTTTTTTAGTTTCTTCTTTTTGCATTTTTATACTGTCTCATCCTTAATTCTCCAGCTTTTTAGTTTTATTTCATTTTGTTATCAGGATGTCCACCTCTAGTAGCAGGCTCTCTTCTAATTGGCTACTTGATTGTGGTCTATGGATGAAATATTTAATATCATTGAGATTAGACTCAAAATAAGAGTAAATAGAATTGAAGTTGGGGCTCTTCTATGGCTAAAATATGAAACTGAACAAGCCTTAAAAAGTTTCCTAAGAAAAAAGCATCAAGACTAGATGGATTTGCAAGTGAATTCTACCAAACATTTAAAGATCAACTAGTTCCTATATTAAATAAATTATTTATAATAATAAGTTAAGAAGGAATCCTGCTAAACTCCTTTTATAAAACAATATAGTGCTGATACCTAAAGGAGGAAGAGCAAAGACAAAGAAAAAATTACAGATCAATTTTACTAATGAATATCAATGCAAAAGTTCTGAATAAAGTACTAGCTAGTAGACTATAGAATTATATCTCAAAGATTATACATTGTTTTTTGTTTTTTGTTTTTTTAGTTAGGCAATGGGGTTAAGTGACTTGCCCAGGGTCACACAGCTAGTAAGTGTTATTATGTGTCTGAGGCCAGATTTGAACTCAGGTCCTCCTGAATCCAGGGCCGGTGCTCTACCCACTGCACCACCTAGCTGCCCCCCAAAGATTATACATTGTGACCAAGTGGGATTTATACCAAGAATTTAGGACTGGTTTAGTATAAGGGGAACTATAAATATAATTGATTATATCAATAACAAAATCAATAAAAATCATTATTGCATCAATAGATACAGAAAAAGCATTTTATAAAATGCAGTACTCATTACTCTTAAAAACACTTGAAAGTATAGGTATAAATGGACTTTTCCTTAAAATTATAAGAAGTATCTGCCTAAAACTATCAGTAAGCAATATCTATAATGAGGATAAACTGGAAACCTCAATAAATCAAGAGTAAAGCAAGGATGACTATTATCACCAATATTATTTAATGTTATATTAGAAATGCTAGCAATAGCAATGAGAGAAGAAAAAGAAATAGAAGGAATCAGAATGCACAACAAGGAAGTAAAACCATCTCTTTTTTTGCAAATAATATGCTAGATATAGTGATAGATAGTCTCAAACCCAGAAAAGTCTCGGTTCAAGGTCCACCTATTATATGTACTAGGCATATGACTATGTGTATAACAATTCATCTAACCTCTCAGTGCTCTAAGCAACTCTCTACGACTAATGATGACCTGCATTGATAGAGGGTAACCTGGGAATTAGCTATACCTATGAAGTTACAGGTTAAGTCCTTATCCTTATCTATTGTTTGGCACCATCATCTCATCTTACTTCTATATTTACTAGGATTCTAAAAACCAGGATTCCACTTGTATGTCATGTTTAGCCCTCAGTTTCTTCATCTGTAAGAGAAGGATTTCAGATTATAGATACCTAAGGTCTCTTCTGATTCTAGCATTTCTTCCCACCAGGAATTAGGGGTTTTCCCCCCACTAGGGATCAATCACAGGAAGTTTGAAACTATCTAGTATGACTATCCCTAAGGGAGAACACTATGCAAATTTTAGAAATGATATGTTTAAATGGAATGTATGTTTGTGGGTGATAGCTGTGTCTGTTTTTACAGGCACGTATGCTCTTAGTCGCATGATACGAGAAAGAGTTGTTCAGCTTAGAAATAGTATTGATAAATTGTGAGTGGGACCAGTGGCTATTTCTTAGTTTGAGATTTTTGAGCCTTATCTACAAGCTATTTTAATTCCAAAAAAAACAAACTAACAAACAAAAAAAATGTCCAGAAGCCCCACAATTTAGGATACAATGATCTAACTGGATTATATTTGGGAGGAGAAAAAGCTAGTAAAGTAAACCCTTATGCTCTGTTCTTCCCTCTTCTCTCATCATAACCTCCTCCATAACTCATTCCTCTGACAACTCACCAGAAACTTCTTCCTCCCCATTGACCTACCCTCTTTACAACTCCCTTCCTCATCTAATTCCCCTCCCAGTAGTATCATCCAAGGACCCTGTGTGCTTCTTAGCTCTGAGAAACCTATTCATATTGATTCCCAGGGTGCATTCTCTGCATGCAGGGAGAAAAGCCAGGGGTATGGAGAAGGGAGATGGCAGTAAGCACGAAGCTACAAGAGCAAATCTCTTGGCATACTTGTGAGAAATTATCCTGTTCATATCACAGATGGGAAAGATGAACTAGAAAGCAAGTCAAAAATTCTTAGCTAAGCTCTCGGAGGGAGGGAGTTCATATCATAGCTGTGAGCAGACCATGTAAAGCCCTTGCTCCCAGAGCTATGCTCATTAAAATACACCTCTTGCTAGAAGCTGACATTTTTCAACCCCACCCCTCATGTGCAGCAACCATATTACCCCAAAAGGCAGGTCACTCAATAAGAATAGCCTCTCAAACAATTTACTTCAGGAGCCAAATGTCTGCTGGGATAGAAGAACTTTTAAGCACATACAGACAATTGTTGACTCACAACAAGAAAGGGAATTAGGAAAAAAATATGAAACCTTAAAAAATACAAATGGGAATTGTCTACCAATGTAGGTGCTGGAGGGTCTTCTAATTAGTTGGACCCAAGAGCTTCATTAAGGCAAACATCAATTGATTTAAAGGCATTGTTTGCTTTACACTAATACTCTTTTGGCTAGGGTTGCAGAGCAAAACTCCCTTGATCTAGAAAGGTATGTTGACAAAAATGTTACGAGGAAGATAGTTGGTTTAATTTTTTGGAAATGAAACTACATTTAAGTAATTAGGATAGTTTTTACTTCCAGCTGAAACTGTTATTGACTATTGGGCATGCCCAGAAGTAACTTCTAGTGGCGTTAAGAGAAGAAAAGATGGGGGAAAAAAAGGATGAAGAGACATTGGAGAAATGTCGGATACAGGCATTGAATATCACCCCTCCCAACAAATAACAATAAAAAAGCATTTTAAAAAAGGTAAGAAGGAAGATAAGGGGGCACCAGAAAAAGAATCCACTGAACCTTCTGACTCTCCCGACTTCTCTTCCAAGTCACAGAAACCTCTTCACCTCAGAAGTTCACTCTACCTTCACACATTAGAAATACCCTTCTAGCCTGTGGCCTCTCCCTCAGATTGGCTGTTTTCTCCCAGAATCTCCATTTTAAGGAGGACCCTAGGACAGTCACATTTTTGTTCTTCTCTACGAAGTATTCCTCACTCTCTGGACTTTCTCTACCATCCCAACTCCCCAGCCTCTGCCCACAGCTACACCCTCTCATCTCTATCTCAACCCACCCCATCCACTCCCTAAAATACATCTTTACTGCTTCTTTTGTGTATTGTTTCCCCCCTTTTAGAATTTAATCTCCTGGAGAGCAAGGATTGACTTTGTTTCTGCTTCCATTTGCATTCCCAGTGCTTACTTAGCTCAGTATCTGGCAAACAGCAAGCACAAACACTTACTTGTTTAGCAGTTTCAGTCCTGGCTGACTTTCCATGAACCCATTTGGGGTTTTCTTGGCAAAGATGCTGGAGGGGTTTGCCATTTCCTTCTCTAGCTTATTTACAGCTGAGGAAATAAGGTGAACAGGGTAAAGTGACTTGTCCAGGGTCATACTGCTAGTAAATGTCTGAGATCATATTTGAACTTAGGGAAATGAGTCTTCCTGACTCCAGGCCTAGCTCTCTATCCACTGTACCACCTAGGTGTCCAGTAAGCACTTAATAAATGCCTATCGATGCTGCTTTTCCAGTCTTTCAAAGCTGACAAAACCATAACCCTGTCCAATTCTCCTTCACCTAAAAGAAGGGGGAAGAAAAAAGATACAAAAAAGGCAAAGAACAGAGGTGCATTCACATTCACATTCACGTTCACAGGTCTCAGGTCTCCCCAGGTATCCTACCAAGAGGTTTATCTCATGTCTACCCAAGCCAAAAAAAGAGATTCCCCCCCAGAGTAGCCATTCAAAGAGACCATTCTTCCCTTTGAAGTAAGTGGACAGGTACCTATCATAGCCTATCTGCACATGTCCTGAAGGAACTGCATCCAGCTAAACATACTTGCCCAAAAGGTCTGGGCCCTCATTGGCCAGATCCTGTAACACATGAATCAAACTGTCCCTAAACTACATCTCCATCCAGGTCCAGCCATTGCACTGTACATGTGCTCTGCATGTCCCTCTTCCTCTCATTTCCCTTCCCTCTAAGGAAATCTTCCTGTCTAGTGATGCTCTAAAATATCAAGTATAAAGGTTGCTCTGGTGACAGCCAGATTGGCAGAGGTTGGTTCAGGAATCTGGCTTTATTCTTTATTTACCTTGAGGAAGCTGTATGGTATAGACAAAAGACTGCTGGATTTGCAATCAGAGGACCTGGGTGGGTTCCACTTCTGGGAGCCAAGATGGTGGAGTAAGAAGTAAGCTATTCTCACCTTCCCTCATTGACCTCTGAAAACCCAGAAAATATAGACCCAGGAAAAACCCTGAGCCAGAAAAAAAGACAGCAAAAAAGACAGGGTACTGCAGTCTTGTAGCCCAGGAAGCTTGAGGAATTAACAGGAAAGGCGGTACAGGATGGGAGATGTCCCAGCAAGCCAGCAGCAAGCCCCACCTCAGCATATGAGGGGAAGATCCTGAGACCCAGGCTGGTGGGGCAGGCAAGTGACAACACCAGGACCCTCTCAAACACCCCACAGCCCAAACAGACGGGAGAACTGGTGGATACCAGCGTGGAAAACCACCATGGGCTACATTGTTCTCCAGCAGCCAAATCATCCAGTGCCTCAGCACAACTCTAGGAAGCACAAGTCCAGGAAGCAAAACTCCAGGCTGACAGATATCCACCAGCAGCGTGCCAGGCTTGGGTAAGCAGGAAACAAACGTTCAAGTGCAAAGACCAGGTGAGCAGGAAAAGAAGCTTGGGTAAAGTGCCCTCTTCACTCCAGCAGGAAGCTCAACTATTTTTTTTTAAAGAAATCAGAGGACCTAGCTTAGAATGCCAGGTTTTTCATTTACTCTTTTCGTGTGATACTGGGCAAATCAATTTACCTTTCTGGGACTCAGTTTCTTCATCTGTAAAATGAATAAATTGGTCTAGATGACTAACGTCCCTTTCATCTCTAAATCTATAGTCTCATGACTTCACTGTGTTTTCCCTCTTTGACTCAGTTTTTAGTGAGTAACACAAACCATAAATTGGGGATTAAGCAATGAGGTTTTAGAGCAAAAAAGTATGGTTTGCTTTGGTATACTATATCCAAAATTAAAGGGAGACCTATGGAAGATTGAGCAAAACCTAATTTCATGCATTCTGAAGTCACTGTCTTTGCTCTGTCATATTGTTTTCTCCAGAGACACATGGGGATTTTTGTTTCCTGGAGCAACTGAGCTATCTTTGTAGACTTGAAGGCAATCCATATTAAAATGTATGTTTTAATACTGGGGAAAAACATACAAACAGCCAGAGTACATAAAGAGAAGGGGAAGAGGAAAGAGACCAGCAATCCTGGCTACTGTTGTACATAACCATTTTTCTGTTTTTTTTTTCCCTAAAACAGAGGCTTTAGTGCACTTCATAAATATTTGTGAGGATAGTGATATTGCAACTATGCTGTAACACTCTTTAGCTATTACCCCTACCTCAATTTTCCAGGTTTAATATTTAGAGATCTATCTCCAATCTTGAGATTTTGGAAGACATTGACTTGGTTTTTTTTGTTTATTGCTTTTTTGCTAAGTGTTAATTTTCTTAAACATCAAAATAATCTGTCCAAACAGCATCTATTGCATTATTTATCAGGCAAGATGATATATATAAAGCACTTTGTAAATCTTAATGTCCCATATAAATGTTAACTGTTCTTATTATTCAAACCTATTAAATGTTTGAGAAGACGCATGGGTCGTGGGCCTATAAAGCAAGTACTGGAGTCAGGAACATCTGCATTCAAATCATGTCTCTGGCATATATTATCTCTGGGACCCTGGGCAACTCACTTAACCTCTCTGTGCCTGAGGCTGCATGCAAAGTTTCTAAGTTGCACACAATTGCTGGGCCCTACACAAATGTAGAAAATTTCCACAAAAGAACTTCTCTATGTCAATGAAATCACAGTTCTTAGCCCCCTTTAGCTTCTCCCCCATCAAAAAATAAAATCAGATATTTAAGTTCCAATTTGACTCTTTCATAAAGATGGATGATGCACGTGCACAGGATGATCTGTTCATTATCCCAGAACACGGCTGTTACATCTCTCCCTCAATGTTCTATGGGTATTTCTGGGAGGCCTGACACATCTCCTCTCCTATGATATCTGCTTGAGCCCTCATCACTTTACCTTCCTCTGTCAACCCTGGTAGCCCCCAGAGCATGAGTAACTAGTGCCCCAGTTCCATTCACTTTGCCTTTGGAAAAGGATATTTACCTCAAAGATATAGAAAGAATAAAAGTACAAACATTTCCCCTCCAGCACCTTGGGGACACACTCCTTTATATCACTTCATTCTCTGGGGATAGTGGGCTCAGGATTAGCACTGTTTGGTGTGCTGACACCAACATGGCATTGATTCCATGAAGTTCATGTCCAAATGTGGCATCCCTGCCACATGAGTCCTCATTAGAACTATTGTGTAGTTGGGTCCTGAAGGTCACTTCCCAATCCTTTGGAGATCTAAGCCAGGCCAACTACAAAGCCGTACATGGACTTCACTCCTGGACACCCCAGAATCCCAGATGCCTGACCACCTGGATGACTCATACTCTCAACATTTCAAAACTCAACAGTCTCTAATCTCTTCACTTAAAATAAAAGAACAAATGCTGAGGCAAAAGGGCAAGGCCTGTTTTCACGGGTCTTGATGGCAATCCTGAAGAGAGAAGGCCCTTACAGAATTATGTGATGCCATCGGAGAAGGAGTCAAACCAATAGCAGAAAAGTGAAGGCTGATTAATGCCCCTTTGAATACTTGCATGACTCAACAAAGAACCTTCTTCCTATTCACGATGTGGTTAAGTAACCAGAATCAGTTACAGAATGTCTGCCCATTCTCCAGAACGTTTTAGATCCACTTCAATCACACTTCATTACAACTCTCCCAGAAGTAAGATCTCCAGCCTCTTCCAGGAGGTAAGCTGCATCAGTGATATTCTGTGCATCTACACAGAATACATACACTATTTGGGAAATAAAAGGGATAGTAGCTGTCTGAGGGACTAAAAACACTGATTGGGGAAATGTTTGGGTAGTGAGGAAATTGTGGGAATTGAATGAACCACACTGACTCCATCTTTGTGACTCAATTCTGGAGCTAGCTCAGTTCCCCTTCTATTTAGTTATGGGCCTAGTTCAATTTCTGTCTTATGAGAAAATGTTATTTAACAATGGGAAATGTGATAAAACCTTATTGCATTGTTTAAACCTATCCCTGTATGGCTGGGAAACTGGACCACCTCTACCTGTTGCTTAGAGACCCCTAACTAATGAAGGACCTAGGTAATGCTGATCAGAAATCCAGTCATATCTCAAGATTGATACAAAGAATTTTCTCATTGTTATAGATCTTAAGAAACACATATGTCTTATCTGAAAACTGATGCCATACTAGTAAATCAGTTGCTAGTTCCATATTCCTTTGATTGAATACACATACTTGAGGAGGAATGGGACACCTCTCTTTCTGATTTCAGAGAATTGTAGCTATTCACTCTCCCCTCTCCCAACTCTCAAAACTCACTAATCCCTCTCCCAACTCAGGAAACTTCTAATCTTTCCTCCAGTTAGGAATCAGATTATGCAATCTTGTATCCAGGTTTGTAGCCTGTTAATTATGTTCTTTTAACGCCTAAAATTCTCTGTCCCTGAATTTGGAGCACAGTGCCAAGTTGAGGAAAGCTTTTTCCTCATTTGTTATGCAATTGGTATGCATTTGCTTAATAAGTCAATATGCTTGGAAGCTTAAAACTTTGTTTTCTCATTTCAATCAATTCACCCTACACAGCAGGTAGATGGGGGATCCCACAGGACAGAAAATTAGTAATACTGACCTTATTAAAGACCCTGGGCAAGTCATTTAACTGTTTACCTCAGTTTCCTCATCTACAACATGGGGGTAATAATAACGCTTACCTCCCAGGTTTATTATGAGGATGAAATGAGATAATAATTGTAAAGAGTTTAGCACAATGCCTGTATTAAGCACAAAGTAAGTGCTATAAAAATGTTAGCTATGATTATTGTTATCATCATCATCACCATCCTCCCTGAGAAGTTGAAGATGTAAAAGGGAAAGTCAGAATTTAGTCACTGTAAGTTTATCTCTCCCCATATCACCCTAAAGACCACATATTACTTGCCCTAAGGCATAATTCTCTAGCTTCTATTGGTGGGCATTTAAAGTTAACATAATTTTAAATGGATTCCAGATTTTAGAATTTTGTTTTCATGTTTACCTTCGATGCTTAAAATAACTAGCAGCTTATACTTTGCAAGCCATAAGTTTTTTTTTCTGTTTCTTGTCTCATGAATTTCTTGCCCTATTTCTTTCTGAAAATCAGCCACTTAAAATAACTTTCACTTTTGAAAATAAAACTTGGATTATAACTATAATAGATATATGTGGATCTAAGATTAAATGCACATTTTAAGATTCATTTTATTTGAACTAAAGACAGCTCAGTGAAGTGAGCATTACCCTGGTGTTTAGAGACCTGTATCAGTCAGTGCTCTTGTTCTTTCACTAGTTATCCGACCTTAGGTAATGTACTCTTCAAGTCACCCTTCCCATAGAAGTCAAATTAAGGGGTGAAGTATGAGTTCAAGTCCCTCTGATCAGTAACATTTTATAATTTTATCTTATTTCTATTTACATATATATGTACCCAAATGTTATATATAAATATACACAACATACGTGGCATACCTTAGAGATATTGTGGGTTCAGTTCCAGATCACTGCAATAAAGCGAATATAGCAATTAAACAAGTCACATGAATGGTGTCCCAGGGCATATAAAAGTTACGTTTATACTGCACTATAGTCTATTAATTGTATTATGTCTGAAACATGTACATACTTTAAGAAATACTTTACTGCTACAAAATGGTAACCATCATTGGAGCCTTCAGCAAGTCATATCTTTTAGCTGGTGGAGGGTCTTGCCTTGATGTTGATGGCTGCTGATTTATCAGGGTGGTGGTTGCTGAAGGTTGGGGTGGCTGTGGCAATTTCTTAAAATAGGACAACAATGAATTTGCCACATCAACTAACTCCTCCTTTCATGAAAGATTTCTTTGTAGCCTGCAATGTTCTTTGATAGCATTTTATCCACAGTAGAACTCCTTTCAAAACTGGAGTCAATCCTCTCAAACCCTGCCACTGCTTTATGACTAAGTTTATGCCATATTCTTCAATACTGTTGTGTCTTAGAGAATAGGGAGGCCTAAAAAGATGGAGAGAGATGGAGTAATGGACAGTTGGTGAAGCAGTCAGAACACACACAACAGTTATCAATTAAGCTCACTGTCTTATCTCGGCACAGTTTATAGCATCCCACAACAATTACAAAAGTAACATCAAAGATCACTGATCACAGATCACCATAAGAGAAATAATAATCATGAAAAAGTTTGAAATGTTGTGAGAATTGCTAAAAGGTGATACAGAGACACAATGTAAGCATAGGCTGTTGGAAAAATAGCACCAATAGACTTGTTCGATATAGGGTTGCCACAAGCCTTCTATTTGTAAAAATGCAGTATCTGTGAAGCACAATACAGTAAGGTGCAATAAAACAAGTCGTGTTTATATGTATATACGTATACATGTACGTGTGTATATACATATGTGTGTATGCACACACATACACCTCTACAAGGCTTTAATTAATCAAGGCTGTCACATATTCTAGAATTGACCATATTAGTTAACTGATATGTATGTACATATGTTGTATATATGTATGTGTATGTGTATATATGTGTGTGTATGTATGTGTTTGTGTGTAGTCAATATGGTCAATAACCATACATAGATGCATTTATATATATATATATATGCACATATACACACACATACATAGAAACATACACATAACAGTTAACCAAGTTCTAGAGTGTATGACAGACTTGATCAATTAAGACTTGTATTAAGAGGTGCAACCAAAATGTAGAGAATACATTCCCATCTGAACATTTTATTTAAGAATAGTCTATGGTTATTCTAGATCCACTCAAATCATAGTAACAAAAAGTAAACAACTCTGCCAGATTAAAATATATATATATACACACACACACACATATATATGTTTCAGGTTTTGTAGAGAGAATTGCTAAGACTCGAAGGAGGAAAAAGGAAGGAAAACATTCCCCCCCTTAGGACTTAATCATGTCCTCTAAGTCACTTATGAATCCAATCTTAGATAATAACATTGTTAGAAAACTCTTAGGTTTATTAAGATCAATTCCCCAATTCCTAAAGGAAGGACTTCCCACACTACTGTATGCTTTCCAAAGATTTATTTGGTTTCAAATTAAACATGCTATTTCCAATAACTACTTCATTAGGAAAATCATTCCTAATGTTGAAATGTTCCTTTCATTACAATTTATTTATTGTCATTTCTCCAAAAGAAAGAATGTATATGATGTTATCTTAGCATTCAGCTAGTTTCATAATCAGATAAACTATCAGGTTCAACTGTGAAAATGAATTTATGGTCATTGCATCGGATTGGGAACAAAAGATCCCATTTTATTAAAGTCGAAAGTGATTTGAATAAGTCATGCCAGACTAACTTCATTTCCTATTTTGGCAGGATTACTGGACTAGAAGATCAAGGGAAGTTTCTAGCTTTAGTTTATGTACATTTCAACAAAGCTTTTCATAGAGCTCTCACACTATTCTTATGGGAAAAAATGGAGATATATGGACTAAACGACAGTACTGCTAAGAAGTTCTATAATTGTTTGGCCAGATCCAAAGAGTAGCCATTAACTGTTGGCTATTGAGTTAGAAGGAAGTATGTAATGGCAAGCCTTATGGAATAGTTGACAGACATATCAATTTTTGCATAACACACAAAACTGGGAAAGATTGCTAATACATGGGATGACAGAGTTGGGACACAAAAACAGTTTCACAGGATAAAACATTTGTCCAAATATAATGAGATTAAATTTTATGTAAATGAATGTAAATTCTTACATACATGCCCTCATACCCATAAAATTAGAGAAGACATGATTTGATAGCAATTTGAGAAAGATCTTATTGTTTTAGTGGACTACAAGCCTAACATGTGTTAACAATATGATATGGCAGCCCAAAAATGGTAATGGGATTTTAACCTACATTTAGAGAGACATTGTACCAAGAACTAGGGAGTATCAGGTATGCTTCCTAGGTGTTCTTGCTTTGGTCAAGGTACATTGAATACTGCATTTGTTTCTGGGTACCACACTCTGGAAAGAATATTGATAATCTTTAAAGCAATCAGACTTGTGGAAGATTTCAATTTTATGTTGCTCAAGGCTCAATCAAAAGAACTAGGGATATTTGGCCTAAAGAAGAAAAGGTTCAGGAAGATCACAGCTATCTTCAAGTGGTTTAAAGACTTTCACGTGGAAGAGGGATTAGCTTCTTTCTGCTTGTCCCTAGAAGGTAAAACTAGTAGCAATGAGAAGTAGAAAGAGGGACACAAGTCTGAGATAAGGAACACCTTCCTTACAATCAGCATTGTTAAAAAGTGGCTCGAGATAACTTGTGGGTTCTCCCTTACTGCAGGTCTTCATACAAAGGCCTAATAATCAGTTAAATAACTGGCATACCATAGAGAGGATTCTTGTTCAATCAGTCAACCAACAAATGTTTATTAATCATCTCCTATGTGCCAGGCATTGGGCTAAATACTAGATATATAAAGATACTATATAAAGTGGCAAAAAACAGTCCCTGTTCTTAAGGAACTTATAACCTAATGGCTTGATACAGGTTTGACTAAGTAGCCTCTGACGACCCTTAAAACTCCCAAATCCTGGAGAGCCAGTGAAATTAAAAATTAGTTTTACTTCAAAAATACACAGCTATTGACTAGGTCATGCTACTTCTAGTTTCGGAAATTTGAATTGCCCATGGAAAGAGATGACAACCAAACTGCGTCATCCTGGGAAAGGAGATTCTGTGCAGGGTATAACACTCAAGCTAATATCTATCTTAAGATCTTTCCTTTTTTGACTTAATCAACCCTTGTTAAAATACAATGGAAAGCATACATGCTATGAAGCTGCATCCTTTTAAAACATTAAATGGAACTTTTGATGGCTCCTTCTAATTATTTTTCGGGGGGAGGAGGGGAATATAGAATAATAAGACAATTTTGTTTTGGTTCTGTCATAAAAAGTACTTAACAAATATTATTATGTTGCTAATAGTGACAATACTGATGAATACTCTGCAGAATTTAAGTGGCAGAATGATGAGCAAGTCTATATATAAATAAATATATACACACATATACATACATATGTGTCTGTGTATCCACTTCCACTCAACTAAGAGATTCATGCCCACTCCTTCCAATTACAGAAACTGTAATTGATGTGGGAGATGGGATTTAATCATACACCTGAATGAATGCTCCATAGAGGACGTGCAGTGTGTGATAGAGTTTGACATAACTGAGCACTATTCATTGTCTGAGAGTTGAAAAGCAAACAAAATAAGTCTCTCATCCATCCTCCCTGCCTACAAATGGCAACACAACGGAAAGTACAATGCTTGTTTTGACTTGTGAAGCATTGCTTAGGCCAACAAATTCTTTTATTAAGGGGATTTGGTCTCTGAAGTTTGGAGTCAGTAAAAGGGCCACACTTGAGGACCTGGAGGGTCACCTGTGGCCTTGAGGTGGCAGGTTTCCCACCCCTGGCTTAGACTATCCATCAACTTTGCTTTCCAGAAATAATACCATGTACTGTCTATGATTTGGCCAATTCTAGGTGAATGATTTCTATGGAGTTTTCCCAAGGATATTAGAAATAGGCTTGCCAGATATAAAGCAATGTTCCCTAATTTTAATATAGGCCTGGGTTTTGATAGTTTATTTCATATTTTAAATATTAAATTAAATTAAATATTAATTTTTTCATATTAAAAAATCAAACCATTATCATCTAAAGGCTAGAATATCCAATGTGTAGAGAAGAATAATGGTGATAAAATCATAGATGTTCAGAATTGGAAGGCACCTTAGAGACCTTTTAGTCTAAATCCCTACCATATACAGGAATTATCTGTGTAACACTTATAACACCTTGATCATATAGTTCCAGTGCCAGTGAACTCTCTACTGCTAAAGATCTCATTCTAGTTTTGAAATCTTTCTTACAGAGTTCAGTATAGTGAGCAGAAATCTTCTGCTTTATAACTTCTTTTCATTGATCTAGGTTCCTCCTCTGTACCAAGTAGAAAACTATGATCCTACTTTTACATGTTAGCCCCCCAAATATGCCTAAAATTATCTATTCTCCATAATGAATCCATTCAGGTTCCTTCAACTAATCTCAAAAAGCACTGTTTTGGGTAACCTCACCATCTGGGTCACTCTCCTCTGAATTTCCCTTAGCTTATCTATATTCCTTTTAAAACATGGCATCCATTGAGTTTTGTTTTACATGTCATATTTTCTACTGCATTTTAAGCTTCCTGTGGTTGAGAAATGTGTCATATATATCTTTGTATTAAAAAAATCAGCAAATATTAAGCAACTGCTTCATGAAAGGCTCTGGGAATACAGAGATAGATACAACATAAACATTGATCTCAAGTCAGTGTCCAAAACACACACACGCACACACACTTATATGTATGTATGTATATATATATGAGCACTATAACACAAAGGAAAAGATAATAAGTACCAAAGGAGAGGTAAGCAGAGTATAAAGAGAAATTTAGGAGAAAAGATCATTTCCTCGTGGGGGAGGCTTCATAGAGCAGATGGTACCTAAACTGGATCTTTCAAGGGAAGGACTTCAATAAGAATAAATGGAGAGTCGGCAAGGAATCCATTCCAATCTTACAGGTTGCCATGGAAAAGAACTGGGAAACATGATTGGAATACGGAATAAAATAATGGGAATAGCATTAGAAAGGGGAGAGACAAGTAGCAGGAAGGTCATTACTACAGTACAGATAAAGAAGAGATGAGGTTCTGCCCTAAAGTAGTCTCAATGAGATTGAAGAAGAGAGGATAAGTGTGAGAGATACAAGAGACAGCTGGAAGTGCAGAAATAGAGATCTGGGAAGTAATTGGATGTAGAGATAATGTTTTGGTAATCTTTTTCATAGAGGTAATATTTAAAAGAAGTACACAAATGCAACATCACAGGGATAACA
Source organism: Phascolarctos cinereus (assembly GCF_003287225.1). Lineage (NCBI taxonomy): Eukaryota > Metazoa > Chordata > Mammalia > Diprotodontia > Phascolarctidae > Phascolarctos > Phascolarctos cinereus. The sequence continues at coordinate 406,405,140 of NW_027555847.1, read as the reverse complement.
GCATATGCTCAAAAGAAGAGGTAAGACTGATAGTACTGAATGCTGCAGTGAGTTAATATGACTGAGAAAAAGCCATTGAATTTGGTGATAAGGAGGTCTTTGGAGAGGGCAGTTTGAGCAAAGTGTTGGGTTGTGAGCCAGATTGCAAGGAGTCAAAACTTATTATATGCTACGCACTGGGGGAAGACACATTAAAAAGAAACTGAGAAGGAAGTTTAGGGGGAAAAGAAAATGGGGGAAAATGCAATAGTAGAAGTCAGGAGTATATCCTAGAGAGAAATAAGACATGGCTGGCCTGTTCATTCTACATAAATAGTTCTAGGGAGAACTATTCAATGAGAGAGGAGAGGGGAGGAGGAAATCACAAAGAAGGGGGGTCCTTCCAATTTGTACACTCCGGAGCTGGAGTGAGGACTTCAGGATGAAGATCTGGAATCTGATAGAGGAAGTCCAGAGTGCAGCCTGGAGAGTAATGAGATCTAACTGGCCTGGATTCTACTGATTAGCCCAAGTTCTCATCAGTAAAATAAAGGAGTTGATTGGACAAGATGATGTCTAAGGTCCCCTGCACCTTTGAGATCCTAGTATACAGAAGTATTACTCTTTAGGACCTGTATCATCTCTTTCATCTGGAGTTTTTAATAAAGACCTTGAAGAGTACACCTAATTTTTAGACAGAGAGCTAGACTTTAAGACTAGCCAATAGTAGATGTCTAGACATTCACCAAAGTCATGGCATTTTAAAAACTGGAAAGCTTCCCACAGTGATTTCACCTGAAAAGCACATATAAATAAGCATATTTTAATAAAATCCACTCACAATATTCCACCATCCATAAATACATCACTTTCTCTGCATTTAAGTTATGGAAAATAATTGAGGTGTCTCTGGCAGCACTTGTAGAACATATAGGGTTATCTTTTCACTATATAATGAACATACATATGGAAAAACTTTAAACAGACACATTTGCTGTTGGTCAAAAATAGTATTTAAATAAACACAAACCAGAACTGGTTTAAACCAGCCTGACATTTGCTCATCCATTCCTCTGCCTAAAGTATGTGAATGGTGTCACAATTATTTTCCCAATGCTTGAGATGATAGTTAGGATATGATTGAACTGAAGATTCAGAAAACTCAGCATAATGTCAGAAGCAAATGGAACAATTAAAAAATTAATACTCTACTTCTGCTGACATAGGAAATGTTTACTACATTAGAGATGTTAACAACTGGGGAGGATTTCTAAACCTACTGACTCTAATCGTGGCCAGGCTGCATCTAAATAAGATACCGCAAATTTTATGTAGCCCTTGGGACTTACCCTTGCATTTATCATGTTTCAGTGTTCTCAGGATAGAAAATAGGCACCACTGCATTTTGGTTCTCTCTGACCTGGCCAGATCTCTCTAACATTAATTGTTAGTTGTTCTATACTTTGCCACAATTACGGGTTTAGAGATAATTCCCCTTATATAGTAAGATCCTAACTAAGTACCTATTTAGCAAACACCAAAAGATAAAATGATAATATTTTAAAGACCATTTTCTTTAATTTATTTGACACTACCCATCCTTGCATTTTACCTTCCCAAGAAAGATATATTCACAAGGCAACTATCATTCAAAATCTTATTACTTTAAACATATTTCAGATTTCAATAGCTGTTTAAGGACATATGAAGAAAGACACTATCTGCATAGAAGTATGTATAGAAAATATATATATATATACACACATATATGTATATGTGTCTAATGAGGAGAGAAGAAAGAAAAAATACGTTATAATTTTGTTGTATATTTGAAAGGAATAACAAGTTGTGCATAGTAGATTTGCAGTTTCATGCTCAATCATCTTCAATGACTCTAGAAGAGAGAGTGAAATGAATTTGTGCAACTCTGCCTCACAAATCCAACTCACAAATGAATAGAGTAATTGGTCCTCTTAGAAAATGAAAGATAAACAACATTTGAAGTATATTGCCTAGATGTTCTTACTGTGGTCCCTTGCCTCTCACTTTCAGTCAAGGATTCTTAACCTGGGGAGCTTGGACTTGTTAAAAAAAAAAATGATAACCGTATTTCAATATAATTGGTTTCTTTTGTAATCCTATGTATCTATACATGGACAATATTCTGAGAAAGGATCCACTGAGTTCCCCAGAATGCCAAAGAGATCCATTCACACACACACACACACACACACACACACACACACACACACACACACACATTGAGAATGTCTGCTTTAAGTCATTAAGAATCTGTTCTTTTGTTAGTGTGGGCTTCTTTGCACCTCATTAAGATTTTGGATCCTAAGTGCCTTAGGCAATGGTCTTTATAAGTTAATAAGAATGAAAAAAAAATCACTACTTGGTAGCCACTCTTTTGAAACTGAGCCTCTCAAAACTTAGTGAGTCCTTGGAAGGCATGCTTGAACATCACGGAAAGGATGCACTTGGAACCTTTCCTACTTGGTAGGACCTACTAGAGCACGTGCTCTTCAAATATACTTTTTGAGAACTAAGAGTCATCTCCATGACATAAGAGAAATCAGAGGAAGACTTAAATTAAGATGGAATCTTAAATACTGGTAAAATTCACTAATTCCTAAACAGGGATTCATTGACTCCCTTCTATAGATATCAATTTGTATTAGTCACAAAAGAAGAGAGAGAGATAAGGCATGATTATTGTATTCTTTGTATTGTTTGTGTAAAATAAATGTAGATAAAGCATGTTAAAAAGGAACACTGCAAATATCTGTTTCTAACTCTTATAAGTTAATGCTTAGAATAACTGATGTTCCTGCAAAAAGATAACACAGGTTGAAATATTCAAAATCATTTTTCTTATTAAAGCAAATCGCAAACATATTATACTGAATATTTAATAGCTAAGGATTCAGTATTTTCTTGATTTCCTTTTTTCTACCTTATAAAAACTTTCAATTCATTAAAATGTGGTGATTTTAATACAACTATCCTAGAAAACATTGTCTCAATCACATGAGCAATGAGGTAGATGACTAGATATTTTCTCTAAAAACTACAATCTCACAAACCTGGCATAATGTCTGACATATAATGAGTGTTTAAAAATTGCTTTCTGATTGGTTGGTTCTTTGATGATCAGTTTAGAAAATTTCAGCTTGAATTTTACTATCCTACAGCAAATATGCTGATGTAGTAAGTCCCATTTTCCTATTGCCATTATTGAAGACAGGTAGGAATCATTATTTTGTGGAAGCTATTGACTTCACCACCTAAAATCTGAAGTTTCACAGAAAATCTACTTTTTCTGCTGTGAGAATTTGCAAGTTCAATGCCTACCCTTTGAAATTTTTTTCATTATTACATATTGCTTTGACAATGGAATAACCATATGTTCCTGGAGAAAATATATTTTTTAATAAAAAACTGATCCTTCCTATCTGGCTAATATCACTGGAACAATATATAATGCTAAGGGACATCAAAAGATACCTATAGGTGGCTACAAATGCCCTATAAAATAGGATAACTTTATACTATCTCTAGCATTATGAAAACTTTTAATTTTCAGATCCTATTCTTCACCTTGAATTCTATCAAAAGATTCAAGGGAAACAAGTCTGAATGACGATAATCTCATTAGATCACTATGGATACTGGTTGTTTGAAAAAAAGGTAAAATTCAGTTTTTGCAATGTTATTCAAACTTTCATTTTAAAGTGATCTTTGTTGTGTGGGTCACCATGATCAAGGAATGCATCTCCAATGGTTAAGCTGTTGGTAGGGAGACTGTCTACACCTAGTCAAGCTGATCTTTAGAGAAAAAGTAATGACCATCACTGAAATTATATGACTAATGTTACCGGCTTGTAGAACCTACCAGAGTGCACATTCTTCTGGCATAGGCAGCAGAACAGAGGCCTGTTTCATCTCTACACCATAATGATACATCAAAGAATGACTTTTGAGGAGCAAAATAAAGAAATAAAGAAAAATACAAAACAATACTCAGTGCTGTATAAGGCTGTCCCTTAGCCTTCTTGCAATTTCATAGTGATGGGAGCTGAGCATGCTAAGAATCATATGCCATACGGCATATACGTCATTTTTGTCATAGATCATAATATTAGAGAATAACAGATCTAGAGTTCAAAGGGAAATCTCAGAGGACACTTAATCCAACCCCAGCACTTTACAAATGAGAAAACAGGCTGAGGGAAATTAAGTGAATTAATTAATATTCCACAGGTGTTAATCTTCAGAGGTAAGATTTGAACCCAGCTTGCTTGAAACATTAATTTTATTATTGCTATTCTAAATGTGAGATCTTTGTTCATTCAACAATGAATTGTATACTACTGGAAGAAATCACATTAGTTTTGACATTTTCACCTTAAGTGAAATCTGTCAATACAAGAAAGTTGTAACTAAATAGGAAAGAATCCAGTTCTTCCTTGGAGAAGCAAATGAAGGAGTTGGTGAAATTAATTGCATCTTTTGCCTTAAACAACAAGAAACATCTAGCCTTGTACTGCTCATAACCCCATAAGCAACAAGACCACCATGAAAATAACTGCAGCTAATATACTTGTTGGGCAGATAGATGGGGCAAATAGTGGATAGAGCACCAGCCTCAGAGTCAGGAGGACCTGAGTTCAAATCTGGCCTTAGACACTTGCTAGATGTGTGACACTGGGCAAGTCATTTAACCCTGTTTGCCTCAGTTTCCTGATCTGTAATATGAGCTGGAGAAGGAAATGGCAGCATCTGTGCCAAGAAAACCCAAAATGGGGTCATGAAGAGTCAGATACAACTAATCAACAATAAAAATGTACTTGTAGAGAATTAAATAAAAAAGTTTTGTGAAAAAAAAGATGAAATCCTACCAAAAAAAAAAAAAACCTCAAGCATAAGTTGTTTCTTGGAGACTTTACCATGAAGGTAGGTGTAGGGCAGGATAGAGAAATTTGTGATGGAAAAAAAGTTCAGGATTAAGAAAAGGAAGAGATCAAAAGCTTGTAGATTCCTCTGAAGTCACATCTGTACAGATTGAGTATTACCTTCAAGAAGACAAGTTGAAATCTCTAAATAGTGTGAGCACTGACCACTTTGATTTGAACTGAATCTTGAAGAAAGCCAATGGGCAGAGTTAAGGAAAAAGCATCCAGGGCATAGGGGACAGACAAAAAGTACCAATTTGGGAGAAGGAATGATGTGCCATGATGAGAAAGTTAGGCAAGTGTTACTGGATCATAAAATATATGGAGCTGGGTAAAGTGTATGAAGACTGGAAAGATGGGAATTGGCAAGATTACAAAGGAGTTTAAATGCAAAACAGAGCATTTTATAATTGATCCTGGAGTAATAAAGAATCATTAGAGATTATTGAATAGGGGCTTATGGGTGGCATGGTCACACTTCTGCATTAGGTAAATCACTTTGGCAGCTTAAATGGAGGATGGAATGAAGTGGGTAGAAACTTGAGGCAGAGAGAACAGTCAGAAGGCATGAGGAGAGGAGGGCCTGCACCAGAGTAATGTCTGTGTGAATGCAGAGGAAGTGACAAATGCAAGAGATATTATGAAGGTAGAAATAAAAAGACTTGGAAACATTAGATATGCACAGCAAGTGGGAGAGTAGAAAAGAGGGTAGGTGGGGCAGAAATAGCATTTAATATGATGATATTGCAAAAATTGGCTAGACTTGACAATATAAAAGCAATCGGTGATTGAGGTGATAATTATGAGAGCACAAGGAGTTTATTTTGTTGGGGTTTTTTAATTTAATTTTTAATTTTTTTAATTCTAAACTCTAAATACCCCCCCAAGAATGTTTCTATGCGTACAGTAGAACACAGAAAGAAGTATGTTTATAAAACTTTCATTGCATATTGTCTCAATTTCATACTACTTTTTACAATATATGATAATTTCCATATATCACCTTCAAAACTGTCCTGCTTGTCTGTGCTTCCTTCTGGAGTTTCTGTTGTTCTCTTCTGTTCATTTAAAAAATATTTCAGGGGCAGCTAGGTGGTGCAGTGGATAGAGTACTGGCCCTGAAGTCAGGAGGACCTGAGTTCAAATCCGGCCTCAGACCAAACAGTTGACACTTACTAGCTGTGTGACCCTGGGCAAGTCATTTAACCCCAATTGCCTTTACATATATATATATATGTAGATTTCACAGACCTCTTTTAGTGTTTATCACTACTGCTAACTGCCTCCTAATTGAAAACAAGAAGAAAAGAAAACAAAATCTTGTATCAAATAAGTACAGTCAACCAAAATTAATCCATGCAATGATCACATCCAAAAATGTATGTTTCCTCCCACACTTTGAACCTATTATCTCTTTGTCTGGAAGTGGTTAACATGCTTCATCATAAGTCCTCTATAAACGTGGATGTTTCATTATTTTGATCAGAGACTTTCTAAGTTATTTTTCCTTACAATGCTATTGTCCTTATATAAATTGTTTTCCTAGTTCTGCTCACTTCACTCTAGATCAGTTCATTAGAAGTTCTTTGAAATCATATCCTTCATGTTTTCTTACAAACATAATAGTATATTATTACATTCATATACCACAATTAGTTCAACTAGTCCCCAACTCGTGAACATCTGCTTATGTTCTAGATGTCTGCTTTTTCCCCCCGAGGGGTTTATTTTGAAGATGTCTCAAAGAAAGACAAAATTCCAAAGGAAAAGAAACTGCCATTTTGTGATATAGTTACCAAAATGGTAGAGAAGGGGTGTGTGGTGAGGAAAAACCATCCATAACTTTCAAACCATGTGCCTAATTTTTTATTTCTATAAAATCTTCATGAGAATTTTCAGCACACAAATCAAGGATAATCTAAAAAATACCACATGTTTACAATCATGTAGATGGCCAAGATGAGTTGAAAATACAATATTTCATTGTGTTTACTATTTGTTGGATAGCAAAGAAGCATTTCACTCAGCATAAAATGTGGCCTTAAAAAGTCCCTTCCAACAAGGCATTGTCCATGCATATATACATTAAAATCAATTACCTGATACTATAGATTTGACCATAGACATAATCTTATTAAATGACCCTTTGATTATCAATTTCAAATGAGACATAAAATATGCCTGACAAATGTATTGGTCACAGTCGTGAAGTATTGGCTGCACAGGATTTTTGATTAATTTGAATTCCATCTGGTGACATTCTCCAGACAACTGATTTCAATAAGCTGCAGCACATTATATAGCCCTCTTGAGGAGATCAATGGCCATTGAAAAGGGCTTAGCCTAACAATTCACATCGGGAAAAACAAGTGGATGAAGAATACACATTTCCCAGTTATGAACGTTCAAATGCTCAATCTATTTTTTTCTTATCAGTACATAATTTAGACAGGCTCTGCTGACGAACAGTGAACTGGGTCTATAACTTAGAAGCAGTAAGACAATAGACTAGATTACTCTCTTTTTTTCTCACTGAATCTCTCTCTCCTCTCACTCAAAGTTTTGTGATCAATATCCTCTAGCTATATCTCATATTCCTTCTCCTTCTTGTAGCTAAATTGCTTTAAAAGGCTCTCTTCTTTTTCTCTCTCTCACTTTCTTCTTATATCTGTACAGTCTGACTTCTGACTTCATTATTCAATGAAACTGCTCTCTCCAAAGTTACTCTTCATGGCCAAATGTAATGACATTTTCTCAGTCCTCATCTTTCTTAATCTCTCTGCAACCTTTGAAACTATTGATTGTTATCATCTCCTTGATATTCTCTTCTCTCTAGGTTTTTTTTGGGGGGGTACTACTCTACTCTCTCCTAATTCTCCTGCTACCTATCTGACTATTCCTTCACAGTGTCCTTTGCTGGATTCACAACCAGTTCATACCCACTAACTGTGGGTATCCCACAATGCTCAGTCTTGGGCCCTCTTCTGTTTTCCCTTGATACTATTTCACTTGGTAATTTAATCAGCTCCCATGGATTCAACTATCATCTGTATGATGATGATTTTCACATCTACTTGTATAGTCTTAACCTTTCTACTGACCTCTAGTCTTCCATCAGTAGGCAGCTAAGTGGCTCAGTGGATGGGGCATTGGGCCCAGAGTCAGGAAGACCTGAGCTCAAATTCAGCCTCAGACACTACCTGTGTGACTTAACCCTTGTTTGCCTTAATCCACTGGAGAAGAAAATGGCAAATCTCTCCAGTACTTTTGCTAAGAAAATCCCATGGAAGGTATGGTCCATGGGATCCCAAAGAGTCAGAATACCATTGAATGACTGAACAATAGCAACAACAGTGTTACCCCTCCAATTACCTATTAGACATTTCAAACTAAATGTCCTATACATATCTTAAACTAAAAATGTCCAAACTGGACTCATCATCTTTACCTCCACCCCTTGATTATCAATTCCAGCAGCCTTTCCAAACTTTGCTATTAGTTTCTATTAGCGTACCACTATCCTCCCAATCAACCAGGCTTGTAACATAGACGTCATCTTCAACTCCTAATTATCCACAACCCATCTGTCACCAATGCCTGTTGCTTTTACTTTTGTAATACGTCTTAAATACACCTCCTTCTCTTCTCCACCCCACTGGTTCAAGACTTCATCTCCTCATGCCTGGACGACTGCAATCTCCTACTGGTTGGCCTGCCTTCCAGAAGCCTCTTCGCTCCAATGTATCCTCCACTTAGCTGCTAAAGCACTTACCTACAGTGTAGGTCACACTATGGCCCCCCCAACATATACTTTCTCTCTCTCTCTCTCTCTCCCTCTCAATATCCTTCAGTGGTTCACTATTACCTTGAGGATCAAATACAATAGCCTCCATTTGATGTCCAAAGCTCTTCATAACCTATGACCCTACACACACACCTTCCAGTCTTCTTACACCTTACTCTTTGATCCAATGGCATTAGCTTCCTTGCAGTTCCTCAAACAGGATACCCCAACTTTAGGCATATTTATTGACTGTCCCCTGTGCCTGGAATCCTCTCTCTCCTCATCTATCTCCTGGCTACCCTGGTTTCCTTCGAGTCTCAGCTAAAATATCACCTTCTGTAGGAAGCCCTTCTCAAGCCCTCTTAATTCTAATGCCTTCTCTTTGTTGGATCATTTCCAATTTGTCCTTTACTGCATACAGCTTGTTGGTACATAGTTATTTATATGTTGTCACCTCGATTAGATCGTGTGCTTCTCAAGAACATGGATTATCTTTTACCCTTTGTTGTATGCCCAGGGTACAGCACAGTGACTGGCACATAGTAAATGCTGAATAAATGTTTTTTTGGCTATTGACTGATTTTTTTTTCCCACATAGATGCTCTTTCACAAGTGCATGGTAAGCACTGATTGGGTATATCCGGATTGCAGAAAAATTAGAAAGCATTTAGAAAACAATAGAGCTATACAAATATGAAGTCAATTAACATTATAAAATAATGTAACTATCAATTAAAATTCATTCTATCACAATATATCTTGTACATAAATTGAATAACAATTAGAAGATGTTAGTGTCCCCTTTAACAGCTGAAACCAAATATATTTTTGATAACAACTTCCATTTCTAATTTCAATGAATGATATAATGGAGTATTTTCCATAAAACATCTCATCCTCCCCACTAAAACTCCAGCCTTGCCTCCCACATAGTTCTTACAAAACTTGAATCTCTTGACCTTTAGTATGCAATCCAAAACCATTTACTTTTAGCCCACAAATAGTTAGGCTATGGGGATAGTTTCTTTGACATTATTAGATTATTTTTCAAAATCTAATGATACATAATTTTCAAATATTTTAATGTAGGTGTCCTGAGGCACAGTGGAATAAAGAATATTTATATTTTTAGAAAATATAGTACATAATGGGAATATTGCATTTGGAGGGAAAGTTCACTTAAAGTACATACATAAAAATTATATTTGGCCAGAATCTTAAAAAGTAGAAGAGAGGATTAATACTCAAGCCAAGCAGATGGGAAACTGGTATTACATTCCCATCCCTAAACAAACATGTACTGTATTAACTTATCTCAGAAACACAAAAAACTGGATCAACTACACTGGGATTTGAACTGGCACTTTAAAAGAGTTAATCACTTAGCTTATTGGTTATAGAAAAATGTTGATCATTTGGGAGTAAATAAAACTCCATGACATTTGGTCAAGCAGCAGTTATCTTTAATGTCTCCAAGGAGCTTTATAAACCAACATGGTGTCTTGGTCTCCAAACATTCCTATCAATAGTGCTTAGGAAATATAAAGATAATACTGAGAGCTGAATGTTCTTTCCCCAATCCTTCCCTTACCTCTTCAAATATCCACTGCCCCTCAAACTATATACTAAGAAGCCTGCTTTTTTTTAACCTCTTTTAAATATCATTAACTTAAAACAACTTAAAATGAGAGAAACTCATAATTGAAGAGTCGTGCAGCATAGTAGATTCTTAAGAAATGTTTATGGATTGATTAACTTTTCAGCCCAGCTTTACCTAAACAGGCATCCTCTCTACAAGATGTGCCATAAGTGACCATACAAACTTCAATTAAAAAACTGTATCAATGAGGATTCTCGATATCTCTGAAGGGCAGAATATTCCACTAACTCTAATTCTTAAGAAGTTGTTCCTTATGTTATTTCTCTACCACTTCCATCCATTATTCTCTGCTTCTCTACAACTTTGATAGCCTGAGGATCAATAAACAGTTCTAATCCCTTTCAAGCGTAAAAGCACAGGCCTTCAAAAATTTAAGATGTGTGTCATGTTCCTGCCTAAGTCTTTTAGTTTACAGACCTTCCTTCAGTTCCTTCAATCTGCCCTCATGTAGCTTTGTTTCAAGTCTATTCACCATACCGTTGAGACTTCTGCTTGCCAGTGTCCTTCTTAAAATGTGGAACCTAACCCTGAGCACAATACTCAAGATGTGGTCAGACCATCAAGGAAATAGAGTGGGATTATCACATCTATTAATCTATATCCTATGCTTCTATTTGTTTCATATGAAGCTTATAGTCTACTAAGATCCCTAGGCCTTTTCCACATAATTATTACCTAATCCTATTTTTCCCTATTTATATGTGGGCCATTTAATTTTTTTTTCACTCAAATGTAGGACTTATTTTTATTCCCATCAATTTCATTTTATTATGCTTGGTCAGCTAGGTGGCACAGTGGATAGAATGCCAGGCCTGGGGTCAGAAAGACTTGAGTGCAAACCAGCCTCAGATACTTATTAGTTGTGTGACCTTGGGCAAGTCACAGAACCTCAATTGTATCAGTTTCTTCATTTGTAAAATGAAGCTAATACTAGCATCTCCTTCCCAAGGTTGTTGTAAGGAGTAGTATCATTATTGGCCTATCACTATTGCCAGTCAATATCACCCCTAAAGCATTCTATTCATTACTCCACCAAATATCATACCTACATTGAACTTTAAAGACAAAAATCTGATTATTTGAACTGTAAAATTTTCCCACAACACAGAAATACACCAACTTTGCTCACATGTAAAATGAGGGGGCTAGATGAATCTAGAATATCTTCTAACACTCAAAATTCTATGCTGAAATGCATAAGCCCTTTTGTCTCTAAATAACAACTAGAGATTCTGAGCAAAAGAATTCTAAGAACACACACAAAAGTATACTGTAGCAAGAAATTAAGTAAATCAGTCACATTTAAAAGTATATTTTTAAATATCTTTCATACATATGAAGTATATTTTAGCAATATGTTAAAGGTCACTCAATGAATCAATAATAATTATAAATATTTATTAAAATTTAACTTATTTAAAGTTAAATTTAAATACTTTTATCCAGACTGCCAGGCCCTAGGCAACTTGCTCAAAATGCAAATGTGAAACCAAACCTTCTGGGGACCTTGAGGAGTTTCCATTCTAATGGAGGAAATAACATGCACACATATAAGTAAATAAAAATAAATACAAGATAATTTGGGGGGAAACAGTAGCAGCTGAAGGAATCAGGGGAGGCTTTGTGTAAGAATAGTTGAGCTGAGCTTTAAAGAACACTGGCAATTCTAAGAGGCAGAATGAAAAAAGGAGTGTATTCCAGGCCTAGAGGGCAGTCTGGGTAATGGTATGGAGACCAAAGCAGGAATGGTATGTGTAAGGAGTAAGAGATTAGATAAGATGTTGCACTCATGGGTCTCATAGCCTAAGAGAGGGATAAGAAATATATATATATATCTATATACACACACACACACACACACACACACACAAACAAATACATATGTGTGTATGTATAAACATGTGTATATATACATATATAATGTGTGTATACACACACACATGCACATCTATACATGAAAAATACAAAAACCAAGTTTTATGTGAAGTCTGAGGAGAGAAAGTCCTTACTCCTTATAGGTATCAAGGAAGGTTTTGAGGAAAAGGTATTATCTAAGGTCAGCTTTAAAGAGTGTACAGATAGCTATTTGATAGGCAAAGAAGGGGAGGCTCCTACAGACATATTACTCATTATACCCCCTCCATCATTCTACTTCAGGTCAAACTGTGCTTTTCACTCTTTTCCACAGCCCCACGTCCATAACCTTGTCCAGGTTGTGTCGCCTCATGCCTAGAACATCCTCTATCCTTCCTTCTACCTCATGGAGCCCAGAGATCCTCAGGAGCTACCTCCTTACTTAAACAAAGACTATCCTGATAGGCCCTATTCCTCTCCTCTAGTCCTAGGACTCTTTGCCCACCTCACCAAAGAAATAGTTTTGTATTTCCTTATCTATGCAAGCAGAGGAAGCCTGGTATAATGGAGAGGTATTAGACCTGGGAGTCAGAAGACTTGGGTTCAACTTCTACCAGTGATACACATTATCAGTGTGACCTTAGGCAAGTCACTTGTACTCCAGACAATTCTCAAATACTGTAAGTTGCAGAACAGTTAACAATAAGCATTAGAAGAGGAGTTTCTTCACTAGAAGTTCCCTACACTAATAAAACCATAGGTCCAACTCAACTCCTCCCCCCCCAAAAAAAAAATAAAGAGAAAGTGCATGTTGTATCCAAGACTTTCATTTTTTGTCCTTGTATCCTCAGTACGCAGCACAGTGTCTGGTACATACTTGAGTAATAAACGCTTACTGGATTAAACTGAACTGAATATCATCTTAGCAAAGGATGACTAAGAAGAAAGGGAAGAGGCCCTAGCGAACCCTTGTCTCCCAAGTGCTTTTGCTCTATGCTTTGAAATGTGCCCCGAAGAAAGGTTGGTCATGTTGTGCTCCCTTGGGAGCCCTCTAATAAACTGATACTTGAGTTGGGCTGCTCTATCATCTAGGAGCCTGTTTCTGTTTAGTCCATACAAACCTAGCTCTTAGACACACAATTGTTACCTCCTTCCACATTATCAACACATCAGTCACACGGTGGTGATATGCCCCCCTTGCTCTTCACATTATTCCTAAAAGATATGTTGACAAACATTGTTTTTCTTGGCGGTTTCCCCAATGCCAGCAATACTTACATTTGAATGGTCTATTATTCTTTCTGACGGTCAAGGCCCTCCCCAGGCGCAGAAGCAGGAATTTGTTCTGGAATCAAGAAGATATAAAAACGTCTCCCCCAAGAGGTCATAGTGTTAAATGGCATATGTTGCTGTTTAACATGGAATGAGATAGGTCTCCACTGTCCAGCAGGGTGCCTAATGTGTAGTGGGGACTTAAATGGTTTTTGATTGATTGACTGATTGATTGAACTGTCAGACAAAGACCAGGATGGCACTGAAGCAGCTGAGATCAGGTAGGAGGGGGCACAAAGAGTAAAAGGAATGAGAAAGCCCAATTGAGCGAAATCAGGTAGGAATGAATCAGAAGAGATGCCAGTATCCCTAAAACCAAGGGCCAGACTCAACAGTATCTTAAGAATAGGAACAAAGCTTTTGGAGAGACATTCTACAACACCAAGACAGAGATCTAGGACAGTCAAGATTCTCTTTAACCTATCCTGGGTAGATGAGCTGGCAGTTATCCCATACCTGCAGAAGTGGTGCTAGGACAAGCTTGTATCAACTCATCAGAACTGATTGTTAAATTTTCTGGATGAGCATTTAAACCTCAGAAATCAGCAAATGCTACAAATCAGGGATCAATTTTGTTGTTGTTGTTGATTGTCTAGACTTAAGGAAATTACAGAGAAAATATTAATAATGAAGATCAAACTTTAAAATGTGACCTGCATTTTCGGTGAGCTGACTTAAATGGGTCTCTCTCTCTCTCTCTCTCTCTCTCTCTCTCTTTGTCTCTTACTGTCTCTATCTCTACCTCTCTGTCTCTCTGTCTCTGTCTCTCTTTCTCTCTCTTTGTATCTCCCTCTCACCCCCAAGTAAGGCTTCTAGAAGAAATAGTTTGGTCCACTGTGTTGACAAACCAGAGGAACCTGGAATTATTTAGCTAGTGTAAGACATCTCTGAGGGGTATCTGGGTGGTGCAGTGGTTAGAGCACCAGCACTGCAGTCAGGAGGACCTGAGTTCAAATCCAGTCTCAGGCCAGAGACTTGGCACTTACTAGCTGAGTGACCCTGGCCAAGTTACTCAACCTCAGTTGCCTCACCAAAAAAAAAAAAAAGATATCATCTCTGAGAACATAAGTGGCAAATCACATTGATAGAGGCAGTTTCACTATATATATCAATAAATCTTGGGTCTGATAGAAAAAATTTTTTTTAAATCCCATAGGAAAGGAGTAATTTAGTTGGGCACTAGTGCGCAGGTTTGTACACGTTAAGATTGTATGAGGATCATTGAGAGAGGAGGTTTAAGAGATGAATCTGGATCCTGAGTATTGACAGATAGTCATTTTCTGTCTGACTCCACTCTTCTCCTTTTGCACTGAGGTTGCCCAAGAAACAATGGGCAGAACTTTGCCTGTGCATTTTCAAATTGTGGAGGTTTCTTCACTCACATTTTATATGGAACTTCTGGGCTGTTTGACTAATTTCCCAGTTAATTCTCTTCCTTCCCCTAACTTCTCTTTCTCCTTCCTAGCCTTCCTCCTGCCTGCCTCTCCAAACTCGACTCCCCTAATCACTGCCAACCAGATAGAAAAACCTGATTGTGTTATTCATCGCATACTCCCAGGGGCTCTTATTCCTCTGTGCACCGGCCCATGTCACTCTCAGTCATTATCTTTTAGTACTTTCCATTCCCAATGCCCCTTTTGGTACCATTTCCTGTTTGACCACATATTGCAATATCATAGATTTGGAGCTAGCAGGAACCTCAGAAACCATCTAGCCCAACCTCTTAATTTTGTCCATGAGGAATGAGACTCAGAGAGGTTAAGTGACTTGCCCATGGTCACATAGCTGATAAGTATCTGAGGTAGTATTTCTTTCTTTTAAAATTATTATTTATTTTATTTTTAATTTATAGAATAAAGCAAGCATTTCTATAACATATTGTAATAAAAAGATAATTGCACATGAAACTGCAAATCTATTATGTCAACTTGCTATTCCTTTTAAATATATAATAAAGTTGACATAAATTTCTGTTTTTGTCCTTTTTTTCTTCCCTCCCCCCCACCCTACAGATGGCTACCATTAGACACAAATATGTATATATGTGTAAAATCACTTCATACATAATTCTATTTATCAGTTCTTTCTCTGAATGTAATTAGTGTCTTCCTTCATAGGCTCTATATAGTTAATTTGAGTATTTATAACACTCAATCTGACTTATTCACTCAAAGTTGTTCTTGAAACAATATTGCTATTAATGTATATAGCATTCTCTTGGTTCTGCTTATTTTACTCTTCATTATTTCATACAAGTCTAGCTATGTTATTTGAAGATCATTGAGCTCATCTGACATAGTATTTCAATCCAAATCTTTATCCTGTGCCCTATCCACTATACCATGCTATGTCTCTTTACCTTACTCTACCTCAGCTACCAAAGATAGATAGACAGACAGATAGATAGATAGATAGATAGATAGATAGATAGATAGATAGATAGATAGATAGATAGATATACACATTTTATTTACACATATACATACACAAAATGTGTGGATACATTTTGTTTCTACCAGAATGTGTGCAAGCTATTTGTCAACAGATGTAAATTCAAGGACAAGGACTATTTCCCTCTTTTCATTGTATCCCCAGACCACAGCTTGATGCATTAGGAAATACTTTTTGATTTATCAGACTTCAATATTTCTACAGATAGGGACCATCAACCCCCTAATCATGTAGGCTTGTAACCTTATAATCTTTGGCTCTTTTGGGTCCCTCATCTCTTATTTCCAGTCAGTTGCCAAATCCTTTTGAATGTATCTCCATAATATTTCTCATAGCTATCCCCTACTTTATAGTTTCATTGCAGCCATTCTCAATTGTTAAAATAGCCTTCTAGGTGGTCTTCCTGCTCCCAGCCTATCTCCTCTTCAATCCATCATCCACACTGATGTCTGGGTCATTTTTCTAACATACCACTCCAATTACGTCACTGTATAGAGGTGGAAGTTGTAGCCCATGGGAGTGGATTCAGTTGCCAAGAAGAGAACATAGAGAAAAAAAAATAAGAAAAGAAGTTTGAGGACAGAATCCTGGGGGTTTCCCATATTTTGGGAAAGGAAGAGGCAGAGAAAAATGAATCACTAACAGAAAATAGAGAGTGATCATGGGATCCACCTTTGAGAGAATAGTTTCAGTATAAAGGTTAAGGAGTGAGTAGGTTGTGAGAAAGTAGAAGCAGAAGCATAGATTATTATTTCTATAAGTTTGGCAGTGAAGAGAGAAAGAGAGAGAGAGAGAGAGAGAGAGAGAGAGAGAGAGAGAGAGAGAGAGAGAGAGAGAGAGGGAATTTGAGAGGCAATGGAGAGAATTTTTTTTAATAAGTCTCAAGGTTTGTTTCTCACTCTTTAACCATCCCCAAGACTCATCCCTTAGCTCCCAGAGTACCCGTCTTCATGTCTCTCTGAAGTCCCCACACCCTAGTAGTCCCAGATGTTCTGGCCTTTGTGCCTGGACACAGAATCCATTATTAATATTTTGTAGCTGGGATGAGGGAAGTTTCTCTGGTCCCATTGCCAGGGCTTCAACAGAGTAACATGTGTTCCTCAACTTGGAACTAAAACATTTTCCCAAAGAAATTTTGTTAAGATAAATAGATTCAATAAATACACTAATACTCTACAAACTCACAGAATTTAAGAACTGGAAAGAAACTTAGGACATTTGCTTCGACCTGTCATTGGGATAGAATTCCCTCTAAACTTCCCCAACAAAGTGATCAGCTTCTACAGGAAGACTTTCCATGAGAGGGCAACATGCGACCTCTCAAGATCAGCCATTTTACTTATGGTTACATCTAATTGTTCCAAAGTTTTTCCCTGCATTAAGCATAAATCTGCCTCTTGGCTTCTGGGGCCAAGAAAAGCAAATCTAATTCCTCTTCTGTGTGGAAGCTTTTCATATACCTGAAGAGCACAATTATCTTCTTTAACCTCCCCCCCCCATGCTCCCACCTCTCCCCTGTATCTTCTCTTCTCCAGAAGTCTTCTTCCATCACCTCTCATTTCTAAACAATTACCAAGACCTATGGGTAATTTTCCTGAGGAATGTCTTGCATCTCTTTTCCTCTCTTGTTTCTGTTGCCATCTTTATTTCCACATGTATTGACTAGTCCTAACAGTTCTCTCTACCCCCATTCTCTCTCCCTCCAATGTTTCACTCAGAATACAACCAGAATAGTGTTTCTTAATAACAGTGAGAGCTAACATTTAAGTAATTATATTTACAAAATGATTAATCAACTTTATTTTATTTGCTCTTCACAACAATCCTGTAAGAGAGGTACAATTGCTATCTATCTTAAAGATGCGAAAATGGAGTCTTAGAGGGGATATTTGCCAATGGTCACACAACCATTAAAGATTGTAGGCAGGATTCTCAGCTGACTCCAAAGCTATTGCTCTTCTCACTAGACCATAACACATCTTATGCTTAGATTTGACAATGTCACTTCCCTCTTCCCCAAAAGTTTCAGTGGCTCCCCATTAAGCAAACTCTCTTACCTGGCAAGACATTCCTCTACTTTTAAAATGGTGTCCCTGAAGCAGCATGGTTGAGTTTTCTTTCCTTTGGTGTCAGGCTGACATTGGCTACACTGTGGATTAACATGACATTTTCAGGATTAACCATTGGAATCTACTCTCCATTATACATAGTAATCTGTGAAGAAAAAGTGAAATAAAGTATGAATATATTACAGGAAAATAAATTTCAAGTTTCCCCAAAAACAACTTGAAAATGAACTTTTAGAACACAGCCAACTGAGAAGTAGAAATCTAGCTATATTAGGGCACTGAATAAAAATACTTATTTATAGCAAATTATAAACAGTCTCTGAATAGACAATCAACATTTATTAAGCTCTCATCCTGTACTGACACTGTTGCTACAAGGAACATAGAGACAGACTAGGTTCTCAGTCTATACCACATATCTTGAAAGAGAGACATAACAGCATGGATGACCTTTAGGGATTTGGCAGCAGTGAAGTAAAATTCAAGCAGAGAAGGATGTCTCTAGAGACCAGTAACCAACCAGCAGCATTATTTTTCTCCCTTTATCTCAGGATCTGTGAACTCCTTCCTCCAGGGTCCTCTTCCCCAACATTCTACTGCTGTGTGCCCTGTTGTATATACACAGGCTGAAAAACTAGTCTACATATACCTCTGGGCAGTGTCTCAGTTTCTACCATTTTCCTGCTTGTATCAAGAGTCTGAGTCATGGGATGGGATGACAGACAGAAAGGAAAATACTGAGCTCTCAGACATCCTCTCTTCCTTTATCTTATCACTCAGGTAGTGTTCAGCACACTGCAAGTCAGATCAAGCTTCTCATTAACTCTTAAATCCAAATAAAATATAAATAGAGGATACTGGAGGGATTTTCCTTTGATCATAAGGGGAGTCCCAGGCTCCATCAATATAATAATATTTATAAATCGATGATGGATGTTAATAATCAACCTTTCATGAGCTTCCTTTGATCTTAATCATAGACAAGTTAATGGCATTAGAAGACATATTAATGGGATTAGGGGAACTGATAGGAGAAGGCATGCCAAGGAAAATTTATGAAAATGGGTTTTGTGGAGAGGTTTTGAAAAATATATTATGGCAAGAGCTCATGTGCTTACAGTGGGATGTGCAATCAGAATGAGGAACTATGGAAAAAAACAATTTGAAGGTCATTTTATATTAGTGTCATTATTGAAAATTGAACTCTCTCTGAATGTAAAGATAAACATAAAAAGAGCTTTAGCAGGGAAATAGGTTCCCTTTCAAATTTCATACACTGATTTAAAAGGAATAGCCCCAGGCTTCTCTCTGCCTCAGTGACACCTCAGCAGCAAGGAGTCTTCCACTTCTAGCCATTTTAACAACTTGCCAACCAGAATTTCTTTGCTCTGCAGATGAAATGGCTGCCGTAAAGAGCCTGTGGGGCTCTTCAGGATGGAAGAAGGAGACAGAAACCCTACACCTGGAGAGCAAGAACAAGCAGGAGAAAAGGAAATAGGAAATGATTGGTAAAGCAAAGACCCTGTTGTGTTTTGTTTGGTTTTTAAATGAAGTCTCCTTATTCCCAAAAGACTTTACATCTGCTAAGGTGACTCACTAGGAATGCTCTCTGTTTGTCAGAACCAGCTGCAGTTTGGGCCTAAAGTCAGTTGTTGCTAAAGGGGCAAAGGACAACAAAAGGGATAGCCAAGGCAGGCAGGGTTGGCCATGCACAGAGCTGAAGGTGGGAAGAAAATTGTGCTTTGGGGTCTGCTTCCCCTTCCTTGCTTCCTCTGTGGGTGAAGAATCTCCTTCCAGAGTCCAATGAATTCCTTCCTCTCCTTACCCTCTGCTGTGAGACCACTGTCAAGAAAGATCTGATAAATTCACATACTAGAAGCCCAGCAGTAGACCAAATAGAAAGGAGTATATGAGTGAATCTTTTTCTTTTCTGCTCAGGGGTATCTCCTGTGTTGCTTAAGGCTACAGGCTGTCTAAGGAGGATGGGCAAACAAGCATCCCGCTGAACAAACTATATAACTAGTGTTAATTATTAGTTAAATACATTGAACAGATTAATAATAGCTGCCATTTATATAGCCCTGTGAAGTCTGCAAAGTGCTTTATATACTTCACTAATTTGAGCCCCATAAAAGCCTAGAGGTAAGCACTCTAGGTATCATCCCCATTTTACAGATAAAGAGTAGAATCTCAGAGAGATACATTGCCTTGCCCTTGGAAACACAGCTAGGTCAAATATCTTATGAGGGATTAAGACCCACATTCCTCCTGACTCCAAATCCAGCACCATATTAATTCTGCCACCCTGCCCTCTCTAAGCATATTTGCAGAGAACGGAAGGATACTTTTAGTTTCTTCTTCTATAAAATAGTGATGATAATAGCAACAACCTCACAGAGTTGTTATAAAGATCAAACAAGATAATATATGCAATGTAAATGCTAGTAGTTTATTATATATTAAGCATCTTTAAATAACATTTCCAAGGTCTCTTGGACTAGGAATTCAGTGAGTGAATAGGCATGTGAATAGGTAAATTTACTCCTGAGGCTTAACAGCAGAAGTTCTCAGGGGAAATACAAGGACTATAGTTACATTTGAGAATGAGGAATTATGAAAGTGAACTAATCGTTCACTTGAAATCCAGAGTTCAAGTGTAATCAAGATGTATTCACAAACCATGTGCAAATTAGGTACAAGCTGATGTCCTTGCTCAAGAAGGCTGGAGGAATACTGTTCTAGAGTTGATGAGAAATGATGAAACCTTCATATATAGAGAATGTAAGAAGAGATGAAAATCACCACACTTGTGCTCCTGATTCCTTTGGTTTCTTATCTAGCACTGCAAAATCATTAGATATACTTTTGGGGTTTCTTCTGGATAGTGTCACTCATTCCTAGTCAAATGAGAAGAAGTGGCTTATGGTTGAAGGATTTAATAATCATGGCAGGCTCTCTATTATGTCTTGATTACAAACTATAGCCAGAAAGCTAATGGTGTCTGTGTGTGTGTGTGTGTGTGTGTGTGTGCAAGCTGCACATGCACTTGCGTGTGTTTGTTTATTCATTTATTCATTCATTCATTTCTTTGTTTGTTTATATTCACTTGTCTTCCCAGTAAGAAGGAAAGCTCCTTGCAAGTAATGATTGCTTTTTGAGTTGTTGTTGTTTGTTTTCGGTACTCATATCCTCCGTGCCTAGCCCAGTGCCAGGCAAGTATCAGTACTTAAATTTGTTGCTCAAGTTATTTTAAAGAACTAATGTGACTACAGCAGGAAGTTTCAATAAGTTCAGTTTAATAATGTCATATTAAAAGGTGGAAGAAGGGGCACTTAATGAAGATGAATATGAGTAGCTTAGGTCTTTAATGATAAATAGCATTATTCATGATCCTAAATAAAAGCTAATAAAATCTAGTGCTCGTTACAGAAAGGCATAGTTTCCAGGAATAAGCAGATGATTTTCTATACTCTGCATGAGTCAGATCACATCTAGGGTACTGTATTCAGTTGTGGGCACAACATTTTAAAATGGCTATCGATAAGCTATATTGTATTTGGAGGAGAGCAGCCAGGATGGTGAAAGCTTGGAGAATTGTTGAAGGAATGTTTAATTTGGAGAAACTTTGCATGGGGGTGAGGGGCAAAAGTGGACTTCAGATGTCTGAAGGACTGTCATGAAGAAGGATTACACTTGTTCTGTTGGTCCAAGAGGTCACAACCAAGATCAATGGGCAGAAGTTGTAGAGGCAAGTTTAAGTTGGGGAAACACAAACAAACAAACTTATAAACAATTAAAGCCATCCAAGAGCACATTAGACTGCCTTGAGAAGTGGAACCCCTCCAGCTTTGCTCTGGAAATCTTTAAGGAGAGCCTGCATGAGTACTTGTCAAGCATTTTACAATGATGAATCCTTTCTGGAATGAGCTGGATTAGATACCTGCAGAGGTCTGTTCTAACTTTAAGATTCTGTGATTTTTATATTTTAGGGTTTACAAAGCAATTTACAAGTAATATCTCATTTTAGATTCACAACATCCCTGGGAGGTACTACTTTTATCCACATTTTATTGTTGAAGAAACTGAGGCAAACAGGGTTAAGTGACTTACTTAGTGTCACGCAGCTAGCAAGTGTCTTAGGCTGGATTTAAACTCAGGTCTTCTTGACTCCAGGTCCAAAACTCTATCCATGGCACCACCTCCTTACTATAGTTCTGTGGCTTACATGAGTCAGGCAGCAATGTCTTCTATAGCTTCATTGTCTTCTGAGGTGATGTCCACACCTTTGGCAATTGTTTTAGCTGTGCATGGTTGCTGCAGTGACCATGATCACCTTATTTCCAGCACTTCTGCATTTGTCCACAAGGTCTGGGACAGCAGCCTGTGAAGGATCTGTCACAGAGATGAGCTCAACAAAGCAGAGGTTATCTACAGGGAAGTTTACTTCACCTCTATCAAACTGGAATCTTTTAGGAGACTGTTCATTAGATATAAGGAGGAGGAAAAAAAGTCTAGCACTCTTTTTTATATCTATTTTATAAATGAAGAAACTGAGGCTGAGATTTTAATTAACTTATCCATAGCCACATAGTGTCAGTTGTGAGAATGTGAACCCAGACCTCCCTTTCCCAATTCTGGGTCCTATGTTCTATCTATTACACCATGTAGCCATTCCACAAGAAACTGTAAGAATGGTGTGAAACAAGTGAAAGCATAGAATGAACTAAGGCTTATAGAAAAAAAGTGAGCAGGTAAGTTCTTTAGGTATATTCAGAATAAGAGATAAAGGACCAATGACATCATGAGGTGAAGTCTTGACTTTGGCATGTGCTGTATTTAAATGAGGCAGCATTGCACAAAGTCACCAGCCTCACTCTCTCTTCCAGAATCATCAAAGTCTAATGGCAAGACAAAAGTTAGAATGACTGGTGATAGCCCAAGACGCAGTAGATGACCTTGGCATCTTCGCTGTCTGACCAAGCTCTAAGTGCTCCACAGAACCTGTTTCTGCCACCTTCATAGCCCATTAGAACAAATTATTTTCATCTCTACCCATTAAGGCAGATGTTATAAGTCTGACACATTTCAATTCAACTGAATACACATTTATTGAGTGCCTACTGTGTGCAAGATGCTATACTAGGCCCTGTTGATACATATGTAAATACAACACAGATCCAGTTATCAAGGAGTAGGATATTTAATTTAATGGGAGGGAGGGGAAAAGACATGTATACAAATAATAACAGGGACAGAGACAGAAAGAGATTAGGTCAAACGAGTCCCATCTTCTCATTATGTGGTCACCTCCCTTAAACTCTCAAAACTTGTTTCCCTATCTGAAGGATGAAGAGGCTAATAGTTGTATTACCTACCTCTTGATATTATTTCAATAAAAGCACTTGGATAAACCTTAAAGTGCTATATAAATGTATTCTATGGTAATGATATCAGGTACATTCAAAGAGGCTGCAGAGATATCCGGGGAACTGCTGTCAGCAACACTGGAGAAATCATGGAGAAAGAAATAAGTGGCAGAGCCTTGAGTCTTACAAATGTCATTCCAATTTTCAAAAAGGAGTAAAAGATAGATCCTAGGAATGCTAGATGGGTGAGCTTGGCAAAAATCCCTGGCAAAACACTGGAATAGATTACAAAACAGATGGTTTATGTAAAGGGAAGAATAAGTCATGTTAAACTAATGTTGTTGCCTTTTTATGATAGTGTTGTTGGCATGTTCGATCAAAGGAATTCTATTGGCATAACAGTAATAGTTAACATTTACAGTAAGCTTCAAGGTTTTCTGAATGCTTTCTTCATACCAGCCATATGAGGAAGTAGTATAAGTTCAATAATTCCATTATGCAGATGAGGAAACTGAGGCCAAGAGAAATTAAGTGACTTGCTCAAAATTATGGCGCTAGTAAATAACAAAGCCAGAACTCAAATCTAGGTTTTCTTATTCCAAACCAAGGATATTTCCACTCTACATGCCATGCCAGTAGTTTCCAACCTTTTTGAAATTACTTACACATTTTAACATCAACAAAAAACTGTGAATTTCCACTAGTACACTAGTAATATTAGTGTCCACCAATTTGAAAAATTCCTATTAATAAAAATAGCTGTAATAGTTTGTGTTTACATAATGCTTTAAGATTTGCAAAGAACTTTATAAATATTATTTCACCTTTAGTTCTATAACAACCCTGGGAGGTGGATGTATATATTTTTACAGATATACGTATGTGTGTATGTATACACACACACACACACAGATATATGTATATATATTTATAGATGAGGAAACTAAGGCACATAGAAGTTACTTACTCAGGCTCACATAGCTAGTAAGAATCTGAGACTGAATTTGGATTCAGGTGTTCCTGACTCCAGGTCCAGTTCTATCCAATGTGCCACCTAGCTTCCAAGATTGACAATATATATGCATATATATTGTAATTCAGTAATGCTTTTAAATAGTTTTATATTTTGTCCATCAAAACAGCATCTGCAAAGATTTTAATGATAGATACATAGATACACACATAGATACATGCATAGACACATAGATAGATACATAGATAGATATGGCAGCTAGGTGGCTCAGTTGATAGAATACCAGACCCGGAGTCAGGAAGACTCATCTTCCTAAGTTCAAGTCCGGCCTCAGACACTTGCTAGCTGTGTGACCCTGAGCAAGTCACTTAATCTTGTTTCCTCATCTATTAAAACGAGCTGTAAAATGAAATGGCAAACCACTTCAGTATTTTTGCCAAGAAAGCCCTAAATGGGGTCACAAAGAGTCAGACACAAATGAAACATCTCAACAACAACAAAAGATAGGTATGTTTCCTTATTTTTTCTACTGACTCATGATGAGTTTGCTATTGCTATTTTGTAGTTTTCAGAGGTTAGAACTCTGGTGGTAAGACTCAAAGTTTCAATTTGAGATCTGTGGCCAATTACAATGGAGATTCTTGCCTTTGTCAGAGAGCTATGAATGACTGTAGCAAGAGTAAACTTTTACTTCCCTGTCCAGTATTTGTAGTATCCTCTAAAGACCTAGCTGAACCTTGGACATATTTGCATTGAGACTGAGAGATCGTCCCCTTTCCTAGACAAAAACCAAAGTCTAATATTCCTAAGAGCAACCCTTGGTGAATTCACAAGTCATAAATATTATTTTTTATTAACATATAAAGGTGGTTAGGTGTCCTAGTAGATAGAGCACTGGATCTAGAGTCAGGAAGACCTTAGTTTAAATTGGGTCTCAAATATTTACTTAACTTTTCTGTGCTTCAGTTTCTTTAGCTGAAAAATAAAACCTACCTCCCAGGAAGATAAAATAAGGGAATATTTGTAAAGTGCTTTGAAAACCTAAAAGTGCAATATAAATGCTGGTAATGGTAGTACTAATAGTAGTAGTGGTGAGGGTGGTAGTAGCAGCGGCAGCACATTGAGTCTTCCTGACTCTAGGCCCAGCGTTGTCTCCGCTGTGCCACCTACCTGCCCTGTACTGGAGTAAGTAATTCTTACACAAATCAGATACAGGTTTACCTTTCCTTCTCACCTTACTCTTCTTAGTTCTATGAGATTTTTATTTTCATTTGGGTAACCAAAAAATCTAGTTTAACTATGAATTAAACATAACTATGCCTTTTTATAGCTAGATGGCATGGATGAAGTGCTGACCCTGGAGTCAGGAGGATCTGAGTTGAAATCCAGCCTCAGACATTTATTAGCTGTGTGACCCTGTTTGCCTCAGTTCTTCACCTGTAAAATGAGCTGGAGAAATAAATGGCAAACCACTCCGGTATCTTTGCCAAGAAAACCCCAAAATGGGATCATGGAGAAGCAGACATGACTGAAAGGACTCAATAACAACAAAACAGTCAGTGCTCTCACACACCATCAAGGTACTGCCACAGCTGGAAAACCATTCAGTAATCAAGGCTCCTTTTTACTACTTGGCTAATATGGGAATTACAACAACAAAATGTTTATCACTCAACTCAAATTACTCCATGGGATTTGGTGGGGTATGGGTTGGACTCGACCTGTGATGTTATTGATCTACCAATGCAGATCTGTTCCTGTTCCTACTACTTAGTCATAATGAGTTGCCTGGGGTTCAGTGACTGCAAGTACAGGTGAGAGGCAGCACTTGAACCCAGGCTTTTCTGATTTTAAGGTCAGCTCTCTCACCATACTAGTCATGCACTCCTTCAGTGCAGTGCTAGTGCCTTTCTGATCTTCATCTCAGATGAATAGGACTCATGCTGCTTATATAGTGACACACATATTGTCTAGACTCTAGCCTTTCCACTATATGATTTTAACACATTAAATGTTGGGCCTCTGATTTCCTCAATATAGGTGGCTCCCTCCCAATGCACAGAGTACAAGCCCTCCATAACTTTTCCTCCTCAGTGAGTGTTGCCCATGGATTATAAAACCTTCTAAAAGGACTCCACCCAACATGCTGAGGGTGGGCCTTAAATCTCCAGACATGGGAGCTTATCAAAGCAGTGGCTTAAAAGTGTTCACATCTTGTTCCATTACCTTGACAGGACCACTGTGAACTTTCCTTATTTTCAGAAGAAGGAGAAAAGCCATGTTTCGGCATCATTTCATATTTCCAATAGCATTAAAGGGGACGGTTATAATTAAGACCATCCTCCCAGTCACTGAAAAACATGCACACACTTTCCCAGATACTTTACCAGTTTCTGTTCCTGCATGAGGAACATTAAGTATGAAGGAGGGCTTTTTTTTTCTATAGTTGTTTTCTTTAAGTATAGTTGGGTTTGGAGGGATGGAGAAATTCACCCTCAGTGATTTATATTAATCAGAGAACAGACAGGTAACTGCTTCTCTCTGCCTTTACCCAAATGAATATGCAATTTCCACAATATTTACCTCTTATTCCCTAACACTACACAGATTTACCCCATCTAAAGGTGCTTATTGATCCAAGGAAAACATGATATTAGGCAAAGCCCTGTCAAAAAGAGGCAATTCATTCCATAATTAGACCATGCGATTTGTGTCTCAAGCCAAATGAAATGACAGTAGGATATCATGGTTGCTCTGGAATCTGGTTATAACGTTCCAGTAATGGTTTTGGGAAATGGCATAGATGTGGGCAGTGTCATTCAGGAGAGATCTCTGTATAACATATTCTCTTCCACTAAAAGATATTAACTTTGTCCTGACCAGGAATTAAATATCTAGTTATTTATTTGTACACAGCATATTTATTTGTACTGTTTTTATGCAATCTGCATGTTCTCCAAGTAGCTTCATTCCAACATCAGTGTATCTGCTACAGACTTTATATTTCTATAGAAAAGAACTGTTCAATTCTCTGTAATTTATAATGCGCTGGTGCAATAAGGCGCTAAATGATTTTTTTTGATGTTGGTAGAAGCAGTGATAAGAAACTGACTATAAACTTTCACTTTTGGTGGTGGTTAAATATCTAAGTGACATACTGGATAGAGTGCCAGGTCTGGCGTCAGGAAGACTCATCTTCCTGAGTTCAAATCTGGCCTCAGACACTTATTAGCTGTGTGGCCCTGGGCAAGCCACTTAACACTATTTGCCTCAGTGTTAGAGAAGGAAATGGTAAACCACTCCAGTATCTTTGCCAAGAAATTCCTAAATGGGTCACAAAGAGTCAAACACAACTTAAATGACTCAACAACAATGATGACAACAAGGACAACAACGACATCCACCATAACCATTTTCATATTTTTAATGGTCTCTGTTTTATTATCAAAAAAAAAAAGCAAATAAGTCAATACAAAACAGGTAGGCATTCAATAAAAGCTCATTTTAAAAATTCTGTAGATTCACTATAAGGCTATTTGAATCAAAGTTTAGAAGTAAACAAAATTAATCTAAGTATATGTTTTATATAAGTCTTAGATGGAGAATGGATTTAGAGAAATTTTGAAAAATAGACAAATTGAATCTGAAGCTATGAACAAGAATGATTTTTTTCTAAATTAAGTTGACCTTAAAAATAGTGAACAACAACAAAGATTTATTTTCTAGAACCCTTGATCTATACTTACCAAAGTCTTTCTCATCTTGATCTTTTCCTCTCATACTTTTTTTTTCCATATTCTTAATGTCCCAGAAGCCTTGTTTTGTTTTGTTTTGTTTTGTTGAAGAGTACATCCCTAGCCACCATCTTTAGTGCCCAGACATACCTGCCCTGGGCCAGGAGGAAGAGTCAGTAGACTGCTTTCTCCCTAATACCATTTCCAGACTCTCCCTTTTACTATTGGCTCTCAAAAACATCTATTCATTTGAGGTTTATTCCATCTGTCTGCATCAACCTGTCCACTTTCAGAGTCTATCTCCTTTATCTAAAAGACCTCAATACCTGGCTCATACTTTTCCTCTATGTCCCTACCTCTGCCTTTCTCCTTAGCGACTTCAATATTCATATTGTTTTTCCTTTTAACACTTTATCTCTCAGTTCATCTTGATATCTGATTCTCCAGTTTTCTGAAGTCACCAGCAGGGATGATCATACTTTACCACCATTACTTTGAACAATAAAAATCCCCTTCTGGTCAATCTCCTGAATTTCTACCTCTCCCATTGCCTTATTTATTCTAATCCTATTCTTCATCTTTTCTTTGAGCTCTACTCTTTCAGTTTCTCCCTACTTTCCTCATCCATCAGCTCAATTTGGTCCACACTGTCCTCTCTTCACAGGCATGGACTTAGTGTTGACCAGATAAACTATTAACTATCCTTAAACATTGAATCCTTTTTCCCTTTGTCCTACCATTTGTATCCTGCCAAATTCTCCCATCAGATCAATGTCACCACCCAACTTCTCCATCCCTACACAAAAGATGCTGAACACTGCCAAAAAAAAATTTTGAAATAGTGAACACTGAGTTGACTGAAGATTAATATTTAATGGTAATAATAACAGCCAATGTTTATCATCAATAATAAATATTTTATCACCCATCTTCTCCTCTGTATCAGTGTTTGAGGATGAGATGGTCCTTTTACTTGCTAAGGCTAATCTTTCTACTTGTGCTCTTGATCCTACCCCGTCTTATCTCCTTTCTGGACTTGTTCTAACAGTCATCCATCTCTCACTCTCATATTCAATCTATCTCTATATACCAAATCTTTCTCTATTGCCTCTATCACTACATCATGTCATTATCTCCTTCCATCCTTTAAAAAATCAAAGCCAAACAAAACACATGAAAACCCTTTCTTTGACCCAGAAAATTCACAAAATCACAGAATCTCAGTGTTGGAAGAGACCTCAGAAGTTGTCAAGTCCAGCCCATACATGAACAATCCATTTTACAGCAAACCCAATGAGAGATTGTACATACTTACCTTAATGGCCTATTACTTCCAGAGGTCAGCACCACGTTTCAGTTATGGACAGCTTTTATTCTTAGGAAGTGTTTACTTTTGTCAAGCGTAAATTCAGCTTTTTGTAACTTGTTCCCTCTCTTTCTAGTTCTGCTCTAATGGGATAGAGAGGAAAAGTCTAAAACTTCTTCCATATAAGAGACATTTAAGCACTTGAAGATAGCTATCAAGGGGGCAGGTAGGTGGCACAGTAGATAGAACACTGGCCCTGGAGTCAAAAGGATCTTAGTTCAAATCCAGCCTCAAACACTTGATAATCACTAGCTGTGTGACCCTGAACAAGTCACTTAACCCCAACTGCCAAAAAAAAAAAGTGGGGGCATCTAGGTGGCACAGTGGATAGAGCACCAGCCCTGGATTCAGGAGGATGTGAGTTCAAATCCAGGCTTCAGACACTTCCTAGCTATCTGTGTGACCCTGTGCAAGTCACTTAACCCTTAATGCCTCCAAAATTAAAAATAAATAAATAAAAGAAGATAGCTACCTAGGACAACATAGCCCTTAATTTTTTTCTCTTCTCTAAGATTAAACCTCCTCAATTCCTTCAACCAATCCTCATATAAACTCACTGAGGACAGGGTTGATTTTTGTTTTCTCTTTGTATCCTCAGTGCCTACCCTAACATTTTGTTCATAATAAACAGTGTTAAATTGAAGTGGGTTAGTTTGAATATGGCACGAACTGGAGTCCCTTCACATTTTTGGTTGCCTCCTCTGGATGCCCTCGATTTTTATCATTCTTTCCTAAAATGTGACACCCAGAGCTCAACATAAAATTCCAGCTGTGGTCAGAGTTCAGCAGAATTGTTACCTCACTAGCTCTGGATACTATGTCTGTCTTAATGAAGCCTAAGCAAGTATATTACTCTGCTAACTCAAATGGAGTTTCTAGTCCACTAACTCCCCAGATCATTTGCAAAGATTAATTGCCTCACTGACTTGTACATGGAAAGTTGAATTTTATTAACCTAAAAGTGAGATGTTATATCCATTCCTATTAAATTTCATTTTATTTCAGTCAATCCAACTTTCTTTCCTGTAGAGATCTTTTACAATCCTGATTGTCATTCAACATGCTAGCTGTCTCTCCCAGCTTTGAGTCATCTGCACATTGTATAAGTATTCCACCTAAGCCTTTCTCCAAGATAGGTCCATCCCCTAAAAACCTCCTTTCAGGCTGAAATAGCATCACTAACAACTAAAATTTGAATCTGAGCAGTCCTGGATCCATCTTCTTTCAAGGTTCAGTTTAATTATTTCTTTCTCCTTAAAGTCTCCCATGATTTTCCCCACATTATTAAAGTTCTTTCTCCTCCAATCTTCCTTGTACTCTTTGTCTCAGCTCTGCTTGCCCTTTGCCTGCTTCACTCCCTCCCTCCATTATACTTGTCTGTAATGATGTTGCATCCCTCTTTCCAAGCTGAATGTAAGCATCTAGAGGACAAAAACATCTTTGTATACCTAGAACCTATCATAGTATCTTGAACATAGTGCATATTTGATAAATGCTGGCTAAATTTTAATTATTTCCTAACAAAATCTCATATAGATGTAAACCACTGATATGTTTCATCTAACTCCAAGAAAGTCTCATACTCTGGCCCTTAGGGCATTTTCTTTTCCCATTGATGAGGAGCAATGGCCAATTTGTTTTGGAGGATTCAATAAAACCCTAAACATGGAACTAAAAAGAACTCAGTCCAGTAGAATGCCATTTCACTGAAGCTGTTCTACTTTGAATTAACAAGTCATTTTCTACTGTCTGAAACATAAAGGGTAGAATATGATTCTGAAACAGAATGACCTCCTAATCCTAATATGGATGGTACTGACACATGCCGGTTGGGGGAGAGAGGGGAATTTGCTCATAAGATATGAGTTTTTGTTTTTCTCTGAATCTATTTTCAATCCCCACAGGCAGAAGTTTTAGCAACAATTTCAGGAGATCATTACAATGCACACAGTGTCTCCTTCAACCCCTTTAATGCATGTTCATCTGTCACTGTTCAACACAGTGCTAGGAAACTGAAATCACAATGTAATGGTCACAAGTTTAAAGAAAAATGAATAAGTTAGGAATACTGTGTGTAATGTGACATCAATACCAATATCAATACCTTGGAAAGAACACAGAAGAGAGGCACATTGGTGATAGAGCTGTGAATTGGCCCAATGGTTCAAGAAGTCATATTCTTTGACCCAATGATTCCAGTGTCAGCATATACTCCTTAGAAACCAAGGACATAAAAGAAGGCTCCATATATGTGAAGATATTGATAATAACATGTCTTGCAGTATGGAAAAAAAAACCCAAAAACTAGAAAAAGTAGGTTACCATCACTTGGGTAGGCTTCACAAATTGCGATATGTGGTTAAATTAAATTTTTAACTGTAAGAAATGACAAATATGAATAATTTAAAGTTACATGAAGATCTGCATGAAGTGATACAGAAAAAAAAGCTGAACCAAAAGAACAATATGAACAACTGTAATATAAATAACTAAATTAAAAGGCAGCTGGACTCAGATTAAATTAAATTAACCATCTTGGTCCTTGACAATGGATGAAGAAACATGATTCCCTCTTCTCAATAGAAAGATGGGAGAACTAGTAGTGCAGGACATTGGAAATGCTGTCAGGTGCAGACTGTGTTGTCTTAACTGTTTTTCTCTGTAACAAGCATTTATTAAGCACTACATTAAGTGTTGAGGATAGAAAGAAAGAGTTGGGGGAACCACATTCCCTATTCTCAAAGAACTCACACTCTAAAGGAGGTGGCAATCGGTGTTCACATAAAATATATGTTCTGTAATAGGAAGAAAATCTCAGAAAGAAGACACCAGCATTTGTTGGGGGAGGGAAGTCCAGGAAAGTTCCACATTTTAGGTAAATTTTATAGGAAGCTTTCCAGGGAAGCTAGAATATAGAGGCAAATAGGGAGAGCATTCCAGGTATGGGAGTGAGATGGAGTGTCATTTAAGATTAGAGTGTATGGAAGGCAGTAAAGTGTAAGGAGACTAGAAAAGTAGGAAGGGGCCAAGTTGCAAAGAGCTCCAAATGCCAAACAAAACATTTTATGTTTTATTCTGGAAGTAACAGGGAGCCACTTATTGAGTAAGGGGATGACCTGGTCAGATACGTACTTTAATCAGATCTCTTTGGCAACTGAGTAGAGCATGGATTAGAGTTTGGAGAGATTTAAGACAGAGTAACCAATTAGAAGGCAGTTGTATTAGTCCAGGCAAGAAGTGATGAAAGCCTATACAAGGAAAGAAGGCAGGAAGGCAGGAAAGCAGGAAGGCAGGAAGGCAGGAAGGCAGGAAGGCAGGCAGGCAGGAAGGCAGGAAGGCAGGCAGGAAGGGAAGGAAGGCAGGAAGGCAGGAAGGCAGGAAGGCAGGAAGGAAGGAAGGAAGGAAGGAAGGAAGGAAGGAAGGAAGGAAGGAAGGAAGGAAGGAAGGAAGGTAGGAAAGCAGGAAGGCAGGAAGGCAGGAATGCAGGAAGGCAGGCAGGCAGGAAGGCAGGCAGGAAGGCAGGAAGGAAGGCAGGAAGGCAGGAAGGAAGGCAGGAAGGCAGGAAGGAAGGAAAGAAGGAAGGCAGGAAGGCAGGAAGGAAAGCAGGCAGGAAGGAAGTTATTAAATACCAATTACGTGCCAGGCATTACGCTAAATACTTAAGAAATATTATCTCATTTGATCCTCACAACAAGCCTGAGAGATAGGTTCTATTATTATTCCCATTTTATTGTGGACAAAACAGAAGCAGAGATTATTAAGTGATTTGTCCAGGGTCAAACAGTTAGTGTCTGACTACAATTTGAACTCAGGTCTTCCTGATTCCAGACTCAGCATTCTATCTGCTACATCACCCAGCAGCCTCCTACAAAGGTTTTGACTATGTAAGTAGAAAGAAGGGAATACATACAAAATATGTGAAAGTAAAAATGGCAAGTTTTGACAACAGATCAGATATGTGGGGTGAATGAAAGTGAGCAAAGCTGAGAACAATGTTTTGAGCCTAGATGACTGGGAGGGTGGTGGTGCCCTCATCACTAATAGGAAAGTTGGGAAAATGGGAGAATTTGGGAGGAAAGACAAGTTCTTTTTTTGTAACATATGGAGTTTGAGATGCCTAGGCTGCATTAATTCAAAATACCAAAAGGCCATTGGTAGTATGGGAATGAAACTCAGGAGAGAGATTAGAGCTGCAAATATACATCTGGAAATCACCAGTGTAGAGACAATATTTGAATGGTTGTAAACTGATGAGATCATCAATCAAAATGACATATAAGGGAAAGAGAAAAGAACCGGGGTTAAAGCCTTTGCAGACACCCATGAATGGTGGGCATGATCTGGATGAAGATACAGCAAAGGAGACTGAGGAGCAGTCAGACAGACAGGAGGAGAACCAGGGGAGAGCAGTGTAATCAACACCTAGAGAGGAGAGACTATCTGGAAGATGGCGATAATGTCAAAGCCTGTTGAGAGATGATAATGGGAGCAATTAGCTGTGGAAGATGGGAATTGGTGCAACCAAAGGTGCCTGTGAATGGTTTATCTTGTCAAGAAAGGGTTATACGATTAGTACTGGAGGATTGGCATGAGAGTTATCTGGTGAAATGACTACAGTGTCAAAAAAGAGACATCAATAAAATATTTTAAAATGGAAAAAAAAAGAAAAACCCAGAGGGATTCTATATTTTTTACTTTGTTCTTGTATCTGGTACTACTAAACATCCAAATATCTAAAACTTCTCTGTGGTATACAGAATTTTCAGTAATTCCAGTGTCATGATCATTTCATGCAATGAATTGAAAAGATGCCTTTCATAAAATATCCATGAACCAATAAAATCAAGTGGACAACAGCATCCATTTGTTTTGACTGAAATCATTTAGGTGTGGGAAAAAATATCTCAAAACAAAGTATGAAACCAAGAGGTTTACAGGAAGAGTTAATTGTGTAAATAAAAAGCTTTGAACATAGTAAATTTGCTGGGGCCTTATAGAAGCATATCAGCGGACTTCCTAATAGATCCTTCTAAATACGGACTGTTTCATTGTTCCACCACCCTAAAGGCAAATCTGTCCATGTGAAAAGTGTTGGAAGAGTGATTATATTATTATTCTACATATAATATATAAGAATTTTGTTCACATTTAGGTTTTTCTGGGAATGCCCTTCTCCAGGGATTGTAAGGTTTTGCAGCCTAGGTCACCGATACATTCATTCAAGATTCAAGAGAAAGAGAGAGACAAGCAAAGAGACAGATGATGATGAAGATGATGATGATGGTGATGGGACTGTTGATAATATTGATTGATAATTTAAGTGCTTACTGTGCTAAGGATTAGGGATACATATACAAGCAAATCAGACCTTGACCTCAAAGGGCTTACATTCAAATAGGGGGAGATAACACATAAGAAAGCGGTAGCCAAGGAAGGATGTTTTGGTCTAGGAAGTAACAAATATTTTGTGTAGAACAATATGGGAGTCGAATTGACCTGATTATAGTTCCCAGAGCAAGAGATGGAAGGTAGGACAGGGTTTCCTGTGCTGAAGCAAAGTAGAATACAGTCAAAGTAAAGAAGTATGGTTGGATCTCTAGTTATGATAAGTTTTACCAGTCTGGAGAGGAGAGTCCTTTCTTAAAAGAAGTTTCAGCAAAAGTCAGAATACTTGTATACAAAAGAATGGATAACCTATGTCTGGCTCTAGAATTAAGACAATATCGGTCTTGACTCAGCCCTCCTATTGAAAGCATGGGCTTCAGGGGTGAGGAAAAGGAAGCTTTGGGTTCTTTAAATAAATTAAAAAGTTCATAATCTACTAACACGAGTCAAGTGAGCAGAGTCAGGACCACACATTACCCAACAATAACAACATGATAATGACAGATACAACACTTGATCACCCTGGCCCCCACTACCTAGAGGCCAGGTAGATTACATTTCACCCCTCCTCCAGAGATTTCCATTCCTCTTAAGGCAGTTAATGTAGACTCTGGAAATGGATCCAGCTCCCACTAATGATGTTTCCCCAAGTATGTGTGGTGGGATCCTGTTCAGTTCCATTTAGCCATTTCACAGTCAGATTAGCTTTTAAAAAGATATATTTACTTCAAAGGTATAATAACCAATATACAAACAGCTTACTCCCTCCAACATGAGGGGCTTAATCTCCATTATTATCATCTACTTGGTCTCTGGGGAGGAGACTGAGTTCATAACTTAGCTCAGTGCCTATAAAAACAAATTCCAAGTCCAAAACCCACCTCAGGCTCAGGTCCCAGGAACTCTGGCTTCTCAGGTCTTTGCTCACAGGTTAACTAGTTGCAACTTTCCACCTGAAAATCTGGCTCCAAGGTTTTTATGGCTCAAACAGCCAGTCAGGAAGGGATGGTTGCCAGCACCAGAAACTGGAGGACAAACAAAACCAAACAAGACAAATATTCCTGGCAAGGGTAAAATGACAGCAGGGGAAGGAAGGAAGCCATCCTTCCCCCTGGGAGGGCTGGATGAGCCCATGCTATGAGTAAAGTGTTATCCTCTAGTCACAGCAGGAAAGAATGCAGAAAAGAAAGAGACTGTTCCAGTCTGGAAATTTTTTTTATGCTTTCTTTTTTTTAATTAATTTATTTTGATTTATCAACAATCACTTCCATAAGCTTTTAAGTTTTAAATTTTTCTCCCTTTCCCTTCTGCCTCCCTCCCAAAGATGGCACACAATCTGATATAGGCTATACATATACATTCCTATTAAACATATTTTCATATTAGTGATGTTGTAAGTAAGAATTAGAACCACTAATAGGTGGTTCCTATAGGAGGAATAACCAGAAAGAGGAAACAAAACACAACAGAAGAAAAAAAAACAGCAAATAGTATGCTTCGATCTGCATGAAAATTCCATAGTTCTTTCTTTGGATGTGGATAACATTTTCCATCATGAGGCCTTTGGAGATGTGTTAGATCCTTGCATTGCTGAGAAGGGTTAAAGCCTGTCAATATTAGTCATTGCACAACGTGGCTGTTACTGTGTTCCAGTCTGGCAATTTTTAAAGAAGCTGCCTATTCTGTCTTCAAGGCTAGTCGAAAGAGATTACTCCCATCCACTAACAAGCCTCCTTAAGGGTAATGGAGAACCCTGGGGGAGAGGTGAGAGGTAACTTCCCTGGCCTTCAGGTGGTTCGGGCCAGGGTGATTTAGTGTTACATTTGTCTTTACAAAGTTGTTGTTATTGTATGATGTGTGGTCTTGGCTCGCCTCACTTCATTTGTGGTAGTAGATGATGAAGTTTTAAATTGATGTAAAGAACTTAAAGCTTCCTTTTCCTCACCCCTGACCTGAGGCTCATCCTTTCAACAGGAGGGCTGAGTCAAGACTGATGTTGTCTTAATTAGTAGAACAGACGATGAGAGGGGAATCTGTCCCACAAGCACAATGACTTCATGGTGGGAGATCTGGGCATGCACAAACCAAGTCCTATTTCACAAACTTTTAAAAGTTTAATAATTCTGATCAGTATAATAACCAAGACCTGTGATCCAGAAGACCTGTGATAAAACATGATGTCTCCTGACAGAAATAAAATGGACAAAGAGAAGAATAAGACATTTTTTGACATGGCCAATATGAAAATTTGTTTTGCATGACTGAATTTTTTTTTACAAGGATTCTTTCTCTACCACATCCCTCCCACCTCTTCCAATACCAAACTCTCACCCAGCCCCCATCCCAAACGAAGAAGATGGAAGGGAGAGAAAA
Organism: Phascolarctos cinereus; assembly: GCF_003287225.1. Classification (NCBI taxonomy): domain Eukaryota; kingdom Metazoa; phylum Chordata; class Mammalia; order Diprotodontia; family Phascolarctidae; genus Phascolarctos; species Phascolarctos cinereus. Next base: position 406,367,853 of record NW_027555847.1, on the reverse strand, counting down.
CATAACAACAGTGTGTGTGTGTGTGCGTGCATGTTTGTGTGTGTGTGTGTGTGTGTGTGTGTGTGTGTGTGTGTTGGGCAGGTAAGGAAAGGAGCTTGTTAATATATATAATCACACATTTACATGATGATGATGGCACTTCATTAAAGTTCTGTGATTCTTCTAGATAATCTCTGACAGGACATATCAAGGTTTTGTAAGACTCTGGTTATTTCATTGTATTACTATCCCCAACACTTAGCACAGGACCTGAAACATAGTAGGCATTTATTAAACGTTCATTGAATAACTTTTGCGTGAGAAACAGCTGTTAGGTTTGGAAAGGTTCAGCACTAGAGAGTTAGCTATGATATGAAAATATTCACAGATTCAGTTGGGCAGGTGGGTGGCACAGTATATGGAGTGCAGAGCCTGGAGTCAGGAATACCTCAGTTCAAATGTGACTTCTGACACTTACTAGCTGTGTGACTCTGGGCAAGTCACTTAAACCTGTTTGCCTCAGTTTCCTCATCTGTAAAATGAGCTGGAGAAGAAAATGGCAAACCACTCCGGTATCTTTGCTAAGAAAACCCCAAATGGGGTCAGGAAGTCATAATGACTGAAAAATGACTCAACAACAATTGTTTTTAATCATACTTATCAAGACACTGAAACATTTTAATAACCAGTTTACTATATGTACAGCATGGCCTCTTTATTAAAAATATTATGTTTATTTTTAACATTCTTTTCATTTTAAATTTTGAGTTGCAAATTCTCTCTCTATCTCCCACCCCCTGCCCCAATGATTGAGAAGGCAAGCAATATGGTATTAATTAAATATGTGATACTATGCAAAACATATTTCAATATTAGCCATGTTGCAAAAAAAGTAAAAAAATAAAGAAATTGAGAAAACCATACTTTAATTTACACTCACAGTTCATCAGTTCTCTCTCTGGAGGTAGATTGTATTTTTTCATTATGAATTATTCAGAATTGTTTCGGAAGATTGTATTGATCAAAGTATCCAAGTCTTTCACAGTTGATCATCATAGCAAAATTGTTGTTACTATGCACAATGATCTCCTAGTTCTCCCTGATTCCATTTGCATCAGGTTCTATAGGACTTGACATGTCATTTTTTTTCCCTAAAACTATCTCCCTAGTCATTTCTTATAACACACTGGCACTCCACAATCACATGCCACAACTTACTCAATCATTCCTCAATTGATGAGCAGCCTCTTGATTTCCAATTCTTTGCTACCACAAAAAGAGTTGATATAAATATTTTTGTTCATATAGATCATTTTCCTTTTTCTTCAATCTATTTAGGATACAGACACAGGTGTGGTATTGCATGGGTCAAAGAGCATGCACAGTTTTATAGTTCTTTGGGCAGAATTCCTAATTGTTTTCCACAATGATTGGACCAGTTAACTACTATACCAACAGTTCATTAGCTTACCTATTTTCCCTTATCCCTTCCAGCACTTGCCATTTCTGATAGGTATTATATACCTCAGAGTATTATATAGGTATTAAATAACCTCAGAGTTATTTAAATTTGAATTTCTCTAATCAATTTTGAGCATTTTTTTCATATGACTATAGAAAGCATTGATTTTTTTTCTTCCGAAAACTGTCAAATGAGGAATGGTTATTATTTTTTTTATTGGACTCAGTTTTCTATATATTTGAGAAATGGAGCCTTTGTCAGAGAAACTTTCTGAATTTTCCTCATTATTTATGGTACCTTTTAGCAAAATATAATCTCCCTGATTATCTCTTTTAAGTAGGTCTATTTTTGCTTTTGCTTTGTCTAAGATCAAGATTAATACCCTTACCTTTTCTACTTCAACTGAAGCATATTAGATTTTGCTCCAGTACTTTATTTTAAATTTGTGTGTTTCCAGTGTCTATTGCAAACAAAATATCATTGGATTCTAGCTTCTAGCTAGCATTCTGCTGTCCATTTCCATTTTATGGGTTAGCTCATCCCATTCACATTCACAGTTATGATCACTGTGTATTTCCCTCCAACTAATTTTCTTATGTTAATTCTTTGCTCTCTTCTTTTATCCTATCCCTCCTCAAAAGTATGTTTTGCTTCCAACTACCGCCTCCCTTAACCCACCCTCCCTTTTGTCATTCCCCAAACCCTTTCTTTTATTTCTTCTTCTCCTATTTCCCTATTAGGTAAGATAGATTTCTATATGCAACTGAGTGTGTAAATATATATTCTTCCCTTTTGGGCCAATTCTAGTGAGAGAGAGGTTCAAGCATTGCCCTTCACCCACCCACCTCCATTTCTCCCTCTACTATTAAAGCTCTTCCTTGCATGTCTCTTTTGCATGAGGAAATTTTCCCCATTCAACTTCTTCCTACCCCCTTTTCCCAGTGCATCCTTCTTTCTCACACTTCCATTTTTTCCTAAGATCATTCCAATATAATTGACTCTTACCCATATTCTGTGTCTAAGTGAACTCCTTTTAACTGCCCTAGTAATGATAAAGCTCTTAATAGTTACATGTATTATCTTCCCATACAGGAATACAAACAGTTGAAACTTATTGAGCTCCTTATGATTTCTCTTTTATGTTTACCTTTTTATGTTTCTCTTAAATCTTGTATCTGAATGTCAAATTTTCTATTCAGCTTTGATCTTTTCATCCAGAATGCTTAAAAGTCCTCTATCTCATTAAATATTCATTTTTCCTTTAAAGGATTACACTCAGTTTTCTGGGTAGATTTTTCATGTTTAAAATCCTAGCTCCTTTGCCTTCTGGAATATCACATTCTAAGCCCTCCACTCTTTTAACATGGAAGCCACCAAATCTTGTCTGATCCTCACTGTGACTCTATAATATTTGATTTGTTTCTTTCTGGCTGCTTGCAATGTTTTCTTCTTGACATGGGAGTTCTGGTATTTGACTATGATATTCTTTGGAATTTTTATTTTGGGATCTCTTTCAGGAGGTGATCAGTGGATTCTTTCAATTTCTATTTTACCATCTGGATCTAATATATTTGAGGCAGTTTTTCTTTATAATTTCTTGAACTATGATGTCTAGAGTCTTTTTTGATCATGGCTTTCTGGTAGTCCAATAATTCTTAAATTATATCTCTTCAATCTGTTTTCCAGGTCAGGTGTCTTTCCAATGAGATATTTCTCATTTTTTTTCTACTGCTTTTAATTCTTTTGACTCATAAAGTTGTTAGCTTCCATTTGCCCAATTCCAGATTTTAAAGAATTATTTTCTTCAGTGAGATTTTGTACCTCTTTTTCCATTCGCCCTATCCTGCTTTTTTAGTTCTTTTCTTGAGTATTTTTGTGCCCCTTTTATCAAGCTGTTAATTTTCTTTCCATAATTTTCTTGCATCACACTCATTTTTTTCCCAATTTTTCCTCTACCCCTCTTATCACTTTCTGTAACTCCTCCAGGAATTCTTATTGGGCTTGTGTCCAATTAGCATTTTTCTTTGAGGCTTGCTTGTAGCTATTTTCATGTTTTCATCTTCTTCTGAATTTGTGTCTCGTTCTTCCTTGCCACCTTAGTAGCTTTTATGATCAAGTTCTTTTTGTTATTATTATTGTTTGCTCATTAATTCTTGACTTTGAACTTTATGTTAAAGTTAAGTTCTGCTCACCTGGATGTGGGGAAGCACTGTCCCAAGCTTCAGGCTTTTTTGTATTGCTGTTTTCAGAGCTAGTTTTTTTTTTTGGGGGGGGGTCCTACAAGTTTATAGAGTTTCCAAGATGGTGTGATGTGAGGAGAGGTGTGGTCACTGTTCTCCTTGTGTCTGCTCTGATCTTTACCTAAGAAGGGCCTTTGCTTCCCTCCAGCTACAAGCACTAGCAGTCCTTGGAATTGTGACCAGGTTCCCTGCTCTCCTATAGATGCCTTGCTAATGCTCCTCTCTGCCTTGGAAATGCAATCAGAGCCCTTCTCCCTTATGACTGACCACAAATACTCCTCTCCACCCCAGAACTGTGACCTAGTATTGGCAACAGAGTTGCCAATCAGTGCCAGCTACACCCAGTGACAGCAGTGGGTCCCCTATAATCTCCTTCTGGACAGTTGTCTGACCCTCTAGGCACCTCTGGGCTGAGAGCTCCCCACTATGTCCACTGCTGCTGCTGTCTCATATGGAGGCTCCAGACAGGCCTCCATCCCACTGTCACAGACCTCTTCTGATGACCTCCTAATTTTCCCAACCTTTTGTTGGCTCTGCTGCTCCAAAATTTTATTTTGAAGCATTAGTTTAAAGTTGTTTGGAGGGGACTATTGAGAGAATTTAGCTGGATTGCTGCCTCTAAGCCATCATCTTGTTTCCACCTCAACACAGGCTCTTGGGATCCAAATAATCAGTGATCCCTAGTTAGAATTTCCAGAATTTTTTATATAGTCTTCAATAACATCAACAGGAAGAAAATGGTTGGAATTTTACATAGGGCAAAGGAAAGGAACAAGTTTACATATTAAAGAGCAGAAGGGGAAGATGACATTCTGGTGAAATTGTGAAGTGATCAGTAAATACTAGGGGATCTGTTCAAAAATTTGCAACTAGCCAGTAAATGTTCATCATGAGCAAATAAAGCTGAGCCTGAAATTCTGTTACCATTAACTAGTTAATCACCTTGGTTAGAGTTTTGATGGTCTCAGCTAAATTCTAAAATTCTTTAGCTAACTATGTGACTTGCTATCTCAGGTAAAATGGTGTCTATACTAAATTGTTTTATGACAGCAACAAAACAGTGATTTTTCCCCCTAGACAAAACAACAAATATAGCCCACTTATTGGGTGCATTGTGATCTGCTTTTGTGAAAAGAAGTCTGATGCTGCTGAAATCATGGATTCTTAAAGAACTTAGTTATAACTGCATATCTCAAGCAAGATCATTTCTAAGTCAAAAGAGCCATGTAAGATCTCAAGTTAACCATCAAACAATGTGTTGAGTTGTAAGAGTAACATTAAGGTGAACACAGGAGGTTTTCAATGCAGAAAGTATCTTGTATATAATGAGAAATTCTTCCTTTTTTCTTCATTTATTATTTCTCATTCAAACACTGATTTGTATATGGTATAGGAAAAAGAAGGGGAAGGGAGAAGTATCTGCTGGGTAGCTATGAAAGTAGGAGTGAGGAGATGTGGGTCTAACCCTGCTGTATCTCTACCTGACTCAGGCATTGTAGTTTGAGGGCCTGCTGTAGGCTAAATACTAAATGGTGTGATGTGAAAAACTATACGAGAAACAGAAAATTCTATCTATAAGCTAAAAGTGGGAGAGTTACTAAGAATATCCATGAAGTGACAAATAGTGCAATTTAATGTAGTAGAAATGGAATATCTAGCACTAATAGCACATGGACATAACTCAGGTTGTAGGAAAATATAGAGGAATATAATCCAAATGGAACATGTAAGGACTCACCAGAGATGAAGTGAAGGATTGAGCACATTAGGATTTTCATGGGGAAATGAGTTTTGAACATGGATCCAAAGAGGAATCAAAGGAAGTAATATGATTTTAATTGGGGGATGACACACAAGGTGGAGTGAATGATGTCAAGGGTCACAGACTTCTCTGTTTTTCTAAGATGAAGAATCTATGCCGAATGGTCATGAGAAATGAAGAAGTATTATGGTTAGAAGGAGGAATTACTGGAAGTCAAGCAGAAATATTCAGGTCTAAAGCACTGAGGAGACATTGTAGATTACCAAGCAAGGGACTGGTATGATGACAACTTCCTGGAGAATGGCATACATAAAATTTTACATCATTAAATCTCAAACAAATTGAATTCCCCTATATTCAAAATGAGAAAAAATGCTGCTCTCATTCCTAAAGTATATGGTGAGGAGTTGCATTCTTCTATTTGAATAGCACTCTCTGTTAAAGGAAGAACCAGTGGATGCATAAGCAAACATTAGATGAGCAGCTCATTTATGACAACTGTGCCAAGACAGGGAGCAAAGTCCCCACAGTCAGACCCAACAAATATCTTTCCATTTCTCCTGGACCTTGCCTTTTGCCAGGATGGAAAGATTACAAAGTTTTTGCATCAGGTCTCCTGGCAACTCTAAATGGCTCATTCCAGCTCATGTGATACAATGCCCTGAGGTAGATAGGGTAGGGAACTGATATGCTAAGAAGGCTTCTCATATTTAAAAGTTCCAACTCTGTATCTTCCCTGTATCATCTTGTCATGGAAGAAGAAACACATTTACCCTATTACTTCTTCATATCTTGACATATGAGAAAGTAAGTTCTTGTGCCAAGTCAGAAGATTCTTTGTATGTTGTAATAGCCTAAGCTAAACTGTTAGTTCTCCATATGTGAGTGATGTCAAGGTAGATTAATGACTTGACTTGAACATTTATTTACATTTATTTTGAGCCTTCAGTTGCCAACACTGATTTATACACAGAGCCTCCCTTACTCCATAGAATGTTTACTATATTCCTTTAGCAATGAGCTCTACACAATCTCTTAAAATTAAAAACATATTGAAAAATTTTCCAAAAGGAATTTTGTTTGGGCATGGGGGAAATCACATTCTCACCTTCAGTAATGATGTAAGTGGTAACATGACAGGCAGGATAGGACAATGTTAAGGCTAACATGCTTAAGTAACTGCTATAGGTTACCCAAAAGAACATTCTTCTCTGCTCATTTTCTATATAAATAACAGTCTGATCATTGAGTGTTATATATGGGTTATCACCTTTTAAGAAATTCAGCATTTTAACAAATTAATATTTTGACCCAATGTTGCCAAAGAATTCTAAATCAAATCCTTAATTTTTAAAGTATACCTCCTCCTGAAATCAGAAGCTGTTTAAAAAATATTTCCTTCCTAATTAATGGATGACAACAAAAAGTATTTGAATATTTATATTTTGCTATTTTCAATGATATCTGTGGTCAGTATAAAAAGTGACTAAAATGAAAAATTCACTTTAGCTCAACAAATAACTAAGTGGCAAAGAACTAGGCCTTACACCTTCTAGAATTATTGAATAAATAACTACAAACAAGATTATATTTTGAGGGATCCTTAAATTTGTTCTGTTGTCTGGGAACCAAACTAGAGGACATACAAATAAAATAAAAATACACCCAAGGAGAAAGAACTACATTTCTCATGAGATCCTAGGCCTCTTCACTTCCCATGAGACTGCATGCCTGTGGCTCAGTATTATTAGGAGATTGAAAAAAAACTTTTCAGAAGCAAAGAAGAGATAAGAAAACACACCTCATTCCTTTCTTTGCAAAGATGTGAGACAATGAGCATTGGCTATTGTCAGGTTTGCTGAACTTTTCCCCTTCTTTAGAAGATGCCTTACTAGTAGGAGAAAGGAGATATTTAGAATTGAAAGTGATGTAAGAATAAAATATATCAAACATCTTAGGACTTCTAGGAAGAAGGGGGAGCCATAGAGAAAAGGTACTCATGGTAGTACTCTCTCCCTTTTTAGAATTCCTAGTTTCCTTCAAAACTCAGACCATCATCACTTTGTCCAGGAGGCTTTTCCTAAGCCCCTTAGCTGCTGGTGCCTATACCACATTCAACCAACAAAAAAAAAATACATTTAATTTGTATGTATGTTACATTTGTTAAGGTAACATGGTGCAGCTGATAGAGCTGACCTTAAAATCAGGAAGACTTGGGTTTAAGTCCAACCTCGACAAATATATTGGCTTATGATTCTAGGCAGGGCATGTAATCTCTCAGTGTTCTGGACAACTCTGTGGGGCTGTAAGTTGCAGAAAAATTGCCAACATGCATTGTTAGAGGGAATTTCCTCTCCCAGGTGTTCCTTATACCAATGAAACCACAGATCCACTCCCAATTACTATCCCTATATATCTGAGGGCATGGGTGGAGAGACAAACAGAGACAGAGAGACAGAGACAGAGAGAGAATATGTGTATATTTGTGCTATATGTGTGTTTATGCATGTAGCATCCAGCTGCGCTTCATAATCTGGATAATAACTCTTTTAATAAATGCCTGAAGTAAATTTTGTTCACTTTATTTTTTACATTGTGGATGTTTAGACTGATCTTTCTCACAGATCTCTGGATTTCGCAGATGAAGCCTTACAGTGTTCTCAAACTCAATTCAATTAGCACTATGTCATCAGCTAAAAAGGAACATTTGTATATATAAGAAATGTTTCCATTTGAATTCTGCATGCAATATTCCCCAACACATTAGTGAATACCTTCCATGAGCGTGTCTTCCTATTTCGTGCCTCATTTGAGTTTGATATTCAGAAGATCAATAACCATAGGTATTTCCACAGTTACATCTGTCATGGATTCTTGTATGACTTTAGCACATGGGTGAGACATCTTGTCGACTATTTCCCATTTAAAAATTAGAGTTGTATTCCTGTGGTGGTGGAGCTAGGGAATAGTATCAAGGAAAGGAGGCAGAAGTATAAAAAGGTGTGAAAATGAGTAAATCCTCATCAAATCTGCTGTGTAGCTTAGCTACTATCCCAGCAAGCAGCAGCACTGGTGAGATAGTAATCTATCTGTGCCTCACCAAAGCTATGGCAAGCAGTGTCTAGCAAGCGACACTCATTACAGACTGGCTTCTGTTTAGTCCTGCAGGGCTGAGGACAAAAATCACTCCGTGGCTAGAAGGATACTCCAACCTCTATACTACCACTTGAATTCTGCCTTCAGGTGCATAATGACAGGTAAAATTTCTTTGGGGTATTTGGGGTGATGGATCTCTACTAACACTATGCACATCTGGATCAACTCCTTTAGAATCTACCAAATAGCTGCCAGATAAGAGATGTTGTGAGAAACTGACAACCTGGCTTATTTTCAAAATGATGACCTGGAGAGCTGGAATTAACATCCCATTACTAATCCCCAGGTCTGGTTGATCTTCCACAGTTCTCTATCTTTTCTTGTTCTCAAAATGCAAATTCAACTCTGAGCATACTCCTTGCTGTTCTAGTGAATCTAAGCAAAGAAAATTCACTTAAAAAAATACCTTGTTGCCTTGGTATTCTGTAAATTCCTTTTAGAATTTCCTATTCAGTGCGAAGAAAAATAGAATGGTATTTGTGACAGGCAAGTTAAAGCCATTTGCACAATACCTAGATATAAATCAAGGCAGATAGATTTAAGTGTAGAGAAAACTCAATTCACTAAATCCAGAGATGTGTAACATTAGTTTGACTACATGAGCCATAACAAAAGGGAAGCAAATAGAAATGGAAAGGAAATAAATTTTGATTCCCCGCTCCTATGAATCATGTCCTGTATATTAAATTCCCATCTCAGCACCAGCAAGGATGACTAAAATGAGAACCATAGAACTGTCAAAAGGTTCTCAATTAGTAGAACGTAGGAAAGAGATTGATAGTGTGTGGAGCTAGAGCAAAATGTTGAGGTTCAGTTTCTTTGTACTATTTATTCCAAAACTGAGTAACACCAAAAGGGTAATGGAAAGGCTTACAGTAGGAATGAGCAGGCTGCCACTCATTGAAAGCAAGGGATTGTAAAGAAGCTGTGAACAAGACGTGAGCAAAGCAATGCAGGAGGGAAAAAAGAAGACAGGCTGGTCACATAGTAAGAGAAAGGGATCAGTAAAGAAGCATTTTAATTAATGTGCCAGGCACTGTGCAATGTGAGGAAGACATACACACACACACACACACACACACACACACACACACACACATACACACGAAACAATTCCTTCTTTCATGGAATAACCAATGAATTGTCCATATGTTCTAGGCATCCTTATGATGTCAAAAGAAATCAAGGAAAGACCTGGCATATTGCAAAGGTACCTGTCAAAGAGGATGGATAGATAGGGATGGATTATAATCTTTGTTGTTAGAGGGCCCCATCCATGAGATCACATGAGTTCCTCTAACCTGGAATGTGTTTTTTCTCTATCTAGCCCTGCTCCACCCTTCAAATTTCAATTCTTTCATAAAATCTTCCAAGATTATTCTGATACATGTTGATTTCTCTCAGTTCTGACCTTATCTCTCCAACACATTTTAGCACTTATAATTGGCAAAGATTAAAATATTGTATTTCCTACTGAGTCAAGTTGAAACTCATCTGCTTCCCTTTAAATCCTTTTGTAATTTACTCTTGCTCTGCCCATTCAATATCAGTTTCCGATCATCTTAGCACCCACCTATTACTCTATTAATACAAAGCACAAGTGTTTCACAAAATCACCATGCTTATTCTCAGTTTGGGTCCTTCACTCATGTTGTTCCATTACATATAAAACAGACTTCCTTTTGCTCTTTGCCTATACTTTGTCATTACTCATCATTCAAATAGCACTTGCTACATTAGGCCATCACTGACTATTACAACCATATTGAAGATTTTGTGTTGTCTTCCTCATTAGAATGCCCTTCTTGAGGGCAGGAACTGTCTTACTATCCCCAAAGCTTAGTATAGTGCTTTGTAGATAGTAAATACTCAATAAATCATCGATTCATTAAGCCTAAACTCAACATCTACTTCCTCCATGTATTCTTCCTTGATTCTTTGCTCTCCCAACCCAATAAGTATTCTCCCCTTAATTAAATATTCATAGAGTGTAGATGTCTTCTTTATCCCCAATCACTACATGTCTTGTACTTATATGATACTTATCGGTGTATTGTTGTACAATACACTCTGATCCCACTCTGCTTCCAATAAAATATAAACTCCTTGGGAATAGAGACTAAATCCCTTTTGTTATTTTTATCACTGGTGTCTAGCACAGAAACCTACATATAGAAAGTACTTAATAAATGTACATAGGATCACTCTGATCTAATTATACATAATTTATCATATAATTATATACTACTAACTATTACAGTACTTTTTTTTCCAGTCACCACCAAACATTTATATATGCATACAGTCTAGGTACTTTTGCTAGACATCAGTTGAGTATAAAGGATTTTTTAAAAAAGTATAAGTTCAAGGAAGGGACTTACCAACCAGCAGAGACAGAACATATGCAGATATACAGAAAAGAATAAATAACAGTGCAAAAAGGCATATACTAAAACAAATATGCATATATACATATACACACATAAACATTGTAGATACCTATTATAAATGTATATATGTGTGTGTACACATGTATATACATATATACATCATGTATATATATATATATACACATGTACATATACATATATACATATATCGCTGTTGTTGTATCTGACTCTTCATGACCCATTTGGGATTTTCTTGGCAAAGATCCTAGAGTAGTTTGCCATATCCTTTTCCAGCTCATTTTACAGATAAGGAAAATGAGGCAAAGAGGGTTAAGTGACTTGCCCAGGGTCACATGGCTAGTAAATGTCTAAGGCCAGATTCAAACTCAGGTCTTCTTGACTCCTGGTCCAGTGCTATATGTACTGTGCCACCTAGTTGCCTATAATATATCTGCAAATATGTATGTATGTATGTATGTGTATACATATGTATGTATATATATGCAAGTATATGCACACACATATACACACACACATATATATGATATGATACATATAAAATTATATGTATATAATATGTATATATCTATGAGAATTCAGAAAAGGGAGATCATCGAAGACTAGGGGGAGGTAGGGTTAGAAAGAGGCCTAGGTGTAGCCTTAGCTGGGCTTCAAAGAAAGTATAGAAAGAAGGAAGGATGGTCCAGACAGGGAGTGCATCATCAACCAAGGCACAAAGTCAAGAATGGACTTGGTATGTTTAGTTTTAATCCTGAGAAACTGAGGAAAGATGGCACCAGGGCCAGAAAAAAAGAAACGCCTTAATGATAAAATGCTTGAGAATGAAAGATAAGTTTGGTTTTAGTGTCTTACGTTTCATGTGCCTTTAGGATATTCGGGGAGGGAGATGCCCAACAAGCAGTTGAAGATAACAAGACTAAAGCACACAAAGTAAATTAGAATGATAGATTTGGGAGTCAAAAATCTAGAGATAATAGTTGAACTGAAGTGAGTTAGATGAGCTCTAGGATAGGAACAGAAGAGCAAAGGTCTATGGACAAACTAATGAATGGAAAAACATTTATATTAAGTGGCACACGTTGTATTAAGCAAAGGAGATATTAAAAAAAAAAAAAAGCAGGACAGTCCCTGCTCTCCAGGGTTACAAAACAGTTCAGCTGCAGAGTGGATGGAAAAGCTCGAAAGTCCTAAGGGTTTAGCAAAGAAGCATATGGCAAGACCCTGGGATTCTTAGTTTAACTAAGTGGGTCACATAGTTCTGAGACTCTTCAGAATGTAGAAGCAGAGCAAATATGAAAAGCTTGTAGTTTTCCATTTCATAAGATGGAAGAGGGTTGGTGATTCCCATCTCATCCAAGTCTTGAGACTATAGTTAGATTCAAGACTTCTGCTGTTCTTTAAAAGAGGATATTTCCCCTAAAGGTAATGATAATGGAGGCAGGAAGCTATTAATGTGAAGTTCCTTTAGGAAAAGATGGAGGCAGGGCCAGTCTCATGACCTAAAAAAAAAAAAAAGACAATTTCACTCACCCTTGAGGGAAAAAAAAGCATGGCAAATTATCTCACATTTTATTAATCTCAAGATCACCTCATTCTTCCAGTATTTGAAACTTCTGCCTAATTCTAAATGACACTTTCAAACTCAATTGATGCTACACTAAAATCCTATAGTTCTTACCATCGCCTCAGGTTCCACCTGCTTCCTGATTTCATTCTGCTTAATACTCAGTTTGCAGAATGGTGAGAATCTAACTCATAGTCCCTGGTCAAGGTGCCGGCACTATGTCCAGCTCTGCCCACATAAGAGAAGCGATTGCTACCTTCTGTCTTTCAGATCTATACCTTTAGAAGACACCATGCTCCCCTAAGTTTGAAAATAACACAACACATATTTGCAAGTCCTTGGTTTTTATTTGGCAATAGTGTGAAGATACCCATCTTACAGCTGACAGATCCTGCATAGGTTGAGAAGTGTCTGACGTTGGCCTCCTAGTGAATGCATGTTCAGATTCCTGGGGTGGGAATAGCAGCATTTTTCCAGGGCTAGTCTTGTGTAGTCCACGTTAACACAAACCACAAAGTACTAGTAAATGGAGAAAGCACAGCTCTAATAGTACATCTTTATTTTTCACCCCTATTTGGGACATTATTGCTAGCCACTGTTCCCCAATCTCCATTTTAAATATCTTTGGTCTTTTTTATTAGTCACAGCCTTGTTTATTGGATGGTTTCTTGGTATACCCTAGGTTTCCAAGGTCTTAGCAAAACTTGTTATGATATGTCTATAATGAGACTCCAAAAGGAATATTGTTAAAAAAAAGGAAAAACTATATGACATATTTTATTTCTTTTAATTGAGGAGGGGCTGTGCCAAATTGGGGTAAAAGGAATGTCTTTGTGGTTGCACTAAGCTCTCTTAAATGTAAGGTAGAGTGATATGTTTCAGCTGAATATTTAAAAATGACAGTTGTCATTTTTGAACAGGGACGCATTTGTCTAACAGTTGCTTTTTGGACCTTAATCGTTCATCTCAATTCACAGCCCATATAATTGGAAATTAACCTCTGATTCTTCACATGTCTAGAGTTTCTCTAATTGGGGGATCATCTACCCACAGGCTTTCTTTGCTTCCCTTATCCATCTGCCAATTCACAAATTTATCAGCCTGCACCATACTGTAACGCAGGCACAGTTCATAGTAAGTCTCTTCCTTAACCTAGCCTTAGTTATAGAGGGAATGCTCAATGGTAGGGTACATAGCAAACATTACAGAGTTGAAGGAAATTAAGCCACTGAAGGAGACAAGACAGGCCAAAGAGATAGAAAATATAGTGTGACATTGTCCAGCATAGCCTTGATAAGAGACATCTTGCTATGGGGACAGAAAATGGGATCAAACTCAAATGATACAATTTTGAAAAGGCAGATTAGATATTGAAAGATGACCATCTTTTGCTCCCTGTGCTGGTATAACCTGATGGCAGACAGGTGAGGGATGGGATTCTCAAACAAAGCAGTACAAAGCGTTACTGAGACTCAAAACAGCACCATACCTCCAATCTCAATACAAACACACACACACACACACACATATTCACAAACACAATAATTATAATGACTTAAGGGAGAAGACTTAGGCCAAGACACCAGAGAACTAAATTTCCCTGTCTCTAGATCTTTTCCCTGCAATTATTCCTTTTTCTCCTCTTATGATATTTTCATACCAAAGAAAGTACCACTCACCACAAGTCCACTGACTCTCCCTCATTAATCTATCATCACTCAGATCCTCTCTGCTCCAATACTGGTCTTATTCATCTCTATTCTGCTACCACCTACTCCACCACCACCAAATAATTCTACAGAAATGATGACTTCATGAGTTGCTCTTGCAAAGATAAGGATTATGGTTAGAGCATTCCTATTTTTGATGGCCATTTACTGCCTCCCTGCCCCCAGAGTCCCAATCTCTTGACAACCAGTATACAATACAGTATACAAATATCCTTTGATTTATAAGGACACTTAGTTTAACGAGAGAGAGACAGAGAGAGAGACAGAGAGAGAGACAGAGAGAGAGAGAGAGAGAGAGAGAGAGAGAGAGAGAGAGAGAGAAGCAGTAACAACCAAAAATGCAGCTCATTTGGCAAATATCTGTAAATCAAGGCCTATAATGCCATCCATTCTTGCACAATTTCTCCTGACCAATAGAAAATGAAAACATCATTATTATTTAATGACAAAGTCACAAGTTTAATGAAATGTAAAGCCTTCTAAACAAGCCAAAAATAAGTTTTTAATAATGAATTATTCACATGTTGTCATTAATCCCTCTCCCTCCCTTGGCGAAAAAACAAACAAACAACTAAAATGGGAGCAAACCCTATTGGTAATGGTAGCAGTCGGGTGGTTGGTTGGTGGTTGGTTAAGCAATAATTGTGAGTGATAATAAAAAGACAAGCTTTCTATTATTTTGTTAGGATCGTCAGAACTTAAGGAGAGGTGTTCAATTACCAACCACTTTTATAAATGGTATATGGGGGTGTGGAGAGAGTATAGCTGTGTTTCAGTCCTTAGACACTCAGGAAAGATGGTGCCACTGACAAAAAGAAGTCTTGAGGGTGATATGGTTAATAATGAAAGATATGTTTGGTTTCATTATGATTAATTTAAGGTGCCTATAGGATGTTCAGGTGTAGGTATACAATAAATAGTTGCAGATCACAAAAGAAATTGAGGCTAGAGATACAGATTTGGAAGTGGTCAGTCTAGA
This sequence comes from Phascolarctos cinereus, assembly GCF_003287225.1. Lineage (NCBI taxonomy): Eukaryota > Metazoa > Chordata > Mammalia > Diprotodontia > Phascolarctidae > Phascolarctos > Phascolarctos cinereus. Next base: position 406,352,570 of record NW_027555847.1, on the reverse strand, counting down.
TGTGGTAGTTAAAGGCTTTGAAGAGCAAAGATGAACTCTCTGAAGGACAGTATAGATAGAAAAGAATAAAGTTCTGAAGACTGAACCTTGAAAAATGAGTAGATTTAGGAAATTTCCATAGTTCCTTAAAAGTGAGCATTCCTCCCCAATGGTAATGTTAGTAGAAATAGAACTCCAAAAAAGCCAAAGAACAAGGAGTTGTGTCCCAAGAGCCGAAGCAATCAAGGATCTGACTGATAGAAGAATTGGAGGAGTAAAGATAGAGAAGTGAGTATGAGGTAATAACACGAGAGCCATTATTAGGTTTTGTATTTCACTCTAGCCACCAGACATGACTAAGACACCTGGGCTAGTCATTCCCTTTGGAGAATCAAACTCCAATACTCAAACAAAAAAGGGGAAAAAAAGTTGCAGCACAAGGAGCCATTAGGGAACTAGGGCACACAGAAATCCAGAACCTGTGTTAGATAAGCCTATTTCTTCCTTATAACAGCACAAGTTAAGAGGTTTAACTTCAAGCACCTGAACTATAGCTCTTGCCTAGGTTTTGTACTATCTGGATCTAAGAAGAACTGCAAAAACTGCAAAAAATTAAGCAATACCTATGTAATTGAAGTCTACTGAAACATCTTTGGAAAATCAAGAGGTTTTTGGTTTGTTTGTTTGTTTCCTACTGAATGTAAGATCTGAGTCCTATTGGATAAATAAATATATAGCACACCCTTAGACCAAGGGTGGGGAACCTGTGGCCTTGAGGGTACATGTGGCCCTCAAGGGCTAGAGAGGAGTGCTACAATCCTTAAAAGGGATAGGGCTAGTGGATAAAGGAAGCCATCTCTGGGAGCATAATAGAGAGCTTAATGATTACTCCCTAGTGTTCCCCAGCATTGGGTAGAGTATATAACTGCTGGTAAGAATGGGACACCTGGGGGGGAGCCAAGATGGTGGAGTGAAAGCAGTGACTTGCTTGAGTTCTCCCCCAAACCCCAACAAATTCCTATAAAAAGTGGCTCCAAATAAATTCTAAAGCAGCAGAACCCACAAAAAGACAGAGTGAAACAAATTTCTAGCCCAAGACAACCTGGATGGTTGATCAGAAAGGTATATTGTGCAGGACTGTTAGAGGAGCACAGTGTAGTGTGGGCACGCAGGCCACAGTGAACCTGGAGCAGGCATCAGAGGACTGAATTGTAGGCTGCTATGGCAGTTTCCAGACTTCTCAACCCCTGAACACCAAAGACAACTGAGAAGGTCAGTGGGAAAAGTCTGTTTCTGCGGTGAGAGAAAGAAGCAAGGTGGTTTCAGCTCCAGTCCCCTCCTGAGCTTCCAGCCCACAGACTAAGGAATCAGGTGGCTGATTGCAGGGGGATTGCAGGGATCTCTTTGCCAATGCTGAGGCAGGAATCTCTTGCTTTGCCCGTGCTTGGACCTGGGTCATAGTTCTGAGGGGTGGTCCTGGGGCAAGAAGGAGCTCCCCAAAGGAAAACACCTAGGAATATTGTAGCCAAATTCCAGAGTTCCCAGGTCAAGGAAAAAATATTACAAGATGCCAGAAACAATTCAAGTATTGTGGAAACACAATCAGGATAACACAAGATTTAGCAGCTTCTACATTAAGGGACCACAGGACATGGAATATAATATTCAGGAGGGCAAAGGAGATAGGATTACAACCAAGAATCACCTACCCAGCAAAACTGAGTATAATTCTTCAGGGGAAAAAATGGTCATTCAGTGAAATAGAAAACTTTCAAGCATTCTTGATGAAAAGACCAGAGCTGAATAGAAAATTTGACTTTCAAATACAAGACTCAAGTGGAACATGAAGAGGTAAACAGGAAAGAGAAATCATAAGAGACTTATTAAGGTTGAACTGTTTACATTCCTGCATGGAAAGATGATATTTGTAACTCATGAGACCTTTGTCAGGATTAGGGTAGCTGGAGGAAAAAAATTATGTGTATGTATATATAAATAGATAGAGGGCACAGGGTGAGTTGAGGATGGAGGGGGTGAGATTCAGAGAATAAAATTAAGTGGTGAGAGAGAAGGAGTAAGGGAGAGGTAGAACAGGGTAAATTATCTCACAAAAAAACAGAAAATAAAAGGCTCTTACAGTGGAGGGGAAACGGGAGAAGGTGACAGGGAATGAGTGAACCTTATTCTCATCAGATTTGGCTTAAGTAGGGAATAACACACACACTCAATTAGGTATGGAAATCTATCTTGCCCTACAGGGAAATAGTGGGGGAATGGGACCAGAGAGCTGGGAGATGATAGAGGGGAGGGCAGATTGGGAGAGGAAGTAATCAGAAGCAAACACTTCTGAGGAGGGACAGGGTCAAAAAAAAGAATAGATTAAATAGGGGGCGGAGCAGGATTAAGGGAAATAGAGTTAGTTTTTCACAACATGACTACTATGTTTTTCATAATGCACATGTATAACCCATATTGAGCTGCTTGCCTTTTCAAAGAGGGTGGGTGGGGAGGGAGGAAGGAAGAAAATTTGGAATCCAAAGTTTAAAAAACTCATGTTAAAAAAATGTTTTCGCATGCAACTGGGAAATAAGAAATATAGGCAATGGGGTACAGAAATCTATCCTGCCTTACAGGAAAATAGGAGAAGGGGATAAGAGAAGGGGGGGAGAAATAGAAGGGATGGCAGACTAGGGGAAAAGGTATTCAGAATGCATACTAACTTGGGGTAGAGGGAGGGGCAAAAGTGTGGTGAAAATTTGGAACTCAAAATCTTGTGGAAGTGAATGTTGAAAACTAAAAATAAATAAAATCTGATTAAAAAAAAAAGAATGGGACACCTAGCACTTACCTTTTGTAGATGAATTAGATCAGGTACTTCATAATCAGAACCTTGCCATGATTAAATGAATAAGACTTAAGTCAGTCTGAATATGTCCACTGTGGAATGAGCAACCACTGTAGCCAGAGTCCTTTGTTCCACATTTAGAGTAAAAGACAAAAGAGGAAACATTAAACCCATTGTCTAGGGAAGTTCCTCCTCTTCAGGGGAGACTGCAGGTCTATTTTTAGATGGTATAGAATAAGCCTGTCATGCATTTGTAACACCAAGTGTCTATGAAGGCATTTGCAAAGTAAGGAATTCTTTCACTCCACCAAAAATTTTGCTCATAAGTTGAAATCAAAGGTAATAAAATATTTAGCTCATTATACCAAAAACAGCCATTCATACATTCATAAATTAAAGAATGGATATAATATCACTAAAGCTAAGAGAGAATACGGTTTCAAAGAGCAAGTGGTTAACAGTACTGAATGGTGCATAGAGTTGGAGAAGAATGAGGACTAATAAAATGAGGAAATCACAATATTATACATTTAGAGCTCAAAGGCACCTTGGAGGTCAGCCAGTGACAGAGTTGGGAACTGAACCCTCAAAACTCAGGTTTTCTATATCCAAACCTAGTTCTCTTTCCACCTGACCTCACTGCTGCTTCCGCCTCCCTCTCTGACCTGCCTTAATCAGCCGAATAATTTGCCAGTAGTGAGAAAGCCTGTCAACCAGAAAAAGAATTATAAAGCTTACAATGATTATTACCCGCTAGCTCTATGTGTGTTTGTGTGTGTGCGAAGAAAAAAGAAGAGGAATAAATGAATCAATCAATCAATGAGGTGGAAAATGGCTCATCCCACCCGGAAGTGGGAGTATGATTCTTGTTTTACTCTTATCAGAAAACAGACACCCAAGAATGGGTTATTAGTACTGGTTCACAGAGTGATAAGTGGTTTTAAAATATGCCCCATCCCCCAGTAGTCCCTTTAGAAACAGAAGATTCCATTAATAGGTCCTATCCCCCATATCCCAAACTCCTGAAGGCTCTTCACTCGAAAAGAAACTCTGCCTTCTTCATGTTTTTCATTCTCACCCTCCACCAGCCAGGGAGCCCTGCCCAAAAAGCTATAAAAAATGTACAGCTGCAGCAGTGGGGAAAAGCATGGTGATTTGTGGAGGTGGAGGAGAGGAGTGGGAAAAAAATAACTGCTTTCTTGGAAGTCAACCAAACTCCATGAAATGGAGGTAGCATGGGAGGAGTACATAAAGGAGTTAGCAAGCCCTGCAGGCACTGAAAATCTTTGCCATGGCCCCCTTCCTCTGAACTACAAAGAGTTTGGAAGTTTTTCACTATTTTAAGCTCATCAAACAATTGCAAATGAGAATGTTATCATGCAAAACAGTGAAAAGTCAGCTATGATCCTGCCAGAAATGGTGCTTCTTTAAACATACTGTGACATGGTACATCTATTTCAGAATTGGGTTGTGTGCATGTGTGTGTATGCATGTGTGTTAATAAAGAATAACTATCTTTGTAGCATGAATATCTTGAAATATTTTCATATGCAACACTTTGAGCTTTGTGTTGTTTATTTTGCCTGTGAAATGACATCTTTGATCCTTTTAAAATAGACACCAGTAACTTTTCTTTGCCCCATATGCTGGAGCAATATGTCATAAAAACACTGAAATTAAAAAAAAAGTCTGAAGTTATTAATGTGTGCTTTATATTTGTACATTTGTGCCTAATAACTTCCTTGTGACAAGAACATGTTTTTATCTCTGCACTTTCTAGCTCTACACTTCATCTATTGAGCTTTTTTGGTTTGGATTTATTTTTCAAATGTTGGAGAAAGGCAGTGAAGATGGCAGCTTGCTCAAAAATCTTTGAGGGAGTTGTATGCTAACTATTCAATGCTTATAACTTTCCCTTGAAATAATAAAAGAGGAAAAGAAGTATGAATAATTTTATAGATTCATAAGAATGTGATAACAGTGCTTTTCATAAAGCAAGCACTCAATAAATATTTGTTGAATTGAATTGATACACTGGAATATTAAGGTCATTTAGCCACCTTAATTATTAGCAGCAAATATTTCGGTCTTTTGACAGTGCATGGCAACAGCACAGGGCAGGCTTTGGGCATCAGTGAAAATGAGTTAGGCACCTTTTCTAACACCAAGGAATTTACAATATAATGTTATCAGGCAAATCCATGCATAGCCAAACACTGCTTTACTGATTGTGCACAGCTAAAAATCTTTAAGATCTGGAAACTTTGGCCATCTACACAGGAAAAAGTGAAGGGACTATAGGATTGACTGAAAATTGCCCTTGTTAAGAATCATACTAGTAATTCAGGAAAAAGTAAATTATATAGCTTCAAATATCTCTATCAAGACTCAGTGTGTTAAGGAATGTTAAGGGGGCCCCCTGTGTCATTTTGAATTGCCATATTTTCCAGAAGCGCTGGACCCAGAGCATGCAGGAGGCCCTGAATGTATCAAGGACAAAGTTCCCCCTGAGCTGACATAATGTGTTGCTTGCACCCCAAGCTGGACTTCCTGTGTGTCCTTATGAGTCAAGACAGGCACCAGTCAGTCTGCATTAGGCTGAGAAGCTGCTTGTGTAGCTGGTAACCATTATAGATAAGCAGATCATCCTATCTTCAAAGTCTAGCAGTTCCCAAAGGAAAAGAATGGGGCTTTTGCCATCACCTTGCCCCTCCCTTTTGGGAGGGTGTTTGTCCTTTTCCCACCTTTACTGCACCTTTCCCCCCCCCCCATGCCACGCTCCTTTAGGTGAAGATTTTTGGTATCTCTTTCCTTGTCCTACTGTTATAAAAATGCAGACTTCTGTATGGATTGTGAACTCTTTGGGTTCCACATGCATGTTCATTTCTCTTGCAATAAACCTAGTTATCATATAAGTTTCATAAAGTTGTGATTGCCTGTTGACAAGAAGCACCCTTTCAGCGAAGCCTTTCTTGGTTCCCTCCTGCCCCCTTCACCTGCCAGTCAACCCCATTGCAAAAATTCTTGCATTCATTCTGTAGGTACTTATTTGTGCGCATGTGGTCTCCTCATTTAGAATGTAAGCAACCTGAGGGCAAGGGCTATTTCAGTTTTGGCTTTGTATCCCTGGAACTTAGCACTGTGTTTTAAACATGAAAAGCACTTAATAAAAATGGTTTTTGATTGAATGTGGTCTTAGCAGCATTCTGCATATTTATACAAAACTATTTTAAAATGTTTAATATTCCACAAATTCATTGTCCAATCTGGGTCACTATATAGGGAAATATGGCACGAGTATATATTTTTAATTCAAAGATTGTTAAAGTACCCATGCTTTATTATTATCTTCAAAGTTTGTACTTAAAGGGAATCAGCTGCCCTAGAGCCCACGGTAAACACTGAAAACTTCGAAATGTCATCCCTTTGAGGCTATCGAAGTTCTCAAAACTCATGTTAAATTCTATGGTAATAAGACTTTTAGACAAAGGGAATTCCACAGCCCTAATTAAGTTCAAGCTGAGCCCAGGATACAATAGGGATAAGAAGTGGTTTCATTAGTTTAGGGAACTCTCCAAAGAGAAAACCCCCTGTACTAATACAGGCCAGCACTTCCTCTGAAATATATTACTTAGAGAGGTAACTAGAACACTGAGAGGTTAAGTGATTTGCTTGGGGTCATGTAGCCAGTATGTAGCAGAGACAGGTTTGAACCCAGGTCTTCCTGGCTTTGAGGCTACCTCTCTAAGTACCAAGTACCTTTTCCCAAAATAATTGTTTTGCCAAGGCAATTTTGGAAACGGTGTCTCAGTGCTCTCTTTCTGATGCAGTTAGGTTCGGCACCCATGCCAAATGCCCTTCCTGGCCTGGCACCCTTATACAATCCACTGGTGGCTCAAGGCAACTACTGGAGCTACTCACCTGTGTCTGCTCCTCCTGTTGTCTCTCTTTGCTACTCCCCCGACCCTCCTAGATTTGACTTTCCACTGCTGTACTTTTCATCCTCCTCCACTTAGTAAAAAGCTGCCTGGGCTTCCAATGTGGCAACTAATTAATTCATGTTCACATGTCAATAAGCAAAGGTTAGAAAAGACTTCCATAGACATCTCTTTCTCTCACTGCTGGAGTGTGAATTGTTACAGTAGACTTTTAAAGAGAATGCCCTTAGATTTTGTTGTCTAATCCAAAAGTGATGGGTATTTCAGAAGTGGTTTCATGGTTGACTGGTAGGAAATGTATTTTGAGACAGGTACACCCTGTGGAGTTTTAAATTGCGCTATGGAGACTGTCACCTTTTCCACCATTAATCATAATAACTGACATTTCTATAACATGCTAAAGTTTGCAAAGCACTTTACATACAACGTCTCCTTTTAGACTTAAAACATCCCTTTGAGACGGTACTAAAATTTTATTATCCTCATTTTACAGATTAGGAAACCGGGTGCCAGAGATCACAGGACAATAGGATCATAGATCCAGAGCTTAGAAGGACACGGGAGATGATCTGACCCAACCCTCACATTTTTCATATGAGGAAACTGAGGCCCAGGAAAGGTAAATGAGTTGCTGAAGGTCACGTTAAGTAGTAAGTCATAAAGACCAAATAGGTCTGTTTCTAAATCCAAATTCCACACTCTCTCCACATAGCCTCTCGAATACCATTGCCTAGGACTTTTTCCTGTGGTGTCTTTCAAGTTGCATTCATGACATTGAATAGGAGTTGACTATGTGCCTGGCATTGTGCTAAGCTCTACAGATACAGAAACAGAAAGAAAATGGTTCCTGCCTTCAAGCATCTTGCAGACTGCTTGGAGGTGAGTTTTTTTGGCTTGTTTTTTGTTCATTAGTTTGTTTTACTCCAATAATGTTGATAGATTTTCATTGATCCATTTTCTCTTCAGTTTTCTTCTTGTTATCCACTATGAGACAACTCTGAAGGTAACCTATTGCCATATACTGGAATAAAGAGAATTAGCTGGTATAAGGCTCAAAATCCAACCTTATTAGTTCTATTTTTCTAACCAGATAAATTAATTGGCCACAGGAGCAGTGTTTTATCACACTTCCACTCTGCTTGGTACATGGGCAGGAGATGAGCATCTGGAATTCTTTCGGTTACACTTAGAATCAGTAAAGTAAAACACCTGGTAGCAAAGTTCTGCCATTCTCTCTTTCTATAATCCTATGCTTTTCCTAGTGTTTGAACTTATTCCATGACAAAATTCACCACCATGAAGCAACATTTCCTGTGCTCCTAATAAGCCTGAATTCTGCCTGAGCTAAATAATCACAGATGGTTTTCTTAAAGGTGCCAAATACAGGAAAACTACTTAGCCAGGATATGCTATAAATATGGCCCCTAAATATAGAATTAAAAGGGATATGTACTCTTCACCCCTGGAAGCTGAAAACAAAATCATATACATAGGCCACAATTTTCCCTAGGGCAGTTAAGCTACTAATTGCCTGAATTTATCAAATATCTGAGAAATGGAATTTCAATTTAAATTACAGTCAACTCAAATATATGATTTTGTTTGCTGTCCTCTCTCTTAAATTACTAGACACCCCCCCAAAAAAAGAGGTGTGTAACAAAAAAGCCCAGGGAACTCACAGCTGGCTCCTCTCTTAGCTCTGGTTGCACCAGAGATAGGGAATAGAAGCCCTATATGCTAGGGTCCTTTACTATGTAATTGTTCTAAGCCTTGTTATCTATTCTTTGCTCATTAAGTTGTTTTGGTGATTGGTACAATGTCTGCAGCAGCAGGTTCAATTGTGGGGAAAACATCTTCATAAATAATGAATTACTTCATCAATCATGGAAACCCCAATGCCTCTTTGACTTCTCCTTCTCCTTGAGCAGGCCTCATTCCAATCGTTCACCAGATGTTTTCTATTCTCAATTCCTCTCACAGTTATTTCAATCTTTCCATTCCCCTTGCACTAACCCTAGTTCAGCCCTTATCAATTTATTCAGAGGGGTGATCAAATAGGTGAAACATAAACCAATGGAAATTTTAAAGACATATTGAAAGGAGAAACAAGGGAAAGTAACTGAGAATAAATGCCAAAGAATGACAAGGAGCTATAAGAAATACTATTGAGAAAGCTAATGCTACAAATGATTCAACGGCTTGTGTTGAATGGTAAAGAGAACAAAAGGGTTAGATTATTTTTAAGCTAAATTGAGGGCAAGAAGATTAGAGAAGGGATAGAACCGTTATTTGGGGAGAATGGATTATAATGAATTATACAGAAAAGGCAAAACTAATCAACTGTTACTTCCCTGTTTTCTCTTCAAGGCATGATATTCAGACTAGAAAATAAATAAAAAATGGGGACTTATGGCGCAGCTAGATGGCACAGTGGATAGAGCACCAGCCCTAGATTCGGGAGCACCTGAGTTCAAATTCGGCCTCAGACACACAACACTTACTAGCTGTGTGAACCTGGGTAAGTCACTTAACCCCACTGCCTAACCAAAAAAAAATTTAAAAATGGGGACTTGAAACTAAGAATAAATGAAGAGATGGTAAGAAAGCATCTAGCTACCCTCTATGAGTTCACATCACTGAACCCTAACTAACTACATCTTAGGGTACTGAAAGAACTGCCAGATATGATTATGGAGCCATGGCCAATGATCTTTGAAATATCATGGAGAATGGGAAGGAAAGAAGGAAACCAGCATTTATGAAGCACCTACTAAGTGCCAGGCATTGTGCTAAGCATTTTACAATTATTATCTCATTCATCCCTCAAAACAATCTTGGGAAATAGGTGCCATTATTATCCCCCTTTTACAGTTGAAAAAACTGTGGCAGACAGAGGTTAAGTGACTTTCCCAGGGTCACACAGCTAGTAAGCATCTGAAGCCAGATTAGAACTCAGGTGTTCCTGACACCAAATCCAGTGCTCTATGTGTGCTGGGGGAAGACAGTATATAAAAGGAAGCTGGAATTGGGCAGAGAAAGGACAACAAAGGATACCCAGAGCATCTGTGGAATTAAGAAGAAGCAGAGCTGCGGATGGAAAGTAGAGTGACCTACCAAGTCAAGGTTCTGCCCTCTATGAAGAAAGATTTTGGGTGGCATTTCATCATCATCAGCCCTCCAATCAGAGGGAAGAGGAGACTGAGGAAGACAGGAATGTTTTGAATATGTCCAAGGCTGAGCCAGATGAGATTTCTGGTGATCAGCTTATCCTGGCAGGGACATCTTATTCTGTGAAATTGAGACCAAGCAGTGCTTTAGATAAGATTGTAGAATTTACTCTGACTTGTGATCACTAAATGAACAAATGCGTCTTAATCTTATAGCTGACAGATCTCTCTTTAAAATTGACCTGAAGTTTCCTCTTTTGGTTCACCTAACTCTGTTTATCTGCTCTCACCCAGGGAAAACAGAAAATCCTTGCCCTTGAATTCAACTATTAATGACTTTGCCAGGGTGACAGAATGTCGTATTGTGTAAAAATACCAATTAAGAAATACAAAGACATAAGCCTCTAGAGTAAAATATACGAAAAGCTCCACTGAGTTTTTAATTTTAACAGAGTCCCATAACAAATGACAAAGGAGTAACTTGAGGCAAATATAGGGCACGATGTACTTAAAATGCTACAAGGCTTGTTTCGTAAATGAACAAAAGGACAAAAACGGTTTTCTCAGTATCTCCTATAAATAATCCATGTTGGCCATGAACAGCGAAAGAGAAAGCTTGAGTGCTCTGCAACACAGTCTGTGAAAGATAAGCATTTTGAGTGTGAAAAGCTGAGATGGTCTTGCTGTGGTCAGTGACTTTGTTCAAAACCCAGAGGGTAATATTGTATACCCGTTAAAGCTGAAAAGCATGTTGGAAATGAGGTTTAGTGTTTAAGAAGGCTGAAAACTCTTCTGAGTTTTGTTATGCTATTAGTCATGAATAATTATGAATTATCAGTTATGGGTTATTTAAAAATATGCCATATCAGAATATCAGAAAATCACAGAATCCCTGCATTGTAAAGAAATACATTTAGTGTTAATCTAGAAATAAGAATCTCATCTCCAATCTAGCCATCAAGTGGTCTTTTAGCATTTACCTAAAGACCTCTAGTAAGAGAGAACCCACTTCTTCCCATAGTAGCTCAATCCACTTTTGGATAGTTCTATTATATTTTTACAGTTTTCTTAATATCAATTCCAAATTTACTTCTCAACAGTTTCACCCATTGTTCCCAGTTTTGCCTTTAAAATCCCTTTTCCACACAACAGCCCTTTAGACATTTGAAAACACCTATCATGTTCCTTTCCATCTTCTCTTTATCTAGACAAAATAGTCCAAATTCCTTCACTTGATTCTCATAGGTTTTTGCTATCTTGGTTGCCCTATTCTGGATGTACTCTGGATGCCCTTCCTAAAATATGGCATCTAGAACTGAACACAAAGCTCGACATGTGGTCTGATCAGGTCAGAGTACAATAGAGCTATTAAGCTTTTATTACTATATTAGACTGCATTAGCATTTCTTGTTAGCTGTATCCTACTATTGACTCCTCTTGAGCATGCAGTCTGCTAAAATTCTCAAGTCTTCTGCAAACACAGTGCTGTCTAGCCACAACACCCCCACATTGCATTTGTGAAGTTAATTTTTTAAACCTAAGTATACAACTTCACATTTATGACTCGTTTAAATTCAGTCTTACTGGACTAAGTCCAGTGATCTGGTCTATAGTCTTTTCAGATACAAACTTTATTATCTACTTTATTAGAAATCCCTCCTAAATTTGTGATATTTATAAATTTGACAACTGTACCATCTGTTCCTTTACCCAAATAATTGATAAAAAATTTAAATACCAGTAGGTCAAACACAGATCCCTGTGGGTACACTATTAGACTCTTATTCATTTCTGACACAGCAGTGTTAATGACTGTTCTTTGAATCCCATCATTCAAGCAGTTCCAAAACCACTTAACTGCGCAATTATCCAGCTCACATTTATGTATCTTACATAATGAAAAGCTTCTGTGATTCTCTGATTTTAGGTACTGTGCAAGGCATTGGACAAGGGCCAAACATTACAGAGATATCAAGGATAAGGATTAAAAAGGACATTGCATTTAGCAATAAGGAGGTCATTATTGACAATAGTAAGTGCTGTTTCTGTAGAATGGTGGGGACAGAAGTCATACTAAAAGGGGATAAGAAGAGAGTAGATGACAAAGAAGTGGAGTCAGCATCATAAACCAGCCACTCTTTCTAGAAGTTAGATTATGAAGTGGAGGAGAGATATAGGATAACTTAAAGGTGAAGTTGGATCAAAGGAAAGCTTTTTATAGGGCCAGTAAGAACTGACTATGTAATTATGTTGATGGAAAGGAGCTAATGTATAGACAGAGATCTAAGGTGGGAGAAAGAGACTGATGAAGTAAAGTCAAGGAAGAAACAGATAAATATGGGATCAAGGGTACAAGTGAAAGGACTAGCCTTGCAATAAGAAGATGATTTCTTCTTCTGAGACTCTGTGAAAGAAGGAAAAGATAGTGAAGGTATTAAATTGTTCACCTGTCACTTCACATGACCTCATTCTTCTTAGTAAAGTAGGAGTTGGGAGGAAAGACTTGAGGAAAATTGGGAAGGTTTGTAATAGCCACTGAGGGGAAATCTGATCACTGTTCAGCTAGAGAATAGCCTTTATCCACAAAACAAAACAAAGCTAACCAGGTCACAACGGTATCAAATCTATATAATCTTACCCAGACCCATGTAGCTGAGCTAACTAGCCAAAGTTGTTCAAGAAATATTCGTCAACTAAGGTTGCATTATGGATGTTGAATGATGAGTGGTATATAAAATAGAAATCATGCTTTTGATAGGCACTTTTGGGAGAAAGAAATAATTGGCTAGAATAATTTTCTTCATTTCCCCCCAAATCCTCATTTTATAACTATACATATTAATATCTAATAAAGGAAACAAAATAATATTAACAACTGTCACTAGTATAATGCTTTAAAGTTTTATATATAACATGATAGGTAGAAGGTAGAGCCTCAGGAAAAAAAAATATGTTAAGTAATGAATAAGGGAAACCATGAAATTAATGATGACTCTAAGAAGGCTATATATTGAGTTAATTTATACTATCTCATTTAATATATGTGCATATATGTATTTTCTTACAGCAGCCATTATTTTTCTCATTTTACTAGTGAAGAGCCTGAAGTTCAGAGAGGTGGTGACTTCTCTCTGGCCATATAGCATGTGCATCAGAAGTAGGAATTGGACTCCGATCATCCTGACTTCAAGGTTAGTAAGTCTGTACTACACTCCACTTGTCTCTCATAATATTAAACATATTCAGAACAATATTTGAATGCAAATCATTTTTTTTCCAGAGAAAGGGATAATGTATCTAGCAAGAAACTCTCCAAATAGCTAAAAATAGAGTGACATTTTTGGTTGGAATAATAATTTATAAATGAGAAAATGAAATCCAGCTACTAGACCTTCTGCTAAGCAGGAACCATACCAGAGGCCTTCCTGACAGCATAATTTTTCAGATGTTGATTGAAATTTAGCCTCATCCATTTATTCAAGTTCTCTTCCAATTTTGTTTTGCAGTCACCATGCTGAAAAGGTTATTATTTTGCCCTGAATAGATGCCCAGGACATATTGGTAAAACTCTACGTGTAAAATCTATTAATGCTATATTCTCCGTGGTGTCCACTTTACAGACAAATCTAGAGTTTTGGTTTCCGTAGCAACTTGCCTGAGCCAAAGAGCTCTCTTCTGAAAAAACAAAAGAGAAAGAAAAAGGCTAACAAAATATGAGTGTCACAATGTAAGTGGAAATCAATGGTCAATAACCCAAATTAAATTTCTTAGGCATATTAAATGGCATCTATATCCCTAAATATTCTTTGAATGTAAAATCAAGATGAACATTCTACTAAGTATAACAGAATTTTCTTTTCAAATAACCACAGACCAGTTAGCATGTGCCCAGAATATCTTTTTTACAAATGTAGTTCAACACATTTTATAGGTCTATCAACCAATAAGTATTTATTAATCACTTACTTATTAAGCTTATTAATCACAAGCACTGCTCTAGACACTAAGGAGACAAAGGAGAAAAGTGGAAAAGTACCTAGACATATTTGAAAAATATGTTTTTACATTACATTACATCTTGTAACTTCATTACATTTTGTAACTACATCCTTGGCATCTTATATGTACTCAGATGTGTCTTTACTCAATCTCAACCTGTGTTCTCAACCAAAGCCATATCTAGGGTACAGAAATTGGGGGTTTTACCCAGAGCATAAAAGTTAGAGGGCGTTGAATGTATTTGCATTCTTACAGCAGGGTAGAAACAACAGACCTTGGCAACTAAGTGTTTTTTGGCTTTTTTTTTTTTTGGTCTGGCAGGACTCATACTGTGCCCTGGTCAACCACCTCTGGAAGAGTATGTTCAGTTATATATGGTACAATTTAACCAGCAAACAGAAAAATTGAACAGTGTTCAGAGTAGAGTAACTAGGATAGTTAAAGGTCTTGACCGCATGTCATATGAGTACTGTTTGAAGAAACTGAGCATGTTTATCCAGGAAGATAGAACATTCTGGATTTAGAATGCAGGGAGTTGGGGAGGGGGGTATGGGAGATAGCTGTCATGTCAAGGAAGGATTCAAATTTATTTTGTTTACCTCAGAGAGAAGTAATTAATAGATATTACAGAGGCAAATTTAGGATTGAAGTAAGGAAAAACTTCCTAAGAATTAAAATTGTCCAGAAATGGAAGGGATTGTTTCAGGCTGTAGGGGATCACCTCTCACTGGAAGTCTTTCAGCAAAACCTAGATGGCCACTTATCAGACATATGGTAGAGGTACTACTTGTTAAGCCATGAGTGGAACTAGATAAGCACTGGGGTCCTTTCCAACTCTGAGATTTTGTGCTTCCATGATTCTGTACAATTAATTATTTGGAACTTAGTACACATTTTCCTATAGGAAAAAAATGAAAAAGTACAAATTGTGGTTAAAGCCCTGGTTCACCCTATGCAAACCTGCTTAATTTGTAAAGTGATTTATTTTTTAAATCAAAATAACAAAAATCAGTACTAATATAAATATACCATGTGACCTCTTAGTTATAGACTCTACTCTTGCCTCAGAGCTCTTGCAAGTGGGCATTCAGAAGAGCCCTGCCTGCAACTCATTCATACTTAAAAGCAAATGACTGACAGCGTATTAATCGCTGATATAGCTGGGGTGGGGAATATGGATGACAAAACATAAGAGCTCTGGCTACCTGAAGGTTGACAAAAAAAGAAGAGGTGGTTGGGAAACAGGGGTAGGGAAGAGGCAGTAATGAAATTATTATTAACATGGGACATGGGACTTTGCATGTATATACATATCTATATGTATGTGTGCATGTGTGTATGTATGTATATGTATATAAGTATATATATACATATGTATGAAAAATATGGCAAATCACACAATTAAGAGAAATGTAAATTAAAGCATTTCTGATTTTTTTAAACTTTACTCCATCAATTGGCTAAACTGACAAAAATGGAAAATGACAAATGTTACAAGGGTTACAAAAAAAACAGGTACATTAAAAAATTTGGTGAGGATATGACCTGATCTAGCCATTCCAGACATCTAAGTGGAGTTCTATCCAAAAGTTGCTAACCTATTCATACCCTTTGATCCAGCAATAATATTACTAGGCCTACACTCTAAAGAGATCAAAGAGAGCAGAAAATGATCCATATGTACAAAGTTATTTGTAGTACCTCTTTTAGTGGCAATAGCAAAGAACTGGAATCTAAGGGGGTACCCATCAGTTAGAGAGTGATCCTAAGTTCTTGAAGTACCAGTTGAACATAAGCTCTAGCAGTTCCTATCTAACTATAAAAGCCTCAAGTATGGACTGAATGAAATATAATCTTCCTGTTGTCAGAGGAGCCTAGATAAATTGTCAATATCAGATTGGACATAATATGAAGACTCTCTTAGCCACAACTCTTGAAAACCATCTACTTAAGTAGAAGGCAGATTTCAATCTGCATTTGTGAAAGGAATATCCATGCTGCCAAAATCTGAATCATAGAAGCAGAGGTCTGGGTATATTATGTATGGTTTACCCTAACTTCCTCCCAACTATAACTTAGTTGGCAGGTCATTTGTACTGAATAAGATCCATGGGCATATCACTGCTATTCTATATGTCTGTATTGAACCTCAATCAAGTGAGAAACACATTAAGATATTAGTCAGTTTTTCCAGATCAAGAATTCTGTTCCTGAATGTTTCAAAATCATGACCCAAATTGCAGTTCATAGTACTCCCTGGTGCTCTATCTTATTTTCCCACCATTTGTCAAGCAAGAATTGGCAGAGGCCAGTGTATATATTGCCTTATAAGAGCTTATGCCATCACCTCAATCTCTCAGCAAATATTTCTTAAACAAAACATCTGATGGAAAAAGGAATATATTTCTCAGCATATGTTCATATATGTGCATATGCCTATATCCGCCACTAGAACTGCTTCTTCTCAGAGGATCCATATAATCCATTCTCCTCAACATTCTTTGGAATTTTTTCTTTCTTCTCTACCATACCTAGCTCACCCCATACTAAGACCCTAACACTGAAAATTTCAGTTATTTTCTTATAGGCCCACATATCACCTAAAATTTTACCTCTGGGCATAGGGGGAAGGACACAGAAAATGGAAGATATCTTTTCCTTTTTCATGATTTTGTTTAGGGCTGGCCCTAGAATTATAAAAACCACAGTTTTAAAGTCTTCCACATAGTCTGACTTTAATGTTCCTATTTAGAAGAAAAGATACAATCTACATCAGATTAGAAGAAAAAGCAAAGATGAAAAGATACTGTGAGCAATTCTACCTTTTTCAGCCTGACTTATTCAAATATGATATTAATGAAAAAAGAAGGAAACAAGAAAGACAAAAATATTGACATTGATTAGCACCATTTTCTACAAAAGCTTAACTTAAAAATAGCAGTAGATAGAATATAGAAGCCAAGAGGGGGGAGGCCACAAATCACTATGGTCAGCAAGTACCCCCTGCCAAGAATAAAGTCACAGCAGCCAAGGGCAACAATGATTTAAAATACTAACTCATTCATAAAACACTACAGAGAATAATGGCACAACATTATTAGCACTATCACCTTATAAAACAGCATGAATAAGTTGAAGCAAAAGCTAGTCTATAGAAGGCTTGGCATGACACCCAATTAAGCTATATCATCCCCCACAGCCTTTATTTATAGGCGGAACTGGAAGGAAAATGACAAATAGATGGAAAATTGAACAAATGTGTTAATGCTCCTCAGATAAGCTATTTCCATCATCAGTGCCCTGGAACCACCACATTTGAACCACAACTCTGAAGAGTCATTTCCGAAGGCTGAAATGGCATATAAGGAGCTGGTTAAGAAAAGCTGCTAGACCAGAACAAAATAAAGAAATTTGTGTGGGAGGTGACAACCTTGAAAGTGATAGTGATCATTTTATAAGATATATCAGGGGGAAAAAATTTTCTAAATTGGAAAAAAATCACAGATGATATTAATATTAAAAAGTTGATTAAGAAGACATCAATAACTAATAAACCATAGGTCTACTTTCTCATCTCTATAAACTCTTTTAATAAAATATGCACATATATAAAAGGTATGCTTGATGAAAGTGTAAAAAACAGATAGATTCTCAACAGCAGTGGGAAGATTCAATTGAGTATCTTTTTTTTTAATTGATCCTGTTTAAATTAATTGATTTTGTCCTCTGTCTAACTTCAGGTTTTTTTGTCTCTCAACTTAGTGCAAAAATTCAGCTAATTCAACTGGTATGCAAAGAGTTAAGTTTAAAATCCAGCTCTCCTGATAATCACAGTTGCATTCTTGCTCAGGGAAATCTGTTATCTTTAAGGAATGTTGGTGGTTAGGAGAGAGTCTGGTCCAGTACTTATACCACCAAGCTATCCTTCAAGGATCTCTGGTCCACTATATCTGACCTTGCAGGTGGGCTCAAACAATGAACATTTCTTGGTCACATGAGGGAAGAAGAGGGTTGTTGCTAGCCCCTCATTCCCAACTTCCAACCAATTATATTGTTCCCCATACCTCAGCTATGTGACCAATCATGTTGTCCTCAGCTCTGTGATGTCATCAACCCTACAACCAATTGTATTACTCCCCCACCTACCCTGTTCTTTAATTTGTTCTAATCTTATAAAAAGAAACTGAATCCCCATCTTGGAGTCATTGGCAAAACTGTGGCAACCCATTCTACTGGCAGGAAGTCCCCTGTTAATAAAATGTTATCTTGCTCAGAAACAAAAAAATGCTTCTGTCTACTTTTGTTGAATTTTACATGCAACATTAGATCACATTTCAACAGTTTTACAATTGACTAAGAGATGCAGAGAATACTTGATGCCATTGTGTTTACATTTTGATAATTTGAAAAAAAATTAATTCTGTTCCAATAAGTAATTGTGTACATTCAATGTATTTTCTAATGAATTATATTAAGATCATACAAGATTCTTCAGTCATTGCAAAATGGAGATATTTCTTTTTAATGTTTTTACTATTAACAGCAGATCATGCATCAAATAATTAGGGGTATCCTTTTGTCTTGTAGGATAACCCACTCAAAGTCCAAATAGATGTGAGGTTTCCTAGAGATCGTAGATCTTCATAGGGAAGGGGCATCATAGGACAATTTGTCTATTCCTCTTATTTTATAGATGAGCAAACTGACCCCCAAAGACGTTATGTGACTTCACTAGGGCACAAAGGTAGAAAGCCTCAGAAGCAGGCATAAGACCAAGACCAGTACTCTTCCTGTTGTATCACACTGCCTCAGATATGGAAAAATCCTCCAGATGCATTCCTTGGAGATGTACTTAGCATCAAACCTCATAACATTACAGGACCCTTTCCATGAGTTCCATGATTACTCAAAATTTGTTGTTCTAAAAATAAATATAGGAATAAGTATGTAAATGAAAGACACCTATTGTATAGAAAGTTTAAAGGCCAGTCTGTTGAGTTAGTATATCAATGGGTAAAAGTGCCAGGCATTATAAATGCGCAATGAGTTGGGCCCAGAATTTAGTGGGTGGAAGAGAGCAGGCTAAATATTCATTTGAGTTATCATCCAGTGCTTTCAACAGTCCCAAGAAGCTACTTCACACAAGGCCATTTCTAGTTATACACTTGAAGACCAATAAGACAAGGAAAACTAACATGATATAGGGGACAGAGAGTAGGTTGGAGGGCAAGAAGGACCCAGTACAACATGTCCATTTCCAAGGGTGGCTAGATTTCCTTTGAAGTATGATGTATGAATTCATATTTGTGGTTCTGACCGAAGACGGCAATTTTGTGAAGACCTGGAATGGATTCCTCCAGTAGGCTTGAAGGGGGCTTTTCTTACTGATAGTTCATGTCTTCCAGTTGGAAATTGTGACACGGCAGTTAGTCATTTCTATACAGAAAGGAAGCATTCCCACTCAAATGGA
This sequence comes from Phascolarctos cinereus, assembly GCF_003287225.1. NCBI lineage: Eukaryota > Metazoa > Chordata > Mammalia > Diprotodontia > Phascolarctidae > Phascolarctos > Phascolarctos cinereus. The sequence continues at coordinate 406,333,172 of NW_027555847.1, read as the reverse complement.
TTTGATTGGTTTTCTCACCACTGGGTCACAGACCATAAAGTCTCAGTCAGCTAGGAAACTTCAAAATCATAGTCTGGAAAAAATATCCAGATATGAAGGCTTCCAGAGAAGAAAAAGAACAGAAAGGAAAGGATATCAAGAAAGAGGAGGGAATGTTAATAGGATCTAGACAGCTTGTGTTGAGTGTTAAATTTTAGGCCATAAAGGATTACAAATACTTGGTACTAAAACCCTTTAAACTCCTAAGAGAAGAGCCTTATTTTGTTTTCATGGATTGGGGCCAAGGAATCAAGGGGAAAAAAAAAAACCTTAAATTCTCTTCTGCAGAAAAGCTTGAGTAGTGGAAGAATTTATAAAAGGATTTATAATTAACTGCCAAGCACACAATGGAAATAAAAGGAGGAAGAGTTTTAGACAAATTACCAGCATACATAGAATTCTGATTTTTTAAGATTTATTTGCCAGGAAGCTACACCATCCCTAACACAGACACTTCATTCATGACTGCAAACATTCATACATAGATCACACGTATTTTCCATTAATTATGGAGGATGCACTAGGATAGGAAAGACCTTCTTGCAGTTATGCTCACATGACACTCCCTCCACACTTGGTGCCTTTTCAATGGCTCTTCCTTCATGGCTGGGATGCTCTCCGTCCTCATCTCCACCTCCCAGGTTCCCTGGCCTTCCTCAGAAATTGACCCATATTCCATCTGTAAGAAGTCTTTGCCAATCCCTACCACTGCCAGTGGTTTTCCTTCTGAGGTTACCTTCCATTTATATTATGTACGTATATGTTGTTTCCCCAATTAGAATGCTTTAGCCCAAGGACAATTTTTTTGCCTTTCTTTGTATCTTCAATTTAGCATAGTGCCTGACACATAGTAAGTACTTAATAGATGTTTATTGATTGGTCTGTTGATTGACTGGAAATATTGCAATTTTGACTCCAGGAAAGCTCATTTCTCTGTATCTTTATACAGGGTCAAAAACAAGTGTGCTTAGTCTCAGCAAGGGAAAGTACTTTCTATGTTACCGTAGAGCCTCCGCATCAGCCTGGTGTCTTTAGGCAGTGTATATGGTCTTGTCTGTGAACTCCTATGATATTATCTTTTCCCCTTTGGGATGTCTTTGGTGATTTTTCCTCTCATAATAGCTCTGTTTTCTTATCTACTTTTATCTGTGCCTTGGAAACTTAATAACTTACACAGAGCTTTGTCTGATACTAAAACCTCTGGCATGGGCCCACACTGAGAGAAAGGAAAGTGGTTTTAGAAAGAAAAAAATGGCAGGCAGCAGTTACTGTGCACTTGAGCATACAACCCATCATTATTCAGTTTCCTTTTGTGTTTAAGTGCCCTAATTGCCTGGTTTTTTGCTTTCATTGACACGGACAGACAAGACATTACTCAGACCACTGGCCTTCAAAGCAAAGGCTGGAGGGATGACCACTTATCAGGGAGGTTATAGTGTCTATAGTTATTCTTTCAGGGGATTCTTAGAATAAGTAGGTAATGAGATTCCTCCCAACTCTAAAATTCTGTAACTCTAGGATTCTATGAAATTAGCCTGTTGCAATGTTCTGTAAAATTAGTCCTGGCTCAACAAGTTTGTTTTTGTTTTTAATGCAACCATTTGGTTTACTTTAGCAAAATGAAAACCCGAATGTATTTTTCCATGTTGCATATTAGAGGCTGAATCCCAGGGAGGATAAAAAAATTCAGCTAGCCCAGCAGGGAATCAGTCAGCCTCTGTAATTACAAATCATGCAAAACCAAAACCAGAATAATTCCCACAGGAAAATCATGGGAAAATGATAGCATGGACTCTTACAGCATCTTCCCTGAAAATAACCACCACCATTTGAAAAGAGTAGTAATGTAATTTCTTCTTTTTAGTGTCAAGGCAAATAAAATGCATTATACAAATGTTTCCAAAATCCTGTTACTAAGCCCCTAAGTGGCTCAGCTTTTCTAAAAGCAAATTGTAACATTCAACTTTAAAAGGCACCTGTGCAATCTGCATAAAATAATTTTAGTGTCTTGACTTTTCTTTGTAGATGAAGTACCTTGAAGTTCTCTGTAGTTTTTCCACATTTTTAAAACAGGAAACTCCACAGAATTAGAAATAAAAATGAAATTAATGGCAAAGTCACAGAGATATTTTATTTGTGTAAGGAAGCCAATATGTAGTTAATTTCAAGATTTGATTTTTAAAAAAATGATGCCCACAATTAATGTTGGATTTTAATATCAATCTAGGTCATGATTTTGAATCTTCTGTTTCAAAAGTAATCAAAATCATATTGCCCCCCCAGTAAACAATGTTGCAGTTTCTTGAAAAAAATCCTTAGGATTTTGTTTTTATTTTTGTTTTTATTTTTTTCCACAACAACAATAGTTTTCTAAACTTTTACTCTTTCTCGGGAATACCTCACATTTCATAGGATCATAGGTTGAGAGCTAGAATGGAATGTGGAGGAAATCTAGTTCAACTCCATTTTATGAGGGCAATGAGTTTATGTGACTTGTCTGTGGCCACCCTGGAAGAAAAGGAGCCAAGGCAGCATTTGAACTCGGGTCCAGTGATTCTAAATCTATTAGTTTTAAACAGTACCCACACAGTACGCCTTAAGGTATCCTTGTTTGAAAAATCTTAGGTTACAAGAAGTTAAATGTCTTGCGTGTGATCACATAGCTAGTAAGCATTGGAGGCAAAATTTGAATCCAGGCGTCCTGATTCCCGAGTCCAACATTCTTTCCATTGTACCATAATGTCTCTCTTCTTTATACTTTAAGTTTTGTGCCTAATGTTTGCTATTCCAATTGTATCAATTACTCTGATACCTAAGAATTTATCCAAAATTGCAATTACATGTCCAAATATTGTCCAAAACTCATTTTCTTTTCTCCAGATGGTACACAGAGAACCGTGATTGAATACTGGGGAAGAACAGATGCTGAAGGTATTGCCATTTGAGGTCTTTTTGTGCTAATAATTGCATGAAAATATACATGGCATTTTAAAATTACAATGATATTCTAATCTAAAAAAAGTTTCAAGTGTCTACTGAATATATTTCTTGCCAACACACCTCACCTGATGATTGAGCAAGAAATAATACATGATATAACTGGAAGTGCCCAGTGGTTGACAAGCCAGGAGACTAGGATTCTAGTCTGGGAAGGAAGGAAGCAAGGAAGGAAGGAAGGAAGGAAGGAAGGAAGGAAGGAAGGAAGGAAGGAAGGAAGGAAGGAAGGAAGGAAGGAAAGAAAAGATAGAGTGCCTGATCTCAAAGAGGTTATATTCCTCCTTGATGTAATAGATACGTTGTATTACAAATATATCAAATACAGAAACTAAGGTAAGTGAAAAAGGCCCTTGTAAGTAAGGTGAATTTTAGTGTGTGTGAGGAGGCTTTTGTTATTTCTTTTTAGACAATAGTTCCAGGTAATATTTCCTGCAAATTATGGTTGAAAACATTTCCACCCTACTTGTGCAGTGATACATAGGGATGTCATAATGTGATAGTTACTATGCATGTGCTGTGCTAGGTCACGATGATATTGCTAAAGTTAACCTATGAGGCTATTGTGGGCAATATGCCTTCTTTGTCTGTTGCTCTATAAAGCAAGTGGGCACTGGTCAGTGAGTGGGGAACCCATTTTGGGATTTGAGTAATGCATAGAGGAATGCATGTACCTGCCTTGATCGACCCCCTTCAAGGCTTGGGAGGAATCTGTGTGTTTGCCACAACTGGCCCCCATTAGGGCTTAGGGGTGGAGTTGTTGTACTCCTATTCTCGCCTGCCCCTGAGAGAAGAGAAATTAGGGAATGCTGTAGGATTTGGAGCTCCCATTATCAGCAACCCTTTTGAGAAGACTAGACTAGAAGAAAGGAAGCTGATCCCACCCCTCTAAAGCTCTCTTCCTGTCTGACCATATCAAAAGTGAACCTGTGCTAGAACACTTGTTAGTGTTAGGAGCCCTCCTATGTTTTCCTGCCCAACAAAAGGTGTTACCTGTGTGTTTACCTGTGAAACAACCCTCAAACTGCAGGGATCAGGAAATACCTCTCATAGGAAACGGCGTTTGTGCTACGCCTGGAAGTAAGCTAGGGAAACATTTCAATAGGTCCATCATTCATTGTAGGGTCATAAATTAATTCAACACATATTTATTAAGCATCTGCTATCTATAAACCACTTCAAAAGTTGTTGAATAAGTTTGTTTGGGTATTAAGTTTAGATGAGATATGTTATTTGCCCTCACAGAGCTTATAGTCTAGTATGAGAGAAGACAAAAACCAGAGCACATAATATTGCATATCGAATTCATTAGGAACAAAGTGTTATTTGAGGTAGAAAAATGGAGTTGAGGGCCTGTTGTTACTGACTGGGGATATTGAAGAAGATCTTGTAGATGGAAATGAGCTTTAAAGGGTAAGTAGCAATTCAGCCTGGGAAAAGGCATGGAAATAAGAGGACACAAGGCAAACTGGGCACAGAAAGAAGACCGCCTCCCCCTTCAATGCTTCTCCAACACAGAGAGAGAGAGAGAGAGAGAGAGAGAGAGAGAGAGAGAGAGAGAGAGAGAGAGAGAGAGAGAAGAAGAAGAAGAAGAAGAAGAAGAAGAAGAAGAAGAAGAAGAAGAAGAAGAAGAAGAAGAAGAAGAGAGCACTTTTCAAAATTAAAGGCTCTTGCATTGAATTTCCTCTACTCTCCCAAAACCGCTAAAAAACCCATGGCAAAACTATGTTTTCTTGGGGATGTGGTCAGAATAATTGTGTTCTTTTGTCATTAATTCAAAATAAATTGTCTTTTTATAGTGTACTCATAATTTTAACTATAAATATCAAAAAATTAATATTTTTGCAGATCATAAAACAACTCAAGGGCAGTAAAACACAACCATAATGAAAAGAGAACAGACTAGCTCTGCTACTTTTATCAGTTTCTAAGAAAAGCAACGAAGTTCAGGAGTGGCTCCAAAAAAAAATCAATAATGCCTGAATTGTATGATTTACAGAATCAAATTAGTTTAATTAAAGTGATGGAATGCTGCATGAGTATTTAAGCTCTATTTTCATAGCAGATTATTAAGAAGATATATGGAACATCCAGTTGGGTAACATTGATTTCCAACTCATAATAAGCTAGTACACTGTATCAATGTACTTAACAAAATATTTTATATGATTTGGCTTAGCAGCATCTTTTTTTTCTAAGTTACAGAAATTATACTTCAGTGAGATCAGAGGTCTTTCTTTTAATTCACTTTGATTGATGGACAATTCTATAAACCCATTCAGCTGAGGTCTTTTCTGTTACTTTAGGCAAGAATTTTTTGTGAAAACTGTGAAAGAGGTTAACCTAGAAGATGAATCCATATTCCCTTGGTTATCTTTTCTAACTTGAATTTACATATGTAGCAGGTAATTTACCTGCGGAGATTTCCTGATCCCAGTCTCCCCCTTGGTGTCATTCTCACAGAGTGCTAGGCTGGACAGATCATGGGTCTAACCCAGTATGATATGTTTATTGTTCTTATACATGTCTGAATTTCTGAAGTTTACTCTTTCAACCAAAATAAAAAGTGACACCTGTGGATTATAAATGTTTTGTCCTCAAGTAATTTTAGGTAAATTTTTGAAATATTAAATCCCCAATGGAACCCCCAAAATAGCATAGAGTGATACAGTAGTAACTTTCCTATGGCATTGCAACAATCCACTCTAACCTAGGACCGATGTGCTGGGATTATTTAGTTACCATTACCAACCTCTTTACTCTCTTGGGATCCTAAGGAAGCTGTCAATCATGCCTATCTATAAAGGTGAATTAGGACTGAGAGACAAGTCTACTGGTAGACTACATGGAAACAGAGACATCTTATAGAGGCTATGAAATGTGTAATTAAGTTTAAAGGCTTGTGGAAACTCTCAGTCTATATTCAGCATTTGATATATACGAATATAGAAGGACCAACTACTTCACTCCTTTCTTCAAAGGTATGACTTAATCATAAATTCTTAGATGATGCCTGGGGTACACAGAGGTTAGTTAAACTTGCCTAGGGTCACACAGCTAGTGCCGGTCAGATTTGAACCGAGATTTTCCCGGCTCCCTACTACATACAGTATTTTATCTACTAAACACGGGGCAGGTAGGTTGGCATAGAGTGCTGGACCGGGCACTAGGAAGAACCGATTCATCTGTAAAATGAATATAATAATAAAACCTATCTTACAGGGTTCTTGTGATAATCAAGTGAAATAACAAATGTAAAGCACTTTGTAAACCATAAAAAGCTAAATAAATATTAGCTATTTTTACTAAGCCATTTTGTATCTATTGAATTGGGTATCTTTGTTCAAAAGTTCTACCTCTTATTTGAGATCACAGGCAAACTCTATTCCTTTGCCAACCAAGGCAAAACTTTGTGCTGAGATCTTTGGAAAAAGCAAAAAAAGGAATTTTCTCCCAAGTTACTTATATCTGTCTCTTCTGTTTATCCTGAGACTCCCATTCCAGCATTCAACTGAGTTACATATCATTTTAGATTTTATAGAAGACTGGATTTCTAATGAAATTGGATGATGATGATGATGATGATGATGAAAACAATAATGACAGCATTTATATAGCACTTTTCAAAAAGCTTTACAAATATTATCTCATTTGATCCTCACAACAACCCTGGGAAGTAGATGCTGTTATTATATGACTTTTATAGATGAGGAAACTGAGGCAAACAAAGTTTAAGTGACTTGTTCATCATAGTACAACTAATAAGTGCCTGAGGCAGGAATTGAACTCAGTTCTTACTCCAAGGCCAGTACTCTATACACCGTGCCTCCTAGCTGCCTCTAATACCATGACCAGTAGTTATAACAGGCTAAAAAAAAATAGAAGGAGATATGGGGGTGGGGTGGCAGAGGAGGTAAGGTGAGCTCAATTCTGGGAATTTCTAACCACTGTGTTTTTTTGCCTATTACAAATACTACAAATTCAACAGTGTAATTAAAGTGAATTCTTATCATCAATATCAAATGCAAAACAGTATAAGTTTTCTTCTCTCTGAGATGATTTAAACTCACTAGGAACAGACAATTTCTTAAGTTTCCTTCCCACCCAGTGACTCTATGATTACCAATAGACAAAAGTTAACCCACAAGTGTCAAAAATAAAGTTCCAATTGATCTTGATTGAGATGACCTTTTAGTGGCAATCTGAACCTTAGACAAGGCCAATAGGGCATTCCAACCAATAGAAGGACAGGCTGAAGCAAATCCTCAAGCGCTGAAGCCTAGTTATTGGTCTCTAGAGAGAAGTAGCAGCAGCAAAAGCAGTGGAAAGTAAACCACTTGGAAGGCAACATTACCCACATCAAATACCCCATATTAAATAAGAGTTGTTCCACAGGGAGAATTTCTTTGTCATGGCAACTAGTGTTCATTTTCTTTTTGTAGCATGAAAACAAAGTTCTGGTTTTTATCCTGTAATACAGCCTATGTCCAACCTAGTATATTCTCCATGAAGAGCGTTCAATGAAATTCAACAAGCATTTGTTAAGTATCTAATGTGTGCTAGGCATCCTGTCAGGCACTGGGGAAACAAAGAAAAATAAATAAATAAAACAGGCCCTAACCTCAGGAAGTTTACATTCTACTGGAAGAAGCAAATACACAAAAATAAGCAAAGACAAAACATACATAAACCAAATTCAAAGTAATTTCGGTGGAATGAACACTAAGGATCAGGGTAGGTATGGAGGACAAGAAAGGCCTTTGAAGGAGATGGCACCTGAATACAGCCTTGAAAGTAGCTAGAAATTCCGACAGATGTAAGTGAGAAATGAACAGTGTTCCAGACATAAGATACCACCTGTGCAAAGGAAGGGCTGTTGAAGTTAAGTACCCTACCTCTGGACAGCAGAGGTGGAACCTAGAATTTCTTCAGTTGGATTCCAAATTCAGTAGCAGTGACACAACATGACTCATTGAAATCTACTTTGGAAGGAAGGCTGGAACTCCCAGTGGTTTGCCTTTTGGGACCTGAAAAAAAAAAAAGCCAGGTTTTTATTATTGTTTTCTTCCATCCTAAAGCTAAAGGTTAAGATATGATTTAGAGCCAATGACCTTTAGCAACTATTTTTCAATCTACAAAATTTATCATTTCCATTTACAAAGCAAACATATAATAATAACACCTATTCCATTTATACTTAAATCTATTATCCCCAGCACTTGAATTCCTGGATGATAGAAACATTTTTTAAACTTCTCAAATGTGACATTTTGTAGAAAATTTTGAAAAATAAATCATACTTATTTCATCCAATTTGGTTTCATTTCTGTCCATAAGAGTAAGGAAAATGTTATGAAAGATTAATTTTGGTCATGAAAAAAAATTTCTTTCCAAATTTTTCCTTTTTTTTTACTACTGCTACTACTAATGCTAATACTAATATGATTAACATTAATACTGCCACTACCTATACTTTTTTGGGTTTTTTAGGACTTGAAAAAGTTAATTGCTTGATTTTAAAAATCAACTGCTTAAGCTGAAAAAAAATGTGAATCAATCAACCAATCGATTAAAAGACATTTATTAAGTACTAACTATATGCAAAGCACTAAACTAGAGATATAAATAGTAAAGCAAGACAGTCACTGATCTCAAAGAGCTCACATTTTCATAGAGCGAGAAGCCACATTTAGGAAGTTTTAGCAGTGAGTCAGATGGAAAGACCCAGTGGTCCTTAGGGTAGAGCAACAAAGCAGATGGGAATGAATCTCTTTTGCTGGGATTTCATTTTGTAGGACCACATCAATTTCTTATGTTACATTTATCAGTGAAAAGGACTTTGGTGGCAAGAACTTCCTTGTATTGAGATTTTCAGTATCTGTGGCTGCTGAGGAGGCAAGTTCTAAGAAATAATTACCAAGAGGAGTTGATTACCTCAACAATGGCTGTAGGAGCTAGGCTGAAAGTAAGGCCATTTTAGTACTTCTTCCCTAACTGACAATAACTATGATAATATCAGACTCCTAGAGGTGTATAAACCAATATCTGATTGAGATCTAAGGATCTAAAAAGTTTTTCAAAAATAAAAAATCTTACCTCAGGATAATTAATTTTCAATTTTTTTTGGTTATAACAGATTTAAATCTAAGAATTTAATAAAATTTATTTTAAATCATTTAGCTTATCCATCTGTTTCCTGGGTCATCAAGATTAGCCTAGCAATCCACAAAGGATAACTTAAATGAATGATGCATTCATATCTTCCATATTATGAAATGCAAGTGGAAATGCAGCCCATTAAATTAGGATATCAGTACAAATATATTTTAGACATGCACAACAAATGAATATTGAGTTAGGTAACAACTGAATAGGAAAAGATGAGCGGGCTAGATCCTATTTGGGAAACTTAGGCTGTGCTTTCAATCTTCCTAAACTGTTCACTGTTGTGAAAGCCTGTATTTTTGACATCAATAATCTCCAGGTGATACTACAGGATTGTAAATTTCAAAACATCATTATTTTAAGAAACAATGAGCCAAAGGCCCATGGAAAGTTTTGCAGGTTTGTGCAGCATTTTATCATTGATGGCTTGTACACAATAATTTGGAATACCAGGGAGAGGGAGAGAAGCAGATTGGTCCTGTTGTAAGAATAAGAGATGGGCAGGCTGAGGGTTTCACTGGCATTCATGAAACGTTAAAAGACCTGGGAGAAAGGCACCAATGCTGCATTGGATATATTCCATATGGTGAATTTATGGAAAGACATGGACAGGAAAATGCACAAGATGAGAAGGTATGAGTGGATTGTTATCTGTGCTAGTTAGGGAAGTATGTACATCAATGAGGTCATTGATCCATAAAAGCCATATGTCTTTAAAGTGAGATTTTTGGAAATAACTCATAGCATTCACTTATTACTTGAGAGTGAGGAGGCAAAGAGAGTGGGCCCCTTTATTTTCCCTTGAAAATAGAGTAATTCCATTTTAGAACTAGTCTCCATCTCGGTATAAATTGAGAAACACATTCTCTTCCTTGTGTTTGGATTTACACATATGCCCGTCTGCTGACCAAGTTAAATTAAAAGTTACCATTATTAGGCTATAATTTTATTTATATGTCTCTCTCTGTCTATATCTATACACACATATATAGAGAAAATGTCTATATTCATTTCATGTATAATATATATTTATTATATGTATAGCATATTTTTTTCATTGCTAGACACTCCCTCCTTTAAATCCAAACCCCTGAGTTAAGACCTTTGTTACATGTTACCACCAATGTTCTCCTTCTCACAATGATAAACTGGGCTATAAGATATTACAAAACCCCTTTGTGAGGACAGAATATTCTGTTCATCTCTCTTTATATGGCACCTTGCTACCTTGTGCTTAGCAAGAATTCATAACCCAGAATAAATATCCTTGATGTTTACTTCTTCATTTTATTTGTAGAGGAGAGTCTGCTTCATTTACAAAGGTTTGCTCTCTGTGTCAATTGGTGTCTCTCCTCGTTAGGTGTACAATCAATAAAAGTCTTCTCACTGACTTGTACTCTAAATTTGAACTACAATATCCTTTCTACCAAGACAAGAGTATTAATAAATTGAATTTCTTAAACTCACTAAGCTAGGCCTGCCACTTATTCACTAGACACTACTGTCACTGTTTCATATCTTTCTCAAACTTCTAAAGTCTTCATAATAAAATCAGCCTTTGCTATCCTTGGCTAGTTGACTACAAGCTCTTAAAATTCTAGGCCCTTTTCATTTTCATCTTCTTATGTTAGACATCTAATGTAGTGCTTCACCTTGTGAAGTCTTTTGTTTTCCCAGGATGTGGTGCGTTGATCAAGAAGCTTTACTATATGCCAGGCTACGTAGGGACCAACTCTTTTTCAGACTCTCCTAGGCCTCTACAACATCTCACCTGCCTCACTGGTTGTTGCTACTGTGAGATTATTGAAAGGGCCATGAGGACAGAGGCACTGGACAGTGAACAAATATTATCAAGCTATACAATCATTCTCCTCTGTGTTGACTTCTGGCTTCTTCTCAGTCCTTACAGAGGAGAAGTTCAGGCAGTGTCAGAGGTTCAGAATCACCAGGAACAATACCAGAGATAGTGGAGTACACTTATTTTGATTTAGAAGAAAAAATTCCCTAGATGCCAGAATATGACTGATTTAGTATCCTAGTGAGTTCTTTGACCTTCCAAGGAAACCCTTGCCCCCTCATGAAGTCTTCTGTTTTCCTGGAGTGGGGTGCATGGATCAAGCAGCTTGAAGTAATAGCTCTTAATCATGCTTCAGAGGCTGCCTTGCCATGGTTTATATCTTTCTATAAACAGTACTCTTAAATGCCAAATTCCCTTTACTCTGCATTATATCACATGAGAGCTCCTCTCTGCAGCTGCCTCTCCATAAAGGTACCAAGTGTAATATCTCCTCTGCACAGGCTTATGAAGAATCAGGAAAGTGCTTCAAAGGGTTTGTTGCGTTTCCAAAATTCCCTCCAAAGGCTTCATTTGTGCAGGGTTCAGAGAGTCGGCGCATCCTCAGGGTCACTTCAGCATTCAAAGCTGCCAGTAACTTCACTTAGATCAGACTCCACATGATCGCATTTCAGAATCAAGAGAAATGGAAAAACTCACTTTACAGAAACCTGAAGCCTGGATTCACAGGGTTGCTTTCAAGAAGGATTGGGAGATTGGGGTGGGATAGTGTTAGGGGAGGTAGTTGGAAAGGGGGAGGAGGGATCTGGCCTCCATTTCTTTTGCGGGCAAATCCAGCTGTTGTGCATCAGAACATTCTTGCTATGCTATTCCCAGGGCTCCTTTGCTCCTCAGTGGCCTCCTCAGTTGATAGTTCTAGTAGTACTTTTTGAATATTTGCTAAGGTTAGGTCACTCTAACCCCATTTTCCCAAAGCTGCTTGTAATAAAGTGTGTTGATGTGGATTTTGTTTTTTTTTTCATTTCTCATATAAATTTGGTCAGCCTGGCTCATACTTCTTGCAATGTTTCCTCTGGGGGTTGGATAAGCAACATCTGGAAGAAGAAGAAAAGTTTTGGGGGTCTGTTCATTTTAACTCTCTTGATTCTGTCAAGTTCAGGATATTAACAACTTATCCTATTTCTCTAAATCTTTGTGGATCGATAGAAAAAGAAGGGGGAAAATTCAGGCCAAATAATTTATGTAAATATATTGGAATGTGCACCCTCAAAAATTGCAGGGATAAATGATATAAATGGAAAACCAAGTCATTTTTCTTAGAATCACAAAATAATCAGAATTGGAAGGGATTCTGGGCTTATATGATTCCTGAGCATGAATTCCTTTTTCAATATCTATGATAAGTGGTTATCTAGTATTTGAAAACTGTCAGTGATGATCAACTCATTCCCTACCAAGGCAGTGACCCCTGCCCACTTCTGTTCAACTCTAGTTGATGAGATTTTTTAACTGATTAAAAATAATCCTCTTTTTAATTTCTACTCATTACTCCAAGTTCTAGTTTCTGGGATCAAGCAAAACAAGCCAAACCCTTCTTCCTCATGATATTCTTTCAAATACTTAGAGATCATCATCATGGACCCCAATACTCTTTTCATATGGCATAGTTTCAGATCCCCTCACCATCCCAGTGACTACAACACTGGAAGAAATTTTTTTCCCACCTTACTTCATTCCCTTATACTTTGAGTCCCCTTGGTCAAGAAGCTTTTGGTAAAGTGTTCAGACTGGCTGAGGTCCTCAGACAAATAATGGAACCATTCTGCAAAAGCCAGTCAAGATCAAACTCTTTTCTCCCCCTCCTTGCTTAATTTCATTTTGCAGAGGTAAGAGAAGCAGCCTGATATAGGGGATAGAGAGCCGGACCTAGAGTCAAGAAGACCTTGATTCAAATCTTGCCTTAGACATTCATCAACTGTGAAAATCTTAGCAGGTCATTTAAACTCTCAGCCTTTGTAAAACGTTTGGGATAATAATGAATAGCATGTTGTGTTGCAGGGTTGTCAATGAGATATGTGTAAAAGTACTTTGTTAATCTTGTAATCCTGTATATCACTGCTGTCTTTCAGTCATTTTAGTCATGTCCAACTCTTCATGAACCCATTTAGGGTTTCTTGCAAAGATACTGGGGTGGTTTGCTATTTCCTTCTCCAGCTCATTTCATAGATGAGGAAACTGAGGTGAGCAAGATTAAGTGACTTGCCCAGGGTCACACTGCTAGTATCTGAGGCCATATTTGAACACAGGGAGATGAGTCTTCCTAACTCCAGGCCCAGCATGCTATCTACTGTGCTACCCAGCTACCTGGAGTCCTATATAAATATAAGCTATTATTCTTTTGCACCTACACATAGCATGCTAATCTATTGTTGTAGTCTGATGATGTGGGTGGATTTCACCCATGCTAGAATTGCAGTTCTCATTTATTATTGTATAAGGAGAGGAAGGATGGTGACTGTCACCACAAGGATCACTTCATCCTTGAATAGGTCATACAGCCCTTCACAAATTGGTACCACTTCATTTAAGGCAGATTTTGATGTTAACTTAGTCAATAATTAACCTATAGCCCCGATAAAGTCTCCTTATTTTTAGGACTGTGATTTCTATCTAAAAAGTGTTGTCAAAAACCCTTTGGGTGTCCTGAATGGAAGCCTCAGTGTTATTGTTTTCTTAATTGTTTTCTGTCATAAATGACAAAGCCTTACAACCCACCTGACCTTTGATGTGTGACAATGCAAATTATACCATGCCCCAATTCCTGGGGAAGCTCTGGGGCCAGTTCTAGGAACACCCTGTTGTAAGTCAAAAAAAAGGAAAGGGAGATGTTAAAAGCAAAGGAGAAGAACTCCAATCTCCTATACTGAGTCTTGGATCAAAGAAAAATAGAAATGATTTCAATAAGCAAAGCAAGAGTAACCTAACCACTGAGGAGAATAGAGCAGAGGGGGCACACAGAGAACTCTGAACTTAAGACACCTGGAGTGGAGCAGAGCACAAATGGATGGCTTTTACCAGCTATAAGCTCTACATTGTTTGGTACAATTGGCCCTGCCCATACTTACAGGTGTTTGCGTATGCAGTTATGGTCATAATTATAAACATGGCTAGTGCCACTCCGCTAGAGACTTTCTGTTGTCATTGATAGATTAATCTCCATTCTTTGGGTTATTTGATGTTGTTTGTGTTTCATATATTTCCTAACATCTTACTTTAACTCCTCACCCATGGTACTCTCAATATATTCTTGAATATAGTACACCCAAGTCACAAAATATTTCCTCACATGCAATCCTGTAGCAATTGATACAATAATAAGAAAATATATTGTTCTCCCAAGGAAAAGAGAAGGCATTCAAAGGAGCACTTCTCCCCTCCCCTTTATGTATTTGCTTTACATCTTTCCCCAGACATTCAATGCCTCTTCCCTTGAATTTCTATCTGTTGATTCTATCTATTCTGCATACTTTAAACTACAGCATAAGATTCTCTCCTTGCATGAACTTTTCCTGGCTCTTCCAGTTGGAAATTATGCAATCAATTGCCTTTTCTCTCCATCTTCTTCTAGATGGGGTAGAAAGGTGGATCAGGGAAGGACCCATGTAGAAGGAAGCCCCTAAACTGGGCTTTGAAAAAAGGGAGAGATTTCAACAGAGAGGAGGTAGGAATCCATTGTAAACATGGGGAAGGGAACAAATGAATAAAGGGTAGGATGAAATCAGGGAAGAACTACCAATGCAGTTTTGTCCAAACAAAAGAGTAAATGAGAGAATGAAATGAAATAAGGTTGGAGAGATAGGTTCTAGAAACCAGGTTCTAAAAAGTGTTGGATGCTGAGTGGAAGAGTTTGTATTTTTTTTCCTATAGGCAGTGACAGCCACTGAGCATTTGGTGACAGGTTAGTGTCATGATCAGACCTGCATATTAGACTTTTTTTCCAGAAAAGCTAATAAAAAAGGTATTGAGGTGAGAACTTTTGCAGTAGCAAAGAACTAGAAATAAAGTAGATGACTATCAATTGGGGAATGGCTAGACAAACTGTGCTACATATATGTAGGGGAATATTACTGGCTATAAAAAGTGATGAATGTGGAAAATACAGAGAAGCATGGGAAGACTTCGATGAAGTGATGCCAAATGGAGTAAGCAGAATCAGGAATACAATAAGCATATAAAACCTGGCAAGATATTAACCAAAGGAAGAAACAAAGTGTTCTGCAAAAGTGTTATAGCAGTTTAATAACACCTGTTTTTTTTTCTTTCCTAAGCTTTTCATCTTTTCTTCCAGATCCCTACTATAAGGAAAATATGCAATCAGGGACCTCTTGTTCATGACTATTTTGGATTATTTGATCTTACAGTTCCCGTAAAACTGATAAAAGACCATTTAGGAGCTGCAGTAGTCTTATTTCCTCACTATGACAGAAAGTACAGATAATAACTTATCTTTTTTCCCTTTTATTTTTTTCTGCTAACAGCTTATCTCCTTTTCTGTTTTTTATAAGAAAATTGTTTAGCTTATCTAACATCTCTTCCCATCTTTTCCATTAGTAATATATTCAGTTTTCTCTTTATGTGATCAACTTGCTAATGTACTCTCTATGAACCTCTCTTGTAAATATTTTTCCCCTAGTTTTCTCTCCTATGAGTTATTCTGCCCTACTCATTTGCCTTTTTCCTTCATATTCCCAAAGGCTTTATCTGGGACCCAGATGAAATTTCGGAACACATTCAAAAACAGCCACAGAAACAAATGCCAGATAATCAATTTATCTCAACATTTTAAGGTGTCTGTTGTTGGTTTTCAGAATGATAATTCTATCTTACAGAAATATGACAGCTCTGTATGAACTCCACTTATTTCAGGCAAAAATGATCAATCTTATTGATTTACATTGGTTTTAATTATCATTTATTTCATAAAGAAAAAAAGATGAGATATTAATAATGGTGGCTCCTTTTTGTGGAATGAGGAAGGTTGAGGGGAAGAGGCTGAATGAACTTGAAGATTCAAGGAGTAGAAGCATAAGACTTATAGGTGACCTTTGATAACCTTGCCTCCAATGCTACTGAAAACCAGTGTCCTTAAAAGAGAAATCATATTAGTGAGAACAAGCACTCATTTTCTATATAGCTCAAAATGATGAGGTCTATTTTCTCTCATTCACTCTTAGTTACCTCTTTCCTTTCTCTCATGTTTGTCTTATCCTTTCCCTATCCTTTTTCTTTTTCATAGGCTCATAGACTCCAAGAGAATTCAGAGGCCTTATTTAATAGATAGATTAAATGAAATGACTTGCCCAAGGTCATACAGATAGTAAAAATCAGAGGCAAGAATTGAAGCTAGGTTAATCAAATGAAATGACTTGCCCAAGGTCATACAGATAGTAAAAATCAGAGGCAAGAATTGAAGCTAGGTTAATCAATTGACTCTTCAGCAAACATTTATTAAGTACCTACTATGTTACTATATAACAGTGGTCTAGGTCTTCTAGGCAAATTTTTTAAAAATGAAACAATCTCTGCTCTAAAGGAGCTTACATTATATTTAGAGATGCAGACCATGCATATGGAAGCCCTCTCATTCCAGAACCAGGTGCTTTGGTTTTTTACCATTATTATATTCCTGCCATTTCATAACCTCAGATGAACATCAGAGAAATTTTTATGAACATTTTCTATATTGTCTATGGATCAGCCTTCCTAATATTTCTAATATCTCATTCTCCAGTGGATCTGTGATTGCATCTTCATGTGTATTTTCTCCAATGATTCAGACTATAGCCCATCCATGCCTACCTTTTCTCTGTCATCCTTGGTCATGTCTTCCCACAAATTTGCCACAGGAAACCCACCCAACATGCTGAGGCATTTCCTCAAGTCCCCTTGCTGTTATATGGTTATCAGGAGATCATGCTGGCTTTCCAATGGTTACCCTTCATAATAAAAATAATGTTAACCTTCAGGAAGTGCTATCAACTAGTTTTCTGATATTGCTCAGTAATAATGACCAGACACTGTCAGGTCCATGCTAATCCCCACCAGTTGCACATTCTCCCCTACATCAGAAGATGCACTGAGCTAATGCTAGGCTCTCTATGGCTCTCATATCACAGTGGCTGCTCCTTCCACAGTGCTGCCATTTTCGTGTAAGGCAGTATTCATCTCATTAGTCTAAGGATTTAGGGTATATGTAGATTTATCTGGTCAAAGTTTTGTGGTGTCTCCATTCACTGGTAAAATTCTACCCCTTTTCATATCCCTCATGTTTGTTTTTGGTTTTTTGCTGAAATTTATTCAAAGGCATGACATATACTTCTTTTAAAATAATATTCAAAAAAATTGAAATGAAAAGCATCAATCATTCAGTAAGGGGTTGGTATTCACAGCTCCTTTCAATATGAGACAATCCAAGCTTTTTGTGTGCAGGCACAGGGGTTCTCCTCCACAGGTACTCCCAGAGACAGCCAGCAGACATTTACTCTAGGGCTACACAAAATTCTAGGGGCTGCTAGGTGGCTCAGGAGATAGAGCACTGGGCCTGGAGTCAGAAATAACTGAGTTCAAATTTGGCCTCAAACAAACACTTGCTAGCGGTATGATCCTGAGTTAGTCACTTAACCCTGTTTGTCTTAATCTACTGGAGAAGAAAA
This sequence comes from Phascolarctos cinereus, assembly GCF_003287225.1. Lineage (NCBI taxonomy): Eukaryota > Metazoa > Chordata > Mammalia > Diprotodontia > Phascolarctidae > Phascolarctos > Phascolarctos cinereus. The sequence continues at coordinate 406,315,466 of NW_027555847.1, read as the reverse complement.
TGGCAAACCAGTCCAGTATCTTTGCCAAGAAAACAACATGGATAGCATTGGTGAGATGTGGTCCATAGGGTCATGAAGAGTTGGACACAAGTGAACCGAACGACAAAGGCTTAGAATTCACAGTTCCTTTCAAGAACAGACAATTCAAGCTTTTTGGGTGCAGGCAAGCCAAAACTCTAGGGTCAGGTCTTCTCCACAAGTGATGCCATAGGGAACCAGCAGACATCTACCCTAGGGCTAGACAAAATTTCTAAAGGGTATATTGAGATGACTCAAGATTTCATACATCCTACCTGGCATCTAAATACTTCCACCAGAGTAGTAAGTCTTGAGAAGGAACAGGATCATGGGAAAGACTGGCTGATCACTGATCCTTCATTTGAGTGATCCCATCTCCTTTACACTTTCTGGGGGAAGATATCTCCTCAGGAAATGACTACCTCATTCTTGAAGTATGGTCCAAAGAGCTAGAAGGAAAAAACACACAAGGACCCATAGCCAGAAACCATTACTTTGATTTCTGTCATTATCTTGGCTCCAAAGCTTTTGTGAGTAGAACAAATGGAGCAAAACCAATGACCTCCGCAGCTAGAGAGTGAAAACATTTCCCCTAAGACATAATCATAATAATATCCATGATACCTCAAATTATTCATAATATATATGATTTAATATTAAGAGCCTTCTTACATTTTTGAATACTCAATAAATGTTTGTATCTAGATGAATAATTTTTAAAAGGAAGCTTTTTTTAAACCATAAAGCACTATAGAAATATTATTTCTTATCATTAATTATTAGAGTATGTTATATACTACAAACAGCTCAGATTAAATAAAGCTTTTTTTTTACTAACTACAACAAAAAGTCACTATTTACTTTTCTTTGAGGGTATGTAACACCTCACACAAATTCATACTTATAGTGTTCACAAAATATAAGAAAGAAATAGCCTATCCATTACAGCCCATATCTATTAAATTAAAATCAGTTTTAAAAGTGTTTATTAACCTCTTCCCCAGGTACTATGATAAGCACTGTGAAAATAAGGACAAAGAATTAAACAGCCTTTTTCCTCAAGAAATTTACATTCTACTGGGGAGAAATAACATGTATATACACATACATACCCACACATACATACAATATGTGATTTCACTGAGTGGGAAGAGCATTAACTGGGGCAAACAGGAAGGAGCTTGTGGAGAAAGCAGAACATATTCCATTCCAAGACACTGAAGTGAGGAAGGAGACAGGATCATAGATTTAAAATTAAGTGTTCATCTATTCCGAATCCCTTATTTTATAAATGAGGAAATTGAGTCCAGAGATGTTCAATAACTTCTCCAAGGAATTAATTCCAGGTATGGCGGACAGCTTATGCTAATCATGGAGGTAAGAGATAAAATGTCATGTATAGGGAATAGCAAATAGGCCAGTGAGGGGGAATAATATGAAATCAGTTAAAAAAGACTGACATTTAAAACTTTTTCATAATCCAGTTCTACTTAAATAGAAGTTTATATTTTAGTCTATAGGCAATAGGGAGACATTGAAACTTATTAAGCAGAGGAAATATTTGGTCAATACATTCAATTAATTATAATTTTCAGTAGAATTAAATAGCACATTAATGCATTTAAAAACTAAACTTAACATTCAAGAAATAATTGCTAGACTTAGAAACATACTGAAGGAATACTAATTTGTAAAGATCTTGGCTTGAAAATAAGCTTAAACTCAGCTACAATGACATACTAGGCAATATTGGAAGTGATATTGGAACCCAGGTCTCTACTGCCTGTTAAGTCCAGGCCTCTTGTCACTAAACCATTCTGCTTAGAGTCTTTAAAACTTGAAACAATTGGAGAGGTAATCAAGTCTACCCTGAACATTATACAGAGGAAGATGAAACCTAAAGAGGGATCAGCAGTTCTTTGAAAGTATCCTGACAAGACCTGACTCACATGATGTATATAAAAATATTCAAATCAGGAATAGGAATTTTATTCACATTCTATTTTAAAAGGTAAACATCTGTTTTAAATAAAATATTCTGCTCAGGAAAAGGCCATTATTGACCATAAACAAATCGAAGCAAGCTAATAAAACTGGCATTGCACCTGAAGCCCAAAGACTTAGGATCCTTCCTGACTCTGACCCTTAATAGCTCTGTAACCTTGGACAAATCTATCTCTCGAGGCTTGTTATACATTACTCCGCTTCCCAAACTCTACAGTCCAACCAAACTGTTTTTCATGTTCCTCACACATCACTTCACCTCCCATTTTGGAAGATGCCTTGTTACCTGCCCAACCCTCATCCATGCAACACATTCCCTCCTCACCTATTTCCTTCAGTACTTAGCTCAGGCACCACCCATTATACAAAATCTTTCCTGGTCTCTTAGCAGCTAGTGCTGTCTCTAACTACCTTGTATGTACCTACTCTGTATTTCTGTTTTATTTAGTCTGTGTGTAGTTATATGTCATTCTTGTGGGCTTCCTATCCAACTTGGCACTCACAGGATTGTAGGTTGGATCCCCAAGGAGGGGCTACTACACCCAGGTTAATCGGTACCCTGTGCCTCAACATCCCTAAAGTTAAATAATCCAAACGTGTAGGGTGAATACATCTGTAATAGTCTAACAGTAGACACAAATGAATCTCTTATCATTTCACTTCTCTTAAGTAGAGGACAAATCCCTTGAAGCATCTTCTTGCCCCGACACTCTGTCTGTATCTAGAAAGTAGGTCCTATTTTGTTAAAAGCCACCAGAGGATGCTGTTCATCCTTGTCCAGCCAATAACTAATTATTCTCTAATATTATCAAAGAAAATTCCTTTTAGCGTAGACACTTTTTTTTAAATTTTGTTTGAACATATTAACATCTCATCTTTGCCCCTTTCTGTGATTTTGTCAGCTGGGGTGGGTAGAAATCTCTCCTCAACACACACATACACACACACACACACACACACACACACACACACACACATATGCCTGTATACATATATATGCATATATATACATTATATATATAAACACACACACACACCACACACATAGAGTATGTATTGTCTCACTAAATGTAACGGAAGCTCCTAGACCTAGAGAATAGCAGTTGTTTATTTTTTTTTTGTCTTCGCGTCTCCAACACCTATCATAGTGCCTGAAACATAGTAGGAGGTTAATTGGTGCTTACTGATTGAAAAAAAAAAACCACTCCAAACTTTTTCTAAAACTCATCTTCATTATCTACAAAATGGAGATAACAGTATTAACAGTACCTATCTAGGAGAAATGTTGGGAAGAAAAGACCTATAAAACTGGAAAGCACTATGGGTTGTTACTGTTCTTGTTGTTATTGAATTTTACCTATCTTGCTTTTCAAGGCAGGATCAGGGATTTAGTCAATGAAATCACACACTGTCGTCTAGGATCAAGGTACTAGCCAAAGTTCAGCCTTTAATATAAACAGAGAGAGAGAAGAGAGAGAGAGAGAGAGAGAGAGAGAGAGAGAGAGAGAGTTTCAGGAAGACTTAAAACGGTGAATATTTAAATTTTTCTTCTGCTTGGAAATAAAATTTTTCTCTTGAAGAATGGTTCTTTCCTTGTTCCCTAGGAAGATCACTGATACAATTCATCTCTGGGGCTCCAGTTGTTACTGAATTAACTTCATTTTCTACTGGGAATCTGTGCCACTAGAGAAGATTTAGAGGAAAGTCAATGATGACTAAAGGACTGTAAAAATCAGATTAATGAGGAAAGGTTAAAGTATTCAAGTTCATTCAGCCTACAAAAGAAAAGACTATGGGATGATTTAAGTATAACTGTCAAGTATGTATAATCCACTAGCTTCCATTTTAACTTGTCCAACTCTACAGAGAGTCTATAATTGCTATGGAAGCTAATGAAGGCAGCAGTGGCAATGTAACTTCTCCAGAAGAAGAGAGTTCTAAAGAAAATGCAGAGGAGGGCCTACCTAAACAAATCCTGTCTTAAAAGTTTGCCAATAAAATATTAAGTGTGGCAGTTTGGAATTTTAATGGGGTATCAAAGCTTCGATTCCTAAGCCTCAGACTTTATCTCATTCCTTTATACCAATCTACTACTAATTTGATTGTGTTCCTGGTTTTTACCTGGGTTCTTCTTTGGTCATTAGTACTGACTCTGGTCCATTAAGCTCTGGACAATAAGCCAAACTGCTAACAAATCCTTTTACTCAGCACATCTCTACTTCTTGGGCCTTTCATCTCCAGAGTCTGTATCCTGAGCTGCCTGGGCCTGTTTGTTCAATGATTTTGTTTCAGGAAACTGCACTAACTGCACCAGAAAATACCAAATTAGTTTTCCCTCCTTCTCTTCCCTCTTTAGGAGATTTCATTCAGTATCATAAAACCCTAGCAGTAACAGTCTTCTGTAACTCTTAATGGTAGTGATAGCATAACACTGAATAGGAATAGTAAAGGTTTTGAAAAATATTTGGAATGCCAATCCAAAAAGCTTTTCAAGTGAATTAAACCAAACACTTAAAAAGTTATACTTAGTCTATGAAAAAATATTTTCTGAATTTGAGAAATAAAGCACTTAAATAACTTTTTTGAGATGAAATTAGTCCTAATGCTAAAACAAAGGAAGGATACAGAAAAAGAACTATAGAACAAGATTACTAATTAATATTAATAAAATTTTAAAATAAAATATTAGCAAAAAAACTGAAGCAATCCCCCAAATCCCCAAAATTTTGATTATGACCAAGTCATGTTTATACTAGGGAGATAAGGCTGCTTCAATATTAGAAAAATAATTATAATAAAAAGATATAGCAGGGGATCAAGAGACATCTGATCAATTCCCCACTCAAAACAAAAATATCTGAAACTTCATGATTATATTGAAAGATTCAGGGAAAATATCCAACAAAATTGAATACTAATTTTTAAGGAAAAAATATATATAAAGAGGAGATTCTTAGCCTTTTGTATAATATATGCTTTTTGCAGTCTAGTTAAGTCTACGAGCTCCCTTCTCAAAATAATGTTTCATAAATAAAAGATGAGATTACAAAGGAAACCTAATATGTTGAAGTACATTCATAAAAAAAAAAAAAATTAAGGCATGCATCCCTAGTAAAGAATCCCTGCCTAAAGAATAGGTATAGAAAAGTCATGTGTGTGTGTGTGTGTGTGTGTGTGTGTGTGTGTAACCAACATCTAGCAGTATATGCAACAAGGAAACACTGGAAAATTTTTCAATAAATATAGGAATAAAGAAAAAGTATCCCTTTCTATAGCATTTGACAATTCTAAAAATGCTACTAAAAGCAAAATACAAGAAAAAGAAATTAAAGGAAAAAACATAAGCAAGGAGGAAACAAAATTATCCCAAGGTACAGGGGCATAACAATTTATTTAGAAAATTTCAGAAAGTTGTCAGGAAAGCTTTTTGAAACAATTAATACCTTCCAAAAAAAAGCAGAAGTATAAAAAAATAATAAAATAGAAATAAAAGTAATATAAGAGGAAATCCTATTCAAAATAACTAAAAAGTACACAAAATATCTATAGGTCAACCAATCAATACATTCTCTAAACTCACAGAAATAATATAAAATATTCTTTAAAGAAACAAAGAATAACAACTAACTAGAAAGATGTCCACATTTGAGCTTTGCTTATAAAATAATGCTACTTAAATTAATTTATAGATTCAGCATTATACTAATCATAGTACACAGGGGGTACTTTACAGAGGTAATTAAAATAATAAATTTCATTTGGAGAAATAAAAGATGTAGAATCCCAAGGGAATTCATTTTTAAAAGAAGAAATTTAGAGAAAATATCATTTATAAACTCAAATTATATTCTAAGGTAATGATCAAACCCATTTGGCATAGATTAAAAATCAAAAGTAGATCACCAGGAAAAACACAATTACCCAATTAGATAAACCTGAAAACATAAATTATAAGACAGGGGGAAGGAAATTATTCCCTATTACATAAGAACATCTGTTAATGGGGCAACTAGGTGGTACAGTGAATAGAACAACAACCCTGGAGTCAGAAGGACCTGAGTTCAAATGTGGCCTCAGGACCCTTACTAGCTGTGTGACCCTGGGCAAGTCACTTAACCTCAATTGCCACACACACAAAAAAAGAATGTGAACTCTAAAGCAGCTCATCATAAGTACAGTTTAGATAACATCTTATATCATATACCACAGGAGGAGTATATGATCTGAATATAAAATGTCACATGATTAAAAAAAATTAAAAGACAATGAAGTAAGGTACCTTTCATAGCTATGACTAGTTTGAGACTTAATTAAACAAGAAATAGAGGGGTTCACAAAATTCAAATAGATCATTTGAATTACACAAAAATGAAAAATGTTCTGTACAATACACCTAGGATAAGAAGGAAAACTCTCAATTCAGAAAAAAAATCTTTGTATCTAATATTTCTGATAAAGGTCTGATACTTAATGTATCTAGTAAACCAAAACACACACATACACACACACATACATACACACACAGTCATCAAGGATCAAAGAATGTGAACACCCAATTCTTCAAAGAAGGACTGAAAACTACTGACAGTCAAATAAAAGACTGATCTGAATCACTAATAATAAGAGAAATGCAAATCTAAATAATTCTGAAGCTTCATCTTACATTCATCAAATAGGCAAAGATGACAGGCAAAGAAAATAGTTAATGCTGGAAGGTTTGCAGAAAGACAGGAATACTAATATACTACTAGTAGAGATATGAATTGGCCTAAATATCTAGAAAGCCATTTGGGATCATAATTTAACAAATAACAATATAATTTCCATACTATTTGACCCAAAGATTTCCTCTCTAGATGCATATCCTAAAAGACCAAGGACAAAAAGAATGATTCCAAAAATAATTCACAGAAGCCCCCTTTTTTCGTGGCAAAGAAATGAAAACAAAATAGCTAACTCAATCGGGGAATGAATAAAATGTTGGTACATGAATGTAATGGAATATTACTGTGCTACAGAAAATTATTAATATAAAAAATTCAGAGAAGTGTGGGAAGGCTTATTTAAATTGATTCAGAGTAAAGTATGCAACATCAGGAAGATAATATGCACAACGATTATAGACTACCCCTCTCTGAACTCATCATACATGTTTCCCCCTGAAACACTGCCAGTCAAAATGGCCTTGTGTTCTTGGAACAGAACAAACCATCTCTCATCTCCATGTACTTTTCCTGGCTGTCCCCCATGTACTCTCTCCTCATCTCAGCCTCACTGAATTCACCTCTTCCCTTCAAGACACGGCTCAAGCATCTTGTTCTATGTGATGCCTTTATTGATCCCTTCAATTACTAGCTCCCTCCCTCTCAAACTACCTTTTAACTACTTCATACACACACACACACATATACACACATATATATACGTATACATATGTATGTATATATTTATGTATATATGTTGTTGTTGTTGTTGTTGTTATTGTTGTTGTTGTTGTTCAGTTGTTTCAGTTGTGCCCAACTCTCCATAACTCCATTTGGATTTTTCTTGGCAAAGATACTAGAGTGGTTTGCCATTTCCTTCTCCAGCTCATTTTACAGATGAGGAACTGAGGCAAACAGAGATAAGTGACTTGCCAAGGGTCACACAGCTAGTAAGTGTCTGAGGCCGGATTTGAACTCAGGAAGATGAGTCTTCCTTATTTAGCTGTATACACACACGCATGTATGTGTGTATACATATATACATACATACATACATATACATGTTATTGTTCAGTTGTTCAATCATGTTCGACTCTTCATGAGCTCATGGACCATACCAAGCCAGGCCCTTCGATACTCCACTATCTCTTGAAGTCCGTCCAAGTTCATGTTCATTGTTTCCATGATATTCTGTATTCCATCCTCTGCCATCCCATTTCCTTTGGCCTTCAATCTTTCTCAATATCAGGGACTTTTCCAGTGACTCCAATCTTCTCATTATGTGGCCAAAAAATTTAAGCTTCAGCTTCAGTATCTGACCTTCCAGTGAATGACCTGAATTAATTTCTTTAAGTAATGACTGATTTGACCTCCTTGCTGTCCAAAAGATTCTGAAAGGTCCTCTACAGCACCACAATTCCAAAGCATCGGTTCTGTGGCACTCAGATTTCTTTACAATCCAACTCTCAAAACCATGCATCGCTATTGGAAAAAAACAGCTTTAACTATACAGACTTTTGTCAGCAAGGTGATGTCTCTGTTTTTTAGTATGCTGTCCAGATTTGCCATAGCTTACCTTCCAAGGAGCAAGCATCTTTTAATTTCATGGCTGCAGGCACCATCTGTAGTGATCTTTGAGTCCAAGAATATAAAATCTGACACTGCTTCCATTTTTTCTCTCTCTATTTGCCAGAAAGTGATGGGACCAGATGCCAAAATTTTGGATTTTTAATGTTTAGCTCCAAGCCAGCTTTTATAGTCTCCTCTTTCACCCTTATCAGAAGGCTTCTTAATTCTTCTTCACTTTCTGCCATCAGAGGGGTATCATTTGCATATTGGAGATTGTTGATATACACATATGTACATATGTCTGTGTGTATGTATGTGTGTGTGCATATATGTATACATATGCATCCTTGTTGTCTCCTTTATTAAAATGTAAGTTCCATTCAAGTAGTAATTGTTTAATTTATTTTATTTGTACCTGAGCATATAGTAGCTGCCTAATAAATGTTTATTGATTCATTGAGAAAACAATGTAAAATTTTTAAAAACCCACAGATATTGCATTTTTTACAAATAGAAATATGTGGCATCCTTGTGTTGAGCAAGTCTATCAGCAACATTTTTCCAATAGCACAAGCTCATACCATATCTCTGTGTCATATTTTGGTAATTCTTGCAATATTTCAAGCTTTTCCACTATTATTGTATCTGTTATGGCGATCTGTGATCAATGTTCTTGGATGTTACCATTATAATTGTTTTAGGGCTCTACGAGCCATACTCATATGAGAAGGCAAACTAAAGCAATAAATGTTGTAGGTGCTCTGACTGCTCCACCAACCCACCATTCTCCAGTCTCTGTTTCTCAACTTGGGCATCCCTATTCTCTGAGACAAAACATTATTTAAATTAGGCCAATTAATAGTCCTACAATGGCCTTCAAGGGTTCAAGTGAAAGGAAATGTCAATCCATGCAGCGAACGTCATTGTTGTCTTATTTTAGGTAGTTGCCACAGCCACCCCAATCTTCAGCAACCACCATTATGATCAGTCAGTAGCCATCAACATCAAAGGAAGACTCTTTACTAGCAAAAAGATTAGAACTCCCTGAAGGCTCAGATGATGTTTGGAATTTTTTTTTAGCAATAAAGTATTTTTTAAAATTAAGGTATTTACATTTTTTTGGACATAACACTCTTGCACACTTAATAGACTACAGCATAGTGTAAACACAACTTTTATACGTACTGAAAAACCAAATAATTTGTGTGACTTGCTTTATTGTGGTAAAATGGAATTGCATCTACAGTATCTCTGAGGTATGCCTGTAAATATTAACTGATTCTAAGAATAAAGAATATGTGGGATATAAGACTTTTTAAAAAAATAAAGGATAATTTCCTGATAGTGATGTTTGTTAAATAACGATATGATTTAAGGAGAGAAGACATAGAATTTCCATTGATACCACATGATATGGTGTCTAAGTAACACTCAAGCTTTAAATCTCAAGGTACTATAACTTTATCTGAAGAGGAGTGATTGTCTTAAGTGCCTTTTTTAAAATGCCCCCAAAGTATGATATTATGCATAGTGTACCAGATTTACATTCTTTTAGGGCTACATAGCACCACCAGAAAGCCAGACTGTATTCCCAAAATCAACTGCAACAGCATGCTAAGGGAAAACTAATGGAGATAGAAAAGATAGCATATACAAAGTCCCATGGACATACACACTTACCTGCTAACACTCAGCTCATTATACCACTGTGAGTGCCCTAGAAGCTACTGGAAACTATACACATATACAACACACACACAAACACACACACATATTCACATAAACATCATATATGTGAATATATATGGCATGTTTTTGAGCCCCCAGTAACATGTACATACACACACACACATATATGTATATATGCGTATATATACATATATACACACACACATAAAATATGTTGTAGATAGACACTGATACATGTGTGTGTGTTTATTCATCTTTATCTTCATCTTCCAAGGCTTCTCAGTCTTTAAATGCTGGAATCATCCTTTGGGATGTAGTATTAGAAGCCAGCATACTTCAATCTTATTGGTTGAATGCAAGGGAGAGAGTAAGGAGTCATTAGAGTCTATGATCCACTTGACTTCTCAATTGCTTTCATGCATCTAAATAGACTCAACCCAAATGACAAGCCAAACTCTCTGGTGATCCATACTCCAAACCTCAAAACATATAATGAAATTGCCCATGAATACAGGTGACACCACCCTTACTCAAAACATTCACATTCCTTCAGCTTTCCACCTGTTAGGTCGCTAACTAATTGCTCTCTTTTCTATACACTGTTTCCTCTGCAAGCAAATACAGCTCATAATATACTCATTCACAAATTCCCAAGGGCTGACTTCCAACCATGCCTGCTCCACTGATTACCAGTGTCAGGAGAATATCCTGATGTTCACTCATAGCCCAAGAGTTAATCAATCAAGCCCTCTTCTCTACACATACAGCAGTCTTCTGTTAAGTAAGGTCTTCCCAGAGTGGATAAGCCCACTACATAAATTATTAGATACAAGTGCTTGTCACAGGAGGGGTTGGCAAGAAATGATCAAATTTCTCTAAAATAAAAATGCTTCTTTAGTGCTATCACCAAGAAATAATTCTGAACCAACATCCTTTTTAAAAAATGGAATACCAATCATACCCCTTCAAACTATTTTCATGCACTTCTGGACACTGGTCTTCAGATGATTTAAGTACATGCAGTAAGACTGATATTCATTTAGAGTAAATGCCATCTAGGTCTCAGGCAACTAGCAAGATTTATAGAAATCTCATAAAAAGTAGACCTTTTGGAGATGTTGCTAATGACTTACCTAAAGATTGGATTCGACGAATTACCAAGCATTCATTGAATGTTTCAGGCCCTTTGCTAGGCACTATGGATATAAAGACAAAAATACAACAGCTGCTGCCCTTGAAGAGCTTGTATTGTAATGAGTGAGACAACATATACAGATAGAGCCATAGAGTTTCTTCACAGAGCCTTTCTCTCTTTTCTGGGACCCCTTCCTGAAGAGAGTTATGAACAACATGTTTTCTGTCTGAGATGGAAGCCAAAAGACCAACATCTCTCTTCTCTCAAACTCTAGCCAACTCTAACCTTTATTTAGACACAGAGCACTAAGTAACCAATTTTCTGCAATGAAAAAAAAAAGTCTCATGCAAATGAGCTTTAAGCTTTGGATTGCATTAAGTTGTCAGCAATGTGTTTGATGCTGGCTACTGCCAGGCTGAATTTTATGTTTCAAAAACTGTGATAGTAAAGAAGAAAGTATGGAAGACTTCCAAAACTTTTGAGTATCATTAGTCATCAAATGTATCTTTTCTCAGCTATGATTTCTGGTGTTACATTTTCAGTCACATCTTTCTTATTTTTTTTAATCAAATATAAATTGCATCTATGTGGCCGCTCAGATCATTCACTTGACGTTGGTTATTTAGAGATCAACCACTATGGCAGCAAAAAACCCACCACCACCACCCATTTGAATATGTTTAGCTATTCATTTTACAAAGAGAAGGGGGAAAGGGAATTTGATTCAATATGCCTAACTTTTGTTTTTATGGGGTTTTTTGGAGGGGAGTAGGGGTACAGGGAAGAAAATCACACATGGGTAATATCATCAGTGTAGGGAGTTCCCAATGAGAAACTTCCTCTACCAGTCAGTAAACATTTATTATGCACCTATTGTATGCCAGACTCTGTGTTAATCACTGGGAATACAAAGAAATGTAAAAGACAGTCTCTGTTCTTGAGGAGCTCACAATCTAATGGAGGAAACAATATGCAAACTTAACAATTCTTGTCATTCAAAGCAGTTATGTCATCTGAACACTGAATTAGCAAATACTGAAAAAATTTCTCCTAGGAGAAATACAGGGTTAGGTTCCTGCAAGCTTCTGCTCCCAATGTTTGCTTTAGCACTTTCTTGAGTGTCCTCACATAGAGAGCAGTGAATTTCCTCTTCTTTTTCTGGTTATGCTATATTGTTGATTCATTAACATTGAACTCACAGCCAACAGTGCTATAACTCATGCCTGAACGAATCTAACACACGGATTTTCTCCATTAGGCACATCACAGCCCTTCTGTGCTTAGTAACACTAGATAACACTTCAGTACTACACTTGGGGGCCATTTTGAACAGTAAAATCATCAACAAAAAGCACAAAAATGTGGAAAATGTGGCACTAAGACCACAGAAAGGACACTTGTTTACAGTCTAAAAGTTGATACATCTTGTTCAGTCTCAGCTGGGAACATGTGTCAGTACTTTGAGTGACTCAAATCTTTTGAGGCTCAGCATATGTCCCTGAATGACCACAAAAGCACTCCAAGTATTGATTTGGGGATTACAAATACGTGTTAGTAAGTAGGTGAATTAGCAAATATGGAATCTGTGAATAATTAGGATCTACTATATGTAACTATATGCAAACAAGGTACCTACAGGATAGATTCAAAATATTCAGCAGAGGGAAAGCACTGGAACTAACAGGAATTGGGAAAGGCTTTCTTCAGAAGGTGGAGTTTTAGCTAGAACTTGAAGGAAGCCAGACAAATCAGGAGGTAGATATGAGGAGGGGAGAGCATTCCTGGCATGAGGGTTAGACAGAAAAAAATGCCTAGAGCTGAGATGGACTGTCTTGTTTAAATAACAGCCAGAAAGTCAGTGTCACTTAGATTGAAGAGTAGTGGTAGGATATAAGGTAAAGGAAGATTATACTTGAGTGTAGTAGGTTATAAAGTTAGGTAGGTAGGTTTTAAAGAGCTTTGAATGCCAAACAAAGAACTATGTATTTAATTTTGGAAGTGAAAGGAAACCTAGAAACTGGAGTTTATGGAGCACCAGGGTACAGCATAGTCAAACCTGGGCCTTAGGAAGTTTACTTTGAGAGCACAGTAAAAGATACTGTGGAGTGGGGCAAAACTTGTGGCAGGTAAACCAATCACCATGCTATTTCAATAGTCTAGGCATGAGTTGATAAGGGCTTGCACCAGGGTGATAACAGTGTCAGAAAGAGAAGGGTGCTTATATGAGAGATGTTATGAAGATATAATCAACAGGTCTTGGCAACATATTGGATGGGGAAGGGTGAGAGACAAGGAAGAGTTGAGGATGAAATGTAGGTTTCAAGCCTGGGTAATTGGGAAGATGGTGGTGCTCTCTACAATAATACAGAAATTTGGAAAGGCGGGGAATGGTTGGAGGAAAGATTACAAGTTCAGTTTTGGACATATTGAGTTTAAGATGTTTACAGGACATCTAGTTCATGATGTTTAATAGGTAGCTGGAGATGAGAGCTTGGAGTTCAGTAGAAAAATTAGGACTGAATAAGTATATTTGAAAATCATCAGTATAAAGATGACAATTGAATCCATGGAAGCTGATGAGATCACCAAGTGAAAGATTACAGGGAAAGAAGAGAAGAAAACTTTGGATATCCTATGGGAGAAGAGAGTGATTAACAATGTCGAGACTGCAGAGAGATCAAGAAGGATGAGGACTGAGAAAAGGCTATTAGATTTGGCAACTAAAAACTCATTAATAACTTTAGAGAGAACAGTTTTTGGTTAAATAATGAGGTTGGAAGCCAGATTGTAGAGAGTTAAGAAGAGAATGAAGAAAAAAAGTGAAGGTACCTATTTTAAATGGACTTCTCAAAAGCCACAGAAGAGGGAAAAGCTATCAGATAACAGCAAGTGGAGATGAATGGATCAAGTAAAGGTTTTTGAGGCTGGTAGAAACATGGGAATGTTTCTAAGTACTAGGTAAGCAGCTAGTAGTCAGGGAGATATTAAAGATAAAAAAGAGAGTGAAATGTTAGAAAAGACAGTCTGTTGGAGAAGATGGAATAAAATAGGATCACTTATACATATAGAAAGGTTAGCCTTGGCAAAGAGAAGGGTACAGTTCTTCATGTGAGGTGGGAGTGAGGGAGGAAATAGTGGCAGAAATCATTGAGTCTTTCAAGATGAGGAAGAATGGAGACTATAAAGTTTGGGGTGCATTTTTCTAAGGCAAGGGTCCCAAGGTCACAAAGTATGTAACTGAGGTCAATTCTTTAATGCCATTCTGCCTCTCATGCCTTGATTAAGGCCTGTTATACTATCTCCAATAATGCTGGTATAAAAATATCAGCAAAATCTACTACAATATTCCAATTATTTTCACTTTCAGATTATATCCCCTTTCCCATTTCTTTCAAAAGTTTGCTTAAATGATTTTACCAAGCATATTTTCTCTCTTTGCAAAACACATACCTGAATAAACAAAGTATATTGTTGTTGTTAATTCATTAACTTAAAAAAGAAAGAATAGAATTTTAAATAGAAATCTAAAGTAAAGCATCAGCTCCCCCTACAGTCTTGCTCTTGGTAATTTTAATAAGTCTTAATTGGCCTAGAAACTAGTTTTAATGCACAGATTTTCTGTTCACTTAATATTGTGCTTTAAGATTGTACTTTTATCTATTTGTTGTTTTATCCAAAATATGTTGTCTTGAGAGGTTTGTTCATTGATCATGCTTTTCAAATATGGAAGCCTAAAATCTTTTAAAAAATTTAAATATGCTCTTTTCTAAATTAGTCATTTCATCGTGACAGAGAATGTTAAAGCAACCTCTGTTCTTACAACAGTTACCATCTTGCAGAAATGCATGCTTAAATTGAGATGTGGGAAACCCCACAGCCTACAAACACAAGGTCTTCATTGGGTTCTACAGTGTCTGCCAGGCTCATCAATCACCCTGGTAGTATAGACTAGAGATCTATGGATTCAAGGGATCCACTACATGCAGACTGAGATCAGATTGGTTTGGCCATCTCAGAGAAGTTCCATGATGTTGGGTCAGTTTCAAAGCCTCTCTGGGGATTTTTCTAAAGCCCTCCCTTCAATCATTTTAGCCAAACTGATAGAACCAAGAGTACATTGTACATGGTAAGAGCAATATTGTTTTAAGAACTACTTTGAACAAATAAGTTATTTTGACTATCATAAATACCCAAACTAACTATAACAGACATATGAAGAAAGACACTATCTGCATGCAGAAGAAGAACTGATAAATAGAAGTATGTGTAGAATAATTTTACATATGTATTCCTATTTGTATCTAATGGTGGCCAGCTCTAAGCTGTGGGTAGGGGAGACAAAGACAAGAAGAATTATGTTGAATATTTAAATTGAATATTTAAAAAGAATAGCAGGTTGCGCAAAGCAGATTTGCAGTTTCATATACAATTTTTTAAATCATAGAAGTGTTTGTTTTATTCCATAAATTAAAAACAAAATATTTTTAAAAGCCCTCCCTGCAACACATTAGCTCTTTTGCCCCCAGTTGATCATTCATAGTGAGAGCTGTCTAGATTTGGAACGAATTTCTAGGTGACTTTCCACCAAAGTTCATGCCCCACGCGATTACACTAATTTCCATCCTGTGCTCTAGAGTGACTCCAGTGTCCAGAAGATGAGATCCAGGAGTAACCTATGGCATATATTAATATGTGTTTCTCCTAATGTACGCTTTCAAATTAATCATTCCACATAGCCATATCATTTGTTGCAAAGAAACAATGTCTAAGTAATTAAGGGTCTGTTAAGGAATACCATTTTAACTTTGTTTTTTATTTTGCAGTGCAAAACAAGGCATCGACTAAATAAAAGTTGACACTTCTATCTCTTTGTTTTTGTTTTTGTTTTTCCCTCCAAAGGCAGTAAGTTAAAATTTTACTTCTGCTACTCAGGTTTACCTTTGATGCAGATCCTTAAATTCTAGAAACAGACCAGTCTTGTATTAGCTAAATGCTATAATAAATAGAATGTTTGACTTAGAGAAATACGGGTTTGAATCCCACCTCTGATATTTACTGTGTGAACATGGACTAGTCATAAAAACCTCTTTAGAATCTCAGTTTCTTAAGTACTAAATTAGGGCCCAGAGTTCCTCCTGTGCTACCTACCTGCCATGGATGTTGTGAGGCTCAAATTAATTATACTTGAAAATTGCTATGCAAACAATAAAGCACTAGTAAATAATTACTACATATGTAATTAACAGTATTTATCCTATACATAACTTGCTTGTATGTGGCTATTTATATGTTGTCTCCCCCATTAGACTGTAAACTCCACAAGGGCAGGGACTCTGTCTTTCCTTTCTTTGTATACCCAACATTTAGTACAGTGCCTGGCACATAGTAGACCCTTAATAAATGTTTATTGACTGACTGACTATTAATCATGATAGCTCCATTTTGATAGCCACATCTTTCGGTCACTACTCATAAACATTCATTTGCAATCTGAAACACCATGTTAGGATTGCTTATTATTATGTGCCAATATCAAAGTAGCATAGCAGTTGGCAAGTGAGATCGTGCTTACTTTTAGAAACTACTCCCTCCCATCTATCATAGAGACACTATCTACTTATAACAAAACCTTGAACCAGTTTTGGCATTCATTCAACTAGCACACCCTCTCTAGAATCTGGCAACTGAGAAATATCATTGACTTTGTCTAAGAATTAGGAATTTTAGATTCCACCCACCCTCCTCACAACTGATTTAATTTTCTCAGAATTTAGTGAAATGTATTTATAGTAGCCCACAATGGGACTCTAATACATTTATAATAACTCATTAACACTAGGCTATTCTATACACATAATTACAGTTATATCACCTCATAATGGTATCACAACCAATATCATTTTGCCATAATGTCATTAATATACTATAACCAAAGCCTCTCAACCGCACTGTAATTTTTTCAGGAACTCACCCTATTACACAAACCATATGAATGGCAATGATCCAGGATAATCCATGAGCTATAGTGGTATTTTCTCTCTTGAGTGACAGTCTTCTTAGCATGTTGCTTACTATGTAGGCATAACCATTTTTCCTTTGGAGTTAACTACTCCCTATAATGAAGTTTTGCTGAATCAATTGAAAACCTTAGACAGGGCATGCCTCTAATCTTAATTTTTCCTCTACACTATCCTAAATGTATCATATTCTCTAAATGACCATATCAGGAAATTAATGTTACATTTAATAGAATTCAGTTAAGAGAACCATTCAGTCTCATACCCCTCTGCCCTTTAAAATGATAATTGGTTGATTTCATAATACCGCCAAACCACATTAGCGACATAATTCTTCACATCTGCTCCAATTGGCCTCAAATGGTTTTCCAAATAGTTATATAAAATGGTTCTAATGCCAATAAAAACAGAAGTGGGAACAGAAGGCATCTCTATCTTGTCTTTCCTGATATTGTGAAATTGTGGACTCATCAAAGCATACTTACCCCCTAACCCATGGAAAAGCCTTGATTGCATAAAAACTCAGTTAAAGAATTGTTAATTGGCATAAAGTACAAAAGTATAGCAACGTTGTCTGTCAAACTACAGAATAAAATTGAATGCCTGGAATGCACTCTCACCTAACCTTCATATTTTAAAATCCCTAGGTTCTTCCATGCTTCAGATGATGCTTCTAGAAATCAACTCCTCTGGGAAGCTACTTTTGAGCACTAATTGTTAATTCTTTCTTGTCCTTCCACAAGTTACCATGTATATACGCTTACCTGTTTATATGTTATAAGTGCTCTTCTCCCCATGTAGAATGTATCTGCCTTATAGACAGAGTTTTTTTTTTTAAATTTGTTTATTTTGTCTTTTTATTCTCCATATCTAACATAGTTTCTGGCACACAGTAAGCACTTAGGAAATGATGACTGGATTGGAATGGATCAAATCCTAATTTTAAAATGATGGCCCACTGCACCCTAATAAGTCCCTTCTCTGGATCAAGAATTGTCGTATATTTAAGTGATGTTCTCATTTTGTTAATTTCATTTATTTTCATTTATACTTTATCTCATAGTCACATTGGTCTAGTGACTTTCCCTGGGCTCAGGAAACGTATAGCCTAAATGAACTGAGTATAATCATTGCTTCCCAGGCTTCCAGAATCATTCAATTAAATCACTTGGTCATCCACATTGCTCCTGGACATTTCTAGTAGCATGCTACCTATCTGAAATTCATTGAGGTACAAGGAATTTATTCTTATACTCTGAGGGCTCAGGGCAGCTGAGGTTTTCCTGTATTACTATTTAAGTTTGCTGGATATTTAACTAAGAAGTCCTATGCTTGCTAAAAGTTCTCAGAACTGTTCCCTAGGCTTTTATCCAGCAATCTCAGTTCTCTGACACACAGCCATGAACAAAGACTGAAGTAATAGTTGTTGTTGCTTTTATAGGAATTTACATAAATATCATAAAGCCCATGCACCAAAGCACATTAGTCATACAAGAGCCCTTTAGCCCCTCACTCACAACTTAATTGTTCTTATTTCATGTGCAGCAATGGTGGCCTGGCCCGAGACCATTCATAGTCATAGATTTATAACTGGAAGTGACTTAAAATGTTTTCTAGTACAAGGCCTTAATTTTATAGATGAGAAAACTGACAGACTTTGACAATGTCACACAGGCAATAAGTGGCAAAAATCAACTCGTGTCACCTGAATTCCAAATTCAGTGTACTTTCCACTGTACTTCATTGTCCTCCCTTTTATTCTGTGCTCCTTCTAAATGTTCTGCTGCACTTCATGTAATATGAGTGAATGGAAAAGGAGGGGGCCACTACAGACATCAGCAAAGCTTAGGAAAAGATAGAAAAACTCTAACAAATTTACAAAGGTAATCAGAAGGAATTAACAAGCCAGGACTGTGTGATGAAGAAACAAACAGCCTCCCATAGGTCTCCTGATTTTCTATCCAGTTCTCTATACATTTCACTATGTTCATTATGATGACCATGAGTTATTAAGAAATAGAAATTGTTTGAAAATTTTAGAAATGTTGTTTTGGAATTGATCTCTAACAGGCAAGCCTTCTATTGATAACGCAATAAAATCCCCTGAAGCCACGTCATCTTATGCTCTTAGTATACAAGTCTTTCCATAAGCCCTTCAGAAAGGATTTATCCAAGTTGCAAAAGGCCTTCTTTGACTTTAAAAAACAAAAAGAGAGGGGCAGCAAGGTGATGCAGTGGATAGCACCAGCCTTAGAGTCAGGAAGACCTGAGTTCAAATACTGCCTCAGATACTTGACATTTACTAGGGGTGTGATCCTGGACAAGTCACTTTACTCCGATTGCCAAAGCAAACAAACAAAATATTAGTACTATAACAGTACTCAATTACCCACCAGCTATCCTTCACTCTGTTAAGTGGCCGGCTCATTTTATTTTCCCAGCCTGCTCAGGCTTCCCTATCTTGCTCTGTCTTATTTTCCCGTTCCATTGTATCCTTCGGAAGCCCTGTTGTATCAATAAACAATTGCTCAGATTTGGGGGATATCCTGTATTAAATCCATTCCTTTATCCTTCCACCTTTTTACAGTCACAGAAATTTTGCTCCCTTCAGAAGACCCTGTATCCCGGACCACCTGAACTGGATCCATCTTCTCAAAAATCTCTGATATACTAGTCTAGGAGGAAAAATAGGCATAGTCCTTGCTTGTCACTCCCACTTCCAGCCTTTCCTCTGACTCCATCCATTTTTCTCCATCTCCCTTTGCAGATACTAGTTATCATTATCTACCAGCTTTCCTCCTTTCTCAAGTCTGATCCACAGTTTTCATCTCTATTCAAACTACTTCCTTAATTTTAGGGATAGAAGCTTTGCATTAGGAATTAGTGGATGTAGGTCAAAATCCTGGCTCTTGCGCTTATTATCTGTGAGATCTTGAGCAAATCACTTAAACCTTTTTCAGTTTTCTCACCTTTAAAATGAGAGTAGTGGACTAAATGATCACTAAGGTCCCTTCCAGTTATAAACAGATTATATTAAGATCCTACGATATGATATTTTCCCCTCAAATAGGACAGTAAATATATTGTTCCCAATAAATTGTTTTGCTCTCCAACTTTGATTCTATTTCAGCCCATACAAGATTGTCTGTCCTCCCCTCTGTGGCTAATCTCTGTGACAAGGAGGTATACAACAGGTACCTCTCCTTCCTTTCCTTTCACTCTCTTATTAACTATCTACAGTCTGGACTTTGACCTTATCATTCAACCAAAACTGTTCTCTTCCAAGTTACTAATGATCTCTTAAATGACTGATCTAATGACTTTTTCTCAATCCCCATCCTGCCTGACTTCTCTGCAGCCTTGACAACATCACTCTCTTTTCTTTAGATCCCTCCCTTCAGTTTTTATGACACTGCTCTCTCCTGGCTCCCCTCCTACCTATCTGACTTCTCCTCAGTCTCTTTTGCTGAATCTTTTTCCAGGTCATGACTGCTAACTACATGTTCCATGGAGCACTATCATAGACACCTCGTTATGTACCGCTGTACTTTTTCACTTCATGATTTCATCTACTCCCATTGATTCAATGATCACTTCTAGGCTTATGATTCTTAAATCTATTGACCTAGCCTTAACCTCTCTGCTGACCCACAGTCTAACATCTTAAACTGCCTATGAAATATCTGGAACTAAATAGCCTATAGACAACTTAAACTCAACATGTACAAAACTGAACTAATTATCTTGCCTCCCCTTCTCTGCAACTGTCTCCTCCTCCTAACTTCCCTACTGCTATTGAGAGCATCATCAGGCTCATAACCCAGTTGTCATCTTCTACACCTCTCCCCTATTCAATATGTTGGGAGGCCTGTCATTTTACCTCCATAAAGTCTCTCACATAATCCCCCTTCTCTCATCTGACGGTGATACCAGTGTAGTGCAGGTCCTCATCACTTCACTCTTGGACTACTGCAGTAACCTGCTGGCTGGTCTCTTTGCCTCAGTGCTCCCCTCTACAATTCATCCTCTGTTCAGCTGTCAAAATGAACTTCTTAAAGTGCAGATCTGATCCTATCAATCCTCTACTCAATAAACTCCACTGGCCCCCTATCAAATATAAAATCCTCTCTTTAATGTTTAAAGTCTTTCTTAACCAGTCCTTCCCTGATGCCTTTCCAGACTTCTTATCCATCATACTCCCACATGTACTCTGCATCTAGTAACACTGACCTGCTGGCTTTTCTTCAAACAGGACAAGCCACCTCTTTCACTGACGTTTTCGGTGATGATCCCCCATCCCTCGAATGATCTTCCTCCTCATCTCTACCTCCTGGTTTTCCTGGCTTCTTTCAAGTACCAGGTAAAATCCCATCTTCTGTAGGAAGCCTTTCTCAATTCCCCTTAATTCTAATGCCTTCCTTCTGTTGATTGTTTCCAATTTGTCCTGTATATAGCTTGTTTCTCCATAGAAATCGGTGTGTTGTTTGCCCCATTAGAACAAGAGTTCCTTGAGAACAGAGTCTTTCCTTTGTATTCCTAGAGTTTAACACAGTGCCTGGCACATATTAGGGGCTTAATAAATGTTTATTGACTAATTAAAGTGCAAGGGGTTCATTTGAAGGCCTGTGAAATCATAGCCCTACTCCCTGGGACCCTGAACCTAAGGGCAAGGAATATTCTCACCCCTCCACCTGCTCATGCCAGCTTACTCTGTGTCTGCCCCAGAGGAAATGGACAAATTGGCTCATTTTCATTTATACCTGGAGCTTCAGTAAAATAGTTTGAAAAGGGGAGTTGAAAATAGAAAGGTGGTTGCTCTGGTAGGTGGAATGTGTATATTTCCTGCTAACGAGGAAATTATTATGGAAAAGAAAAAGAAAAAGAGAGAGAGAGAGAGAGATATTCACTTTACATATCACAAGAATTAATTTTCCTTGAAGAATACGGCCTCAATCCTAGATTCCCATATAGAATTGGTTATTTATGCAACTACTGCATCTCACATTCTGCTAAGCGAGACCTTTTGAACATTTCTAAAAAAACCTTTCTCTTCTTCTCAAGTTCTCCCAGCAATAAATTACCCTGTCAGGTTTCTATAATCCCATGCTTGCATTATGAAGCATTTATGCAATAAATTCTAAACCAGTAAATGAAATTCCATTAGAATCTGCCAAATTTCCATCTAAACAGAATAAGACACTTTACATATGCAGAAGAAAATGACTAAGCAGCTCAATTTCCTCTACTTTGTGTTTTGAAGAATGGTCCCTAATCAATCCTGCTCCCTTTTTTTCCCTCAGGGAAAATACCTGTTGGTACGAGTAGACTGAAGTTTTACATTATAGGCTTATTCATGAAGAAGGGGACCAACAATGTTCCCTTCCGTTGATTGGCCAGGTAGCTTTTGCGGGGAGATGAATCACCACAGGTACACATCCTTATCTGGATCACACCCCAGACCACAATATAAGGTATATAAGATGTGATGACCTTATATGGTGGGAAAATTCTCCTTGATACTGGCTATCCTTGGGTATCCTTAAGAACATCCCACTTCCTCCCCTAACTGATAAAGAGGGAGAATAAAGCTTATTAAATCATAAAATTCTAATCATAAGGGTAGAACCTTTTAGAAGGATTTTATGGAAGGACCTCCATCAGAATCCCACAGAAGATTTGCATTTGTGGAAAGAGTTTCTAGATTGATGAAACTGAGGACCCATCAAAGAACTAGTAATTTGATGTGTCGTTTCCCCTCCTTCCAAGCGTTGCAGATGTAACATACCAGAATATGATATAATAGGGATGGTATACGCTTTCTGTCACACAGCATCAGTACTTTGGGTAAAAGAGATTTGAGAATTGCTATTATCAAGCATTCGCCTAACAGATCTCCCTACATCCTTCTGATCCTCCAATAAAGGTCTTCCTTTCTACCCTCTGATGTGGTAGAAATGACACTGGGTTCACAGAGGTTTACAGCATTTAGAATTAGAAGGAACTTTTTAATTCCTCTATTTTTTTTTTCATTTCACAGATGAGGAAATTGAGGCCCAGAGAAGCTAAGTAACTTGCCAAAACTCATAGTAGAGGTAAATAGCAGATCTGGATTTAATCCCAGGATTTCTGGCTCCAAATCCATTACTGTTTCTACTATGGTATACTTCAAAGGGTCTGGGTTATGACAGTAGAATATTCATTTTGCCAGTCCCAACCAAGCTGGGAGGCTTCTAGTATGGAAGATAGGGTCATAAATTTAGAGTTCACAATGGAATGAATGCAGTCATCAGAGGAACAACATAAATGCAGAGAAGCTCATCACCAGGTGATTAAATTTTTGGCCATAAAAAATCAGGAAGACCAAAGGCATAGAGGGGCTGTAATTGGCATCAGTGGATGGAAAAAAGTTCTCATAGTAATTAAATCCTGGATTTCTGAAATAAGAAATTGGAATTCTCGTCATCCTTCTGGGAGACAGATAGCGGTTTTGTATTCAATAAAATGTAATCACTCAGAAATAAAGACTTAATAAAACTTTGTTCCTCTGACTTTGGGAAAATATCAAAGATGTTGTCATTCAACTAGTAATCACCTTTGCTCTTTTAGGAATGTTAACTTGGTATACATAAAATATATTACATAACATTTGTAAGACACAAAACAGTATAGATTATATTGTAGAGCCTAATCAGGAATATTAGCACTTCTATCCTCAATACTTTTTGTTAGTATTTGTCTTTGGGAGAAACACCGAATTGTTTTCATTAAAATTCCTATTTTAAAATGTCAAAAGTCAAATAAATGAAGTCAGCTTTTTTTTTTCCTTTGGGTTAAGCAATGGGGTTAAGTGACTTGACCAAGGTCACACAGCTAGTAAATGTTATGTGTCTGAGGCTGCATTTGAACTCAGGTCCTCCTGAATCCAGGGCAAGTGCTCTATCCACTGTACCATCTAGCTGCCTCAAAATCAACTTTTTCTAAAAAGCTAAAGAAGTAACACTACCCTCCCCCCTCCCCCCCCACAGCTATTATAGGTGCATATTTTATATATGATATATGATTTTCTCTGACTAAAGTTTCACTGAAATTTTTGGAGACTGGTTCCTCAAAATACATATGATATTTTTTAAAGCATGCTTTTGTTTAATGCAAAAAAATTTCCTTTATTTTCTAATTTTAAATTTATTAAAATAAGCATTTACCCTCCACATTTTTAAAATTACAAATGCTACCTGCTTTCTTGCTTAAAAAAGTGCACAACCCTTCTCCAAAGCTCTGGTGTTAAGACCGGCAAAAATTAGAACAGGAGGTAACTAAGCAAAGACCTTATGGTTACAAACAGAAACAAGGTCAGTCAGTAGATCCTTTATGTCCCAGAACTGTGAGCCCTAAAAGACAGGCTCCTCAGCCATATGTCTAAATGAGACTTTGAGACCCCCAGACTGCACTCTCTGCAATAGAGTCTGAATGCTTGGCAGTTCACCTTGAGAAAAGACCTCAGGGTCCTGTACCTTATCCTGCCAGGTGATCTTCAGAATCTTCCTAAGACAATGCAAATGGAAGTGATTTGGTTTCCTGGCATGGCACTGGCATAATGTCCAGGTTTCACAGGCATACCACAGTGAAGTCAACACAGTGACATTGTAGACTTTTCAGTTTTCTAGGCAGTTCTCTCCCACACTTTCCATGGGAGCCTCCCAAACATTGAGCTAGCTCTGTCAATGCATGTGTCAACATTATCATCTATGTATACATCCCTGGAAAGTACACTGCCAAGGTAGTGAATTTATATACAACATTCAAAATGTCTCCATTTGTTGTGACCAATAGTTGTGGTGCTAACTGGTAGAGAACCTCTATTTTCTTGGTGTCTAGGCTCTCTGCAAATAGTTCCAGCCCCCACCAATGGTGTCATCCCAATTTTAGTGAGTCCCCTATACCCCAGGTCCATTTAGCCATTGAGAGTCAAATTAGCTTTTACAAAGAATACTTACTTCAAAATATGCAACTTGTTTCCCTGATATATAGTGAGTATAAGCCTTCCCTCCAGCACAATCACCACCTTGGACACTGAGTAAGGGACAGGGATTAGCTTCACAGTTTAGCTTAGTTCCTATAGAGCACAGTCCTGGTTCCAAGTCCAAAACTCCCCTAGGGCTAGAGTCACAGGTACCCTGGCTTCTTTGGGCTTCCCTGGTAGCCTGGCTGACTGTACTCCCCACACACACCTGCAATCCTGGCTTCAAGGTTACCAACTCTTGAATTCTGGTCAATGGGGATTACTACAGGCACCTAAAACTGAGAAGGACAATTCTCAAAGCCAAGGTAAAAGAGGGAACAGAGTTATCAGTTCACAGTCTTACCAGTTCAGTTCATGTTGTTCCTGCTAAAGGAGTGCCCAAAAAGGAGTACCAGGAAAGAACAGAAGTAAAAAGCACAAGCCAGAAAGCATGGCAGAAAAAAGAGCAACCATCTCTGTCTCACCAGTTGTAAAAACATAAAAAATTCACAAGCTAGTATTTCATCATTATACACACATACAGACATCATCAATCAATCAATCAACCAACGAGCATTTATCAAGAATCTATGATGTGCTAGGTACTGCAAAGCAAAGATGAAACAGTCCATGTTCTCAAGGAGTTTACACTCTCTTGGAAGAGACAACATGATGGGGGTGGGGAGGATAAGAGACAGAGAGAGATTATATACAGAAAATTATATTCAGAATAACTACAAAATAAATACAAGATAGGTAAATACAAGATATAAGGCAAGTAGGGTACTAGTAGTGGGGTGGATCAGGGAAGAAAATACTTATATGTACATATTCATAAGTATATACTTATATGTAACCAGTAATAGGCATCAGAGGAAAGAAGAGGATATAAATACATTTTATATGTATAAAAATAGAACTATGGGAAAAAAGAATATGTATACCTATATAGTTCATATACATATAATAAATCCCTAAAACAGCATTTCCAAATTTTTCTGTGCAATATAAATATTATTTTATGAAAAGATTAACTTCTAACTATAATTTATTTTTAAACATTAATTCACAGACCTGGATTTCAACAGTGTGGAAACTGACTCCACTGAAACAGATCACAACCAATCTACGACTTAGTAGACAAGTCTTGAGAGGTTTCTGGAGCTCAGAGATGTCAAGTGATATTTCTATGGTCACACAACTATCAAGTGTCAGAGGCAGAATATGAATTCAGGACTTTCCAACTCCAAGTCCAACATGCTATCTACTTACCACACTACTTCTCAACTAAAATATTAAATAATTTATTTCAATGGATATGTGATCTCATCAACATGAGTACTCTCTTTAGAGGCACAAATCACAATGCATCCATGCTTTCCCATCTGTGGTTCTTGTCCATCTGTTCCTACAAATCCTCAACAAAAGCGCCACTTGTGTGCTAGGGAATTTCTCTCATATCTTTTATTCTTTCTCTTCCTCCATGACTTGCCTATCTTCCTTTTTGTTAATAATATATCTTTAATGATATCGTTTATGCTGGTTCTTGGGATAGATAGATAGATAGATAGATAGATAGATAGATAGATATAGATATAGATATAGATATAGATATAGATATAGATATAGATATAGATATAGATATAGATATAGATATAGATATAGATATAGATATATGCATATGTATATTTTTTACTGGTAATATTCTGCAGCCTAAAAAGAATTCAGATTAAAGGCAATGATATTTTTGGGTCAAGTGGATAGAAACGCACATTCTTTATTGTCATAGACATGTAGTGGCTTACTGACGCCAAATGTAGTATATGCTGTCAAATTTGATGGCTGTGACTGTTGACTTTGCTCAATTATTATTCTTTATTGTGACTCAGGAGGGTTTGGGAAGTATATATTGAATAGCATGTAATTTTTGTGGAAGCTATAAACTTTTGAAAATGCTGCAGCCTATTTATGTCTACCATATGTCTCTCCATTAATCTTTGGATTATGCATATTTCTGATTGCTCAGAGATCATGGTATGGCATAACCAGAAGAAGACTGGTGTTAAAAAGATGGGACTTTGTTTCAGGTAAAAACTTGAGATTATTAAAGTTTGACACCATTTCCCAGATGCAATCCAGCCTTCTCTCTTGTTCACTTTTGGGTCCAGTTCATCAACCTACACAATCAATTCAAGCATTAAGCAAGAAGTAGTACTGATCTGATGGTCTAGGTCTGATGTATACACAGAATACATGCGCTAATGGTTACAAGATCTCTGCACTGATACAATACAAGAGACATATACTGATGGACTCAACTGTAAATCATAATCTGGACAATGGATGTTCTTTAGACAACATTTTTTTCCCATTTGGGTGAATAATTAGACTAAACCACTTTCAGATCTCATTTAAAAGGTTCATTAATGTGCCAAAGGTTAAGGCAGCACAAAGACATCCTCAAACAAGAGTATCTGAAGAACTCCCCTCTCTCTGCAAAATGTCCATTCCATATGGCCATCTTTTCAAAAAATAATGCATATAACAAAAAATTATTTTCTGGGTCAATTTTTTATTGAAAATGTTTCAATTCCTCTGTTTTGCTCTTCAATTTGCAAAACTCATCTTTGTCCTAGGAATATTCCACATTCTTGAGCCTCCGCAAATGGGGCTAAAAATACCATCTACCTCCCAGGGTTGTTGTGAGGATAAAATAAGATATCTGTAAAGCACTTAAAACAGTGCCTTGCATGTAGTGAGTGCTTAATAAATAATAAATGCTTATTTCTTAGCAAATAACAAATGCTTATTTCTTTCCTAGTGGTAGTAGACAGGATGATAGTGATATCTACTTCTTACTTCCCACATAGTTTTGATTTCTTCTACTGAGTCTCTCCAGTAAAGTGCTTTCTTTTAGTCCATTTAGTTTAGATGTTATTATTGTTTGTTATAGTGATAGATTTTTTAACTTTTTTAAATTTTTTTAGAATAATTATTATATATTTTGTCATGACTTCAAAACCTGTGGTCCTTAAAGTTTATAATCACCACATTCTGACTGACTGATAGATTATCTGCTTCTTTGATCTGACAATTGCTATATCCTCAATGTTAAAATCATTTTGAGGTTTCCCAATCTTGTCTGAGGATTAATAGGAAAAGGGTGACAAAGAAGCAAATTTAACTCCACAAATGCCTCCCCGTTTAACATTTAAGATTTTGCTATGTACGCTTTCAAAGGAAAAACACCTTGCAATGCGTCTAATACAGTTTTTATTGGGGTTGCAAATATGTCTTTAGCTAGCTTCTCCTATCATTTTTGCTTCAGAATATCAGAATGGGATTGATAACATAAATCCTTTCTTCAAGAAGAGAGTTGGAAGGTGATGAATGTGATGAATACCAAGCAAGAGAGAAAGAGACAGAGAGATAAAGACTCTATCTTAGCAGACAGGTAATGACTGGATATTGAAAAAGACACTGATCAATCATAAGAGCTTCAACCCAACCTATCTAAAACACCTACTGACTCTGAAAAATAAGAAATGGATGAAGTTCTAGATATTGTCTCTGCTTCTAATCTTTTCTTAAAGAAATTTAGCTGATAGAAAAAGTCACCACAATCAGGAAACCAAAAGAGATCCAAAAGTGTCTGAGCCAACAAACACATGATCAACGCCAAAAAAAAAAAAAGACACATGATGCTTATTTCAAATACAGTATCTTTCACAAAACATTACAGTAGCCACAAAATACACACACACACACACACACACCCCAACATAGCAGTAAGGGGGAAAACAAGCCTGTACAAAATTTTAAGAGAGCCCAAGAAATGCTAGATATCTTAATT
This sequence comes from Phascolarctos cinereus, assembly GCF_003287225.1. Lineage (NCBI taxonomy): Eukaryota > Metazoa > Chordata > Mammalia > Diprotodontia > Phascolarctidae > Phascolarctos > Phascolarctos cinereus. The sequence goes on along the minus strand of NW_027555847.1, from coordinate 406,286,479 downwards.
ATATTTATGGATGAAACTGGAAGAATAAAAATAAACAAGTCTTAAGTGAAAGATCTGGTAGCATTCCTATAACAACCAACTATCATCACTGATGACAGTGAAACAATCATGCTTGGAATTCACTACCGCACTACTTGATGCGGTATATAATGAAGTGGAAACAATACTTCAATTAGCAACTACTAGAATATTTGACCCTGTCCTTTTCCATTTTAGTAAATAAGGTAAGCAAAGCATCCCCTACCACTCGCCTCAAAAGATATAGAGGACGACGTATGTGATTGGTAACAAGGGAATTCAAAGATCTACGAGAAAGGGTGAAAGGAGGTATTAGTAAGAAAATAGAGGCTAAGAGAAGACAAACAAGGTAGGATTGGCTTTTATTTTGTTTTGTTTCCTTTTGTTTTGTTTTTTGTTGTTGGTGGTTTGGTTTTTGTTTTTTTTTGGTGAGGTTGCCCTCCTCTTGTATCAGTGAAATGGCATTGCAGGATTAGGGAACTCTTTAGAAGTCTGACAGTCTAGTTCAACAAACTAGTAGACTGTGTCCTATACAGATATAATTATTAATGTGGTAGAATAAGGAGAGATGGGACAGGACAGAAAGGAGAGGAATTACAACTCTTTCCTTTGAGGCAGCAAGGTATCCCCTGATAAGATGTGTGGGGAATGACTTCTGTTTGAGTAATGCCTGTGCTCAGGACTATTAAGGAGTTCTGGGGGTTTGCTTATAGCTTTGGGGTTGATATTTGCTCAAAAATGTCTGTTTTGTTTACCTCCTTTAAAGAATTGTTTTTTTTTCCTGTTATGAACTATAAGTCTGCAAACAATCCTTCTCCATATACTGCACAGTGTAATGCATATATGTCCCAGCCTCCAAGATACAATTATAAGCCAAGAGAATGAAAAAATCCTGCTCCCTTCATGTTACATAAGGTCTTTGACACAAGTTATACAAAAAAAGAAAGCAGTGCCAAAGGCACAACGCTTCTAAACATGCAGGAATAATTTATCAAGGGGAATATTTCCAAAGAAGAAAAAAAAATCACAGACAATATTGTTCTTTTTTTTTAAAGGCAATCTAGAAAACATAAATAACCATCGTATCATATAACTACAATTTTATCTCTATAAAATCCTTATGGGAATGTCTACATGTGCATTCAGAGTAACTTCAAAGAAGATGTGCCAAAAGAATTGGCAGTCTTTTATAAATGGTTATCTACAACACAGGGCAGCAAAGTAGCACAATGGATACAGGGTTGGGCCTGGTGTCAGGAAGACTCATCTCCCTGAGTTCAAATGGATCTCAGACACTTACTAGTACTTAACCTTAAACACTTAAACAGTTAAACCTATTTATCTCAGATTCCTCATCTGTAAAATGAGCTAGAGAAGGAAATGGCAAAACACTTCTGCATATTTGCCAGAAAACCTCAAATGGGGTCCCAAAGAGTCAGGCACAACTGATAACTGAACAACAAAAAATCTACAGTATTACATAACCAGAACTCTGAACGAAGGCATCAGAATTGAGAGAATATTGACATCTCTTCCTTCCTTTGGCTCAAGATTGAGTTAGCAAGAATAACTAGCTAAATAGAAAACTACTATATGGTTTTCTTCCTTCCCTTTCCTCCCAAAGGCTGCCCCCCCTTCTTGTTCCAAGTCTCCCACAGTGATCCCAAACTGTGGTGGCTACCTCAACAGTGTCTTTGTGATATCCCAAGGCTTTTGCCCATGGGGAGTAGTCTTTCAGAGGTTTCTCTCTCTCTCCTACATAAGAAAATGCCCCAAAGTCTCTCCAAAAAAAGCTTTATAAGTTTCTCCACATCACTCACCTGAATTCTTTTCAAATTAGTTAATTTGGAAGGTTTTTTTTTTTGCTGCTTTCAGAAGGCACATTTTTGTGAATGACAAATTTGCTACTTATGGCCCTGAGCAGATCACTTTTCCCATGTTCCGGAACTGATTGAATGATATAAACAGTACAAAATCTTCCTGTGTTTATCGTTTGTTTATAAAAATAAAAATGTATCTAAATAAAGCAAAACCTTGAAGATTCTCCTCCAACAAGATGTTTTCCCAGGCACATGTTATATCTTAACAAGATTCCTTGAAAGATGTAACCATGGAGATAATTTAGTTCAAAGATGTTCTGATTAGGAATATCAAGAGCAGTATAAAACAAATATGGTCAATTGGAGGTGTTTACCACTCTCACGGAGCAGATGTTCTAGGAAGAGTCTAAGCAGAAGGGAGATTTCCTGTTGGTGGGGAGGTCCTCCCAATAATCCTATTGACACATGAAATGCTGGCTATATCAAGCCCCAGAATATTACAGGGCAATGAGATTTGTCTTTATTGTTGAGTCATTTCAGTTGCGTCCAACTCTTCATGACCCCATTTGGGGTTTTCTTGACAAAAATATTGGAGTGGTTTGTCATTTCCTTCTCCAGCCCTTTTTAGAGTTGAGTAAACTGAGGCAAACAAGGTTAAGGGACTTGCCCAGGCTCACGCAGCTAGTAAGTGTCTTAGGCTGGATTTGAACTCATGAAGATGAGTCTTCCTGATTCAAGCCTACTGCTCTATCTACTACACAATCAAAAGAGATCCCTCTAATAATTCAGTAAAAAGCAAATGGAAGAAGAATGTGTTTCCCAAACTACGTATGTTTCCCAAACTCAGCTCACTAAGTTACTCCATCTGTGCATATATATTGGACAGGCACAGAAGATCGCCAATCAGCTGGACCTAGAAATGAATAGAGAGAAAATTCAGGCTGTGTTGCATTTGGGAAATTGTACTGTACTTTCAAGAAACCTAACTAGATTCTTGAGCTCCCTTACTCTTCATAATTTTTTTTATCCTTTTAACATCAATATTCTCTCTTCCTTTGAGAATCCCTTGCTCTATTATTTAGAACTATGAGAAATCACAATCTCTTATGCACTGAAAGAGTTATAAAATGGGTGTTCTAACACCCAATACCAAATGGGTTGGTTATAACATATTACCATCAATAAATTGAATGAAATAAGGGATGTAAAAATGTGTTCAAGTAAGTATAAGATCAGAAAAGGAAGTGGGCTGGTCATGTAGAACTATGTAGGAGAACCATGCAGGCAAACAGGGAGCCCAAATACTGCATGGGCAACTCCAAAATATTGAAAGACATGAAGGAAGGTCTGAATGTTGGGTAGATCCTTCTTGGAGGATTTATGGGATAAAATGAATATTAATTGCACAGATAAGGCACGAATGGATTTTCATCAGAATCATTGGAGGAAATATCTATGACATCATGGAGGAATCATGAGCATTAAAAAAAAAAGCAGACAATTTCTGAAACTAGGCTGTAGTTACTTACACATTTGTTCTCCTCCTAGGACTTTAAAGAACCATAACTTTTATCTCAATGGAGAAAGGATAGGGAAAGAAAAAAAAAGAGGAAGAAAGCATGTGCTTCTGTGGTAAAGTAATGACCTTACATACAGGAATGAAAGATCCTTCTGGGAAAATTTAGCCAAAAAGTCGTATTTTGTCATTGAAACATAATTCAATTACTTTATATTTGTTGGGTAAAGGCAATCATTTCAACAGATCTAGTTAATTCCACTTAAGACTTTAACTCTGGATAACAGGAGGATTGACTAATGGTCTCTCAGTCTTAGGTGGCTTTTTAAGCACAAGTATTGTGTTTCTCATTTTGCAGATGGGAAATCTCTGACAAACAAAAGATTAAGTGGCTTCCTTAAGGTGATACAATGAGGCAATGTCACCAACAACCCTGCAAATACAGTCATTTATTTATGGTGTGCATCCACTCTCCATCAATTTCTTAAATTTTGAAATTGGCTCATTTCAAGACTTGCCAGAAGGGTATGATCTTTGTTCCATACATGAGGAACTTGCCCCAGCGCCTTACAGCTTTTTTTTTCTTAAACTAGCTGCACAGTCCTTTTCAAGGTAATTGAATTATATGTTCTTTCTTTTCACAATACCTAATGCAAAAACAATTCACATCATCTTTCATGCCTGTCCTTCAGTCAGCCTGGATCGGTCCCAGTGCTCATTTTGAGACCTTCCTTATTCTTCACTCTAGTTTTTAAATATTTCAGAGACATGATATTAGATGCTTTAAAAAAAATTGCATGACCTTTTCAGTAACAGTTCTATTCACAACAAAGTAGCATCAATTCTGTTGTTCAACCTACTTGTTTCTGGTGAAGGAAAAGGAAAAACAAATTTTAAAAATCTTGAGGTTTTAAAAAAGTTTCAGCCAGACTCCTGCAAATTTACTGGTTCTTTGGTCCTTCTAGTCTTTAAAAAGGAAGATCCAGGGAATTTCATTCCTCCAACTCCTAACCTCTACCTATAGAATATATTTTTCTCTTCCCTTCCATAAGTTGCACTAGGGTTTAGAATTTTTCCATTGTTCTCTTCCTCTGTGGTAATAGATGGTACCTTCTCCAGCTGCAGAAAGGTCATAAAAGGGATAATACCATGAAATCATGTATATAACATATACATGTATGGCTTTATTCTAAGACAGTATCCATTTTGGTTTTAGACTTCTTCAAAGATCTAAATTTAAATTAAAGAAATGAAATATAAATTTACTTCATTTTCTAAGAACTAAACAAGCTACAGTATAGATCTATGATATCTTCTTCTACCATGGAACTAGGACCAGGAGTATTTTGACTTAGGAGGGTGGGTGCTCTTGTCAAGGTCTGGGGCCCCACCTCCCACATACACCCCTTAAAAACCTAGTATCTAGTGGATAGAGCACCGGCCCTGGAGTCAGGAGGACCTGAGTTCAAATCCAGCCTCAGACACATAACACTTACTAGCTGTGTATCTCTGAGCAACTAACTCATTTAACCCCCAATTGCCTCACCAAAAAATAAAAAAAGAATTTAAATTAAAAAAAAGAACTAGTATCTAGAGTCTTTTACCTCTTCCCTGTCCCAATGCAACAAAGGCATAGTCCTCTATGATCATTTGACCAGGAAAAACAGGAAAGCTGTCATTGCTTTGTATGTGTATGGTTAGGTTAGATCGCTTTGCTGTGGGACTAGGTTTGGAGTCTGAACCTATTTCTTTGAATGCAGAATGCCATAGCCCTCCATTATCACCAAGGGGCCCAGAAAGTTGGACTCCTCCATGAATACCAAGGCTTCTACTCAAAACCTATTGGTCAGTTGGAGCTTCTGTCACAGCCAGCTCAGGGCTTGGGTTTAGATCTTCCCCCCACCTCCCTACCACCCCTACCCCCCCCCACCTGCCTGGTGAATCAGTTACTGACCTGGACCTAATTTCTTGCCTAAAGGCTACACCTACTCCACCTTGGGTCACCATAGCGATTACCACAGTCCCTTGCTCCCTGTGCTATACTGAAATTCTCTTAATAAATTCTTGTGGAATTGCTTTTAATTTCTTCCTAATAAGTAGCTTGATAATAATAAAAGAAAAAGATTTGTGGGTGTGTAGGGAATGGGTGGGTGCACACACACACCAGAGTGAGGAGCAATGACCAACTTTACGTTAGAATCTTCATTTCTAGTTACAACTTCAATTCAAGTTTAGGGGATACTGAAAGGAAATGAATTATTCCTTCTTCTAATCCACTTCCAGAGTGGTGGTGGATCCTTTAGCTTTAGCTCAGTCTCTGCAAACACCTTTCCCAGCTTATGGTGAAGCCTGTTTCATGGTAACTCCTTATCCACAGAACCTCCTTTCCCTGCTTCATTGCCCCTTATGTTTTTAGTTTCTTGGTCTCTCCTTACTGCGATTCCACCCTACACTACTCAGATAAAACCTCTAGCACAGGCACCAGGATCCTCAGCCTCGAGGCCACTTGTGGCCTTCTAGGTCTTCAAGTGTGTTTTGACTGAGTCCAAATTTTAAAGAACAAATCCTTTTATTAAAGGGATTTGTTCTGTCAAGTTTGGATTCAGTTAAAAGTTAAAAGCACTTGAGGACCTAGAAGGCCACATATGGCCTCGAGGCCACAGGTTCCCCACCCCAGTGTCTAGCTTTTCTCCACTGACAATTCACCAGCCACACACCTCAAGGGCTCCCCTGATAACCTGGGGTGTCAAATCTCCACATTAGGTCAGCTGCTCCAGCTAAAGCAGCCCAATTCAAGGGTAAACTCATAGTCTTTTCTCAAAGTTCCATATAGACAGCTTTTAAGCCGTTGTTGTCTGAATTTTAATAACCCAGGAACTGCTCTTCTAATTGTACCACTGTTGCTGTGGAACTAACCACCCAGCCATGGTATTTCACCTGGAGTTGAGTCTTTGAAACATTACCAAAGTTAGGTTGGTTGTTGGAATTACTTCCCTGATGTGATCTCTCTATCTGCTTCTTGAATTTGTCAAAAGAGATTTCTATCTACTCCAAGATTTCTATCTACTTTTAACCCAGCAAGATCCTTCCTCTCTTTTGCAATCCTCTCATTCTACATTCTCAATTATGTTCTCCAGAATTCAGTTAACTTCACTTCCCAGTTACTAATCATCTGAGATATTTTGAGGAAAATAAGCAAGAAAACAGTTCCAAAGGCTACAATTTACAAGCCATAGATAGGCCTTGATTCCCCCCTAACCACACTAAGCTTTTTTTTTTCTTCCTGACTTTTTTAACTTTGTTTTTTTTCAGAACAATCTCATTTGATGTTTGTTTTCACTTGCAAAGTTTGTTTCATAAATCACAGCCTTCTTAACTCTTCCCTCCACCAGTAACAGGCAGCAATTGGCTTCTTGCAGATCTTAATATATATATATATACATATATATGTATATATATATACACATATATATATATATTATTTTTTTTTTACTTCAAAGAGCCTTTAGGAATCTTGCTTCATATAAAGTTAAAAGTGGTAGCATTTCTTGCAACAACAACAAAAAATTTTTAATGGAAAAGTAGAGATTTTGAGATCACAAAATCTCAAAAGACAGCAAAAACAAATGTGACTGAGTCCCTCCCCCCATACCAAGATGTCATGCATTCTGAATTCGCTTTCCCCTAACCTGCCCTCCCTTCTATCAACCTCCCCCTTCTCTTATCCCCTTCCCCTTCTACTTTCCTGTAGGGCAGGATAAATTTCTATACCCCATTGCCTATATATCTTATTTCCCAGTTGCATGTAAAAACAATTTTAAACATTTGTTTTTTAGAACTTTGGGTTCCAAATTCTCTCCCTTCCTCTCACCCCACCCACCCTCATTGACAAGACAAGTAACTCGATACAGATTATACATGTGTAGTCACGCAAAACACTTCCACAATAGTCATGTTGTGAAAAACTAACCATATTTCCCTTCATCCTATTCCACTTCCCCCTTTTATTCTATTCTGTCTTTTGACCCAATTTGCCCTCCCCTCTATCATCCCCCTGCTCCCTATTTTTCTGTAGGTTAAAATAGATTTCCATACCCAATTGTGTGTGTGTGTATGTTATTCTCTCCTTAAGCCAAATTCGATGAGAATAAGATTCATTCATTCCCTCTCACCTTCCCCCATTTCCCCTCTATTGTAAAAACCTTATCTGTTTTATGTGAGATAATTTACCCCATTCCACCTTTCCCTTTCTCCTTCTTCCAGTATAACAATCTCTTACCCCTTAATTTTATTCTCCAGATATCATCCCTTCATCTTCAACTCACCTTGTGCCCTCTATGTGTGTATATATATATATATATATACACATACATACATATATATACACATATATATACATACATATATATACACGCATACATACATACATACATACATACATACATACATACAATTTTTTCCCTCCAACTCCCCTAATACAAAGGTCTCATGAGTTACAAATATCATCTTTCCATGCAGGAATGTGAACAGTTCAACCTCAATAAGTCCCTTATGATTTCTCTTTCCTCCTATTTACCTCTTCATGTTTCTCTTGAGCGTTATATTTGAAAGTCAAATTTTCAATTCAGCTCTGGTGTTTTCATCAAGAATGCTTGAAAGTCCTCTATTTCACTTGAATATCCTTTTTCCCCCCTGAAGGATTATATTCAGTTTTGCTAGGTAGGTGATTCTTGGTTGTAATCCTAACTCCTTTGACATCCAGAATATTACATTCCAGCTCTCTGGTCCCTTAATGTAGAAGCTGCTAAATCTTGTGTTATCCTGATTGTGTTTCCACAATACTTGGATTGTTTCTTTCTGGCTGCTTGAAATATTTTCTTCTTGACCTGGGAACTCTGGAATTTAGCTACAATATTCCTAGGAGTTTTCCTTTGGGGATCTCTTTCAGGAGGTAATCAGTAGATTCTTTCAATTTCTATTTTGCCTTCTGGTTCTAGAATATCAGGGCAGTTTTCCTTGATAATTTCTTGAAAGATGATGTCTAGGCTCTTTTTTTGATCATAGTTTTCAGATAGTCCAATAATTTTTAAATCATCTCTCCTGGATCTATTTTCCAGGTCAGTTGTTTTTTCCAATGAGATATTTTACATTGTCTTCTATTTTTTCATTCTTTTGGTTTTGTTTTTACAAAGTCTTGATTTCTCATAAAGTCACTATCTTCCAATTGCTCCATTCTAATTTTTAAGAAAGTATTTTGTTCAATGAGCTTTTGGACTTACTTTTACATTAGGCCAATTCTGCTTTATAAGGCGTTCTTTGCCTCATTGGCTTTTTTGGTTATCATTTGGGTTAGACTATTTTTTAAGGTGTTATTTTCTTCAGTATTTTTTGGGGTCTCCTTTAGCAAGCTGTTAACTTGTTTTTCATGATTTTCTTGCATCACTCTAATTTTTCTTCTCAGTTTTTCCCCTACTTCTCTTACTTGCTTCTCAAAATCCTTTTTGAGCTCTTCTATGGCCTGGGACTAATTCATTTTTTTTTTGAGGCTTTGGATGTAGGAGCTTTGACTTCATTGTCTTCTTCTGCTTGTATGTTTTGATCTTCTTTGTCACCAAAGAAAGATTTTATGGTCTGACTTTTTTGCTCAGTTTGCTCATGATCCCAGCCAATTACTTGAGTTATAAACTGTTTGTTAAGGTACGGGTCTGCTACATTGTCCCAAGCTTTGAGGGTTTTGTGCAGCTGTTTTCAGAGATACTTCTAGGGACCTGTAAATTTTCAGTTCTTCAAAGGTGGTATGATCAAGGGTGAGGCGTTTACTCCTTTTCTGACCTGGGCTGTGGTCTATAAGTGACCACAAGCCCTCTTTTCTGCCTTGGAACTCTGTGGAGGATTCCCTTTCCATTGCCACTACAAGCTCCACCATGCCAGCTTTCTTCTTCACCCCAGGACTGCCACCCAGAACTGTGACCCAGATCCAAGCATGGGCAAAGCAAGAGAATCCTGCCTCAGCCCCAGCAAAGAGATCCCTACAATCCCCCTCTGATCAGCCACTAGATTTAGCCCTCAGTGTGAGGGCTGAGAGTTCTGGAAGCAGTCACCACCCTGGGACTGTGCTCAGGGGCTGGGGTTGGGACGGAGTTTCTCTCTCACCACAGTCACAGACCTTTCCCACTGACCTTCTATTTTATCTTTGGGGTGTGTGTGTGGGTTGAGAAGTCTAGAAACTGCCACAGCTACCCATGATTCAGACCTCTAAGCCTGCTCCAAGTTTACTGAGACCTGGTCTTTGCCTGTGCACCCATATTAAACTGCATTCCTCTCCCAGCCCAGCACAATTAACCATCCAGGTTGTTTTGGGCTGGAAATTTGTTTCACTCTCTTTTTGTGGGTTCTGCTGCTCTAGGATTTATTTAGAGACATTTTTACAAGTATTTGGAAGAGTTTAGAAGACAGCTCAAGCAAGTCACTGCTTTTACTCTGCCCTCACTAAAGGTTTTCAAGGAGAAACTAGATGATTGCTGGTTGATTGTTAGTGGGACTCTTTCAGGTACAGGTGGACCAGAGGCATGTTATTAAGTAAATGTTTAACAACTAACTGGGGGTAAGCGATGTACACATGATATACTTTCTTTTTTGGAGGAAATTGGGATTAAGTGACCTACCCAGGGTCACACAGCTAGTAAGTGTCTGAGACCAAATTTGAACTCTAGTCCTCTTTGACTCCTGGGCCAGTGATCTATCCACTGCGCCACCTAACTGCCCCTACATGATATACTTTAAAGATTAATTTGCAGTATTAAAAATTTTGTCATAACTTTCTTAAATCCATGTGATCAACAATACAATAATTCAAAGCTTGATTTATAGCATTTTTTTATTTCTAAGATATAAATGTTCACAGTGAAAATTTAATTTAAATTTAATAACTGGCTCTTGTAAGCTGGTTCAAGCTGTGTCCAGTATACCCTGAATGTCTTTAGGGTGCCCCTGCTATAATCCTTTGTAATTCTTACCTTCTGGGTTTCTTCTGTTTCCCAGCATGGTATAGTAGAAAGCACACAGGACAGAGAATAAGGAAAAAAGTGGGTTTCATTCCTACCCCAGCACTTACCAGCTATGACTGCTCAAAGCATACAGCTTCCCACAGCTCCAGTGTTCTCATCTGTAAAAAAAAGAGATATCAATACCTGTGGTTACTAACTCACAGAGTGTCACTTGAGATAACATATATAAAGCACTATATCTATATTGACTATTAAGGGCTGCTCTGGGTGATGCAACTAGGTAGTACAGTAAATAAAGCATTCGACTTGGAGGCAGAAAAACTTGAGCGCTAATTATGACCCTGGGAAAGTCACTTAACCTCTCCTATCTTCAGTTTCTTCATCTGTAAAATGGGGATAATAATAGTATCTACCTCACAGGGTTGCTGTGAGGATCAAATAAGATAACAGATGTAATTTATAAACTTTAAAGCACTATTGAAATTTTAGCATAAATTCCTACTATATAACAAGTAGCATAGAATTATGGAAGGAGGTCCTCAAAGTTAGAGAAGGCTACATTCACATCTGGCCTCTGGGCATGTGGTGCTGGGCACTTACTTAACCTCTCAGGATTCCAACTAACTTTAAGAATATAAGTTACATAGTGCATGCAGAACAGCAACAAGAGAGGAAATTTTCCCACTAGGAGGCTCCCAGCACAAATAAAATCACAGACTCTTGTGAAGGAGAAAAAAAAAAAGAAAAGAAAAACAAATAAGTGGAAGTCACAAGAACGTAGATTTCCATTTAATGCAGGGAAAAGCTTCCTAGCCATCAGAAATGTCTAACAAAAGCAATGGATCATCTGTTTGGTCATGAGTTCTTCCTCACTAGAGATCTTCAAGCAGATCTTGTGTCCTACAGAAATCTCATAATCTACTGATGCTTACCTAGAAAATCTTACCTGGTAGGTGGCCCCATTTAGGTAGAATGACACTGTCCTATTCATGTTCGAATCTAGTCCAAGGAAGTTAATGGTTTTTGTGATGCTCTATTTACATTGCAAATTGCAATTTTAACTAATGAAAATCTAATGGCATCAAATGAAACGAATCTTCAGTAGCAAAAACTCCAAATTGAGTGAAGTGTTGATTTGTGTTCTAATTACAGCTTTAGTTATTGTTTTTGTTTAGAAGGAGTCATAAACTCATAGTAGTATTGCTTTTGGAAGTATTTAGATGATCATTCCATCCAACTGCCTACCTGAAGCATGAATTCCTGTAAAAATGCAAGGCTCCTTGAGCAAAAGAGTCAGTAAAGTGGAATAAATTATGCCCTCAGTCACTACCAACCTGATCCATAGAAGTTAAAAACTGTGCAACCTTTTCAAATATTTATCAACTTTTTACCAGCTACACCTAACTTCCATGTCAGCCCAGGGTAATACAATTTATAGGTAAAATAGGGAATGGCCTACCTAGAGTGACTTAAGGGCCCCTGGAAGGACTTGTAGTCTACAAGAAAGTACTTATACTAAGGAAGTCGTTGGCCTTTGAAATACTTACATATATCAGGTCCAATAAAGTAAATAAATCAAGTTACTCCACCCCAGCTAAAGAAGTGACAAAATGCTTCACTTTATTACCTTAGCCAAGTGGGCACATCTTAATTAAATCAAATCAGTCAAAGGCATTCCAAAGGCTGTGATTAATTTAGACACCTCTGATGAGCCATTAGATAAATGGAAGTGACACTGACCAGAAAGTATTTGGATTTGCTGGGGAAACTTAGTCTAATTCCACATGTCTTCATAAAACAGCAGACAGATTCAAAGATAAGAGAGATTACAGCAAGAGGGGAAAAAAGAGTAAGCATTCCAGCTGAACTTCCTGAGAAGGACTCACTTGGGGAGGGGAAAAAGAAGAAAACTTTGACCTTGGCCATAGTCTCCCCATCACCACCAATCCTACTAACAACTATCCACCAGAGGAGGACCTCATGACTTTGGGAATTTCATCTTTCTGTTGGTATCCTAGCAGCCGATTTTTGGAACAGCTGATGACTCTGCATTGAAAATCAAGGACAGACTAACACAGATTCACAGCTCTACAAAGGGCCCAGAAAAAAATGGCAACATACCTAAGAACACATCTTTAAGATTCTAGCAAAAAAAATCCAGGAGCTACAAGATAACACTTTTTGCCACATATGCTCTCTAAGTTTGGGACTACTTTCACCTGGATTCTGCATGAATTTGTTAGCATATCACAGTCTTTGCAGAAGAGGATATGGATACACACAAACACACACACACACACACACACACACACACATATAAAATCTTTCTTAAAGCTGTGTAAGGATAGTTGACTCATAATTCGTACATATTTACGGTAAAATGACAATTACACTGGGAGGGTTTTGTGAGCTATAGCATTAGAAAGACATCTACCAGCCTTCCAGGCTACCTCTAGGGTGCTGAAGGGAAAATACCCCTGCTTTGGGGATCCAACTCACCAGTATGTCACAACAGAACTCTTGCTATTTATCTATATATACATGCATATATATATACACACACATATATATATATATACACACATACATACATACATACATACATATATATATATACACACACACATCCTTGTACACATATAACAAGGAAAAAGGAATAGATCTTTGATTTTGTTGATTGGGAATTTTCAAATGACAATACTCCTTCTGCCAATACAATTATACAATTTAGCACCTTATATGCAACTTTTAGGCCTGGAGAACTTCCTGGGGGCAATGAAAAGGTTAAATGACTTGCACCTGTCACACAGCAAGTAATTAATGGGTGAGACTGGATCCCATGTATTCCTGACTCCAAAGACAGCTCTCTATCCACCATGTGACACTGTTTCTACATGTTTACACACATGCATACAGGTAGTTATATGAACTCAGCCATTTAAGGATTTGCATTCTGAAAAAATTCAGAATAATATTTATATTAGGTCATGGAAATGCTTATTTTATCCCATAAGCTAAAAATAAAATAAATAAAAACTTTAAAAATAATAATATGTATTAATTGATTCCCTTCTCTCCAGTACACAACTGCTACCCTATTTCAGATCTTCATCACTTCTTGCAAAGACCATTGCAATATCCTTCTAATTGGTCTCTCTACCTGAAGTCTTTCCGCATTCCAATCCATCCTCCACACAGCTGTCCAAGTGATTTTCCTTAAGCACAGGTCTTGCCATGTGTCTTAATCAATGAATTAAATATTTATTAACCTACAAGCCCCCTATTCAATAAACTGTAATGGCTCTATATTACCTTCAGGGTCAAATATAATATTCTTTGTTTCACATTTAAGGCTCTTCACAAACCGATTCCTTCCTACTTTTCCAGTCTTCTTACATTTACCGCCCTCTATGTATTCTATCATCTAACCATATCAGTTCACTTGCTGTTCCTCACTCTTGAAACTCCATCTCCCATCTCAAAACTCCCCTAGAGCTAAGTCCTACATTGGCTATGCCCATGCACAGCGTGCTCTCCCTCACCATCTCCTCTTAGTTTCACTGAGTTTTTTCAAGGCCATCTTCTACAGAAGTTTTCTTGGCATTTAGTAAGCATTTAATAAGTGCTTGTAGATTGATTGATTGGGGGAGCTTGTGCATTTAGAACCCCAGTTGAGCAACAAATAGAATTGTTTTTTAAAAAAAGACAGAATCCTCTGAAGTCTTTGGTGAAAAGATGTTATGTTCATAATAAAAATAAAGCCTGTGATATCAGTCTTTTCTATAATCTTTCCTTCTTCAAATCCTCCCCAAAGGAGATAGATAGCTTAAATTATGGTTTGTTTTTTTCTTTAACACAAGTGAATATTCACCTACAAAATTAGAGTTTCTATTTCTATTGTTTCCTTAGAAGATATGACCTCTAATGACAGAATATGCTCACCTCATCAACACAAGGAAGAGCTATGTTCTATAGCAAAAATAAAAAAGACTTATTTAAGTAGAGATGCTCATTTCTGAAGACTTCTGGGTGTTTTTCCCTAAAATTGTAAAATTTTACCTCCCTCTTTAAGACCTACCATATCTATCTGATATATTCCCCTTAGCCTCATTTTTTTTTCCCTTGAAAAGAGAAGGAAAGGGCAAAATCTGTTAATTCTTTTCCCAAGAAAGCTATATTATCTCAGGGAGAGATTGAATACATTTATTAGCTGCTGACATCTGATGGATGGAAACCCAGTTGGTGTTCTATTAAAAAGGAAAATGAATCTGAACATTCAAATTAGAAAGTGCAGAGACAAACTCTCTCCTCAGGACACACCAAAAACAACCTTCCCCTTTGGCCCACAGACAGGCCATGTAGTCACATTCCAGGAATTTAGTCAGGCCCCTCACACATCCCTATCCATAATAATAGCATGAGCCCCAGTTGGGTGGGCTAGTTTGCAGGTAAACTTCCTTCTTTCTGAACAGATGTCCACAGTGGGTGTGTGGGCTGTTTATTTCCTCTCCCTGCATGCAGGCCTCTGCATTTATGAGTATTGATTTCTCTGGCTGCACATAGCAGCCCCTGGTTTTAATCACTCTGGTCATTTTGCAGTTTGGTATTTTTCTGTGTTTGCTGCTTTGATGATTTTATCATCAGTAAAGCTCCTGACAGTGTTGATTTATACTTTTTTTCCAGCTACTGCAGTAAGATTCCCCCAAAAAATTTGACTTCAGTTTTAGTCCATTTGATATCCCTACCCTTTAAAGTAGATTATGATCTAAATAATTTGTCAGCAAAACTTTATACCAGTCCAGTCCTGGGGACACAGCCATAAGGAGAGATAGGGAAAGTATGTCGCTATTTAGCATGCAATACACAATAGTGCAACAAGATTGAGGCTAAATTCATTTCTAGAACTAAATTCATTCCAGACCTAAAGATTAAAGGGCAAGAGGTCTGGGTTGCAGGATGGTATGAAGATAGCTAGAGAACTGAAACATCATGAGAGTCTGAGTTATACTAAAAATGGAAAAAGTAAACCAATCAGGAACTGAGGGACCAGATGAACACAAATGCCCTATCTAAAATGCCCAATCTAAAATGCCCAGATCTATAGATCAAAGAACAGGGGAACTAATTAGGAGATCTTTAGCTTGTCTTCAGGGAATTCTAAGTCCACAAGACTAAGAAGGCTAATGTAATATCCTAGGTCAATTAGGATATTCAGGCCTGCTTAAGGAGGAAGGGGAGGGAAACTAGATCTAAAAATTAGCTATGAAATCCTTAGAAAAGATCTGGACCTACCTCCAATCTTTTGCCCATATTTCTCCAATCCAATCCGATGAGCATTTATGAAATGACCACTTTGTGCAAGGCATTGAGGTAGGTGCTAAGGAAACAATTCCTGCTTTTAAGAAGCATATATCCTACTGTGGGAATACAATAGGCAAAATAACAAATATATAAATAATAACCTGAGGAAGAAGAAAGCACTAACAACTAGGGCGATCAACAGAGTCTTCCCTTAGTGAATGGCAAATAAGATCTGGGAAAAAAAACAACAACAAAAAACAGGGACTGTAAGAGGCAGAGACGGCAAAGGAATATAAGTTAGGCATGGAGACGGGCTTGCAAAGGTGGGGAGTCAGGAAATAGCTCATGGAGTTTCCTGCAAAGATTGTTGTTGTTTGTCCTTCCTTCTTGAAGAGGATCAGCGACATCAGGAAGGTGATGTGTTGACTTGCAAGTGAATTGGATTTAAGTGAGGTAGGGCCATGCAAAGTCACCAGCCTCACTCTAAAGAAATCTTACTTTGAAGAACATATTGATCACGTGGTCCAAGTGAACAAGAAGAAAATGGCATCCTACTCCTAGGTCAAGATCTCCATCAGCCATCTTGTCGGGTAAAAACAATGACCTAATCAGATTTGACAAGAAGTTGGCTCCATACACTCAACACCATAGACAAGACTATTTGCAATATGGATTTATATATGCATTATCATGAATGATTAACTTTAATTACATATTGTGCCTTGACATAGTGATAGTAAGAATCCATTACAATTAGCAAAACATCTAAAAACTAATTGTTCCTCCAAATGATAAAATTGTGCAAAATGAAAATTGTGCAAATGAAACATACAAAAGAAGATTTTCCATCCACTCACTTAAAAACTTGGAAATGCAATTTTCCTCCCTGTTTAAAAATCTTCCAAAGACAGAGTTTCACTGGGTTTTGAGTCAGTTAAAAAAAAATACAAAAACACTATACCTTCTGATTAATTTGCAAGAAAAACCTAATGACATCAAGGAAGACGGAAATTTACTGCCTGGATTTCAACAAAAACGTTTGCATAATTGGTGACTGAAAATGAAAAATGACTATCATGTTTTAGCAAATGATGAACTGCTTCTGTCTGCTTCTACATACCTTTGTAAGGCATCTCTTTCAGCAATAAAAGCCAGTACAAAGAAATACAGAAATGAAATGACCTTAAAACCACACTTTCAAATGACTACATCAAAAAGTGTTAAGCCAGGATTTCTAAAAATAATAAAGCATATTTAATCATGGTACTCTCACTAAAATATTTTAATAATATTGTTAATATGAAAATAATTTAGTGAAATCAAAATGTTTTGTGCCATTAGTAAATAAAATAATTTAATAGTGCCATTTCCTTATCTCATCCTTTTAAACACCTATTTTGTATATGTTTTATAATGTAAATAATATATCAATATAGTATGTAAAATGTAATTTATAAATAACTATATAATTATTGAGGAGTGCTCAAAATATTTTTTATTGGTATGGTTGCCATATGATCAAGAAATAGTGGCAACCACTGATCTATAGGGGAGAGAGGAGTACACAGGAGCCTATATTTATATTAATCTGAATTTAGATGGGATTTATAATACTTTGACAACCAGAGTCTGGTAGTAGTGCAAAACAGCCTTCCATACTAGATTTGGACTGCATGAATATTTGCATTATCAGAAAACCTCGCAGCATTAGAGGCCCAATTCACAAAAGAGATTTTTAAAAATTAATTCTCTGGCTCATAGCGCAATCTACAATATCATGGAAAATCATTACTTTCTATCTTTGAATGTGTTGATACAACTGCACTCATAATGATATAGTTCACAAACTAATGAAGGAAAATGTTGTTGAAAGGTTAAAAAATGTGTAACAAGATGCTCACCACAGAAATCTCTGAAAATAAAGATAGCACCCTAAGGAACAATTCTGTTTCAGCTACTTAGAGTCATAATTAGGTAGGCCTTCAGTCTACCATCTTCTCCTGAAATTTGTCTACAAAGGCAGCTAGGTGGTACAGTAGATAAGAGCACTGGGCTTGGCATCAGGAAGACTTATCTCCATGAATTCAAATCTGGCCTCAGACATTTACTAGCTGTGTGGTCCTGGGCAAGTCACTTAACCTTGTTTGCCTCAGTTTCTCATCTGTAAAATGCGAAGGAAATGGTAAACTGTCCCGGTATCTTTGCAAAGAAAACCCCAAATGGGGTCACAGAATATGAAATGACTGAACAATGATTATACACCATATCAAGCATTTGGCAGTACTGCATGATATATAGCACCTTCTACATTTTTCCATGGGTCCTTAGTAGTGGTGTCATATGGCATTCTCAATGGTGACTCCTTCTAAGGCACTGTTTCCCAGTGCCCAAGTGCTAGGACTTCCTCTCTTTTAGGCTATGCCCCTGTCCTTGTGGAAGCTTCTCCAGGACAAAGGAACCCCACTATTATTCCTCTGCCAGAAAACCTCAGCCACTAACAGCAGATTTATATATAACAGCTACAAATCTTAATGCTCCTTCTCTTTCAGATACTGCAAATAGTGTCCTTCTCAAATGAGCTTTGCCTACTTGGTCTGACCTGCCAACACATATATATGCCTCCCAAGTTCTTTCTTAAACAACTACCTTAGGTAATTGTGTGGATTATTCTAATCACCTTAATCTATTTATTATAAGCCCCACTAATGGTGGAGAGATAGGAAAGGGAAACACCATCCCAGAAACCAGTTCATGAGATTATGCCTTTTGGGGTTGGCTAATGCCCTTGAAACATTTCTGCATTTAAAGTTGTTCTTTGTGACCTTCTGAATCGATATATCACTTTTCTGGATGACATTTTTTTATTTTCCATACTGTGAACGTCAACATGTCTCCAACAAAAGGGTTATAGTATCATGGACTGAATTGTAATATGAAGAAGAAATGTGTTCTTCACCAGTGTTAAGTAACATTTGGGGGATTGTTTTAGGACTTAGAACTCAAACTGATATAGAGAGAATACAGGTCACACAAGAATGCTCCTTGGATTGCATATATGATAGACGCATATATCTAGTGGTAATTTATTTCTGAGGTAGTGAGAAATAATATAAAGAGCTAGCCTCAGACTCTGGAAGGCTTGGATTCAAGTCCCAACTCTGACACATGACTTGTCTTATCTGGAGCAAGTCATCTAATTTATCAGTGCTGAGCCATCTCTCGACCACTATAAAATGCAGGTCTGCATTTGTATAGGGCTTTCCCTACACTAATTAAAACATGAAATCACTGCTTCTGCATGTGTATACACACACACACACATACACACTTATTCCTAGGTACTCACAATTTAGAGTTCCTGTTCCTGTTTTAACAGAAGCTAGATTAGATGGAGATTAGCTCAAGAAGTCATGTTTCATACTTTATAGAAGTTGCTGATAATGGGATCCTGGTTCTACTATTTGTAACTAACACTGAGCAAGTATTTTTTTGTAGAAACTAATGTAACAAGGGTAACCCTAGGTATGGCACATACATGCACACATGGAAAAATAATTGCAAAGAAAAAAACCCAAGTTGATAACTGTGTGTCTACACACAGTTGATAGATATGGAGAGACAATATATAATAATGGATAGGAAATTATTGGCAATTAAGGTGATTCTAGGAGTGTGACCATATTATATGGAAGGGACACAGTGCTCAGTAATGGTTCACAGCAGATATAAACATTTAGGAGATGTTCAAAAATGTGTCCATTTTATCTGGATATTATGCAGGGTGGGTACTTGTTTTCCTTTTTCTTTTTTCCTTTAGGTTAATGCATGTGCCCAGAATCAAGAAAACCTTAGAAAATGGCTTGTCCTGCTACCTGTAGCTACAGAATCCTGCAGAACTGAATAAACAAAACCAGACTGTATTGGCTCAAGGGACTTGGGTGCTTTAAAAAAAAGAAAAGATAGGATGATAATCCAGTATCACAATGGACAAGTTGTCATGATCCCACAATACCAACAGGAGGTTTTGTGGGCATATTCATGATGCCATGTTGATGGAACATAATAGTAGTTAATATTTTATATAGTGTTTACTATGTGCCAGGCACTGTGCTGAAGGCTTTTACAATTGTTATCTCCTTTGATCCTCATAACAATCCTGTGGGGTAAATGCTATTAGCCCAATTTTATAGGTGAGGAAGCTGAGGCAGATAGAGATTAAGTGATTTACCCAGGGTCACACAGCTAGAATTGATTAAATCACTTTAAGAATTAGGGGTAGATTTTAAGATAGATTTGACATGAGCCTTACATTGTGCAACAATCTTTGTTATTATGATCATTTTTTTCTAATTGTTCCCTCCTGACATGGTGCCCAAGTTGCCCTCTGAAACTCAAACAACATGGCACTTTTTGAAGAACATGATTAATACAGAAGGTGGTTCAAATCCTGGGAGGCTTATGCAGACCACCTATGCTTGACATGACAGTAATTTAGAACAAAGAACTGATATGAAGGACAATGACTGATATGGGCCTGACTTAGTTTTATTCTTTCCTTGTTATGGAAGACTCTGTGTGGGTGAGAGAGGAGGAGTATGAAAGGAAAACTGTGATGGCTCAGACAGAGCTTTCGTAAAGTTTCTTTAAAGTAGTCTCCTGACATGGGTTGTAGTCACAACCCCTTAAGGCAGAAAATAGTAGGTGTAAAGACTTTCTAATCCTAGATCACATAGAGGCTTGAGACAAGGATACTACTAGTGGAAGGAGGTAGGTTCAGAGACCAATTAAATGACTGAAGGTTATAATTGGTCAATTGTTCTGTGTTCTAAAAGACCTGAAGAACTTGGAGTCTAAGACTTCCTTTTCCTTTTAGAAGCAAAATCTACTAGTTCTTTTCACTTTTTTTTTTTGCTTAATACCTATTTTACAAGGTACCAAAGCATGAGGATTCATTAGAAGAATACTTACAAAAGAATTTTTAAATAAGGAAAAAACACAATTCAATTAAAAATAGATTATGCCAAAGGTAATTATTTTTCTTTGATTATGATTACTGATCTGACATAGAGACAAATGAAGTGATTAAAAGTGATTTAATTTAGGTAGCAGCTTAACAGCCATCCCAAGAACTGTCTCAGTCAGGAACAATGGAATTACTAATACAAACTATATTAAACTAGTGCATGGGTGTACTTAAATCACATGGTATATAAGTCATGACTGTCCTACAGAGAAGAGAAATGTTGTGGGGAGTAGGGGAAGGTCATTCTAAGGAGAGTGCGCTGGGTGCTCTCAGGTGGGATGAGAGATCAGACTATAATTAGATTCAAATGGCTCAAGGTAAAAATATTGCTTAAAAATAGAAAACTGTTGATTATCCTTTAAAGTAGCATTAAAAAATCTCTTTTAAATATTCTCCTGAATTCTCATGTTTTAGTACCTTATTAGGCCAAAAAGGGGCTACTTACCTAGGTTCTTTTTCCTAATCATCTTAAGAACAGATCTAGATTTGGTTTTAGGGAACAGTGAATCAGGGATTATATGAATCAGGGATTATACTCCTGGACCCAGAAGTGATGAAGCCAAGGAGTGATTATTTAAGGGGAATTAGGACCTATTGGTAAAACTGAACTGGGGATCATATCCACATAAAAAAGTCTATAATCTATCTCATTTCCCTATCACCAAGATTAAAAAAGAAAAGAACAATCTAGGAAAACCAATTGAAATATCAACCACACCCAATAGCATATCCAATATTCCATATCCATATCTTCACTCTCCTAGAGCCAAGATTGACCATTGTAATTACATAGCATTCAATATCATTTTTTTCTATTTACATTGTTGAATGTAATTATGTATATCATCTTCCTGGTTCTGTTTATTGCCTTCTGCATCAGTTCATGCAACCCTGCCATGTATCTATGAATGCTCACATTCAGTATTCAATTTCATTCATGTTCCACAATTTGCTTAGCCATTCCCCAATCTATGATGCCTATTTTGTTTCTAGTTTGCTTCTACCACAACAATTTTTTTTTAAATTTAGGGACCTATAAATAATATGGGACCTTACTATCTATGACCTTCTGGGGCATGTGCCTAGCAGTTTAATCTCTCCAAAAGTACAGATATTTTAGTCACTTTTTAAGCATAATTAGAAATTGTTTTCTATCCAGTTCACAGCTACGCCAATTATTTATCAGAGCGCTTCTCTTCCCACCACCTTCCAACATTGACAATTTTCATATTTTGTCATCTTTGCCAGTTTGCTGAACGCAAGGTGTCTAGCATCTTCATTTGCTCTTTTGTTCAAAGTTGATTGAAAATTTGGATGTGAACTAGGAACCAAGTAATTGACTTTTATTTTTTCCCCCATCTGCTTACACTTTGGGGAAGGTTTACTACATGGGACCCTGCTCAGACATCAGGACAAAAAAAATAAAATAAATCAGTAATTACACACCATCCAAAAACAAAATCTACTATTGATACCTTCATGTTGGGCTTTCTACAATATAATACCTAATTCTTTTCAAAGCACTATCCTGTATGTTATCTCCTATGATAGTCAAAGACAGGGCAAACATTGTCACCCATATGTGACAGACAATAAAACTGATACCCAAGTTACATAATTCATCCAAGGTCATACCAATTAGTGAAGGAAATAGAATGAGAATCCAACTCCCTATCAGACTCCAGCAGCTAAAATTATTGGATCACAACCACTGGTTATACATATATTATTCTCATACCACATAAAATGTCTGAATTATAGGCCTCTTAACAATACTAACATTAGGAACTTCTCAAGACCTTCAGCAAAACAGAATATATTCAGGATTAATTACATCCTCACACCGCTACCCAGGCCTAAATTTTCATCATCATGTGAATTACTAACATATAATATCATCCTTTATTCTTTGTGGCCCTTCACCAGGGGTATTCTCCAATCATTTCTCCCAGACTGCTATGTAATTGGAACAGATTCTGTTGATCTGTTTTTTTTTCTCAGTCTGATAAAAGCACATGATTAATATCTAACATTTAAATGGCCTTCTCTGCAAAGGTGCCTGCAGAACTACCCCTAGTACTGACAGTTAAAGCCAGAACATCACCCCTGAAGATTATATGGAATGTAGAGCCTATGGTTTTCTTTGAATTGTTGTAGCACTTTATGAATAATTGACATCTGTATTTTCCCTTTATCATAGGCAGCCAGATCAAGGCCTTATTTCAGGTCTCTTTATTTTGAATCCTCTGAATAGAATCAGAGCAAAGCAAGGCTGTATTCTTGATTTATTTCAGCAAAATAATGCCCTAGGGAGAAAGGTATTTACCCAGCAATCCTTCAGCATACACTGTCTCCTTCTGCCTCTATTCCTACCCTCTTTTGGTATTTTTTCTCTCTTTCCTATTTCCTCAGCCTTTCTCCTTTCCTTCTTTTGCTCCCTCTGTTCTGTTTTCCCCTCCCTGTGTTTATCATATTCCATTCTCTGTCTCTGTCCCTTAATAGGTTTTAATATGGAATTGCAGCATATATTTTATGATTTATTGCATTTTTTAAAATAAGGTTTTATGTGCCCATTCTTAACTTTAAAAGCAGGTGAATTGAGTATTTTATACCAAAAGAAAAAAACTAAAGTGGACTTTCAAATTGTCTATATCCCTCAATTATCTATTTTTCCCCTATTAGTCAGTGTTTTTTAGTAGAAAAAAAAGGGGGGGGAAGGATCCTTATCTCTCCTGTAGAAGAAATAGGAGCTATGCCCCATGGAGTAGGTTGTAAAAGTACTCTCTATATTATCTCTTATTATGCTAGTGGATGAATTAATTAATAAATTAATTAATAAATGAATTAATTAATAAATTAATTAATAAAACTCCATCTTTCACTAGTTTTATTGAAATTCCTACCAGCCAGTTTATTACCACTATCCATTCTACTACTTTTACCCAGTATAATCATATTCATATTTTAATTTTAAAAATAAGGTTTCAGTTATTACAATAAGAGGATTTTGTTATTTATTAAAATAATTTGTTCTAGACTTTTCCTTTTAAAAATCCAGAGTTTGTAATAACAAGCTCACTTCAGGGAATCTAATAATGTATTGAAGCTTTGATGACAGAGTGAGACTTAGTTGTAGAATTCTACACAGATTGAGGGTGAGACAGCATGGAATTTAAAAGCAAGATTTTCTCTGTTGTTTAGATTGGTTTTGGATAAACCTAAATAAAAAAACTAAAAGTTTGAAAGCTGTTTATTTCTACCTAAGTAAAAAAAGATTTAGAAATGTCATAATGCAGGTCTAAGATTTATTGGTGCCCCTGTCACAAAAATTCCTCTTACATTAACCTTGATTTTCAGTTTTACCAGAACTCCCCAAGGTGAAAAGACTTTCTCTCCAAAAAGATAAATCACTTCTGATCAGGATTTGTTCCATTTGTGAAACCAAGATCAGAGAAAAATTTCATTTACCTTACTTGTAAGGGGCTTCACCTATGACTAGAATATCTTTCATCAATCAATTAATAAGCATTTATGATATGCCTACTACATTCCAGGCCCTGTGCTGGGTGGTCCTGGATATACAAAGTCAAAAATGAAACAATCCTTGGCCTCAAAGAGTTCATCTGCCATATTTCCATAATCTGTCATTATGGAAAGACAATCAATCCATACACACATAAGTTTATACAAAACACATAGAAAATACAGGGTAAGAGGGGACAGGAGGGAGTCATTAGGATCCATGTCTAGGAACATTAGCCTATCCCTTATTTGACATTAAACTGAGTCAAACTTTTAAATTTTGCACTGACTATGAAAAGTTTAACAGCTTTTGATTTTCTTCTGTCTGCCACTAGTCCCCAGGAGAGCGGGATCAAAAATAAGTAATAAGATCAAAAAGCCTTAAAACCAGCCCATTGTGCTAATTCAATTCACCTTGGCAATGCACATCTAAAAACACCACCTGCCACAGAGGTTACTAGGAACATGAAGTAAATGTTCTGGAACTTTTATGCTCTTGGGAATCACTGTGCTATGTTTGGACACTGTCTTTGATATTCAATGATGTGTTGAGTTGATGCTGACATAATTTGATTTTCAGTAGTTTTCTAGAGTTAACTGCTTTGAAGGTAGATAATATTTAAATTGAAAACCTGAAAATGATTTGTTTAAATCACCCAGTGCTTGTAGAAAGAATGCTGTAGGAGAATATCAATCCTGTTGAGGGACAAAGATAATAAGCTATTCCTGGTCTTGTGTGATATCAAGAACAAGATTCCAAGAATAATGATAAATATGTCATCTACATATATTCAGTAGCACCAAGGACTTCATCTGCCCCTGTGTGTAATGGCATAGTCCAACAGCAAGGCTGATGGATGACAAGGCCACCTGGGCTTTCTTATCAACACTCTCACCTTCCTTTTCCCTTATGTTTATAACCTTGCTCAGCACAGAGCAGGAGCTAAGCAAACCCTGATAAATGGGGCTCAGCCAGGGTTGGTTCTCAGGCTGTGAGAGAGGCATGGCCTTATTCCTGGTAGTAATGGAAGAAGAGCAACAAGGCAGCAACAAGAGAGAGTACAGGGTCATCTATAGGAGAGTGAAACACTTTGCAGCTTGTCATTGTGCAAACAAACACCACACCATCACTAGTAAGCCAGAGAAAAGATATTGGGAAGGGAAGGGTATGGTCTGGTTTTATAAAATACTCTTACTATGTCCTTAATTTGAACCCACATAGTTGCAAAGGTCATCACCCCAGAGGGCAAAATTGGTATAAACAGGTAAAAGTTTCAGAGAGGGAGATTTAGGCTTGATGGTTGCCAGGAGCGCCTGCGTCCCGGCTGTGGTCTGATGCTGGCAGAGTGTGAAGAGAGAAAGAATCACAGGCCAGGAGAGAGCAGTGAAGAACAAACTCTGCTTATTGATCTGAGGGCTCAGGATTATATAGTACTGGATCAAGCAATAGTAACATTATTATTCATGAAAAGTACAAATCTAATTAAGTGATTTCCTTACTTCCTTGTACCTTGTCTGTTACATTCTTTCCTGCGTCCTGTCCCATACCCTATCCGTTTCCTCCCTTCCTGCATCCTGCTCTCAAGAGACGGAACAGGGGGCTGGTGAGCCAACATCCTGAGTTTCACAGCTGTCAGGCTTAGTACAATCTACAGGTAAGACCCGGACTGGCCTAAGCCCTCCAACTCCCAAAGCCGGCCCTCTACAGATGGTCAAAAAACATCCTAATGATAAATAAAAGCATCCTGAAATGGAATTGGCTGCCTTGGGAAGTAGTATAATCCACCTAACTAGAGACCTTAGAGTCAATGTAGGACAGAGACACTGTAGAAAAGATCTTTGTTCAAGTGTGGGTTGGATCAGATGGCCTCAGAGATCCCTTCCAATCTGAGATTTAAAGAATCTGCTTTCATCAGTGTTTTCCAAAGTCAACTAAATTCAATTATTCTAAGCATGTAGCTAGAAGCCATTATTAAAAGAAAAACTTACTTTTTACAGGCTAGTGTGGTCCTTTAAGGGAGTAAGAATGCCATTTTGCTTCCTTGATCTCTGATCTTCCTTGATCCAGCCCAGGAGATGTTGAAGTCAGCAGGTTGCAGGTTCCTTTGGTCTCTCTTGCTCTTCTCAGGGAAGATGCTCTCTTGTTTGTTTCTTTTGTTTTTATTTTCTTTTGTTTTGGTTTTGGTTTGGTTTGGTTTTGGTTTTGTGTTTTTGTTTTTGCTGTTAGTTTTCCAGGAGGAACTAAGTGATAGTCTTTCAATCTTGTATCCTTTTAAATTGATTGTTTTAGTTCTTATTCAGTAGAGTTGGTTTTAATTGTGTGTAGTGGTCCACAAGTTCTTATTGCATTTTAAATGTTGAACCTGCTTGGGGCTTGACCTACCTCGAGTCAGTCCTATTGTATAAATAAGCCTCTGCCTGCTGTGGAGGTCAAACCTGGTGTGAAATGCTAGAGACTGTCCTGCATAAATCATTGTTATTTCTTTCCCTCTACTCATGGTAAGTATTTCAACAGATTCTCACACTAATCTTTAAAATACAAAGATGAAGTAGAACCAATAAAATATTCATTACTGGAACTAAGGTGAACTAAGGGAGAAAAATATACATTTTGGGGGAAGAGTCAAGAAAAAGACATTGTAGACAGTATATAGGAAGCTGCAAGTTACATATAATAATGATGGGGTCTGGAAGGAGAAAAAGACAGCGGAGAATATCAATAATTCATACTGATGAAATCTTTCCTCAGTAATACCTTTTCATGTAGGTAGTGTTAGTATCATTATCCCATTTTGTAGGTGAGGAAACTGAGGCTTCGTTAAGTGACTTTCTTGGACTCAGAACCCATGTCTCCAAACCTTAGTGCTGCATATCCTTCACCATATCATTGTAGTAAAGGTATAGTAAAAGACTTACACAAATGCACAGAATGAGACATTGTATCTGACCATTAATAGCACATGATGAATGTGAATATAATAATCACTAGAAAATGACAAAATTGTTAATATATTTAAGGTAATGACAGAAAATTGCTAATACTAATTGTAATAAGGACTGCCTAAACCTCTTAGTCATCATGACAATGTCAAAATTCCAATAATGTCTTTACATTCCTAGCCTTAAGAGGATGTGTTTAGGTTGAGCGGAACCACACTGTAGGTCCCCCCCACCCAGGAATGTTGTCTTGTGGGGATCCCAGCCAAGCTGGATCACATCTTCTAGTGTGCTTGTCCCTTTCCACTAGTATTCATGGTATGAAGGGCAACATAGTCAGAATGAAGTGGCTTTCATTGCCCAGATTGCCGAGGGCCACTGGGGTCTCATGACCAGGCCTTGTTACTTCACCTATCTCTTCCCTCTCTCCACCTAAAGTTATAAAAACTTTTTCATAGGTCTCTTTGGTTAGGAAATCCATTGGACATCCCCCAGGGTAGAAGGTTTGTTGCCCTGTTATCTCAATTAAAGGTGCTTTATTCCTCACCTCACCTCACCTCTGATTTATTTCAGGACTTGACAAAAGTTATATGCTACAAGCATTGCATAATACTCTAAGCTCTACCACACATATGTACAAGGTGTCCCAAAAGACTTTGTGCACTTTTAAAACATTTTTGGGACATTCTATATAGAATTTTAATGCTAGAAAGGACTTTAAAATCATCTAGTTTAACCCCAAAATTTTGCAGCTTTTAAAACAGAAAACTCATGGAGGAGAAGTGACTTGCCCGAGGTCACAAAGTAAATATCTAGCAAACCTGGTATGAGAATCTGGGTCTCCAGATTCCTTGTTCTGTGCTTGTTCTACTGTCATAGCCTGGATTAAAATATGATTATCCAAATCCCTTTATGTCTCATTCTTTACTCTGAATCTATCAATCTTCCCTATTTTCCAGGTCCCTTGATGCTAGGAATGTTTCTTCTGCAGTGGAAGTGCCCTGGCACGTGCTCATGGGTATTGCAGTGACAGAAAAGCTATCTCTTGTGTAAATTGAGAAAATAACTATTTTAACTTCTAAACCAGTCTCTGAAAATCTGCACATATCATTCTACTTAGAGCCGGAAGGCATCTGGATGTCTCTGATAAAGTCAAGGTCATTACCTTGCAAGATTACAGTGAAAACCTGGACCCAACGTGACTCCTCAAAAACACTGTGTCTATAGGAAGCTCAACTTGGTTTCCCACCTGTCTGTCTCTGTCTGTTTGTCTCTGTCTGTGTGTCTCTATCTCCTTCTTGAAAGGCCAATCAATGTACTGGACTTGGAGTCTGGAAGATCTGAGTTCCATTCTTTTTGGACTACTTAACTATAAAGAAAAATAAACTTTGAAAAATACTAGCACTACAGCAGGAGTTCCCAACCTTTTTAGTCCCTACACTTCTTGGCTTTCTACTATACTCCCTATTTAGTATGACAGGAAATAAATTCTTGAGTTTACCATTCCTCTACAAATAAGAAATAAACTAAAATAAACTAATTTGCCAAAAAAAATTTATTTTGGTAAATAAGTTTATTTGGTAAATAGCATTTTTGAATCATAAAGTTATTACATATTTATCAATTTATCTAATCCACAATTTTTCACCTATATTCTCAGAACCAGGTGAGCATGTGACTTCTTGACTACCTGGAACCCTTTTGCTTGTGTTCTGGCTTTCCTCTACTTACCTAAACTCATACTGCTGCCCCAGGGCACTGGGCTGTGGTAGTTGAGTTCCACTTGATCTTGCCCAAAACCAACCCACCACACTACTTTCTGGCCAACTCCAAACCATGTGGCTGCTGGAGTATCCTCAGCTGCTTACCTTGCCCCTTTCCAATTATATCTCTGCATATATTTTGTCTTCCTCTGTTTAAATGTAAGCTCCTTAAAGGCAGGGACTACCTTGCTTGTATTTATATCCCCAGCACTTAGCACAATGCCTGGGAGAGAGTAAGCATTTAATATTTTTTTTTCATTCGTTCACTTCTATCAGATAATATTATTATATAATAAATATTCCCCTACCCCTGTGACAGACATCGAGGTTGGGAAGCTCTGCTCTAGAAGGAGTGATTATGAAGGGGGAAGAAGAGACAGAAATAGTGAAGGAAATTAGGAAGTGGTAGGGCAGAAGAACAATGATTCCACCTGAGGTTTAGAGATAGGAGAAGAGATAGGCATGTTGTCAGTCAAAACTGATTTCTTCATCTTTAGCAAGAAAATTTCCTACATTTGCTTCCTTCTTTCCACTGGGCTCCACAGGAAGGTACATTTATTTTCTGAATTTTCTGAATTTACTATGCCAGTAAATAGATCTGTGGGGGAGGGGGGGTGGGGGGGTGGGAGGGTATGTGTGGGTGGGTGTTGGTGTGTATGTATTTCAGTTATAGAACTAATATGAGCTATGAAGGAAGGTATGCTTAAGGTATGATTTAAAGGTTACTAAAGTTCCTCTGCCCCCAAATTTCTGGCACCAGCATGAATATCTTAGCCTTAGTATTCAGTGCTTAATGGCTGAGGTATCAAGTTATTCTAGAATAGGAGTTCTTTTCTGTGTTGTGGGTCCCTTGGGAAGTCTGGTGAAGCTTATGGACCCTTTCTCAGAATGATGTTTTTGTATTTAATAAACTTATATTGAAATATATTTATCAAAAAGATTAAAAAAACCAAATTCATTAATTCCTTGAAATCTATCCATAGACTTCTTAAAGGGAATTTGATTCCAGGTTAAGAATCTTTAGTAACACATTAATTAGTCAATGTATTAGGCAGAATGGGTTTATCTGATTAAAGTACTCCATACTGGTACCTAGGAAGTCCAGGACTTTGGAGGAGAAAAGTCAGAAGTTTTGATGATGGTAGAAACAGAGGCATTGAGACTGCTCCAAAGAAGAGGGGCATAGAAGTGGCTGAGACTAACTTTGGGTCCACCTTCCAACTTAGCCTAGGGTCTACTGGTCCTTGGACATTGCAGTTCCCCTACTGTGAAGCATCTCCCAGTTAAACTGAACAATAAAATAAGATGCTTCTTCAGCTATTTCAAGCAAAAGGCCATTTTGGGCTGAGCTGTCCCAAATTACTTTAGTTCTGCACTTTAGTATGCTAGTAGGGGCCCATTTTGAGCTTCCCTTTGTTAACACTACATTTCTTACCCTAATGAGAAAATTTGGTGTCTAGAAATAAACCCTTTCTAGGGTAAGGGTATATCTATTTATAAAAACAGTCATTTCAGAGATTCAAACACCTAATTAACCCAGCTGCTTAAGTAACTACAGGAGTCCTTAATAAAATGGGCAAGATAATTAGGAAATTAAATAACTATAATGACCAGCATCTGTAGCCCTAATAAGCCTCAAGAGATACCAACACTTTTACAGGGCATATTATGTAAAAGTTGAGGGGTTCCAACCAGCCAAAATGTTTCAAAGGACAAAAGTAATTTCTTAATGGGAACATTAAAGAAAAAGATATAAAGCTGAAGTAAATTGATGATTTCCATATAGGGGCAGAGTCAAGGGAAAGAAGGAAAATGGTTCCAAGTATGCAATTGACTTTAGAATCCTCCCAATAGACCAATCCAAGAAAATCTTAATATCACCATGCAAAGTGACATTTACATAGCACATTAAGTATTTAGACCCCTTACCTCATTTGAGCCTCAGGATAGTCTTGTGAGGTAGATACATGTTATAAATATACTGTTTTGTGGATGAAGAAACTGAGACTCAAATAAGTTAAGGAACTGGTCCATGACTACAGTGTGTCAATAAGATGTGAAGCTAGGTCTTCTTGACTTCAAGTCCAGAAATCTATACACTATACCTTGCTCCCCCATTAGTCTTTTGTAATTATAGCAGGATGTAAAAGGCCAGATATTTGAACTCCCTGGGTTGGAGGGGAAAGAAATCTTTTATCCCTGACTGGAAAGCCAAGGGACAGTTGGCACTTAGCTGTTTCTCCCTCTTCTATACTATGGAGTGCATGGCTCTTTCTGATTCAGTACCAATCAGCTCTGACCTAGTGCTCCAGTGAACGGAACCAGAGAGAGATTGCTATATTATCTCATCATCTCAAAATGCATGCCCTTCAATGCTGTCAGAGTATATGTCCAACCCCATGTATCCAGAGCATCTCCACAGGCAAATAGTTTAAGGAGTTACTTAAGGGGTTTTGTGACAGTGAGAAAAAAAAAAGTCAAGGAAATAAATCCAAAATTATCTATCTGTCAATCAATTCAACTTCAGAATTTATCGTGGATAAAGAGGGAATCTATCAAAAGCTTATAAGGTTGCTCTTTTTTTTTTTTACTTGTTCTTATCAAGTGGCTCTACATTTCCAAGTAACAGCATCAATAAAGGAAAAAAAAATTCTTCGGGTGTAAAAAAGCACCTGTGTGAAAAAAAGCAATAAAGTGTCAATTAATAAATTTGAAGTGGAGTGCTGAATATGTTCCCCAAGTTTAAATCCACTTTACTATTCAGTTAAAGTTGGCAATGCCCAGTGCACAAGGCATAAGAAGAGAGACAGATTTCCACAGGGTGTTGGAGCTGTTTTTATCTACAAGATGTTTCACTCTGGATGTGCAGTCTTACTTCTAAAAATCTGGTACAGAAAATGTGTTCCAACAACTATAAGAGGTAGTAGGTAAAACATATTTATTTTCTGGTTTTGCATACCAATTTCATTATTTGTTGCCTAAACACTGAAAATGTAAAGCTTTTCAACATTTTTATTTTTTCTTGCTGGGAATTTTTATTTTTCCTTTCTTATACTAAACAACTTTTTGACAATCTCTTAAGATAGGAATGGGGCAATAGTTACCAGAGTTGGTGCATGGTTTAATATTGTAGAAAGAACAATGGATTTGATTTCAAAGGACTTAAGTTTGAATCCTGGCTGTTCTATTTATCTTTTTTGTAACTTTGGGCCTCAGTCTCCTTCTCTGTAAAAATAAAAGGTTGCATTAAACCATCTTTAAAGTGCTTCCCAGAGTAACTCCTATGATCCTATTGGCCACAAGGGAATTGTGGGAGAAGGGTCAGTTAGTAGAACTTGGGCTGTGCTCTGTTCATTTTTTTTCCTAATTCCTGCTTTCCCATTCTTAAGCCATTTTTTAAATCAATCTATAAACAGTTCTGGAGATAGAGGGAAGAAAATTCCAGGACTACTAAGATTGCCAAATGATTATCCAGCCTCAGACATATCCTTACCCAGTCCAGACCTCATCTGCTAAATATGCCCCCCAAGAACAAAGTTAAAGAGCTTCTTGGATCTTCTCAAACATGAGTTAGGTGGGGTTTTGCCCATAAGCCCAAACACATTCACTCTTAAGGAATTTCCCTTCAGCTCCCTCAAAGAGACAGCTGTCCCAAAGTGAAATGAGCTACTTGGAGAAACAGTGGATTCTATATTGCTGAAGATCTTCAAGTGCAGGCTGGATGGCCATTCGTTGAGTGGGGATTCCTGTTCAAGCAGTGGTTATTCTCAGTGTCCTCTAGGGTCACCTTCAAAGCTGACATTCTATGATTCTCTGACTCTGCAGAGAAATGCAAGGAATTGGGACATCTCTCTGAGCCACCAGTTTCTGAACTATCTCTGCCAGTACCTGGGCAGCAATTCAGATAGGCAGCTTCAGGGGAAGAGACATGACTAGTATTAAGAAAAACATGAAGTCCATACATATGCATATGATAGTCTCTACTCCCAACCTGAAAGCAAGTGGAATTACTTTCCCATCCTTCTTCAATGAAAAATCAAGCAAGCATCTATTAAGCATCTACCCTGTGCCAGGTGCTGAGTACAGCACTACTGAGGACATTAGACTATAAGGTCCTTGACAGCAAGGACTGAATGTCTTTTACCTTTCTTGGTATTCTGGCATACCCTTCTTTGGATACTGGCATACAGTAGACACTTAATAAATGCTTCTTAACTAACTAGTGATACAGGCACAAAGAATAAACAGTTCCTACTCTCAAGGAGTTTGCATTATTCTGGGGGAAATCGTAACTACATACAACTAATATTTATATAGAACTTTAAGGTTTGCAAAGTGTTTTATACAGTATGTGATCTCACTTGAGATATGAATGTAATGCTTCCACAAACTTCCAGGGACTAATGAGACAGCCCCTTAGATGAAAGGAGTTGGCTATCTGAACTGTGAAGGGTTTGGGTAAGAGAGTAGTAGATCTTGCCATTAAGCTAAGTTTGAGAAGCACCAGGAGTTGAGCAGAGAGTGAAAGTAGAATCTGCCAGGAGACCAGACATCCACCACAGGTAGAGAATGCACAAGCATAAAATGGCCACGGACTCCTCGCCCTCAGCTAATGAGGCAGTCTTTTCACTTCCTTTTCAAACCTCCTCCACCCACTCAAACAGAGATTTTTTTTTCCCCCTACAACTTTCTACTTCTTTTACATGTCTCACTGTGTAGGGTATTCTAAGTTGTGTTTAATTCATTTAGATAAAGAATTTGTTCTATATTGTTACATTTCATTGTACAGCAAATGCCACACATATAAGTATGCTACAGGGGCCCCTACTGCTGTGAGGAGTTTTTCTTTGTAATTTACAGCCTATGCATATGTTTCATACCTAAATTTACAAGGAAAGAATTGAATAGCAGCTGGGTTTTGCTTGTTTGTTTGTTTGTTTTCTGTTTGCCCCTCCGACTATGAGCCTGGCTTTTGTTTCCATTGGTTGTAACCTGCAGGTATGGCTCTGTGGCAAAGCCTGGTACCAGAAGCTAAGTGCTGCTACCCACTTCCTCTTCTATTCCCCTTCTCACCTCAGTCTCTGGAGAGAGAGGAAGGGAGGTGGAGTTAGAGGAGGGGACTGGAAGAGACAGAATTGTCTGTGAGGTTTCTGATTTTGTCCTTTCTGGTAGGGAAAGACCAAGTGAGGAAGACAAACAGTTGAGTGATATAGTGACACTTTGATAAGTACCTACAGAATAAATATAATGAATAAATACAACCCACTGAGAGAGCGCTTCTAATCCCACTCAGAACCTACCTTAGACCTATGCATTCAGACACGTATTCTTCAGCCTGTACAATGTCTTTTTTGGAATGTTTTATGGGGGTTTTTAAAACTTCTTTTCCTATTCAAGGTTGTCCTTAAGGCCCATTTAATTTTGATTTTATCTATGTAAAGAAAAACTTTGGAAGATGGGCCAGTGTGATTTGCCCTGATAATCTTTAAGGGGGCATCTCTGCTACCACATAAATGCCCTTTTCTCTAACACATCTTCCATCTTACATTCCCAGCTTCCTCTTATCCAGTCTGCACACGGTTTCCTAAATTGTTACTCTAGTTAATCAATTTAACCAATATTTATTGAGCACCTAATATATTCAGGGTGCTGTGCTGGTTGGGTCCAGTAGGGAATGCAAAAGAAAAAAAAATCTGGTGAGTGCTTCCCTTTGGAAGTTTATGAAGTCATCTCATTTATCTCACTTCTCTGCTACCTACTTTATCTTCTTTTTTGTCTTTACATTTCTCTTACTTTCTTTTTAAATTTTGAAACGTTGAAATGGGTGCACACATTCTTCTTTTTGCTTCTGCTTATGTTTTCCCTTTCTCCTCATTATCTCCCACACTTTTGTGGGTGCCTTTTCTGCTTCCCTCAATTTCCTACCCTCTTGTACCCTTTGCTTTTCCTTCCCTTTTTATAATGTCATATTTTCTTCATTTTCCTCTGTACTTGTCTCACTTTTTCCTCTCCTTTTCTATTTAAGAGAAATCTTTCTTTTTTCTGACAAATATTTCCTTTAACAAACTTTCCTATTCCTTTTGGTCACTCAGCATCGCAAAAATAGTTCAGTGAAGACTACCTAAGGCTTTGAAAGTAACATACTTCCGTGCTTTAGCCCACCATATTGAAAGACAGAAGAACAGGCTGGGGTTGGAACTGATTAGTTTCACATCACCTGTTCTTCAAAGCCCAACTCTCTGCTTCAGTGGATACTGAGCAGACAATAACAAGAACGAGCATTTCTTTATGCTGACCCTTACTAAGAACTTGCTTTTCTTAGTCAATGATTTGGCTGACTGCAATACCAATTGAATGAACACTTAAGGTCCTAGAAAGCAAGTCATGAACTAACTACAAAAACCTAAGTCAAAAGCAAGAAACATTTGCTTCAATATTGCCCTCACTGATGCAAAAGTGGATAATGGAGAATAAAGAGAGGAAGGTTAGTATCAATCAAGCAACACATATTTATTGAAAGCAAGAAAGTATTCAAGAATTGTAAAGGATATAGATATGAAGTTCCATAAAACATGAGAAGGTTCAACAAGATAACCTCTGAAGTCCCTTCTAGTTCTCTATTAATGACCATTTGATCTTTTAAGATAGCTTACTCTTTAGATAGAGAGATGCGAAAAGATAATTACAAATACAAAGAAGTGTCCAATGAGTATCATGGAAGCTAGGTGGCATAGTGGATAGAATGCCAGGCCTGGAATCAGGAAGACCTGAGTTCAAATTTGGCCTTATATACTTATTAGCTGTGTGACCCTGGGCAAGTCAGTTAACCTCTGTCAACCTCAGCTTCCTCTTCTGTAAATTGGGGGTGACAATAGCACCTACCTCACAGGTTTGGAGTGAGAATCAAATGAGACAATGGTAGCACAGTGCATGGCTCAGAGTAAGTGCTATGTAAATAGTAATAATTATTATTATAGGTAATGCATATCCTTGGGGTTCAGAAGAAGAGAGATGATGGTGAACTGCAGAGAACAGAGATTGCTCTCAAAGAATATGGAGCCTGAGCTGGGCCCTCAATGATGAATAGAATTGGAAAAGGCAAATGGGGAGAGGAAAGACAGAGGTATTAACATTGTATTTGGGAAGATATTTGAACAAATAATTAAACCTCAATTTATGAGGATCTATAAGTGCATAAAACATTAATTTATGCAGCTGGCATTAACTTCATGAAAAGCAAACTGTGCTGGGGCAATTAAATTTCCACAGCAAGAGAGTGACAGGAAAAAGGAGAAAGCAATTGATAACATTCCTCATGCTTAGATTTACTAAGCTCCTCAATTCTAACCATTGTGACATTCTTATTTACTAATCAATAAAGACTATCTTGGCTATACTACAATAATACTACAGCCTTGAAGGCTGTACCCAAAGATAAGTGATCTATGGTTTGACATTTGACTCAGAATGCATATCAAGAGGTATCTCATCAGAATTGTCAGAGGGCCCATACTTTTGCATGTCCTCATTGATACAGAATATATGAAGGGTCTATGATGTCCTCATCATTGGGAACTCCTACTGTGGGAACTCCCTCCTCCAACACCTATCACCACCCCTCTCTGACTTGGTAGATAAGTCCATAGGAGTTTCCTGAGGCATAAGGAAGTGACCAATAAGTGCCAGAGATGGGATTAAAAACTCCAGATTTCCTGACACCAAGCTCAGAACTCTACCTTTATGCTTTTATCCTTATTGATGACGTGGCTAAAAGAGTAAAAAATGTGTTAAATGAATCTATAAAGAATATTGAATTAAATGGAGTTCTTAATACACTGAGATTAGGAATTAAGTAATATATTTATTAATGTAATAAATGTGTTTATATAATAATATTAATACATTAATACTTAATAATACATTAAAAATACTTAATAAACAGATGTTAGAAATAAAATTTAAATTGGCCTTGACCAATTAGTCTAATAAAACAGCTGAAAGTTCAATGTTGACAAGTTATACACTTGGAGGCAAAAAATTGAAGCTTAGGGAGGACCTTAGTAAGAATAAATATAGATTTTAAAATACTGAATTTATGTCAGAAATCATGAGCAAAAAAAAATCAAAGGACATTCAGAAATGTATTAAAAGAACTATGATGTGACCATGCTGAGAAAATGTATTTCATCTATTCTTTGAAGTAGTCAGTCTATTAGAGTGTATTGCTCATCGAATTGTAGGCTCTAGTGTAGTCACCACAGTTTAATAAGAAATATTTGGAGATAGCTAAGGAGAAGAGTAATAATGGGATGAAAAATAACCAAAGAAAAGGCCGTGACAGGATGCCCTATTACTGTCAAGTAACAACAGATAAATTACTATTTGCTGACTGTCTAAAAACTACCTAATTCTTAGTACTCTCTGCCCCTTTTCCATCACTGCCATTGCTGCAGAAATGGAGTCACCCAGAGGTGTGAAACACTTTGTAGTTTTGACTGATTTATGGGTTACCATAGGCGAGGCCATTGCATCACCTGGTGACCAACTTTTAGTGAAGAGATTTTCTGAATCTGGCTAGGCTGTCACTCAGACAAGAAACATACTCAAAGCCTTTTCAGCTTAGGAGGTTCAACCAGGGCTTACCTTCCACAGGCAGATCTTATGTAAACCCATAGTCAGGTACCTATGTGCCATGCCAATATCAGGGTTAAGACTTTTGCAAAGGATTTATTCTGTATGATTCAGATATTCACCTGCCTGAAGACAAATGTCTAGATCCAACGATCTCTCTGTCTCTGTGTCCCTGTCTCCCTATGTCTCTGCCTCTGTCTCTCTCTTTCTGTGTCTCTGTGTCTCTGTCTCTTTCCTCTTTCTGTCTCTCTCTCTCTCTCTCTGTGTCCTTCTTGCCCTCTCCTTTCCAATGCTAGGATTCAATGAAACTTAGGACCTTCTATTAACTCCTCTTTGCGTAAAGTCAATAATACAGCCAAGAAATATTCATTTCCTGGGCTGCTGACTCTACCAGGTGCATTGATGCATTTCCCTGATTTGAATGAATGTTTCATTAAAACTGTTCCCAACCTCCTTGTTGAAGGAGATTGTGCCTAAGGAAGCATGGTTTTATATTCATTATTATGAACTGGTGAAAGGAACAAAAGATGATATATAGAGCACCAGACAAAAGGTAATGCAAAACAAGACAGAACAAAACAAAACAAAAAAATCAGGAATCAGCTCTGAAAACTGGCAGCAACAGGAACTAGGAGAAGGTGAGACCCATCCCATACTCAATGATAAGCTTTCAACTGATATGGTTATGTTTGTTCTTTAGAAAAGGGGATTGATTCCCTTTGCAATAGTTTTATAGTTTACTGTATTAAAGCTTATATGTATGTATATATACACATACATACACATATATATATTCATGATACACATGCACATAATGCTATATACATGTCTAACATATGCAAAGGGACATGCATACATGTATCTTACATGTATGTAGTGCTCCATATTTTCCAAAGCATCTTCATATCCATTATTTCATCTAAATTTTTTCATTTTGCTATTCCTTTTCCTTTTTAGGCCTTAACTTTTAAGTTGTTAGCCCTAATCTAATCTTACTTTAATTTTTAAAAAACAAATCTTTGTTAGGACATACAGTTCTACAACCAGGTTATTTGTCAATCCTCCATTAACTCTACATCTTTTCTATTACCTAAATTTATCACCTGCAATCTGTCTCATAAGGAGCTAAGTTCCTCTGATTGGTTTTTGCTCTATTTCTAAAATGAATCGCCTTCAAGTTGGAATTACCAAGATGAGTCAAATAATTAGAAATGCTCATTTTAATAAAATTTTGGAAAGAGCAGCTTTTAATTTTCTCAAATCTTCCAACTGCCAAATCCTTCAGAACTGTTTTTAAGACCCTTATGAAACACGATCTAATGAGAGATTAAATCAATTTTTTAAAAAAACGGTAAATAAGGCATTGAGTTGGGAGGTAGAAGAGGTAAGATGTAGCTCTGCAACCAAAGTATGAATTTGCTTTAATGTCCATTGGAGATAAATCATCTCATAGGTAAGTACATAAGATTTCAGCTACAGGGCCTTTAAGTGTTCCTCTCAGTCCTCAGCCTAAATAAATAATCATAAATCAAGAAATCCATCTGTCAGTTCTCCTAAAATGAAGTTAATTCTACCAGCCAGAAATGATAAATAGAAGAGCTTGAGGTTAAATTTGTTAAATAGTCTCTAGACTTTCCAATCACATTTTTGCTCTTAGAAAATTGTTCTGAAAATTTTAAAAGGATGATTTTTCTTTATTTTCCCCCTACTTGCATTCCTCATATATACTACATTTGTTTTATTTGTTTTTTTCCTAAAGCGCTTTACTTTTCTGCTTTCTCCACAAACTGAAAAGGGGTGTTCATGGCTAGGTATGTGGCCATGTTCCCTCCTATATGCATTTATATGCCTTAAATCCAAATCACTCTGGCTTTCATTGATTGGCGGACAATAGGTCGCAGGCCAAGCCTGCTTAGTCATTGTTTGGGCCCAGATGGCTCAGAGTGAATGTAAATAGCAATTGTTTCTAGTTTGGCCAGAAACCCTGAGGGTCTTCCCCTCCCAGATTGATTTTTTTCTTTTTGTCTAGGTAAAAGCAGCCTCAAATCTTACCAAGCCTTAATCTCAGAATGGGTGTTGCCTCAGTCAAACTGAGTCATGTTAAAGACCCTAACTTAAAAAGGCCAAAGTCTCTCACTGCACCCAGGGCCATCTCCAGTCCTCTTGATCTATATTTTGCAGCTGACCCCAGATGGTTCCAGAGGAGAAAGTGAGACTGGTGACTTTGCATAGCCCTCCCTCACTTAAGTCCAATTCACTAGAATGTCACCTCCCTGTTGTCATGGTCCTCTTTGAGAATGAAGGACAAACAACAACAACAGTAAGAGAAGTCAGGTAGATAATCTCCAAGGTTCCCTCTGGTTTGAATTTCTATGATCCCACAATAAATTAATTAAGATATCATTGTTAATGTAAACTAAGGAAAGCCAGGTTTACATTCCACTGAGCCAAATGTTATGGAGTATAGGGAAAAGAAGTTAACCTTCCCTAATCTAGAAAAGAAACCCATAAAAACTCCTATCTAGAAATCAGAAAGGAAGGTAAGAAGCAAGGCAATTTGACTACATTTGCATGTCAAAGGTTAGGGAAGATGTACTGATGCAGTTGAATCAACCCTTATGTAGTAGGAGTTTCTCGTTACCAAGCCCCCATCACCAAGCTCCTTACAACACAGAGCAGGGTCAGAGAGACAGCTAATACCCTTAGGTTTAGTCCTTTCTTCGAACTACTGTTCTTTTTACTCCAAGGCTTGGGGAACCTCCATCAGAGACCTTACTAGAGTTTATGGGGATTATTCCATGTCCTTGCCAAGTTCATTCTCTGAAGCCTAGGCTATAAAATGAGTAATAGTTATTTCCCTAATAATTAGCAAACTGTTCTGGGATTTCAGAGTTCCCCAGTTTTGGGTTGTTTTGTTTTGTTAGCCCTCAACTTCTTCAATTCCCCTATGCAGATGAACAGGTAAAGAGAAATTATAAATACAAGCTAAACCTAAGGGGAAAGGCTATTGTGTCTTTTTACCAACTCAGCTCTTTCCTTGTCCCTTCATTTGCATGTCATGCCAATCTAAGTCTGAAACAATGTGAGAACATTTATTCAGTTAGTTAATAAGCATTTATTAAGCCCCTACCATTGTAATACAGAACATTATTTTGCCATTTAGGTAGTAGGGCCCTTTAAGCCATGGAAAGCAAAAGTTGGTGCTTAATCTTGCCCCAGACCTCTTTCCTCCTAAATCTAAACAATAGTGAAATGTACTCTTGCATAGCTCAGCATAGCCCGTACCTCCAACGCAAATGCATAAGAAAGCTTGCAATAGAATTGCTTTAGATAATTATGTTTATACCAGAGACCAGGACACCTGGTCTGGTTTGTGTCATCTCTGAGCTGTAATGCTGGGGTGCTCAGGTGCTTGTGCTTGTATTTGTGCCCCAATTTCTCCCTAGTCTCAGAAACACTGTCTCTAACAACCACTCCCCAGCCCAAGCACACTTTGCCTAGCAGTTACTCATGCATGGGCCTCACCATGACCCTTATCTCTCTCCCTGATACAGCTACACAGAGCTGGGCTGCTCAGGCCCCAGCCCTCAGATCATGTCTCTGGAAGCCTCCCAATTCCTCAGTAAGTTCCTGTGTTGTGAGAAAGCTTTCCCTTGTTGCAGAGCATTCTCTCATCAAGACAGAGGGAGAGGGGTGTCCTTGACCAGCCCAAGAACTCTTCCTCTTGTGAAACTTCAAAGATCCATCCCCCTCCCTGTCCTGTACATTTCCTGTACTTTCCCATCCATAGCCCCAAAGACACCTGCACCTTTGGATTACCTCATCAGTGTTCCTTGCATTTCTTTCCCATGCTCTTTTCTATATAAACCCTAGCTCTACCCCTGATGGGGGCTGCTTGATTTGGATGTGAATATCCCTGGCAGCCGCGCGCTAATAAAGTCCACAATTTAAAATTAGCTTGGGTCGTCAACTCGCTCATTTCTCGGTATAACACCATGTGCCAGATACTGTGCTAAACACTGGCAATACAAAGAAAGGTAAAAATAGTCCCTGCTCTCCAGGAGATCACAGACATGCAAACACACAGAATATATACATGATGAATTGGGTATAATCAATAAGCATTAGTTTTCAAGGGGAGGATCAGGAAAGACTTTTCATAGAAGGTAGGATTTTAGCTGAGAGTTGGAAGCCAGGGAGGGCAGGAGGTAGAGATGAGGAGGAAGAATACTCCATGCATAGGATAGTCACTGAAAATTGAAAGATGGAATATCTTGTGTGAGGAACATGATAAAAAGAGAAGGGAATAATAATATCCATAGCTCCTATTTATATAATAGCTAAAACTTTACAAAAGGCTTTCCTCACTACAACCCTGTGCATAGGTCCGTAGTATGTCCTGTCACAAGTCACGTATGTGTGGCAGAGGTGATGGTCTTGATCAGACATTAGAGCCATTTTTTTAAACACGTTCACTGGCTTCTCATTAAAAGACATGTGAGATTTCATTATAAAAGCAATTAAGTATACATCCAGACTTTTAAAAAATCACCTCTATTATGCTTAGCTTTTCTCAAATGCTGCCTAAACTATCACAGGAGCAAGGAAATAATACACAACAGGATAGCCAAATGACAGCAAATCTTCTGAGGAAATTAGCTGAATTAGTGGAGTTGCTCTTAATTCTTATTTTTAGTGGAGGTAAGGAAACTGAGAAAAATTCATTTGCCCAAGAAGACTACCAAGTAGATGACTATCAATCCTGGTCTGATAAAGCTCATTAAGTTGCTTAGGATTCTGAATAAATTTTGTCCAGATTTCCATC
Source organism: Phascolarctos cinereus (assembly GCF_003287225.1). NCBI lineage: Eukaryota > Metazoa > Chordata > Mammalia > Diprotodontia > Phascolarctidae > Phascolarctos > Phascolarctos cinereus. Next base: position 406,244,116 of record NW_027555847.1, on the reverse strand, counting down.
AGTTACTTTATGTATTATCAGGGATTCATTAAGGTAATGCTACCCCACTTGCTAAAGAACTCTTGGAAATATTATTTCAGTCCAAAGAGGTCTAAAGATTTTTAGTCTCAAGAAATTCCTAATCCAAAAATATGCAAAAGGCAGGAGGCATTTTGGGGTCAATTTAGGAGTAATCTCAATCATTCCTAGGATCACATAAACTTCTAAATTCATCTTTGAATAAAATGTAAGTCTTTTAGTCTCCTTCAGGAGAGACTCTCTAGACCAACCCAGTACTGGGCTAGAGTTGAACCAACCTAAAGGGTTTGTCAAGAGAAACAATGCTGCCCAAGAATATTTTTCTGTATGCATTATTTACACTAATATGTTTCTTCTGATCCTTTCTACTTCCTTCTTAATGTGGAGCACTTCAGAAAATAAAAATAAAAAGTAGCATTCAAAAGAATTTTGTTCAACAACTGAGGTAATGCAATGATGGTACAGATGTACTTCATTTAGAGAACTGGTTTACACAGATAACCATAGCTATCATAGCCCAGAGGCACTATTACTAGGTCTGTGAAGCCGTTGACTGACTGTGCTATGGTAATAGAATATTCACAAATGGATAGATTTACAAGATTTAGATCTCATCTCTAGAAAAGTACATCCTCTAAACCAGAATCTCAAAATGAAAGTTATTAAGAAAATTAGATTGGAGTTACTAAAATGAGAACTCACAACACCCTCTGAGCTATCCAAAAGGTCAGACATGATACTTAATGTTACATTCACTATAATGAAACAAAGTTGTTCATTTATCTTAAAATTTATGTTAAAAGGTAATTGGGCTATTACCAATGATTTCAATAAGCTAAAGTCAATTTTCTTAAGCTTTCAGGTTAACTTCTAGTTAATATGCCTTAATGTCACTTACATAGACATTAAGACATAGACAGTTGAGTATCAAAAAGGATTAGTCTTTTTACTGTCTTTAGAATTCATAGCTTGCCTCAGTTTATTCTGAGCTTTAGCATTCCTGTCTCTATTTTGAATATTATTAAGAATCTATTATGAATCCAAACTTCCCAGAACAAATCCCCTTAATAAAAAGATTTCTGTAAAACCTGGACTCTAACAAAAGGCTGCAACCAAGGACCTTAAAGGCCACATGCTGCCTCAAGGCTGCAGGTTCCCCACCCCTGGTCTAGCAGATAGGGAGTGGACCTGTCCTAAGGGAGACTTGTATACAAGGCCTGCCTATGATATACACCAACTTTGTGATGATGAACAAGCCACTTAACCTCATACAGTGGTCCCCCCAGGAAACTCTCTTACACTACAAATTATCTACAAATCTCTGATTTGCACTGGGGGAGGGAGCTTCTACAACAGAGTTCTCTACACTAAGGAAATCAAAGTCCAGGAAATAAACATGATTACCTTTCCATTACCATCTTCCTATCTTAAAATCCATCACACCGTCCCAGTGGTATCTATGAGGTTAAATTTGCCTCCTTGTGTAGTGCAGAACATTATTTTACCATTAGGTAGTAGGGCCCTTTAAGTTATGGAAAGCAGAAATTACTGCTTAATCTTGCCCCAGACCTCTTTTCTCATTTCCAAATCTAAACAATAGTGAAATGTACTCTTGCATAGCTCAGCATAGCCCGTACCTCCAATGCAAATGCATAAGAAAGCTTGCAATAGAATTGCTTTAGATAATTATGTTTATACCAGAGACCAGGACACCTGGTCTGGTTTGTGTCATCTCTGAGCTGTAATGCTGGGGTGCTCGGGTGCTTGTGCTTGTATTTGTGCCCCAATTTCTCCCTAGTCTCAGAAACACTGTCTCAACAACCACTCCCCAGCCCAAGCACACTTTGCCTAGCAGTTACTCATGCATGGGCCTCACCATGACCCTTATCTCTCTCCCTGGTACAGCTACACAGAGCTGGGCTGCTCAGGCCCCAGCCCTCAGATCATGTCTCTGGAAGCCTCCCAATTCCTCAGTAAGTTCCTGTGTTGTGAGAAAGCTTTCCCTTGTTGCAGAGCATTCTCTCATCAAGACAGAGGGAGAGGGGTGTCCTTGACCAGCCCAAGAACTCTTCCTCTTGTGAAACTTCAAAGATCCATCCCCCTCCCTGTCCGGTACTCCCTGTACTTTCCCATCCATAGCCCCCAAAGACACCAGCTCCTTTGGATTACCTCATCAGTGTTCCTTGCATTTCTTTCCCATGCTCTTTTCCATATAAACCCTAGCTCGACCCCTGATAGGGGCTTCTTGATTTGGGTGTGCATACCCCTTGCAGCTGCGCGCTAATAAATCCATATTTTAAATTACTTCTCGCTCACTGATTTCTCGGTACAACACTTGCATTAGGAACTCTAGTTTACTCTATTAATTATCCATCTTCTTATTCCATGCATTTGAATATAAAAAGGGAAAGAGAATAAGCATTTGTAGAACACCTTCTTTATTCCAGGCCCTTTACTGTGTTTTACAATTATCATCTTATTTTGTCCTCACAACAACCCAGAGAGGTAAGTATTGTTATTATCTCCATTTTACAACTGAGGAAATTGAGGTTAAGGGACTTGCCCAAGGTCATGTAGTAGTGTTTGAAGCCAGATTGGAACTCAGGTCTTCCTAAATCTAGGCCCTGTACTCTTATCTACTGCTCTACTTGCTTGCCATCTAAGACATATAGACATCTAAGACCTTGTGTTCTGGCCTTGGCCTAACTGAAGCCAGTTCCCTGAGCTAGTTTATCCTTGACATTGGAATTAAATGAGATACTTATTTAAAAGTTAATGGAAGACAATTTACTTAACCATGGCAGGAGAAGGATATTCCAGGAGGATATGCAATAAGAGTTATTCAGATCCAGTAGAGTGAAGTTCCTTGCCTATCTTGGTCCACCAGATAAACATAAAGTAGAGCCTGGAGCTCTTCATGTACTTAGAAATCCAGGAAATAGTGTTAATAGCCTTAGCTCCCAGTTTCCTTAGTCAATCAAGTCTTGAAAATTGTTTTATTACCATTTAAGGAAAAATCTAGCCTAACTTTCATTGGGTTTGAGGTTTAAGATGTTGCTCACACCACACCATGGGTCCTCTTGCTGATTTTCTTCTTAGTTATTGTCATAATTATGGATTACAAGTCCTCACTTCTGCTATTTAATTGAATTTGGCAAATGTTTATTAAGTACCTACAATGTGAGAGGTACTCTGCAAGGATACAAAGATGAACTGGTCCCTGTCCTGAAGTAGCTAAAATTTTATTAAAAGGTATTCAAATATTATCTCACTTTATCTTCACAAAAACCTTGGGATGTAGGTCCTGCTATTCATCATCTCTTTACAGATGAGAGGAGAGAAGGGAATAAACATTTATTAAGAGTCTATTATGTACCAGGCTCTGTGCTAAGGCTTTAAAAATGTTATTTCATTCAATCCTCACAATGACCCTTTGAGGTAAGTGCTATTATAATCCCATTTTACATATGAGGGAATTGAGGTAGACAGAGGATAAATGACTTGCACAGGGTCACATAGTAGGTAAGTGTCTTGCCTTAGATTCCAGTTCAGATCTTTCTGACTCGAGGCCTCGCACCCTATCAACTTTTCCACCTAACATGATATGTACACAATTAAATGGAAGGAGAGAGCATTAGCAACTGGGGAGGGGAGCATAATCATGGAAAGAGTCACTGAGAAGATCTGAGCTGACCACTGATGGAAAGTAAGGATTCTGAGAGGTAGAAGTAAAAACAGAGACTATGAGGGAAAACCTGGTGAAGCTACAGAGGGTAGGTGGAATGCTGCTCTCATTCTCTTCTAAAGCTTTGTTTTTGTTTTTGTTTTTAACAATGTGACCTTTTGTATTCAGATTACAGATCCATTTTGATCTAATTGTAGTATATGTGGTCTAAGATGTTGATCTAAACCTAATTTCTGCCAAACTGCTTTCCATTTTTTCCAGCAGTTTTTGTCAAATAGGAAGTTATTCACCTAAAAAAACATTATGTTGTCAGGTTCATTTAGCACTGGGTTTTTGAGTTCAAATATTTCTGATTCTTGTTTTTCTTATCTGTTCTAACCTACCGACAGATGTTTTTGACCAGGACCAAATAATGTAATGATTACCACTTTATAATATAATTTAACATCCAGAAATGCATTCTCCCATTCATTTCTACCTTTTTAAAAACCATTTCCCTTGAGAAGCTAGAGCTTTTGTTCCTCCAAATTAGTTTTATTATTAGCATATCTGCCTCTATAAAGTATCCCCTCAGCCAGCGTGATTTGGTCAGGATTTTTCAAAAATACTGAAGGTGACTCCACCATCACACTTGCTGATCCTTTAGCTCCTGGACCATAGCCCAAGCAGCCCTGAAGACAAACTCATTGAGGGCAATTAGGTGCTTATTTACTATCTCCTTACTTTTCTTCGGTTTCAACAACCTAGAAAACATTGTTGTCTTGCCCTTTCAATTTAGTGCTGCCCTAGCCTCTTTTTACACTTAATGAAAAAGTGTAACTTCATCTCAAAATCTTGCATAGGTTTGATTCCTTGGCTGAGAAAACAGAAACAAATTAAGAGTTGAATAGTTTCTACCTTCTTTCCATTATCTTTTCATTTTTCTACTCACCCCAAGCAGTATTGATAGCCTTTCTTTGATTTTTTTTTTTTTGCCTCCAACATAACTATAAAAGAGTCCTTTGGGTTTTAGTTCAGGTGCAGTTTACTTTCTAACTACTAACTATTGCTAACAAGAATGATGATGATTTCAGTAAAGCAGTCTGTCTGCTAGGAAAAGATGAAATCATCCAAGGGAAATGAGAAAATGGGACTCAGTCATGGATTGCTACCCGTTAAAGGAGCAGAAAATATTTTGTTTACCCTCTTGGAAAATATCAAAAGCCAGCTTCTTATCTCTATTTTTTTAAAAAAGAACTTCAGTCTATGCATCAGTATTGATCTTTCCTGAAGATTTTGCTTCACCATCTTAAGAGCATATGTAAATTGACTCTGCATTGATGCTAAATAACATTTAACCTCTCTTCTACTCAAAATGAAGAGCAAAAATTTAAGCTGTTCAGGCTGTCTAAGCACCAAACTGGCCATAACTTGAAAGGTCTCCCATACTGTAAATCTTAACTTTCACTCTTCCAGGCATTTCAAAATGAAGGCAGAAGACACAAGGGTAATTTCAAACATGGGACTGAGTCACAAAACTCCTAGCTTCTGCTTTTTACCCTTGTACCTATTAATTAGGTGACTTACTTAACCCTTCACTTTCAGAATAAAAAGGGATTGGGTCAAATGATCCCTAAGGTCCCTTCCAGCTCTATGATTCTGTGCAATTTTTGTTGAAGAATTCGAATGTCCAGATTACATCGAACTTGAGCTAACCTCCCTAAGAGAACAATATCTATACATGTGTTAAGGTCATATTTACACTTGAATGTTGCTCACAGATGTGTATATTTGTTTATTGGCTTGTTTTCTTGGGGGGAGCTGGTATCTATGCTATAGGATATCATTGCTATAGGAAATTCACAATGAAGGAATTCCCTCTGCTAATGCAGATCAGCTCCTGATTTATAACATACAGTAGAGTTCCCTGGGGCAGAGAGCTTATGTCACTTGCCCAGAGTGGCACAGTCAGTGTCTCAGTCTCTGTGTAGCAGAACTTGCACACAGACCTTCCTGATGCTAATTCTCTCTCTGTCTCTTTCTCTTCCCCCACATTCACAAGATGTTACCATTACATTTTGAAGCACTTTCACTTTTACAAAGTTCTCCCCACCAAAAATTAAAAATAACATTGTAAATCAGGGAATGGAAGGAAGGATTATTTTCCCCATTTGACAGATGGGGAAAATGAAGCTTAGAGAGATTTACCAAGTTACCCATAATCACCCAGCTAGAAGGAAAAATCCAATATTCTGACTTCTGTGCTTTCTGCCACAAGGCCATGTTGACTGGTCACCTTTTTTTTTGTTGCCATAATTTTTGCTTTATCCGTGTCAGTTATTTAAGCTTGGTTTCATAGGTATGGATAGTGCCAACTTGAATTTCCTAAGAAGGCCTATCTTTTCTCGCCTTTTGGTCTATATTTTTACTGCATCGTAATGATACAGAAAATGGGAAGGTAGAGGTCTTACCTAATCTATGGCTACAACAAGTATTCCCTAGCTACTTAGTTTGCTAGTAATTATTTGTATATAAGAACCTAGTTCTGGGATACATGTGATTAAAAACCCAACAAGGGTTTAGTCTTTGTGAAAATGGACTCAAAATAATATTAATACATCTCATGAATCTCATCCATTTTTTGAGAAGGCAATTTATAGCCCGTCACAGAATCTGCAGTGTCATGGAATGTTAGACCATCCAGATTACTTCCTCCAACCACCTCAGTTTCCTCAAATGAGGAAACTGCCCTTCCAAGGGACAAAGTGACTTCCCAGCCCTGGCTCTGTTTCCACAGTTTTCTCTCAGGACTCATTTCCCCTTTTCTTTCTACTTCAAGCCTTGAATATATCAGCACAGGGAGAAAAGAGACTGTTAGGAAATACCAGGAGGAGGTCAGCAAAGATGACAGCAATAGCAGATGAGGTCGCAGGGCAATGGGAGCTATAAGGCTTTTGCTTGCCTGAAAATCTAAGTGATGATATAAAGAAGAAGGGCAGGTACACTCAAAACGTGCTAACATTTTATTTTTTTTAGTATTTCTTGCATTGCTTTAGCAACATCAAGGAGAAACATAAATTCATTTGTTTGCCACAGCTGAATTTCCTCTTTGAATTGGAAGACAATTTTTCCTTAAAACATTGGCCTACCTGTGCTGACCTGCAAAATTTCTGATAAGGCCACACTGGCTGATAGCTATCTTTAGCAGCTGTGGTGCAGAAGTACTTAGAGTGAACTCTGGTGGAATGCCAAGTCTTTACATAGCAGGACCCAATCAGACCATACAATCTGGCATTAACAAATTCAGGTAACTTTATAGAGAAGATAACAGAAATGTGTTCCACTATGGGCCTTACCTATGGCAAAAGCTTGTATAATGAAGGAGTATTTTCTTTTTTGCCTTCCATGGAGAATGAAGTATTGATGGAGACTGAAGGCTTGAAATATGTAACATAAAGACTACCCATGATTCACCTAGTAAATTAGGTAATATGAATTTTTGTAGTTTATACAATGATGATGGAAGAGGTAAGAAGGAAATAGAAAACCTCCCCAATCCATAGAACAGAGAAAATATGCATTGTAATTTGGTATCTGACTAGCTTTATTATAGTATCAAATTATAACTTTTTTAACCCTAACTCTAAAAAGTAAAATAAACAAAAACTTAAACTGCATACATTTTCATTAAGAAAAAAAAAGAAGCTAATAACCTGTTTTGAACTTATGATAGACATATGAAATAAGCAAATTATCTTTGTAACAGATTAAAGGGAATTTCTGTTAAGCACGTTCTGTGAGATGTCATATCATTTACTGTCAAATGTCAAATTAACTGGATCTCCCCAAGACCCTTAATCTTGTTTGTTCCTGGGAGGTCATGCCCGAGAAGTTTCTGGGAAGTGATACCTTATCCAGAATAGGAGGACAGTCAAGTGTTCACTTTCTTTTTTCTTCTTTAACAAGGATTCAATACCCTGTTAAACATTTCTGAGAAGTCTGAAATCACAGGAGTAGCTCAAGCTCCCCTAAGTTTCCAGTTGTCTCTTTTCCCTAGAGAAAGCATTCATCTTTCTAGCACTGAAAATGAAGACAAGACAGGCCCTACTATAGGTATGAAAGTTTCACACAGCTTTATTCTTCAAGGTGCATTTATGAGAAGATGTAGGTTTAAGAGACACATGATGGCTAATTGGCTTCTCATTTTAAATGACAACTCCTCCAATGTCCCAATCTGACTCCACATGCCAGAATAACTTGCAGTTTGTATTTATGTGTGGAATTAAAACCAATTTATTCCTCAAAGAAAAAAAATCAAGCTAGCTTTTGTTTATTATTGTAATGGTGCACATTCCCAGATAATGCTAGACAACGCTCTAACGATCATTTTATGAATGCAATTGCACTCACCATGGGGTAGGTATGTTTTCTTAAAGTGTTTTCTGTTTGACAGTTCACCTACAATAATTCTCATCTGCTTTCATAATTAAGCTTGACTTCATGTTTTTGAAAGAAGAAAGAGGTCTTTTGAAATTGTAACTGAAGAAAAAAATAACAAGCTCATTGGCTTCTCCAGACAGAAATGCAATGAAAACAAAGCCGTAACATACATCTCTAAAAGACAATAAAGAGAAATGATCTATAAATGGGTCTGAAAGAATGACTGCTCTCATTCCCTTAACACATTTTGAATTTGATTCTCCTTTCAAGATTTATACAAACGAAAAGTGTTTCCTTTATGCCTTGTGAGACAAAGACACAAGACTGGTACAAATTGTAACAGGCACACACAGCTTAAAAGGAAGAAACTAAACTTGGGTCTGCTTCTTGACCTCAAAGGATGAAGTAAGCTGCTGTGCTGGGATTCCACAAGAAACAGCTGTAGTAAGCAGTTCTTAATTGAAGACACATCTTTAAGTCACTTGTTGAAGGGAAAAGTTATTATTTTTTTTTAAATTTTGCTTCTTCTAATTTGAAGGATAGACAGAGGAGAATCACGCAAACTTTGTAGACTCCTGCAGATTTGCAGATTTAGGTCTGACATAAGGAAAAACTTCCTAAAAATTAAAGATGCCCCAAAGTGGAATGAGCTGCCTGGATGAGATAGCAGGATCTCCCTCAAGCAGTGTTATGATGGCTCGTAGGCACTGCTGTAGAGAAGATCTTATCAGGTATGGGTTTGACTAGATGGCTTCTCAGGTCCTTTCAAGGCCTGAGATTCTGTGATCCTATTAGTAGTCATGATGGACTTAAACTAGTCTAGCCAGATGCTCCTTCCAAAGTATCTCCAATAACGTGAACTTTCAAGAAGGTAGGAGGATAAGGTGACAAGATACAGTCAATGGCCAAGAAACAGAACAAAGTTAATTACTGTACCTGAGAAATCTTTGCATAAATATCTGTTATAGATCTCTGTGTGTGCATACACACACACACACACATACACACACACACACACACACATATAAATAACCAATTCAACCGTAAAAGAATAAAAGCAAGTATCAAATAGATAAAAGGCCAAAGGATACGAACAGGCAGTTCTCAAAGGAAGAAATCCAAGCTATCAATAACTACATAAAAATGCTTAAAGTCACTAGTAATTAGAGAAATGCAAATTAAAACAACTCTGATATTCTGCATCATACCCATCAGTTTTTGAAAAGATGACTTAATAAAAAAGAAAAACAACATTTATTTGAAGGACTATAGGAAAAATAGGAATACTCATGCCTGTTGAAGCTGTGAATTGGTCCCATCATTCTAGAAAGCAGGAATTATGCTTGGGAAAAAAAAAAGTCATTTAACTGGGCATACATACCCTTTGACCTAGTGAAATCATTGTTAGGCCTATGTCCCTACAAGATCAAAGAAAGAACAAAAGGATCCATATGAAGTATTTATGGTAGCTCTATTTAACAAAGAACTAGAAACTAAAGTTGCTCATCAGTTGGGGAATGACTGAACAAATTGTGGTGCCCTAACATAAAGGTATAGTGAATAGGATGCTAGATTTAGAGTCATGAAAATTCTCTAGCTATGTGATCCTGGGCAAGTCATTTAACTTCACTGGTTCTTCTGTGATTATTCTGCCATGAGAAATGGCAAAAAGGACAGTTTTAGGACAAATTCAGAAGACACTAGACTAACATGATAAACTTATCCAACTAATTGGAAAAACTTGTATGAAATGATTCTAAGTGAAATAAGCAGAAACAAGAAAACAAATTATGCAATAATAACACCATTGTAAAGGAAAAAATTTCTGAAAGCCTTAAGAAATCTTATAAATGGACACAATTATAGAAGATTGATGATGAAACATACTACCCATATTTTGATAGTGAGGTGATGGATTCAAGGGGCACAAAAAGACATACAGTTTCAGATATGGCTAATGTGAGAATTTTTTAAAATATAGATCACAAGTGTTTGTCACAAAAATTTTGTTTTTGTTTTTCTTTTTCTAGTGTGGAGTGGGATTAAGTGGATGGGGAAAGAAAGTGGTGATATGTTGCAAAAGCAAAAAAAGAAAAAGAAAGAAGCATTTTTTAAATGCTCAGAAGAGAGCAGAAGTAATCAGACAAGCAGGATAGCTTTGAAAGTTACATATTGAATTTGTTACATAATAGAAAAAATAAGTTGTACTGAAGAGAGGTTCAGGGTTTCAAGTACAAGCTTCTTTCTCAATTCTACATTGCAAGTAGAACTGTTTGTTTTATTTGGGACTTTATACCTTCATAATATTTTTAAAATTATCTCACATGAACATCAAACACATGACCTTGCACTCAATTAGCCATGAACTAGGCTACAATTCTGGGCACAACCCTACATTTTATTAAACTTTCACATAATTTGTTTCTTCTTGATTAAGAGAAAAAAAATGATTGTCCTTTCCCATCTGACATCTTGAAATGCTTGTGTAATTTTATGACAAAAATAATTTTCTATTCATTATTTTGTTCTTTTCAGAGGAAGAAAAATGAGGCTTAGAATCTTTAGATGTTTAGGAGAAAGATGATTTGTAAGAGGACAAATGAAAAGGTTTAAGATCTTAAATTTAGTTGTCTTTTATTGTTAAATGTCTGGAAAGAACATTAATTTGTAACCAGAGGAACTAGCTTCAAGTTTTACATTCTTCTACTTGTTACCTGTATGACTTAGGAGAAGTGACTTTACCTCTGGACTTCAGTTTCCTTATCTGGAAAATGAGGGCATTGGACTAAATGATATCTAAGGTTTCCTCCAGCTGTAAAATCAATAATCCCTAAAGTCTTTCATTGCTCTGTGTTTCAATCTCTTGGTTGCCTTTTCAAACCCAGGAAGTAAGATGCTACTTGAATAAATTAAAAACTTTTCCAAAAGAGTGAAACTTAAGGATCACTGAGTTTTTCACACACACACACACACACACACACACACACACACAGAGAAGGCCACCCACATCTATCATGTTGACCAAGTGATCTCTGACTTTCAGAATAAAGGAAGATCACTTTGTATGAATTTGATATTTATACATTTTTATTTGGCTCTTCAACATTAACAGACTAACCGGCTGCTAGACATTCTCCTAAAGTCTTCTGGAGAGACAGTTGATTATAAGTATTAGCAAACAGACCACCATGAAGATAAACCGTAGCTTATACAACATTTCTTTATAGAATATGAAGTTGAGAGATTCTCTGGGGAAGTTAAAAAGATGTTCTAAATTTAGTCAACATATACCCTAACAAATTGGTGATTTCAACTCAAAAGTGGTGACAGAGAAAGTTGGAAATAATACTTTGGGATAAAGAAATTAAATCAGCCAAAGACTTGCAGACTACTCAGAAGTTGCATGTCTGCATAACATAAATATTTTTTTTCAAGAAGAAATTCAAAAAACATGGACTGATAGCAAATTTGCTCCAACTAATATTAGATACAGGACAATGGTCATCCTTTGACAAGATACGCATAAATGAGGCCCTATTTAAGTCAAATACTGGGTCTCAATTCATAATCTACCACCACAACCATTGGACAGTTCAGACCCATGACACAAATAAATTGCATTATACTGCTTATTGCATTTGAACATGAAGGGCATAGGCAATGTTTGTATGAAAGTTAAAAGTACTCATATCTGTTATATTTCATTAATTTTTGAGTATAATATAATAAATTGCTTTCCTTAAAATAGCAACTTTAAAAATTCAAATTATTTAAAAATGGTTATAAATAACTTAATCTTTCAATAATTAAATTTGTTTAAATGTTTATTGATTCTAAATTTTCCTATGTGCTAGGTATTAATCCACTTATATATTTTTCAATGAGCCCAAGATGCTCACTGCCAAAAAAGCCCATCTTTTTTAATGACAGTATTCTCCAACTGATGCTAAAAGTCTCTGAATCACAGAACATCACGCTCTCAGAAGAATAGAAAGTTCAGACAATGGAAAGTTGCATAGAGTATAAGGTTGCTGCAGTATAATAAAAGTAACAATAATAGCTAGCACTTTTGTAGCGCTTTAAGGTTTGCAAAGGGTTTTACATATTTTCTCTTCTTATTCTCACCAAAACCCTGTGAGTAGAGCACTGGACCTGCAGTCCAGAAGACCTGATTTCAAATCTAGCCTGAGGCATTTACTAGGTATGTGACCTTGGGTAAGTCACTTAACCTCTGTTTGCCTCAATTTTCTCCTCTGTAAAATGGGGGTAATAATGGAACTTCTTAGGGTTGTTGCAAGGCTTATACAAGATAATATTTGTAAACCTCTTAGCAAAATGCCTGGCATGTGGTGGGTTCTATATGAATGCTGACTGATGTATTATTATTATTATTATTATTGTTAAATAGGTGCTATTATATATTTCCATGAGGAAATTGAGTGTGAGGGATTTAAGTGACTTGCCCAGGGTAAACAGTTAGTGTCTAAGGCACAATTTGTACTTAGGTCTTCTTGAATCAAAGTCCAGTGCTCAAGTCACTGATGTCTTATAGGGGGAAAGTGGTATAAAAAAATTATCAAGGATACATATGATTCTAAAAATAAGTATGTTGATAATGTTTAGCAAATAAGGGATCACAGAAGTAGTGATCCATAGTGTACAGAGAATTAATCTCAAAGTCGGAAAGACCTGGGATCTGATCCTACCTCTAACATATTGACTTTATGACCCTGAGTATTCAAGGAGAACTCCTTATACCAATGAAATCACACGTGGGGCTGGGCCTGTGAACCTGTGATTTCATCGATATAAGGAGCTTCCAATGAGGAAATTGCCCATACCAAGGCAGAACAATAGCAACTCTGAAGCTTATAGCCTTCAGAGTTGCCTAGGTCACTGACTGTATTCAGGGTCACAAGGTCAATATGTGACAGAGTTAAGACAAGTGACCCCTCACTTGCTATACATAACTGACATACATATATTTACATATATGTATATTTACATATATGTATATTTACATATATGTATATGTACACACATATATCACTAGTTCAAAAGCATTCTTAAATCATTGAAAAGCTGTGTGTCATATAAAGAAATATACTATAATTCAAGCTTGAAACCATAAAATTGATCTTCTGGTAAGTCCCTACATTTCATCTGATTTTTGAGTGTTACAGACATAGAAAGACCTCGAGTAATTCCATCCATATCTCCTCAACTTCGGGTTTAGTAACATATACTTGTCACCCCTACAGTAGGTAAATGTTGATAAATGCTTAACAACTGACTCTGGAGGGGGGGAATGTACTTTCACCATATTTTTAAATTTAATCATCATTATTAACATTTTCTCCCTCATTTTCTTAAGTCTCGACCATCAGCAAAACAAAACAACTATCTCTGATTTGTAGTGTTAATTGATTTTTGAAGTGTAAATGCTCATAATGAAAATTTAACACATGTTTTTCCTGAGCTGGTGCTGGCTCCAGCATGCCCATTTCCACTTATCTTTCAGGAATACACTAAGGGAAAGTTACAATGTAACAGATTTGGAGGACCAGAAATACATTGCTACTTCAAAGAAATAAAGGGCCTACTTTGTGTAAAGTGCAGAGACAACATAATGTACTGTGAGAAAATTGATGAGATAATGATTGTAAGAGAACTCAAGATTTGAGTACTATCATCAAATCTAAAAGTTATAAAGTGAGGGCAAAATCCCTTTTAACATAAGAGTTTTTTCTCAAAGCTGATCAGATTACAAAACCATTTTTTTTCTTCTGTTTTGATTCGTTTAGACCCAACAATTTCTGAATCAATAAGACTTGCTTGAAAGCTGCACTGAGCATCTCTGATTTTCCTAGCTTCCAGAGGGGATTGAAACTCTTAGTCAAACTCCCTTTCAAAGTGAGGCCTCCTGCTTAGAAATACAATATTGTCTCATTAAAATGAGAGTCCCCAGCTGGGAAAGGGCATTAGCTGCATTTAAAAGAGAGTGGTAGGAATATTCATTAAGTATCTTCTAAAAACATCTTAGGAAAAAAGTTATCTTCTTAAAAAAGTTTTTAAGAACTTTAGACCAACAAGGGTTTGAAAATAAAACAAATAACACTCCTTTCCCACTTGCTTTTTTTCTCTTCCCTTTTCAACTAAATCCCAACTTTCCATCTCAGAAAGAGGTTTTGTTGTTTTTGTTTGTTTGTTTGTTTTGTTTGTTTGTTTAAATCAGTAGGGTATTCTTTGGGGGTAAATAATGTGCCTAAGCAGCTAGATGGCTCAGTGGATAGCGCAAAGGGCCTGGAGTCAGAAAGAACTGAGTTCAAATATAGCCTCAGACATTTATCTAGCTGTGCGAATCTGGGCAAGTCACTAAACCTCTGTTTGCCTTAATCCACTGGAGAAGGAATTGGCAAACCAGTCCAGTATCTTTGCTAAGAAAACCTTATACAGGGTCATGAAGAGTCAAACATGGCTCAGCAACAAACAAGCAAAAGAATCCAAGTGGGACACAGAGTTCTTTAAAAAAAAATTTTTAAACTGAACCAAATTTTAAATTTTAAATCCAATGATATTCATTTTAAAAAAATATTGGCATGGAAAATACTTCTAAGGAATTTTTTTGACTACACAATATTTTAAAATCTGTATGATTCAGAATTTGGACAGCTCATTAAAGCATCTATTTTGTCCTCAATGAGCTATAAAGACTTTCTCATAGAATAAATAGGTTTATTAAGTGAAAATTTGCCATGTCCAAAATGCGTGCTGTTGTCAATATATGATATCCTATCTAGATAGTACAGTCTTTCATTGTACTGAATACGTACTCATGTAATTTTAAGTTTAATACTCAAATTTTATTTTATATCTGATGAGATTTTATATATGTACTTAAGCATACATACATGTAAATACATATGTGTATGAAGACACACACACACACACACATATATATATATACATGTATACATACTTGATCACCGTTCATAAATCTGAAGTAGACCAAATATCTATACCAAGTAAACCAATATCAAAACCAATATATAAGCCAAGTAGATGAAAGAATGAATGAGCATTTATTAAGCACTTACTATGTTCCAAGTACTGGTCGTACAAATTTAAAAAAGGAAGATAGCTCCTGCCTTTAAAAACATCTCATTAGGTAAAAATAACACAGATGGGGAGGAATGCCCAGGAAATAGTATTTTGGTCAGGGAAATCACATGGATAGGGAATGAAGCCATAGGTCAACTGATTCCTTTCCAGAAATGTTAGTGCTGATTACTTTTCCCAGAATCAGAATCAGAAAGTGGGGGAGGCTGTACTTGGAAGCAAACTGTAGCATTCATGGAGATGCCCTGGGTGTAGCAGTGTGATGTGCCTGGGTCAGGGTGGTGGTGGGGACAATGACCACTGAGAATTCCAGAGGTCTAGGGCAAAGCTGGAGTACCAAGCCGGAGGACATTGCTGACTGTTGTTCCACAAGTTCTCCTCTAATTCTTTGAATCTCCATAGATTTTGAGCTCGAAGGGACCTTAAGATGCCATCAAGTCTAATTCCCTCATCTTATAGATGAGGAAACTGAGGCATAAGGAAGTTAAGGCACTCACTCAAAGTCTAATAGACAGTAAGTGTCTGGTACTGAATTCAAATCCAGGTCCTCGTGATTCCAAATCTGGTGTCCTTTTCACTGATCATGCTGCATCTCATTTGCCTTCTATATGGCAGGCACTCAATAAATGTTTCTGGATGAATATGGTGCCTATTACAAATG
This sequence comes from Phascolarctos cinereus, assembly GCF_003287225.1. Taxonomy (NCBI): domain Eukaryota; kingdom Metazoa; phylum Chordata; class Mammalia; order Diprotodontia; family Phascolarctidae; genus Phascolarctos; species Phascolarctos cinereus. The sequence goes on along the minus strand of NW_027555847.1, from coordinate 406,228,214 downwards.
CGTATTCTATAATATACAGGATCATTTTTTTTAAATTTCCCTTCTTTATTTTAACTCAATAACAAAAAATTTAGTAAGCATTTTAGTAAGCACCTATTATATGCCAGGCATTATGCCTCATTTTTTAATGTGAATGCTCAGTGTCTAGCACAGTGCCTGGCATCATGTAGTAAGTGCTTACTAAATCCTTGCCTATACACACACACACACATACATACATACATACATATATACATACACATACACATATATACATACACAGAGATAGATATACACTTATGTATATGTATGTATACATACTATATGTGTGTATATATTAATATATACCATATGTACAGATCCTTACATTTACATTTACATGCATATACACGTGTGTGTTTATGGGACTACATACATGCATACATGTGCATACACATTCTCACATATATATGCTTACTCCAAATAAATACACAGTGATTTGGCAGTGGGTTAAATCACTACCACCTAGAGGAATTAGGAATGTTTTCTCAAAGGACATAGTTCTTTACTCGAGTCTTGAAGGGAACTGAGTGGGATGGAATGGGGAAGGAGAAAGAGCCAAAGGTAAAGAGGAGGAACATTTCAAGCACAACAGAGGGCTTGAGCAAAGGCATGGGAACAGCATTGTTATGCACGAGGAAAAGTCAGTAGGCCATTCTGGCTGGAGAAGAGAATCATATCTAATCATCCTGGAAAGTTCAATTGGATCCAGATAGACAAGGACTTTAAAATGCCAAGCAAAGAGGAGTTTGCTTTTTGTCCTAAAAGCAATCAGGAGCCAATCCTTGAGAAACGGAGTGACACAGTCCACCTTTGCATTCCTACACTCTGTGGAGGACAAATAGTAGAGGAGAGAAATATGGATGCAGCGAGGCCAAGAAGGAGGCTACTGCAAACTAGAACAATAAGAACCCAAACCATGCACCTTTGATAAAGTGGAAGGAAAAAAAGCAAAGATTGATAAGATAACATTCTTCTAGTATTTCTTTCTCAAACTTTTTTCTTTTATTGATGGTATATCTAAAGACTTGATCATCTCTTGTATATCTGCTTGATTGATACCAAAGTACTTTGAAGAAGTTCACAGAATAGAATGTTCTAGTCATTAAGCATACCTCAAAAAGGCATTTCTTAGTTTTGGGGACAGCAGGTATGCAAAAAAGTCATACTATAGCTGGGGAAAATTCGTTAAGTCCACCCATTCTACAAATCAATTAATGTTAATCAAGCAATGACTACCTATCCTTTGAAAGGAACTGAGCAAGGAACCTCTTATACCTAAATTGTGTATCTCCTCTAGTGTCTAGCAGGGTAGAGTACTCTTCACACTAGACATTTAATAAATGAGGAGTTTTATTTGCTGTATATGTTTTGAATTATGTGGTAGGTTTAGCGTGCAATTAAAAGAGAAAAAAAAGGCCCTGCCCTTTAGGGAGCTTATGGTTTAGTGGGGAGACAGGATACACTTGTATGAGAAACAAACAACAAATAATATAATCAGTAATGGTAATTGCCAAATGTGTTATAATAAGCCCTAGAGGAAGGAGTTTGGGGGAGGACAAAGATCTCACCATTTCACAAAATTTCTGAAAAACTAATAGTAAAGTTGATTGGTGGATTTGGACTGGGAAACCCATGGCCTTGATAGATTAGATGTTCACTTCTGTGGTTTATGAGGCTTGACTGTATATGACTGTGACACAGATCTAAACTTAAAAATCTATACAAGATTAAAATAAATAAATAAATAAACAAGGTAGTTGGAGAGATCAGGAGAAATCAGAATGAAAAGAGCCAAAGGCCAGAAAATGTTATGGGAGCTGAGTGTCCTGCCCATGGAGATTGATAAGGTCGCTGGGGATGCCTTTGCTATATTTAGTCCAGTATTAGAGACTGGACAAGTTTCAAGGACAGGTGCTGCTCTAGGAATCAGAAGGGCTTCAGACTAAGATGAGTGATTACCCTCTTAAAACCAGTGGGAAAAGCTCCCAAATATCATGGAGGGTTTTGCTTTCTATCCATCTCAGTTATCTGGGAACAACTGGGTCCCATTTCTAATTTATGTATTTTATGTTTAAAATTGACTACTTTATTTTGATTCTGTTTCTCTCCATGTAAAACAGTATTTGCAACTTGAAATGCCATGAATGGCTTATTTGATCATAGGTGGAGTACAGAGAAAGTTAATGGAAAACACAAAGACTAGCTAAAATCTAGAAAGCGTAAGATAGGGAAGAGATTCTACCCTCTGTCTAATGTTGCTCTGTCCTTTAAGTCATGTCCGACTCTTTGTGGAGTGGAGTGGTTTGCCATTTCCTTCTCTAGTTTATTTCACATTTGAGGAAACTGAGGCAAACAGGGTTAAGTGAGTTGACCAGAGTCACACAGCTTGTAGATGTCTGCAGCCACATTTAAACCCCTGACTCTAGGCCCAGTACTCTATCTACTGTACCCACCTAGCTGCTCCTCTGTCTAATAGCAGAAGATATTTCCTCTCTGAACAGAGGACTCATGATAGATTATTTCATTAGAAAACATTTAACAAAATATATAAAATACAATAAGGCAAATAACATCACATTTTTAAACTAAGTCAATATGCTGTCTGTAGAGATCCCTAAATACAGATTAGTGGCCCATTTTCTATTTGAGTTTGACACCATGACTGTATAATAGTAACAAAAGCTAAGAGGCAATAATAAAAAGGGAAATTGCATTCCAAATAATTACAAAATTCATAAAATACTTGGGGTCAATCTACTAAAGCACAAAAAATACTTGTATAGATTCAATTACAACGTGTTCTTTAAAGAAATAAAGAACAATTTTAAAAGCTTGAGGAAGATTCAGTGCTCATGGGTAGGCCATGCCAAAATAATAAAAATGCCAATACTATCAAAGTTAATTTATCATTTTAATAATTCTATTCCAATTAAACTATCACAGGGATCATTTGTGGAACCAAAATAATAAATTCATTTGCAAGAGCAAAAGATCTAAATTATAAAGGGAAATAATGAAAAAAGCAGGAATGAATGGAGAATTACACCTCCAGGCCTCAAACTATATTCCAGGCAACAATTATCAAAAACCATTTGGAAGTTATTAAAAAAAACAGAGAAGTAGATCAATGGAATACACCAAACAAGGGAGGGTCAGAAATAATGGAACTCAGGAATCCAGTATTTGATAAACTCGACAACATAAATTGCTTAAGAAAGAGCTATTTTATATAAACTGATGGAAAAATGGGAGAGCTTTTGAGCATAAATTAGGCTTGAAATGATATTTTATACCATATTTAATAATAAAATCAAAAAAGAAAGGCTCCACACATGCCAAAATAATTGTAATAGTACTTCTTTTGATAGCAAATAACTGAAAACAGAGTGGCTAAACAAACTATGGCACATGTATAATAGAATATTACTATGCCACAAGAAATAAGTTTTTTACTCTAAATTCTTTGTTGTATATACACATTCATATATATATATATATATATATATATATGCATATATACATATGACACAAAAAAGTTCAATTAAACAAAGATCTCTTAGGTCATACAATCTTGTTTTCCAAGCAGGTATGACTATATGTGCAAAGCAAACCTAAGATACTCTGATCCCTCTGTGCTCCCAGATTTAAATGGGAAATAATTGAAACATCATGAATATAGAGAAGTATGGACAGGCTTACATGAACTGAGTGAAGTAAGCAGAGCTAAGAAAATAATATACAAAATGACTACAATAATGTAAATGGAAAGAAAAACTACCAAAAAAATCTAACAATTGAAAGACAATATTACAAAATTACAAAGAACAAACATGGCCACAAAGAAGAGATAATAGAAGATTCTTCCTTCCACAGCCTTTACACAGGTGGGATGTCCAAAGTGTGAATCAGTGCAGACTTTTTCAACATATTGATTCATTTCATTGGCTATTTTGTCTCTTCTTTCTCTTTAAATTTTCTTTAAACTTTTAAAAAAATTTTATTATATGGGATAGCTCTCTAGGAGTGAGAAAGAGAAGGATATAGGGGAAATACAATCAATATAAAATATATTGTGAAATTTACTCACTAAAAATCAAAAAAAGCAAACAAGTGGCAAAGGATCTTGAGGGGGGAAGGTGTAGTCAATGAGCAAAATATTTGAGAAAGTGAAAAAAAATCTGATATTTTAAAATTCTGTGTAAAGGTGAGTTGCAAAAACAAAAGAAAGTTGGTGGTGGGAAATGATGAGACCTTAAGGGAATCTAAGAAATATTTCTTTATACAGAAGGTAATCTGTATGGAAAACAGAATGCTAGAGGCAGCAGCAGGCATTTTATCCACGAATATATTAGAGTAGCATCTGTATGCCACACTACCACTGGAAGGCAAACTGCACATGAAGGTAAGTACAGCCTCCAACTTTGAGGAGAGGCACAATCTCCCTCCAAACTAAATGGCTCATTCTGGACAGTTGAAAAGCAATGTTTCTCTGACTTTGCAGATCCCTTATGTCAGAAAACATGCAATTATAATAATTTTTGATAATAATACTTCTCTTGTTAGGAGTTTTACTAAATTTCCTGAGGTCCTACTCCTTTATTAGCCTACAATCCTAAAAACAAAACCAAAATAAACAAACAAAAAAAAGAATGAGCAGGTGGTGTGAGTGTGTGTGTGTGTTTTATCCCCAAAGTACAAAACCATTTACATCTTACAGGAAATTTAAATGTATTTATTACATGTATATGGAGCATCTGGGACCACCACCAGTGGGTCCCCCTGGTTGAGTCACATTGTGAGTCGGTATACATTCAACACCCATAGCTCAAGAGAACCCACAGAGGTTTTTTCTTCTACCAAATGACCCAAAGGATATAAAAGCAAAAAAAAAAAAAAGGGAAAAAAAGCGAAAGAAAAATAAAACAAACAAAACACATTCAGTTATGTAAAATAGCAAAATAAAAGATGAGAAAGATTTCTCCCCATATAATAAGATTACAATCTCTTTTCAGGCAGGAGTATGCTAGTAAAGCATTTTTTGGGGGGAAACCAATAATTTGAGGGGGAAAAGATATAAGCAGGACATTTTCAAATTTAATTTGACTTATTAATATTTTCTCATTACTTTCTTAAGTCTGAACAATCAACAAAACAATAAACCAAGCTCTAATTTGCAGAGATTGCCAAATTCTAAGGTATAAATGGTTATCTTGAAAATTTAACAATTGACTCTCTCTACTTGGGACAAGCACCCACCACTCCCCTGACGGAGGTTACCATACCACCAGAGGGAGAGGAGATACAGGAAGAAGCAAACTTGTAGCTGGGAACTTACAGAAGCACATCTATGCAGGGGAGTTGGCCTTAGTAAAGTGGAGGAGTTCCTTCTCTTCCAACAAGGCTGCTGTTTGCTCCCCTACAGAATTGTTGTCATCAGGCTGCAAAGCTGCCTCTTCTGATGAGCACCTGCTGACATCTGCTGGTGTCTCTGCTGAAGCACAGCTGCAGCTGTATCAGCTTTTAGCACAGAGCTCCAGGGCAATTTCAGCTTATTTGTGATTCCAGGGCCCAGTCAGCTACACTCAATAGATTAACTAGAGAAGCCCTTAACATTTAAATCTGATTAGTGGTATTTTGCATTTTTTTTTTTACCTTTTGACCTTGCTGTCATTTGGATCCTTCCTGTTCTAAACTTTTATTTGAATTATGGTCTGAAAATTTCATTTAACTTCTATCATTCCTTTAGTTGTCAGCCTTGGTCCTTGCAAATCATCTTGGGAGTTCTTCTTAGCAAAACTGCAAAGATAGAGTGGAGATTCTGTCAACCGTATTATGCCCCTGATTTAGCCTTGATTCATGCAAAGCATTTCAAGAACAAAATTGAAATGGCTGAATGGACCTCATGGAACTTAGCAGCATTTGCTCTATTTCCTCTCAACAACCAAAGGGCTATACTCCCTAAACACACACACACACACACCACACACACACACACACACCACACACACACACACACGCTGTATTCCCTTTACATTAAGAGTAACCAGGTACTTTGAGGGAAAAAAAACCAGAAACTAATATATTAATTTTACAGTAATAACTTTTTAAAATTTCTCCCTTCAGAATTAGATTCTCTCTCTCTCTCTCTCTCTCTCTCTCTCTCTCTCTCTCTCTCTCTCTCTCTCTCTCTCTCTCTCTCTCATTGTTCAATTGTGTCTGACTCTGTGACCCTATTTGAGGTTTTCTTGGTAAAGATACTGGAGAGATTTGCCACTTCCTTCTCTAACTCATTTTACAGAAGAGGAAACTGAAGCAAACAGGGTTAAGTGATTTGCCCAGGGTCACACAGCTAGGAAGTGTATGAGATCACATTTGAACTCAGGAAGGTGAGTCTTCCTGACTCCAGGCCCAGCTAGCTATTCACTATGATACTTAGCTGCTTCTTAATTTGTTAATTTCTTAAATTGTTAATTTGTTAAAATGTCAATTTGTTAAAATGTTATATATGTGTGTCTGTCTACACATACGAGTATACACACATACACATATAATGTATTTTATATGCATACACACACATATATGTGTGTGTATATATATATTATATATATATATATATATATATATATATGAGAGAGAGAGAGAGAGAGAGAGAGAGAGAGAGAGAGAGAGATTAGAGAGAGAGAGAGAGAGAGAGAGAGAGAGAGAGAGATTTTTCTAAAGGTTATGAAAGAAACAGTTCCTTTTGGATTCAAATTGTAAATCTTAAAGCCAGTTACTATTAATATAGCTATATATAGGTCATGTAGGTGCACATATATAAAACAAACACACTAATTCACCACTTCAGTATTTTCTATATGCTTTCCTTTTGCTCATTTGCTACAGGAACATTATGACAAGGATATTAGGTTACACATCTGACTTCTTATCTCTTTGTGTTATTAATCTCTGACATTTTTATATAGCTTTAAGGTTTGCATAGTGCTTTATATACATTATCTTATTTTGAGCCTCACAACAATCCTGTCAGGTAGATGATGAGGAAAATACTTAGCAGAGAAGCTAAGTGAGTTGCTCATGGTCACAAAACCAGGTCTTTTGGACTTGGGGACCAGCACTTAGGCACTTTCTCATTCTCCCTCTCCCTCTCTCTCCCTCCCTCCTTTCTTGCCCTTCTCTCTGCCAGACTGTATTTCAGAATGTCCTCTACCTTTTGAGACAACAATAAAAATGGTTGCTGTTGCCATTAATGATGGACAGGAGGAGATAATGTCTGGGTAAATAACCATGAAAATTATATTATATTGTATTGTATTTATCAACTAAACTCTAGGAAACAAAGGGGAGCAAATAAAAATACAGAGTTGCAGCTTAATGGAATCCTGGAGACAATGTTTTTTTTAAAAACTTCCAAAGTCAGGCAGTCTGGCTGAAAGCTTTGTAGGATCTCTTGGATGGAGTCAGTATCCATGGTTCCACAAGTATCAGTTAGGAAGTGTATAAGTCTCTGACCTTTGTCCCTGGTGCATGGCACTCCGCACAAGCCATGACAATTTGGATCCACTCTTGATTGGACCCAGTTTGCATAAGTTTCCCTTTACCCTATGAGGGATGGGGAAGAGTACCCTGAGAGAAAACAACAAATAGAAACTCTATTATATCAATTAAAATTTCCCCTCCCCCTCCAATTAGTAACTCTCATTTACAGTTTTCTTCTCCCCAGGATAATTTTATAATTTGGTTAAAGGATTATGATGTAGGCTGGGAGTAAAAATTTCTAGTCTATCTCCAGTGTGAATATTTTTTGTTAAGGAGGATGGATCCAGAAATCGTGTGTGTGTGTGTGTGTGTGTGTGTGTGTGTCTGTGTACATATATATTTGTGTATATGCATGTACATATGTATAGGTACATACATTTACATAAATGATATGCATGTAAATGTGTGTATGTATATACACGTTTATAGGCATGTTTACATTCATGATCTATAAATGCTTACATTTATTATATGTACACATTAAGTATGTATATATAATGTAACATTTTTACTAATAATCTAATACCATGTAAATGTTTACATTTATTATATACAGATGTTTGTATTTATTGCATATACAAACAATAAGTATGTATATGTATATTTGACATGTGTGTATGTATCTGTGTATATATACACACAAGCAAGCCCATTGAAGGATTTTTACTGATAACCCATCACCACACCCCACACACACCCAACTAAAACCCATGCCCACATCAAAAACTGAAGGCAGAAAGATCAAATGTAATAAAAGACATTTAATTTTCTTCAGCTAACTCCTCCAACATTCTCCTGTTACTTAAAAAACAAAACCAAGCCCTCTGTTTTTAAGTAAAAAAATTTACCTAACCTAGGAAACCCCATTAGGGTCTATTGTTATGATAATGTTGTAGATGTCAAAAGAAATATTTGAATTTCCTTGAAATGTCAACCAAGTACATTTAAAGAGAAAAACGTTAGCATTAAATAAAATGTTGGTGAAAGCCTAGAAGTACTGATTTATCATCAATGTAAGTTACATGGAACTTATTAGCATTTGAGTTAATGTTCCTATTCAAGTGGGGAAGGTTTATCATACTAGTAAAAGACATTAGAATTATCTAACTTGATGAGGTTGCTATAGAAATAACAGGCAACTTCAATAGTTGTATATTCATACACTAGAGTATAATTGGACTCACTGAGAAAATTGGTATCTTTTACTAACCAGGGCCAGCCTTTAGCGCTAAGCCCAGGTGCCCACCCATGTGGAAGTCTGAGCAAATCACAGCAGGTTAGCTCCATCCAACTTTTCTGATGATGCAACTCAGGGAGTGGGTAGTAGATGTAGGATTAATTTTAATGTTCCATTTCATGGATGTTGGCCTATTTTTAAACTTAAAATTTCAAATAAAGGTTAGTGCCTTAGAAATCAATCTTAATGAATACAATATTACAAAGTAATATTTAATAGTCTGATCATATTCCACTGGAAAAAAGGAACTATGTTATGTTACAAATATAAATTATGAAGGATGTGATAATTATTCAAGGATGCTTTAAGTATCATATTATCACAGTATCAAGGGCAGTGTGGTAGAGTTGAAGTAGTACTGGGCTTGGCATCTGGAAGACTTGGCCTTTGACACTTGTATGACCATGGACTTGTCTTTAACCTGAGACTCAGCTTCCTCATCTATAAAAAGGGAATAACTGTAGCACTTATCTTACAGGGCTGCTGTGAGTCAAAAGAGATAATGTGTGTAAAGAAGCATGTAAGTGCCAGCTACTGTATATGTGTATCACATTTGTTGTTCAGCCACTCCACACATTACTTGTGTGACCTTGAGCAAGTCAACCTCCATGGTTCTGGTTTCCTCATTTAAAATGAAATAAGTAGATGACCTTTAAGGTCCCTTCTAACTGTAATATAATATTGTCTAGTGCTCCGAATTCTAGAGTTACATAGACCCATTTTGGTTAAATATAGGATATAGGCCAGCTAGATGACACAGTATCAATGCTAGGCTTGGAGTCAGGAAGGCCTGAGTTTAAATATGGCCTTGGACATTTAATAGCTACGTGGCCCTGGGCAAATCATTAAACCTCTATTTACCTCAGTTTCCTCATCTGTAAAGTGGGAGTAACTGGGGCCCTGGGGTTGTTACAAGGATCAAGTGAGACAATATTTTAAAGTAATTAGCACAGTGCCTGGCACACAGTAGATTCTATATAAACTATGATGATGAGGAGGCCAAAACAACAATAAACTTTTACTTCTTTGGCTCTTTTTTCCTCCTTACTTAGAATTCCATCTGGGAATTTCAGATCTTAGATTATATGCAAGTAATTAAGTCACTGAAGTACCTTACCACTGAAATGGTAAGAGCTTCTGTGGGTCCCATAAAAACACTCATCTCAGCCTCTCTGGGCCCATTTCCTTTCCTGTAAAATGAATGGATTAGACTAGATGTTCTTTGAGAGTCCCTTCTAGCTCTAAATATATGATCTTCTCCTTTCCAGTGAGTCCTACTTTTTAACCCAAGGATGTATACAGTCTTCCGGACTCAAAATGCCACTGTGTGATTTGGACTGCCCCTCAGGAAGGAAAACAAGGTTGAGTGATTAGAGAGTCAACTCCCAAATATTCCAATGATTACTACCTTGAACAAACAGGACCCACAGGTCTCTGGCCTTACAGTGCTGTCCAAAGAGCCTTGAATTTTCACAGAAGAGAAATAAATTCGGGATAACTAAAGAGGCAGTCCCTTTCCCATAGGACTTGTGAGAGAAATATGTATTTCTCTCTTGCATTTAATAACTAATTATTGTATTGGGACCAAATCTTTTCTCCTTTTCTACTCCCTCACCCAGAAATCAACCATGTGGGAAATCTTGGGCAAAGACTTACCCAGGCCAAAATATAATCAAAGACGGTAAAAGAAATTCCAAGTTTAGGCAAAAGGGTGGATTCCTGCTTATTTTGTTTACTCAGGTCTGGGAAAATGGGCATTCCCCCATTTGTCAGATAGATGATATAGAAGTTGATAAGTCTCTTTAACCAAGATTTATACGCTCAGTGTCATGTACCTCAAGACCCTCACTGTAATATAGCTCACACTTCTCATTGTAATATTCATTCTCTAATTAGCTGTTAACCAATCAGAGTTGACTACTGTCCTCAGGAACACCTGCTCTTCCAAGGGCACATAAAATGCCAGGTCTTTGGCATTTGAGAGTGTCACTGACCTCTTATATTAACATACTAGTATTATTAATAAAATGATTAATTTTTATAATATATTAATATAATATATATAATTATATTTATATTTATTATTATTTTATAATATAATTAATAATTCATTTTATAGTATATTAACTTTTTATACATCACATTTGCATGATCTGAATAAGTCATGATAGAAGTGTGGGGCAAAGTCCAGGTTCTTTTGTTTCTCCATTTCATATCTCTTGTCCTTTATTGCTCTCCCAGCTCCAGGGTAAATCTTCAGTCCGGGGATTCTTGACACTCTTCCAGAAAGATGGTATTTATGAAATCTAGATACTACTCCAGAAAGCCAGGCATCAAGAACTCTCTCCATTTTGCCACATAGCTTTTCTTTCTTTTTTTTTTTTTTGGTGAGGCCAGGATTAAGTGACTTGCCCAGCTAGTAAGTGTCTGAGGCTGAATTTGAACTCAAGTCCTCCTGACTCCAAGGCCAGAGTTCTACTCACTATGCCATCTAGCTGCCCCTGATTTTCTCTTCTTTGCTGCTATCTCTGAGAGGTTAAACTACTTCCTTTTCAAGGATCAAACTATAGTGTCTCTTACTACTCAAAATATGTCCTGACTGCTGTCATGTCTTAGTTCAAGAAGCCTCAGGGTTGAGTGTCGGAAGGGTCTTAAAATGGGAACACTGGCTATGCTGATTAGCAGCCATTACCACCCCCATCTCCCACTCTACCCTATCCCAAAGTCCGTTGTCAGGTCTCCACTCTCAGCTCTCTCTAGTTTTCTCCCCAAAGGGCTAGTGTAGGTGTGTTTGATGCCTTTTATAGACACAGAACAAAGTGGTGACTCCGGCTCACAACTAAAGCCAACCAAATCATCCCAAATCATTGAAAAGCAATTACTCACCAGGGAAGTGGAAGTTTGATGATTAGTAACCAATGGGCATGTCTACACCCTACATACAGAGAAGCAAAATTCCAAACAATGGCCCACCTCTTTGTAAGCACATAAAACTAATTAGGTACACCGGATAAAACCTTACACTACAATGCTATAACTATAAGCCCCTTTTGGGGAAATAGATCTTATTCAATATTGTTTTTAGAAAGGTAGCATACTATGGAAGTATGTTTTGCATGACTTCACATGAATAATGAGTATTGAATTGTCTTCTCAATGGCTAGAGGGAAGGAGAGAATTTGGAACTGAAAATATAAACTAAAAAAAAAAATTAAACAGAGCATGACACAGTAGAAAGAGCAGTGGACTTGGATCCAGGAGACCTGAGCTCAAGCTCAGGCTCTGTCACTCATAGCCTACATCAACTTGGGCAAATCACTTAACAAATGTGAGCCTTAGTTTTCTCCTCTGTAAAATTGGGATAATATTATTCGCATGTTCTACCTCACAGGGTCTTTGTAATGAAAGTTCTTTGTAAATCATAAAGCACTTTTTAACTATGACCCATTACACCCCACATACTGCCTCAGTCACAGTAAGGTACTCAAAAAGTATTTAAAAAATAAGTGAATGACAAAGAAGTTCAACAGAAAACTGTCTTGAAACAGGAAAAAATAAAAAAAGTACTTCCTTCCTACCAGGCAGGGGGGAAAAAGGATCAAAGGAAGCACTAATTCAAGGCTATGCAAATCTAAGTGAACTCTAGAGTATTTCAATAAAAAATGAAAAGGAGAATACCTAATTCTGGCAAAGTACAAATCAAAAGACAAAACAACTTTAAAGTCTCCGAATGGCTGTAATTAAAGCTAAGAATTTAAAGCTCAGATTTATTAGGGCATTCTCCCTTCTAAGTATTTGCATTATAACCATCCAGCTGATTAAAGATAAAGTTGAAGTATAATCTGTTTGGTGAGAAAGCTTATGAGCCTTAGGAAAATTTAATTAAAGCCAATGGGCAGATTAAATGAGTAAAATAAAATGATAAAAAAAAAGAAGATATAGAGTAGTGAAATATAAGGAAGGGAGCTAACAAATCTTACAAATTCTTCTCTTCTTTTCTCCCTCACCTCCACCCTAACACATACAACATTTTATTGAAAGAAACCACCATCTTTTTTGGTAGTAGGGGCAGAGACTTATTCAGGTATGACAAAACAATTTTACCACAGGGCACTAATTTATACCATGAATCAGACTGACAATCACACTTCCCTTCTAATTATGTCAAATCAAACCACACTTATTTAACTCCTATCATGTCCAAGCCATGATAGCAGTAAGGATGTGCTGGTAAATGTCATAACAACTAGGCTCTCTGGGGGAAAAAAAAAGTGTGCACACCCACTCTTAATCAGCATTATTAATACTTTCCTATGTCTAGTCAATTAACAAAGCAATAAATCAAACCCTTACTGGTAGCAATTGTGAATATATAGATGTGTGTGTACACATATATATATATATCTATATCTATATCTATATCTATCTATATATATATATATATGTAAATCATGTCATTCATTTAGAAGGACTTTTTTCTGTATGTGTGTGTGTGTATCTGGGACAGTCAATATAAGTGAACTGGGATGTACATTGCTAATTTAATTTTAAAAGACATATTTTTGTAGAAAAAAATAAGCTATCAGTGGGCCAGTTTTGCATTTTTAATTTCACTTCTCAATTGCCTATGCCTGGAATAATGAAAGTACAGAGATCTGACCTACCCTAAGTAAATTATAAATGTGACTTAGAGGAATATATAGTTAAGATAGTAAATAGAGAACTACCATTGAAGCCAAGAAGACCTGGGTTCAATTCTTGCCCCTGACACCTATGGGATGTATGAGCCTGGACAAGTCACTTAAACTCTCAATACTTTCCTACAACATTTCAAGGGTCTTAAGTTGTCCAAAAGGTGCTGACCTTTTGGGTACTGGTAGAGGGTGTTTCAACATCTAGAAGTTCCCCATGCCAATGAAATCAAAGGTCCAATCTTTCTCCCTTATTACCCCTAAAAGAAAAACTTTGGAAATACAACTTGTTTGGGTGACAGCAAGGTTATGTTTCCTCACCCGGCAAATATTCACATATATGAATGCTAAAAGAACCAAGATGCTGTATGAGCATTTTCCACATGACTTAGTATCCCATCTGAGAACATATAATAGGCATAGAACTAGATCTGAACTAAGAACCAGGCTTCTGTCTCTTGCTTTGTTCCTAGACTACTTATTCTCTGTGTGGGTCCTCTACTGGGACATGCACAGGACCCTCACTGTTGTTCCTTCCACAATAGCCTTTGGTCAGTTTTCTGCAAGGGGCTTAGGTCCAATCGGAAAAAAATTAAGTAATTTCTTCCACAAGCATAAAATCTACTATTGAAACTCTCATACTGACATTTCTACAACACAGTGATTTGTAAATATATTTAATGATTTATTGATTAAAAAAATTATTGATGCATTTTGTCTTAATATCAGTCATTTCTGAGTTGAATCCTCCTTCCCCTTATAATTAAGGAAATATATTTAAGCAAACATACCCAATACAGTGACCATTTCTGCTAATTTATACAATTTTTGCTAATGTATTCTGCCACAGTAGTTCCTTAAAGACTCCCTATGGGGTGGGAATTGTTTCACCATCTGTTTTCTGAAACCATCCCTGGTTTTTCAGTCACTCAGTGTATGACTTCCCTTTATTGATCTTTTCATTTAAAATTGTTACAGTTATTCTAAGCATTATTCTTAAGGTTCTGCATCAATTCATACAAATCTTCCCATGTTTCTCTGAATTTTTCATGTAATTTCTTACACCAAAATAATATTCCATTACATTCATAAGGTCTCTGCTATTGTTTTGTATGTTTCAAAGTACTTTCTCATGTCCTCACAGGACCTTTATCATTAGGCAGGGCTGGTAGTATCACCAAAACTTGACAGTTGAGGAGACTGAAGCTCACCAAAATTAGTGATAAAACTAGATCTAGAACCTGGTTCATTTTTAGGACTCCAAACGAGAAAAACAAACAAACAAACAAACAAAACCTCACTATATCCCAAATGCCACCACATGTAATATATTCTTGAACCACCTAAAATATCAGAATTATAGAGTGTGCAGAATATAGGCATTAAGAAATTTTCAGTACCTCAAGCAAAACAGAACTCAAGCTCTGAATACACTGGGAGAAGGGGCAAGGGAGGGAAATTATATCTCATATAAAAGAGGCATATAAAGAAGAGTTTTGACAGTGGAGGGGAAAATAGTGATAGGATGAGAAACTCTTGAAATCTCACTCTCAACTGAATTAATTCAAAGAAGGAAAAACATACATATACACTCAGTTGAGTATAAAAATCTATTTTGCCCAACAAGGAAGTAGTAGGGTAGAGTGAAAGAGAAAACGAGGGCTGGGGAGATAGGGGGTTATAAAAAGGAGGGTAGATTAAGGGAGGTAGGGTCAGAAACAAAATAGAATTTTGAGGAGGTACAGGGGGGAAAGAGAGAGAGACAGACACAAACAGACACAGAGAGAAGGATAAATAGAAGAAAACAGGATGAAGGAAAATGTGCAGTTAGTAATCATAATAATGTGAATGGGATGAATTCACTCATAAAATGGAAAAAGAAAGCAGAATGGATTAGAAACTAGAATTCAGTAATATGATGTTTACAAGAAAAAAAAACACTTGAAATAGATACATAGGGTCCAAATAAAGGGCTGGAGGAGAATCTATTATGCTTCAGTTGAAATCAAAAAGCCAGAGGTAGCAATCATGATCTCAGACAAAGCAAAAGCTAAAATGATCTAATTAAAAGAGATAAGCAGAGAAACTGCATCGTGATAGAAGGTGCTATAGACAATGAAGTAATATCAATAATAAATATATATGCACCAAATGGCAGAACATCCAAATCCTTAAAGGAAAAAGTTAAATGAGTTCTGGGAGGAAGTAAAAAGGCAGTAAAACTATGTGAGGGGACCTCAACTTTCTCCCCTCAAAGCTAGATAAACCTAATCATAAAATAGATAAGAAAAAAGTTAAGGAGATGAATAGAATTTTAGATATTACAGACTACCGGGGGAAAAATGAATGGGAATAAAAAGTGGAATACCTTTTCTTCAGATATATATGGCACCTTCACAAAAACTGAACAAATACTAGGGCATAAAAACCTTATAAATACTTTTTCAGACTATACCAGAAATACTATTTCAGACCATAATGCAATAAAAATTATATTAAATAAAGGGCTATGGAAGCATAGATTGAAAATTAAACAGAAACTAAATAATTTAATCCAAAAGAATGAGCGACCTAAGAACAAATCACAGAAACGATCAATAATATAATTACAGAGAATGACAACATGGTATACCAAAAATTGTTGTATGCAGCCAAAGCAGTTCTAAGGAAATTTTATATCTCTTAATACATACATTAAAATAAATGACAGAAAAGAGCAGATTAATGAATTAGCAGATAAATGAATTAGACATGCAACTAAAAATACTATAAAAAGAACAAAAAGTACTCAAACATCAAAATGGAAATGCTGAAAAGCCAAAGAAAAATTAATAAAATTAAGTAAAAAAAACAAAAACAAAAACACTGAACTTACAAACAAAAACAGGAGCTAGTTTTATGGGAAAAAACAAACAACAAAATAAACCATTGTTTAATTTGATCTGAAAAAAAACAGAACTAAATTTGCCAGGATCAAATATGAAAAGGTTGAATGCATCACCAATAAAGATCCATTTAAATAATCCTACCTTAGAAAAAGAAATTGAACAAGCCATAAATGAGCTCCCTAAAAAAAAAAATCCCCAGAACCAGATGGATTTATAAGTAAATACTACCAAACACTTAGGAATAATTAATCTCAATTCCATATCAACTGTTTGAAAAAAAATACATAAAGAAGGAGTCCTACCAAATTTCTTTTGATACAAATATGGCTTTGATACCTAAACCAGGGAGAGTAAAAGCAGGACCAGAAAACTATAGGCCAATTTCCCTAATCCCTATTGATGCAAAAATACTAGCAAATAAAATACTAGTAGAGATTACAGCAATATACCACAAAGATCATACATTCTAACAATGTGATATGTATGCCAAGAATATAGGGCTGTTTCAATATTAGGAAAACTATAAGCATAATTGACCATATGAATAACAAAACGCAAAAACCATAGAATTAAAGCATTTGACCAAATACAACACTCATTCCTTCAAACAAACAAAGGAGCAAAAAAAACCTCACTTGAAAATATAGGAATAAATGGAACCTTTATTAAAATAAGTAATATCTATTTAAAACCAAGAGCAAGCATGATCTATAATGGGGCAAAACTAGAAGCCTTTCCAATAAGATCAAGGGTGAAGCAAGGATATACTGTTACTATCACTTCTATTATTTAATAATGTATTAAAATGCTAGGAGCAACAATAAGACAAAAAGAAACTGAAGAAATAAAAAAAAGCAATGAGGAAACAAAATTATCATCTTTGCAGATGATATGATGGCATACTTAAAAAAAACCTAGAGAATCACCTAAAAATCTAGTTGAAACAATTAACAACTTTAGCAGGTTATAAAATAAATCCCCAGAAATCATCAGCATACCTATATATTACCAACAAAACCTAGTAGGAAGAGATTGAAAGAGAACTTCCATTTAAAATAACTGTAGACAATATAAAATACTTGGGAGTCTTCCTGCCAAGACAAAGTCAGGGACAATACAAACACAATTTTGAACAAAACTTTTTTCATACAAATAACGACAGATCTAAACAAAGGCTGAGTCAATATAATAAAAATGATAGTTCTACCTATATTAATTTATTTATTCAGTTCCATACCAAACTACCAAAGAATTATTTTATAGAGCTAGAAAAAATAATAACAAAATTCATCTGGAAGAACAAAAGATCAAGAATATCAAAAGAATCAAGGGAAAAAAATGTGAAGGAAGGTGGCCTCGCAGTGCCAGATCTCAAACCATATTACGAAGCAGTAATCACAACAATCTGGCTAAGAAATAGATTGGTGGATCAGTGAAATAGATTAGGTACACAACACATAATAGTAAATGATCATTGTAATACAGTGTTTGATAAACCCAAAGATCCAAACTTTTGGGACAAAAACTCACCATTTGCTAAAAATTGCTGACAAAACTGGAAAGCAGTTTGGCAGAAATTAGGTATACACCAACATCTCACCCTGTACCCCAAAATAAGGTCAAAACAGATAAAAAGGTTGAGACATAGAGTGATATTATAAGTAAATTTGGGGAACATGGAAAAATTTACCTTTCAAATATATGCATAAGGGAAGAGTTCATAATCAGATAAAAAGAATCATAAGAAGCAAAATAGATGATTTTGATTACATGAAATTAGGTTTTACACAAACAAAACCAGTACAGCCAAAAGTAGATGGAAAGCAGGAAACTGGGGTGGATTTACAAGTTTCTCTGATAAAGGCCTTATTTCTCAAATATATACAGAACGGAGCCAAATTTATTAAAAAAAATTGCATGGGCCGCTCCCAAATTGATAAATGGTCAGAAGATATGAATAGGTAGTTTTCAGAGGAAGAAATAAAAGCTATCAACAATCTCATGGAAAAAAAAAGACTCTAAATCACTACTGATTATAGAGATATACAAATTAAAAAACCTAGCACTTTACACCTATCAGACTGGTCAACAGAAAAGGAAAATGACAAATGCTGGGGAGAGGAAAGGGGTGGGATGGGTGGAAAAGCAGAGCCAATAATGCATTGTTGATGGAATTGTGAACTGGAAAATAATTTGAAGGTATGCCCAAAGGGCTGTAAAACTAGGCATACCCTGTGACCCAGCAATACCACTACTAGGTCTGTATCCCAAACAAAGAAAGAGTGAAAGGACTCATTTGTACAAAAATATTTATAGCAGCTATTTGTGTGTATGTGTGTTGTATGGTGGTAAAACACAAAACTGAGGGGATGCCTACCAGTTGGAGAATGGCTGAACAAATTTGGTATGTGATTGTGCTGGAATACTATTTTGTGATGAGAAATGACAAGCAGGAGAGTTTCAGAAAAAAAACCTGGGAAGACTTATATGACTGATGCAAAGTGAAGTGAACAGAACCGTTAACACTGTATACAGTAACAGCAATATTATAAAGATTATTAACTGTGAAAGACTTAGGTACTCTGATCAAGACAATTCCAAAAGATCTATGATAGAAAATATCATCCACTTCTAGAGTGAGAACTGAAGAACTCTGAGAACAGATTGAAGCGTACTTTTTTTTTCTTTATTTTTGTTTTGTTTTGCAACATGACTAATGTGGAAATAATTGATATATTGCTTACCTTCTCAATGGGAAGGGGAAGGTCTAGAGGAAGAGGGAGGGGCTAGAGGGAGAGAACTAGGAACTCAAAGTTTTAAAAAAGGAATGTTAAAAATAAAGAAAAATGTTATTTAAAGCCAATATCTATAATGAAAATGTATTATTCTGTAAGAGGAGAGGGGAGAGAAAGAAAGCATTTATATAGCACCTACTATATGTCAAGAAAACACTCTGCAAAGAAATTTTACAAATATTATCTCATTTAATCTTTACAACAACACTGCAATGTAAGCACTATTATTATTCCCATTTTACAATTGAAGAAACAAAGGTTAAGTGACTTGATCAAGGTCACAGAGTTAGTATCTGAGGTTAGAATTAAACTCTGGTCTTCTGGAATCCAGGCCCAGCACTCAATCTACTAAGTCATCTAGCTGCTTAAATAGCAGTTCTTAACTATTTTTGTAGACCCATAGCTCTGAGTCTATGGAAGCCTAAGGACTCCCCAAAATGTATTTAAATGCATAAAACACATAGAATTACAAAAGAAATCAATTTTCTGACAGTTACATAAAAATAATTAAACCAAGGTTAAGAACTCTGCTCTGTAATTTGTGAAACAAAGCATTTTTTTTCTAATTCAAAATTCCATAAGCATCATTCTCACAAACAATAGCACAATAGATAATTTAATAGCTCTTCTCTCTCAATCCTATTTCAGAAAAGGAGATCCTAATGAATAACTTACAAGGCATGTATAATGTCCGACATTTAACCATCACAAACTAATTAGAATCCTACTTACTACTCAAGCTGATTTTGAGCCCTTTCCTGAAACTCTTTTGCATCAAATCGAGGATGTTAGACCTTTCACTTAAGAAAGCAAAATTTCCCACACAAACATACCTTTGCACTCATCAACTCCCCTTGCCATTAAGCAGAGGTTCCAAAGCCTTATTGTGTCATAGATCCCTCTGGCCCTCTAGTGAAACCTAAGGACCCTTCTTCAAAATGTTCTTAGATGCATAAATAAAATATACAAGATTGCAAAGATGACCAATTATATTGTGTTTAAAAAAATATTTTACTTCTATATCACATACATTTCCCAAGACAATTTTCCTCTCTCCCGCTTCTACAGAGCCAACTCCCATAGCAAAAAGGGAGAAAAATTCACCAACCATGAGACAGAAAAAAAAAAAGTCCTACATTATATTCAGTGTTCCAAAACCAGTCCATCTCTGCAATGGAGCACGAAGGTGTCTTCTTATCCCTTTTGCAGGATCAAGCTTGATCATTAAGTTTTTGAATCATTTAGTTTTGTTTTGTTGCTGCTTTTTCTTCCATTTATATTGTTGTGGTTATTGTGAACACTGTTTTCTTAGTTCTTCATTTTGAATCAGTTCATATGAGTTCTCACATTTCTTCACATTCATCATTTCTTACACTATAACAATATTCCACCATTCATGTATAACATACTTATAGGATCATAGATTTGGGGCTAGAAGAGAACTAAAGAGGCCATTAAACTCCTTATTTTACAGTGGAGGAAACTAAGGCACAGAGAAGTTTAGCGACTTCCTCAGGTTCATACATTAAGTATCTGATGCACTATTTTAACGCAGGTCTTCCTGATTCTATGTCTACCACTCTATCCACTACAACAGGCTGACTCTTTTTCAGTCATTCCTCAATAGATGGACATGTACATCAATTCTAGCTCTTGGAGAATATGAAAAAAAATACTTCTATAAATATTTTGCTGCATACGGGGCCTTTTTTTTCATTGACTTTAGCATAGATGGCCATCAGTGGAATCTCTGGGTCAAAGGGTATGGATGTTTTAGTCACTTTCCCCTTAATTCCAAGTTCCAGATTGTCTTGATTAATTCACAGCTCTCCCAATGAGGCATTTGTGTGATAGACTTTCCACAGCTCCTCCAACAGTTACATTCTTTATCATCTTTGACAATTTTGTTGGGGGTAAAACAAAATCTCAGAGCTGTTTTGAGTTTCATTTCTCTTAATGATTTGGAACAACATTCATTCAAATAGTTAATAGTTTTAAATTCATATCTTTTTGCTACCTGTCTATCTGGGGATGGCTGCCTAGATCTTTCAAGAGAAAGTCGGGGTAAAGTTATTTTTGTTTTGGTAGATTGTATAACAGACCTTATTATTTTTTTAAAATCAAGGCCACCCTACATGCTTTGACAGACGTGAAAAAAAAATACCATTATGATGTTTTAATAAAAGAATGGCTAGAGAAAGAAGTTTTCTTTTTATCAATTACTCTACGGCTGAGAAATGCAAACTGAGAATTGAGCTCAATCTATATAATCAGACTAGAGTTTTAGCTAAGGCTTGCTATGTATTATTAAACTTAATTAAGCTAGCTTTTATTAGGGAGTTGCTAAGAGTTTAATATTCTCCCACACCGTGAGCCTAAGTCCTTTGTTTTGCAAATCTTTCCTTCCTCAGTGTTAGTTTCCCTGTTTGTACCTAAGTTAATTCTCATTTAGACTCACGAAAACTTAAAAACACTCCAGGACACTCTCATAGCATATCAATGAATTGCTTCATTAATCATGGATACCAAGACAACAAGAAAGTTGAACTTTGATTTAATTAAAATCACATGGAGTTGGGAATGCCTACAGGCCTAATGTTACAAAAGATTTACTTCCCTATTCCTGTTATGCTTCTATATTCCTGTAAATCCTATGAATATGCATCAATATCATATTTATTAGTCTCATGAACATATACACACATATATGTACATGTACACATACACATATAAATTTTTTATTAGTTTCTCTTTATTGACTATAAAAATGCTCTCAGTAAACCAGTTGGTTTATCCTTGGCTACTGAGAAACTTTAGTTTGGCAATTGCTAGCTTTACTAATAAATGAATGGTGATTGGAACTTTGTGCCTCAGTTCACCTTTATTTCTCAAAGAATATGGCACAAGCAAATTTGACAACCCTTTAAAAAGTTTCTCTGTAGAATGATATGACAGATACAGCAGTAAATGGCTTCCAAATTAAACTTGATTATAAGAGAACAGGAATCTGCAGTTTGAGCTCTTTCTGTTTGGAAGGGAATTTATCAAAACTGACAGTTTTACTTGGACCATAAGTATTAGTTAGAGTTTTTCCAACTTCATATTTTTAAAATCTGTCTAAAATAGATGCCTGAAATGAGAATAAGATGTGCTAAATTTGGCAGTGAAGTAGACAAATCTAAAGAAGACTGGCAAGCATCACATTCAGTTCATAAAAGTTCTATACCATATTCTCACTCAAATGAAAGTGTATTTTTTCTCTTCAGAAATACATACAGCAGATCATAAAATATAACAAGATGCACTATGACAATATTTCAGATGTTCTCTGAAATAAAACAACATTATATAAAGATATTTTATATAGACAGATAGCATATAGATGTGTGTGCATATAGACACACACTACAGATAAGTTTGACAAAAATGATTGGCATATATCATGGATGTTAACTGTACTACCGTGATAAAAATTGTTACATGGAGCTTTTAGAGGCATTTCATACACCACACACACACACACACACACACACACACACACACGTATATGTATGTATATATAGCATAACATATTACATATTATATAGTACATAATATATCATATACACATATATTATATATCCTATATCTACACACATATACAATAACATAAATGGAAATACATAAATGCTAAACATAACTTTCCTCTGTAAATCTTTGGTAATGTTAATTGTCTGATAAGTAAAACATGAAATAGTAAATTTTCTTCCACTAAATGATATAAACTTGAAAATACTAAACATTTCTAGAAATATAAAATATGAAGGTTGCCTTGTACAAAAATCCTGTACTCATCAAAAAATTTGAGCAATATAAACTGACAAAAATAAAGTCAGGACTAATTCAACACTACTGCCCAAATCACTGAAGTGGCTACTCTGCTCATTTAATACACAGTTTCTAGAAATCCTGAGGCAAAGAAAAGTATACTTATTTACAAAATGTTTGGGATAGTTGAAGAATTCCCTTTCAAATGTCTCATTTTTAAAAATGCTTGTTTGGCTCTCACTACATAAGGAGAAAGTCCTCTGCACGTTAATTGCTTTTTAACCTCTTTTCCATACTTGCTAGTCAGTTTTAACAAGGAAAGTTCACCCTACATTTAGGAAAGTTGGAAAGCAATAGAAGCCACAACACACACCCTCAACCACAGCAGAAGTGCCAAATATGAGGTTCATAACCCCTCAGAGTGCATCCTGAACCAGACTAAAACATTACTGGGAAATATTAAACAAAATGGGAAACATTAAACAAAACAAGAATACAATAAAACATAGACATTATTACATTTCTAAAACTAAGTCAATATGTAGCCCATAGGGATCCTTATGTATGCATTAGTGGCCATTGTTTCTATCTGAGTTTGCAATCACTGAACTATACTTGCAAAAACACCCTAGAAGTACTAGTGAGTAGGCAGTAGTAAATTATTCAAGATCTTAAACAAGGGCTTCCTGCAATGGTTAATTTTTCATATCAAAGTCCCACCAGGAAATATAAAAACTAAAATAATTGGCACAGAATATGAAAACAGGGAAAAAGCATTCTAATATTTTCGGCTCAAAAGATCTCAGAGTCTTTCCAAACAGACAAAATATATCTTAAGACCAAATATCTTGTAGATATCGTTTTTCTTCTCGTAAAGTAGCCAACATTTTCATTGCTTCCAACTTTTCAACCCCAGCCTCCTTGCTTAAGATTTCCACTAAAGCATCATTCACATCTTTTGCCATTCCTTTTGCATCTCTGGAAAAGAAGAACATTTTTAGTTTGATATAATTCTTTACTAACAAGTATAGCAAATTCAGCAGTAATCTAATCAAGACAGGCAGCAGAATGTCAGATACACAGTTGGGAAGGACCTCAAAATTACCTGAACAGAACATGTCACTAGAGAACTCTTTGATTAACACTGATTAAGGTTGATTTAACTCCTGTACTGCTGATCAACCAGTTATAAATCCACTTATTGCGCACCTGAGAGATGTCAAACTCATGGCCAGTGCCCCACAAAGCCCCTAAATGTGGCCTGAATCATATTAAAATATAATTGGGAAATGTTTAACAAAATACAAATACAACATAGATAATGTTAATTTGTGGTTTTCTAAGTCAATATGTAGCTGGCAGGGATCTGTTTCTATTTGAGTCTGACATCACTGGCATAGTTCACATTTCTCCATCTTGTCTTCCAGGAGGCTATAAAACACTGTAAAACATGCTGCCAAAATCCAGACACACTACAAATATTTCCCCTGGTCAACTGGTATAGTAACTTTACCGAAAACATTCTTTTGTCTCCTAATTTGGATCTGACCATTATTGTGATGATTAAAATTGATACAGGCATTTTGTAACAGGGTACATCATGGTAAAACTTACATGGAGGATGTCAGAATGGCTATTCATAGCTGCCAGGCCCAATTATGTTACCAGAGCTGCTACCAACTAACCTGATGTGGTCAGAGTTTAAAGTAGGGCTATCACTCTAACAGTTTTTATACTGAGTCACTATGATCTATAATAACAGTGATCATACATTTATATAGTACTCAGTGGTTACAAATTCTTCATACCTATTATATCATTTCACTTTCACAACCACCTTGTTTAAGTAAGGTACATGTATCATTATCGACTTGCAAACTAGATGTCATTGTGGACTCTTCATACTCATCCCCTATATCCAATCTCTTGCCAAAGCCTGTTAGTTTTAGCTTTATGTATCTTTTTATCCTTCCCCTTCTCTCTTCTGACATGTCACCATCACTCTGCTGCGGGTTCTATTCACTTCACACTGTAACTATGCCACAAGTCTCTCCTCACACCAGTCCATCCTCCACCCAGCTGTTAAAATGATATTCTTAAAGTGCAGGCCTAACCACATCACTCTCCCACTCCACAAATTCCAATGGTTCACTATGACCACCTAGGACTAAATGTAAAATCCCTGACATTATTGAAAGGTTAACAAAATAGTCATATAATGATGAAAACTTAAAGTTTCTTTTATGCAACAGGAGTAGTACTAAAACTGCATATTAATATTCACCTAACACCAAAATTAGACGCTCATATTTGGAAGACTGAGGTGAAAATTTATACCATTTTAATACAGACTTTTAACATCTTAATAGTTATATGCTCTACATGAGCATCCTATGATAAAAAATGGTTTTGGTTAGTACTACATCTTATCTATTTCCATAACATCAATAAGTTAACCAAAACAGTCATTGCATTTAAGGGTAATTACTAGATTTCCACCAAAGGATCAAGACACAAAACTAAAAAAAGACATAATTCCTCAAGAAAATAAATTCCAGGCTTGTCAGTCTACTCACAAATACTCTGCACTAAAGAAGAGGGGAAGAAGGTAATTTCCTCCCTCGCATTAGCAAATAATTCATGTAAAATATAAGACCACATATATATTCCTCAGGCTGGTTTACTTATATAAGCTAGAATAGTTTATATACGGCAAAGTCAACCTTTATCACCATCTTCCTGTCAAGGACATTATGTGTGTGTATATAATTCCATTGGTGTAGGGGATCCTGGCTAGTAAGACTGGTGCCTTCTCTGAAACTTAGCTTTAACTAGATGCCTGTTGCCCTAAGAGCTTAAATGACTTGCTTAACAGCCAGAAAGTGTCAGGGGCAGCTCTTGAAACCAGTTCTTCCAACTACAAGGCCAGCTTTCTCTCCACTATGCTGCAATGGTTAAGTATCAAATTCTAGGTATCAAAAGTATGCTCAAATATCATTTTAATGCTTCTGTTTTTGGGCCTGAGAAAATATCTCTTCGTTATGTGAACAAATTAATTAGTACTGAAAGTTATATGTTTACAGAACTACTAATTTCTTTTTCCCACTTAATGTATTAGTGTCAAATCCACTTACCCACACACATAGATACAACCCTTTTCTTGGAGAAGGATTCTTGTGACATGCTGGGAATAAAGGCGAATATTATCTTGCACATATTTGGGTGAGGTATCTTTCCCTTTCGCAGGAATATCTCTTGAGAAGGAGACTTTCAGCTCAGTTAAAATTCCATTTTTAAGGAAATGGTCTAGATCTTCTCTGAAATATAACATACAAATAAGATTAGCTAGTTTTTAAAAGGCTGAACATTAGATGTTGTACTAGCCAATGGTCAGTTGTAAAACACTAGAATACCAAATGATGAAATACCTGAATAAATAGTCTCTATCCTTATGTCTGCAGCCAAAAAACAACCACATGGTTCCAAAGTTTCCACCTGGATGCTGTTCCTGGATCTTTTCTCTAAATGAAAAAGAAAATAATGTACTTGATATTGAAATAATGTAAAAGCCAAATTTCTCTGCTGTTAAACAATACTGTGAAGGAATGCTAGTTAGTTTTAAAATTGCTTCTTTTCTATTTCATGTTTAATGTCTACCTTGAATTTCAATCATTTAACTAACTTTTGAATGTTCAAGACCTGATCACAAAAGTTGATAGCATAAGGCCTAAAGACAGCTTCTCACTTTTCAAATAAAAAGCATTATGTAAATCTGATTTTAAAAAAATGTACAAATATATAATTTCTAAACACAGAATGAAAAGGATTAGCTAAGTTACTAAACAAAGAATTTGAAAACTGTGTGAAACTAGTTTTTTCATAACATTTCACACTCCCATGTCCTTAATGTTTGACAACTTTGAAGAAACAATGAAGTTTCTAGTCATAATAACTTAAAAAGCAAATATCTTAATGTAAAATTTCATAATTTACTGTTTCTGTTTTAACATCTACTACTATAAAAGCCAACTTGGAATTTGTGCATATCCTATAAATGAAAATATAACACGTTGTTATTTAACACACTTAAAAATGCTAAGATTCAATCTATAAAATGCAAAACTCTCTTCATTAGTCTAGAAAAAGTATGAGAAAAGAAAATTACATGAAGGAAAAACACTTTCACTTAATTGGAAACCATAATCAGAAAACAATCTAGGATGTTAAAACATGGGCAATTACAGTTGAGTCAGGCCAAAATCAGTTATCAAAATTGGCCTTAAGGGATGGAACATGATACAATCACTATCTACCAATATCTCTTCTCCCTTCTCCAATCTGAACAGTTCTTTCCCTAAAGAGCAAGGAAGCTGTCCGTAAGACCAGAGGACACTCAAGCCAATTGGCTGACAACTTTTTGGTGCTGACTGCCTAGTTACCTAAGGACATAAAAGGTTCTATCCACAAGGTGTCTGGGCCCTTCAAACTTGATGTATGCCCTAAGATTATGAGAGTCATCACAGGTGGACCTACAGGGCAGATCCAGTCTAAATATGCCATGGCTAAATAAACCTCTCTTCCTTAACTATTTTAATCTAACACTGAGCCTAAACTAACATGAAAATGGTCTGAACCAGATCAGGGGAAAATTTATATCTCTAAAAACATTTTCATCAATGAAAGAGAGAAAGAACAAATCGGCGAGTTGGGCATATAACTAAAGCAAAAAAAAAAAACCCCAAACCCCCCAAAACCTTAGAAAAGCAACAAATCAACCCTCCCAACTAAAAAAAAAAACCAAGATAGAAATTCTGAAAATCAAAGATAATACAAATAAAATTGAGGGAAAATGCTGATAACAATTTTAGCTAGTAATTTAAAAAGAGAAAAAAATTGTTTATATCAAAAATGAAGGTGAAAATTCAGAGCAAATGAAGAGAAAATAATGGAAATTACTAGACATTATTTTCTCACTTATGTGCCCATAAAAATGGAACTTGGATAAAATGGATAATTACAAATATAAAATATTGAGATTAACAGAAGAAATAAATTTAAATGATCCAATGTCAAAAAAGAAATCAGCAAAGCCACAGATGAACTCTAAAGAAAAAAAAAGCTGAAGGACCAGATGTGTTTAAAAGTGAATTAATTCTATCAAACATTCAAAGAACAATTAACTCCAATATCATGAAAACTGTTTGCAAAAAGACTTTTCCAAACTCTTTCTATGATACAAAAATGGTCTTGATTCCTAAACCAGGAAGAGTTTAAAGAGAAGGAAAACTACAGACTAATATGTCTTAAAAAAGCTGTCGCAAAAAATATTGGCAAATAGGATACAAAATCATATTTCAAAGATAACACAAACAGGTTGGATTTATACTAAGCACCCAGGCTGGGTTTCAATATAAGAGAAATTAAACACAACATATAAAATCAACAACAAAAACAATTTTAAAACACATGATTATGTCAATAGGTACCAGAATGGTTTTTAGCACACTCCAAGATCTGTTTCTCTTAAAAACACTAGAAAGTATGAGAATAAATAATATGGTAAATAGCATCTAAAATTAAAAGGAAACAAACACATAAGGGAGAAATGTAGAAGGTTTTCTCCTAATAAGATCAGAAGTCAAGCAAAGATTCTTGTTATACTATTATATACTACATAACATTAGAAATGCTAGGTATAACAATGATGCAAGAAAAAAATCAAGGGAATAAAATAGCTGCAAAGAAGAAACAAAACTACTGAGTTCTACAGATGATAGTATAGTCTACTTAGATAACCCTAAAGAGTCACCTAAAGATTGAAACAATGAATAATTTAGGAAAATATAAATATAGAAAACAAATTCCACTCAAAATAACTACATAAGCTATAATACAAGACATACCTAGGAACTATATGAATGCAACAACAATATACTTTACAGAAATAGAAAAACCTAAAAAATAAGAGAAACACGAATTGCTCATGGGCAAGTTATGCCAATGTTAATAAAAATGACTATTAATTTAATAAATTAATTTACTTATTCAATGCAAAACCAATTAAACTACTAATGGATTATTTCATCAGGCTAGAAAAAATAATGAAATTCATCTAAAGAGACAAAAAGTCAAGAATCTTAAAGGAAATAATGAAGGGAGGAAAAACTATGGGAAAGAAGACTTAGCAGTATCAGATTTCAAAATACATAACAAAAGAGTAATCATCAAAATGATTTGTTACTGGTCTAAAAATAAATCAATCAATGGAATGTATGAGACAAACAGCATAAAGAAACAAATGACTGTACCACAGAATATTGTTTGACAAACCCAAAGACCTCAACAATTTCACAAAAACTGCTGGAAAAACTGGACAGCAATCTAGTAGAAATTTACCTATAGACCAACATCTCATACCTCATGCCATGATAAACTCTTTTTTTTGTGCAGAAACCTATAAATTTTCTGTAATCAAAACTGTTCAATTTATCTTCCATGAACCTTTCTGTCCTTTAGAGGCAATGAATTCCTCCCCTCTTCATAACTCCAAGAGATAATTTTTCTTGCTCTTTAATTTATATTTATATATCCATTTAGACTTTATCATGGCATAAGATAAAATGAAAATAATGGAACCTACCTCCCAGGGTTCTTTTGAGGATCAAATAAGGAAATATGTGTAAAGCACTGGGATATAACAGTTAGTCGCTATTGTTACTGTTATTATTTTATGAATATTATTTGTACTACACAGGCACATATACATATGCGCACATGTGTATGTATGCATGAATACATATGTGTGGGGCACACACACGTGCAATGACTTGGCAATACATCTTCTGTAAACATCATCTGCTACTTATATATAAAGTTAAATCAGAACATTAAGTTCCTGGTAAGGATTATATCCTTTGCAGTTTCTGCACAAATCCTTACATCTAGTAGTAAATATCCATTGCTTTTTTTTTTTTTAAAGAATGTTGACCATTTCAAACTCTTGGGTTCTTTCTTTCGGTCATATTTGAACTTGAGGCTTGAACTTCAACTTGAGGTTAAGTTACTAGCCGGCAAGTACGGTTTAAGCTTTTAACAAGATGTATTCCATTCAAAGAAATGAAAAATCTGGTGTCCATAAGAATCACTGCAAATAAATCCTTTCTTATAGTATTTCATACACCTTCTCAAAAGAAGCAGAACAAAAAAAGCATATTTCAATTAAACTCCCTTATACTGTCCCAAAGAACTATATAATTTTTCCTCCTTCTTACTTCAAAAACTTTTTTTAAAGTATAATAGCCTTTGGATAGTATTCTGTGAAATAAATTTCTAACATGACAGTGATCCATGAAGGGAATTAGTATTAAAACTGTTTTATTAAAAATATTTCAGAAATATACTTCAGGTCATTATAAATGAAATGAAAGTGGGCTTATTGATCATTAGTGTCACAGTTTAGATATACAACTGTCTTAAACAACTTAAGAGAATTAAACATTGAGTTACAGTTTGAAATTAAACCATGAATCACAACTAGATACATAATTTCTTTTTAAGACTGAAAAATAAAGCTGTGTTACAGAGAATGGAAATAATACTGATCATTTGCTGAAGATAAGTATCAAACTTTCAGCATTAGGCAAAGAATAATAAAGAAAAACAAGTCACAGATTATCAAGAGCCAGCAGAATATACTGAGTGTGAAATTTTCTTTTACTTCTGTTGGGAAAAAACAAGGGGGGAGAGAGAGGAAGACTTCTTGCTTGGAGAAACTTGAGAGGTAACAAAAAATTAAGGCTGTTCATTGTGTGAAAGACATTAAAAAGAGGCTGCCTTCAACTTTCCTATTGCCTATTTTGAAAGCCGTGTGATGTCTGTA
Organism: Phascolarctos cinereus; assembly: GCF_003287225.1. NCBI lineage: Eukaryota > Metazoa > Chordata > Mammalia > Diprotodontia > Phascolarctidae > Phascolarctos > Phascolarctos cinereus. Next base: position 406,197,357 of record NW_027555847.1, on the reverse strand, counting down.
TGATGTATAAGACACCAAGAGCCACTATTTAATTTCAAATAAAATCAGAAATAGAATTCATTTTGGAAAAGGCCCAAACATCATATCTGCACAGCAGCACAATGTAAAATTTCATTACTTACTCCCCATTGTACATTCACCTTAATTCATAATTCATAAATTGGTGGAATATGTTACAAAAAGAGTACAATTGGAGTCAGTTTTCAATTACTTATACTAAAGGAATTAAAGGAACACTGAGATAGATAATCCAAAAATTACACTGGCTTTGAAGTATATTTTGTAGTTTGATATGGGGGAGGGGGCTCAAGGGATGAAGGAGGGGGAGAAACACAAGGAAGAGGGACAGGTAAAATTATTCTTTCTACTCCCTTTCTTAACTATGAAGTACTTAGGTTAATATTAGAAATTATTTTTATGTCCTTATATCCCTAATAATAGTGGAATGAGGCAGTGAAAATGTTCGGTGGCAGGGGGATGTTGTTCTGGGATTAAAATTTTGTTGGAAATAGCCTAAATGTAGAAAATCAAGAGTTTAGTATATCATCACTGAGACAAACATGTTTTTACCTGTAAATCTTGCATTTTTGAACTCTCCTTTCTTAAAAAGAGAAAAGAAGGCAGGGAGCAAAGCATGAATGTTTACAAAAAACAGCTTGGGCCAGTACCTATGATTTCACTGGTACTGAGAACTCAAGACACAGGAAGTTCCGCTAGTATTGCAGGTCGGTACATTTTCTGAAACTTGGTTGTCTAGAATAGGTGTCAACTTCAGGGGCCTCCTGAGTGTAGCCTGAATCTGATTAAAATGTAATTGGGAAACGTTTAACAAAACAAATACAAGTACAATATTGTTAATGTCAATTTTTGATTTTCTAGGTTGATTTGGACTGTAGGAATCTTTTCTGACTTTCCAAGGGATACACAGCCAGTATGGGTTAGAGGAAGGATTTTAACTTCTTAGTTCCTAGGAGACCTCTCTATCCTCTATGCCAAGCTACCTCAGTGTTTTAAAGAAAACCACTCTATATATGAGCTATATACAGTGCATGGGTGTTATTTCATATATAGAGGTAAGTACTACTAACAGGTCTCAACATCATAAAGTTTTGTTTAGATATTGTTAATCAAACTGTTGAAAATGACTAATGGTGATATTTCTTCATGAAGTCTCTGAAATAATGGGATCTCATCCAGGTACCATTTATAAATGATGTTAAGGATCCCAGAGATAATGTCTTGAATTCTATAACATGAAAAAGTATCTGAAAGGGGGCACTGACCACACCAGAATAAAAAACTGAAATGCATGGATAAAAGCAACATGTGGCAAGGTAAATCAACATTGCTCATTCATAAAACAAAAACACATTCATGACTGAAAATTCTGTAATGCAATCTGAATAGCTGCTATCCTTTAAAATTATTAGCATTTACTTATGCTTTACATTTGATTATCAAAAATGTTTTTCAAGAATTTTGAAGAAAAGTACAATGTTATTAAAAACTGCTAAGAAAGTTACCCACAAAATAAAATTGAAAGTCCTTATAAAATTTCCACTGTGCACTAGAAGACATTAGTTTTTTTCCCATTAATCAAAAACATGATTGCTCTTTAAATATCAAATAAGGCAGAACATACCTATGTTGTAGGAAACCAATAAAAGGTGCAATGCCAGTTCCTGGACCAATCATTATAATAGGTACTGAAGGATCATTGGGTAATCGGAAAGAGTTTGTGGTATGAGGAAAGATGGAGATCTGAAAAATCAAGAAATATAATTACAAAATTGAAAGAATACCTTTGAGAAGGAGGAAAAGGAAGTCCAAAGCAACAATAGGTAATGAAATCTGAAAATACACTTTTCTTAAGAACTACCTCTGAATAAAACAATAGCATCAACCTCAATGAAATCATCAACAAATTCATCACAATGAAAGAAAAGAGACATATAAAAATGAAGCAGGAAGGCTTTCCTATTTTTCTTCCTAAATACCAACTGTGTTTTTAAAATGAAAATAAACTACATTTTTAAGTAAAGAAAGGGTATTGAGTACAAAAAATTAATCAAGTTGTTCTTTTTACAAGCTAGAGTATAAAAATGTATTTCAGTGAGAAACCCAAGGTCACAGAGGAAATGAAAAAATATAGATATGTGTGTTATATCATAGACTGAATGATTATCTTTTTGATTGGCGGTAAGTACATCATTAGAAGCATCTGCCTAAAGCATGTGGAGCTGTCTTTGCTTTTCGTTCTTTAATCCAGAGAAAATATACTTGTTAAATTCATTATTAGACTGCATTGAATTAGCAATGCAAAATTGACTGTCAAATCTAAGCACTGATTTCTTAACAAAAAATTGCAGTTAACTAAAGATAAATATTTTAATATATGTCAATATCTATGCACTTTATGTGAAAAATTATCTTGACCATTACTATATGCAAAATTTCTAAACACTAAACTAATACTTGATTTATATTGCAGAAAGGAACAGAAGTGTTGGTAATCCCAGTAAAATTCTTGTTTTCAAAAATGTCTACATTATTTTCTTCCTTTTCTTCTCTGTATTGCTGGGGCAATCTAATAAAATAGCATGGTTTTTTTTCATTTTTTTCCCCCTAACTCATTATGTTTGTTAGAACACCATGCCTAATTTTACAATTCCTCCTTACTTTTTATACTCATAAGGACAGGTATCAGGAATCAACTTAAAACTTTCAGGGTCAGTTCTACAGTAATTTATTTTAGTAAAGGAAGCACAAATTCTCAGATTCCTATCATTTCACATCAGCCTAACAGACTTGGAAGCCCAATAAGTGTACATGATGGAACAACTTCTTTGGGAACAAAAATATATTGTAAAATTCCTCCCTAATTAAAGCACTATGTCCAGAAAAGAGAAGATGGAGGAGAAAGGCATCATTACCCAGCAGCTGTCATCCCCAAGGACTCTCACATCTACACAAGAAGTCTTTTAATTTCTCCCCAGAGGATAAGCACTTTCCAACTCAAGTACTTTATAGAAAGTAAAATAGTCACGAGATAAAACTAGAAATCACATCTCATAAAGACAAGAAATACACTGAGGACTTTACAATAAGCCTGAGAAAACTCCCTCATTTCAATGACCAATAGTCCATTGCAGAAGACGTGCTTAAGGGTCACGTAACTATGTATAAACTAGTCACAGAGGCCAATAAGCAGATGTAAATGTAATTTGTGGATTAATGAAATAAGCTATCTTCTTCGGTGCTTTTGATTCTTTACATCAAAAGTATAATAGAAAAAGGGGGAAAGAAGTAGTAAAAAGACCACAGTCTAACATCCTTGCTAGGACTTGCTAGTAATCTCTAATGTTTATATAAGAACGTCTTAAAAGTTTAACTTAAGTTATACTGCAAACTTAAAACTTGTTGTATTAGGGATAAGGGGGAAAGGGTCAGTGGAGGAGGGAAAAAGATGAAACCCTTGAGTCATTTTGTACAGTAAACATTCTGTTCTTCCTGAAATAATTTCTTATAGGAAAAAAAAATCAAAACTCTTTCTAAGACTATAAAGAACAGAGGAAAGCAGAAAAAGAAATCATACTATATGAACTCTGTTTTCCAAGGGGAAAAGTAAGACTCAGAGAATATGTATAAAATATGACAATATTCTCCTGCACCTAGAATAGCTGGCATTCAAATAAATGCATATTTTTTTAACTTCAGAATTTGATAACAACAATAAAGAATGCACATTTCAAATATATATTTTATGTTTTCATTATCAAGATACTAAATTAAAAGTGTATATTTTCTTCTTCAGAACCTGAAGGCAACAATGTAGAATAAAAGAGGAATCTTTTCTCCAGGTTAAGAATAATTCTCTTAAGGATGACAAAATCTTAAGAGTATTTTAAGTACCTCTGGAAAGCTAGCTTCAACATCATTTCCTTGTGAGACATTTCCATTTCCCTGAAGTACTGAGTTAACCATTACGGCCAGCCAGCCCGTACATATTCCTTTTCGCAAAGTCACAGGTTCCACACTGGACAGAAACTCTACAATGTTAAATGCAAAATGAAGTTTCCCTGGATGAAATAAACAGGAGCTGCAAAGATACAGACAGCAGAAAGTCATCAGTTCTATATTTGAACTATTATATAGAAAACAAGGTAGTTTCATTTGGGGGAGTAATATTTACTTATGGACTCTTATATATCTGTCTGTTCTCTATGAATGAAAACATGTACTGCTTTCCTAGATGAGTTTTTAGACCTACTGATAACATTCAGAAAGATTTCCAATTGTCTGGTCTTCATGATTTGGTGATATTTATGAAAACTGACTTGCACAGTTATTGTGATTTATTATGTATTCCCAAATTAACTACAAAGGACGTATGAAGGAAGACGTTTTCTGCATCCACAGAAAGAACTGATAAATAGAAGTACATATATAGAATGGTTTTACACACACACACACACACACACACACACACACACACACACACACACACACATATCTATGTCTAATGACAGCCATCTCTCGGTGTGGGGGCGAGGGGAAGGAAGAGGGTAGTGTGGGAAGGAGAAGAAAAAAAGGAAAAACAAAGTCACATGCTAACTTTATTATATATTTTTAAAAAATAGCAAGTTGTATGTAATAGATTTGCAACCATCTTTTTTTTCCTATTCTACTATTATGAAAATATTTTATTTCTTAGGTTTAGAAAAAATAAATAAAATTTTTTAAAAAAAGAAACTACATGAAAAATGATTCAGAATTTACTAGGACTGTTTTTAACATGTGCATTTTATGGGTCCTCATAAGATAGTGATCTCTTCCCATTTACTGAGACTACTGATATTTGAAGAACAAAACAAAACAAAACAAAACCAAAAACTTAAAGCCAAAATGTTCAAAACAGAAAGACCAGAAAAAAAGGTCTAAGATTTTCTTCTGTTTTATAGGTCAAGATAAATAATATGAAATGATCTCTTTTTATAAAATCAAAATAACTGTGTGCTCTCTATGTTCTTCTTCCCCTGAATTCCCACCAATGTAACTCTGTCCCTTCTAGATTCTTGTAGTATTTTAGAAGTAAAAGAAGAAACAGGTAAGAAAAAACTTATTTTCAGTTAAATGGTTCTTATTGTTTATCCATTCCTCAAAGGAGTAGAGAGTGAACAAAAAGGCATCAGGTTGCAGAATGTGGACTTTATGCTATTGATAATGGGAATCTCTTTGATATTTGAAACTGTAGATCCCTTAAAACAAACAAACAAAAAAGTCCTTCTTTTTATTTTAGTATACTGAGCACCAAGTATAGTCTCTAACATGGAGCAAGCATTCAACATATGATGAAATGAATTTTAATTTAAATCGTTTTTATTTATACAACATTTGAAGACTACGATAAACTCTGGAAGAACAGTGCTATTTTATACAAAGTACAGTACCTTGCACAAGAATATGGTCTGGCTCGAAGCTTGGGAAGATGTTCTTTAAAAAAAAAAAGTTGTTGATAATTAATTTCTTCAATATTAAAAAGGAACAGTGATCTTATTTATATCAACATTTCCTATAATAGAAGACTGTAATTGACATGGTCGACACTCAAGAAATATTTGTGGATTGATCTGGACTGATCTCATTCTAAAAAAACTCTTGTCTAAGCCCTCATGAAATTCCTCTAGAGAAATTACACTAAATATCCTTCCGTCTACAGTCTGCATGACAATGAAACACTATGTTCTTCTTAGCCTACAAAGACCACAATGCAGGACAGTCACCTGGTACTGATTCTCCTTTCATTCAATGACAGTGGTAAGGATAGGTTCCAAAGCTGGTCAGTTATAGTTCTGGTTAGTTCTTGGCCCTTTGATATCCACTAATTTGGATCCCTGGGATCAAATTACTCCTCCAGAGCAGTGGTGTCAAACTGAAATAAAAATAGTGGCACTAAACCATACATAAGTATCCTTGTGGGCTGCTTCCTGACTTAGAACATTAACATCACCTATGTTCTATTGTATTTTTATTTGTTAAAGATTTCCCAATTACATTATAATTTGGTTTCCAAAGCGCTCAGAAATATGGGGAGGGGGCTTGAGACCTCTGCTACAGGATGATAATCCATAGTCTAGAAGGTGTGACTAGATCTCTTTCAACATGATGCAGATACAGATGTACCTTGGGTATGATTGTCACACCTTGCCATCATGACATGACCAACCCATCTCTTTTTTTAATCATGCATTTCCTACAAGATGTTTTTTTAAATACTTGATGAGAATCATCAGAAGTAGGATATATTTGGATCGTAATTTTGCACCCTAACATAAAGTGACTCAAGGTAGGTGTCAGTTTTCATCATGTGTGATGTCACCACAAGAAGCATAACCATGTACAAGACATCTGAGGGAAAGACAAATGTTCATGCATTATTAAGAATATATTGAGACAACTTTGTTTAATGTTTAATGCCTGAACTTGCTGTAACTGTGCACTAAAAATGATAATCTCTAAGGTTAACAAGGCCCCTTCCACCCCATCAACCAACTGTGATAGCCAAAGGCCTAAATGTATAAAGCATGAGGTAGTGGATGAGGATAACACCATAGAAGCTGATCCATCTTTCCTCTTCTCATCCCTAATATAAAATCTAAGTGAAACAAAGTCAGTCTGGGTACAGCTGCTATTCTTTCCACAAATGTGCTGTTTCACATTAGTAGGGAACTAGTCAGGTCCAGGAAATGTGACCCTGGGGGAACTGGACTAGCACATATCAGGAGGCCAAAGGCAGCAACATCTTACCCTTAGTGACCCTGACTAATTGGAGAAATTATATCCCTATAGGAATCACTGAAAAAAGTGGACCAAGACACAAAATCTGTGTACTGTATTAGTTTTCAGGTTGACAACACTTTTACTATAGTACTGAGATCAAAATCGATCCTGAATCTTTTTCTTATAGATCCAATTTACAGTTAATTGATTTTGTCCTATAACTGCCTCAGTCATGGATCTAAGTCTCCAAACTTAGCTCAGAATTCTGCTGGCCTGTAATGGGTTGTTTAGAAATCCAGTTTTTTTCTTTATCACTGTTCTAATTCTTGCCTCAAGGAATTCTGCTAAACTTGGGGAACTGTCCTTTTGCTTGGGGTCTTTGGCTAGAAACTCAAGCAGTCACTGACCCACTTTATTCTCAGAATTTGGGCCCTGTGAATACAGTATTATCTTGCTCAGAGAAATGTGTCTCAGTTTACCATCTTGTTAAATTTCACCCACAAAAGTACAATTAATCTATCAACAAACATTTATTAAATGCCTATTATGTGACATGCACTTTGCTAAATGCTTAGTATACAAATACAAACAAACGGTTTCTATCCTTAAGGAGCTTACATTCTATCAGAAGAGATAATGTTGGTGTGTGTGTATGTATATATATATATATATGTGTGTATTTATATTTCTGTGTATGTATATAAATATATGATGCATATGTGTATATATATATTACATGGTAATTGAATACAAAGTAGCTAGTAGACAGCACTAGAAGTTGAGGGGATTAGGAAGTCTTTATGAAAAAGATGCTGCTTGAATTTCATATTGCAGGAGGTAAGGGGTGCTGTAAAGCAGAAATAAAGGAGATGGATATTCCAGGCATGAGGAATGAATAGTCTAACTGTGTAAAGATGGGAGATGAAGAGCCACATATGAAGAAAAAAAAGAGAAGACCAGTTTGCCTGGATCAAAAAATATGTGAAGAGGAGTAATGTATAATGAGAGATAAGTGGGGGCCAGGAGGACTTTAAGAGACAAATAAGAGTTTATGTTTCTTCCCAAAAGCATGGAGTGATATGGTCAGATTAAGGAAAATCACTTTGGCAGCTGAGTGCAGGATAGGCTGGATTAAGGAGAAACATTAGGCAGGAAAATCAATTAGTATGTCATTGCAATAGTTTAGGAAAGAGGTAATGTAGGCTTGAAGGTGGTGGCTGAGAAGAGAGAAAGAGTCAGACGCAAGAGGTTGCTATGGTGGTAAAAAAGCAAGATTTGGCAACTAACTGGATATGTGGGGTGAGGAAAACTGAGGCATCAAAGTTAATGCTAAAGGTATAAAACTCAAGAGAAAAAAAATGTTGAGACTGAAATAGTTCTCAAATATTAAAAATGGTATTTTCTTTCTAAACATAACAAAGATAATACCAGTGGATGTAGTTGACTGAACAAAAAGTTATACAAATAAAATAAAAATAGGAAAGTCAGCGCCCCCCAAGAAAAAGGGGAAAAAATACTAGCTCCTATTAACAGAAGTACCATGAATTTAAGAGAAAAAAAATTATAAGATATTGGCCAATTTTTATTGAATTATACACTCTGACGGTAACATGGAGGACTTTAAAAATTATGATTATCAATTAGTAAATAACTGTGAAATTCACGTTATTCTTCATTTTTCAGTAGTCAAATGCTAAATCAGCAATATGAGCTTTCAGACTCTCAGAATACGATTAAGTTAAAATTTACAGTGAGCAATGGTAATGTGACAATGACGTTCGTGAGACAGCAGTTTTACTTTAGTTAAAATCCATAATATAGAGTCCAAGAGTGTCTTGTAAATTAGAGGAATGTCAAGGACCCTAGTTTTACCTTTGGTTCAAAATCAAAGTCCATTTTGGATCAAAAATATTCTGGACTAAGACTACCTATTTTTTGGGGGGGGGTGGTAGATTTTATTTTATTTATTTAATGGGATTTTAATTCCCTGAAGACAAATATTTGTTTGTGTATTTAATCTCACAGAGCACCTAGCACAGTGCTAGGTAGATAATACTTAAGTTCTTGATAAACTAAGTCTAATTTTGGGTACTTTGGAAAAGACTAATTGTTAAAATGTTTGTGAAGATTTGACTAAGAGAACTTTGTAGAAAACTGGCAAAATAGAAAGGATTAGGAATATTTAACAATTCAGATTCATCAAAAACTGGAACTTTTTATAAAAGAAAATTATAGCTATATTGAATTTGAAAAAAAAAAATGAGGGTTTTTTTTCCCTCCCATACTCTTTTCACTTTTAGAAGGCTATTTTTCCCTTGGGTACTGATCATTTTGAGATAAACTACAAGGATACTTATCATTTCTAACATTTTCCAACTTTGGCTCTTGAAATTTTTAAGGACTAAGAAGTAACTGAACAGTAATTTTCCCTTTCTTCAAAAAGGGCCTATCCATATAGTATGTGAAATTTCAAAGACCTAAACCAATTAATCCAAAAGTAACCACTTACCTAGCAGCAGACTAAGAGGTGGCCTGCAAGTTGGAAAAGCATGGAGTAAGTCTAACAAGCTGACATAAGAGTCTCGTATGAAATGATTATAATCAGAGGCCCCTTGTTTGCTGCAAAGTTCTTGTAACCTTCGCTTTTCCGTACTATCACTGGTATATTCTACAAGGGCTCGCAAAAATGCCTGTGGTAAGAGAAAAGAGAGATTTTAATGAAGGTGTCCTCTGTGGCTTAGATTGTCATGGTAGCTCGTTCATTATTTGTCTGAAAATGTGCCCAATTATCCAAAAATGAGCTGGAGAGCCAGCAGGAATACCCAAAGGAAAATATAATTCACTGTCTGCTAGGAAAACTCAGTTTTTATCTTCTAATTTCTGGCCATAGCCTGCAGTGACCTGTTAGGTTACAAAATCTGTGTGCAAAACACAATGCAAGTTGTCCATCAAGTTAAATGTGATTTGAAGGCTCAGTGGTAAGTTTTGAATTAAATCTTTATTATTAGTAATTCAAGCTTTTATATATATATATGATACTTATATTTGAGTTAATCCAACATCCACCTTATGCCTCCATATCCCAGTTGCCCCCAGAGTAAACTACACCTGATGCTCCAATACAAAGAACAAGAAAAACCAGAAATGGCCAAGCAAAGCATGGGACTTCTTGTACATATCCAAGTACAAACCCCTGCAAGGTGTATCAACAGTTCAGTTTCACTCCAATTCTACTTTTAAGCCTTTTAACTAAGGATAAAAAACTACCTCCCCCTGTGTCCCCTAACATATACCTTGGATGTTTTATTTAGTTTCAAATTTTAATTTATTTGTGGGGTTAGAGAGGTATAATGCCAAGGAAGACTGCTATCTGAATGTGAAACTTTCATTCAAAGTTTATCATCAGGCTTCACAAAAGATTCAAAGCATGCTGAGCTAAAAAATAACTAGGATATAGGCATACTGAAGGCCTCTAAATGACAGAGCAGCTTGAGTCTGGCAACATAGGCCACAAATGGGGGCCAGATTTTTGGTTTAAAAAGTTTACTCACGAACTTTGCAAATGAATGTATAAATAAAATGAGACTTTCATAAGGAAAAATATAATCACTGAACATTTGCCCCACATCCCCTCTCATGGGAGAAATGTTTCTAATACAGAAGTGCTATAGCTGAATTATATTAGTATATATGATAAAAATATTTTCTATACAGTGAATACTCTAGTTTGACCCGTGTCACATTTGATGATGAACCTCCTGAGAACACTGTCATTTGGGCTAGCAAGTTATAATGACGTAAACTGAACAAAATGGAAAGGAAAAAAGAAATATTAGTATTGAGGAGTATTCTGTAACCACAGCATGACTTACTTATTCCTGCTTTTAAGAGATATCTAGCAAAATGTAGTTTGGTATGTTATATCAACATAGTCACTTATTAAAGGTAATCTTCCCAGTAAGATGTTGTAGAATACTGACATCTAGTGGATCTTTCAATTTAAAAAAACACATATTTTCTGCTAAAAAAATTTCCAATTTCATCTACAGAAATTATTCATCAACAATGTGTTTTCACATGGCATTATATCTAAATGCTTAATAACTGTTGATTATTATTTTCTGAAAAATTGGTTAAAAAAGGGAAAAAATGTGGACTCTTAGGATTTCCAAGCAATATGAAAAATTGCTTTCATCTATTGGGTTAACATAATAAATATTTCAACTACAGTAGATTATTGTCAAGAACCGATTATGTTGTTCAGAAATTTTCTGCCCTAAGTAGTGCCAAAAGGTATGTAATTAATTAAAGTACTAAAATGCAAAGAGGGAAGAAAGATAATACCTTTTTAGGAATTGCTCTTATTTCAAGACACCATGTAAGAAGGAACTGAAGAGAGACCCTTTCAGGAACATGCTGTGGTATGGCTGCTCCTTTAAGAATGAAGGACGAAAAGAGGAATCCCAGAGGCATTGGAGATATAACATAAAGAAGAGGGAAATGAATATTTTAATTTTCAAATAAATAGATGAATACTATCTATATTTATAGTTAACATCACAGTTGTTATTCAATGTGCATAATATTATGAATAAGGATATAAAATTATTCTGTCAGAAAATTCCCCCCAAATGAATACAATAGAGAGACAGAGTTCATCAAAAAGGAAAAAAAATGATAAATATCGAATTAAAATTTAAACATGAAGTACTGAAAAAAGCTCACTCTATGTCCCCTCAATTGAAAAAATATACATATATGTGTGTATATATATGTATACATATATGAAACACAAAAAATAATTTTAAGCCAGTTTCCCAAAAATTATATAATTGCACATTTTTAATGTTCTGATAGAAAATCGCACAACCCTGCTAAAAGACAGACTTTTTCATTTCATAACACTATGATCTTCTCAGGTAAAAAGATCTACATAAATTCAGAGTTAAAAAAAAAATTTCAGCCCAAATCAGCCAATAAGGGGAGAAAAATACAGAAAATAAAATGGACACATGCTTCCTTTAAACTAGTAATTTCCATCTTTAGTCTTATCATTTTGAGGTGATTCAAGTACACAAATCTGTATTGAGTGCCATTATGTGTAAAGTACTATATGCTTTCACCAATAACCTTTGAAACTACTAACAAAAACCAGAATTACAATATTTTAATTACCTTTTCTCCTCTGCCCCTATACTCACATAAAAATGCTGACAAACAGTACAAATCATATAACGGCAGCAAAGAAAGAAGCAGCAAGTGTCTGAATCAGATCAGATAATTGGCTATTTCTAATCAAAACATACTCATCTATATCTGTATGAAAACTAACAACCTGACAGTCATCTTTCAGCACAACAGTATGCCACACTATTTTAAAGTACAAAGCTATCTCAACAAAATGATCCTTCATTTCTAATAGAAAACGACAAAAGGGTGAAGACTGTATATACCAGATATCTATTCTCAGGTAACTATTAAGCTACTTGAATTTTCAACTGTGAAGGTCATTCAAATGTGATGAGACCCAAAATGATCCTCACATCTTTCATGTTTTTCACAGAAAACTAAAGGAATATAAATTTCCATTAATTCTCTCACTTCTTTCTCCAGTGACCAGACTAAGTAGCACCATTCCAAATTCCTAATGAACAAGGAAGTCCTTTACCTTTCTTTTTGTTGTTCTCTTTAATTTTCAATAAAATACAGTGTTCTCTCTTCTCTGAAAGCTGTAGTCTCTGAAGTAATTCCTGTACTTCTGAAGCATCATTAGGACAAATGATACTGAAGGAATCTCCAGGCTGGTAGGAAAATGTTGTATTCTGGATAAATATAAAACCAGTAAGTTAAAGAGTTTAGATTGTGGTGAAAAGCTAAGCACATAACCTTTTTATTTTATAAAGTTAGAGGTGAAACAAACTTTTTTTTGGTTCTATTTTTTAAAGAATTTTAAAGTTGCAATAAGGTCAGCTAAAGGATACTTTTATTATGCCTTGTAAGAAAAACATTTCATCACCCATTTATCTACACAAAATGTTTCTAAATTTAGGCAAACTCAGAATTAGATGAAATAAAGTTTTTCTTAGTTTTCTATAAGGAAAGCTAGTTCAGTAATCTCCATTTTATAGATGGAGGAAGCAGGATTTAAAAGCCTGCGTGATTTGTCCAAGGTATCACTGCTAGAAAGGTGACAAAAGAGGAACTGAGATGCTTGTCTTCTGACCTCACATCTCATGTTCTTTACACTGCTTTGTTTCTTCCCAATACAGGATTCCTTCTCAGAATATAACCAAAAAGAGCAAAAAAGCACCACCTGATCATTTTCCTTACTTGTCAGGTTGCCTACAATATGCCAATTACCAGAAATGAAAGGAAAAGGTGAAGTCATCAACTCACTGAAATGTCCAATTCTAACAGCAGAGTGGTTTTTATGGCATCCTCCTTAGTAAGCCGGATGGCCTTTGAAATGGGAACCTGGAAAACTGTATCCATTGGAGTAAAAGACACTTGGCATTGCTCCTGGAAAGAGAATTTGTATCTGATGAAATGTGACTAACAATGAAACATATGAGAATAATATTCATTTACATATTGACTTTCATCCAAATGATCTTAACACTCTGCAGTAATTCCATCATTTCCCTGAGGAGAATGACAGGGATAACCCTAGAAGTTACCATTCTGTGCTTTAGAAAAACTGAAACCAAGCTGTCATGGCATTCTTTCAAAAAAGAGCCCAACCACAGATAGCTACTTTGGTGTAAAAGAAGATCTGGATTCATATTCAAAGGAAAATAGTGAGATAAAAAAGCAACTCCTAACCTACAGAATAACATCAAATGATCAAAGCCCAAAGGGCTCTTAGAAGAACTTAAAAAGGAATTCAAAAATCAAACAAGAGAGATCAAGGAAAAAATAAGAAAAAAAAGCAATTCAAAATAATTATGAAAAGAGACTTAATCAATTGGAAAAAGAGATACAAAATCTTAAGGAAGAAAATAACTCCTTGAAAACTAGAACTGAGGAAGAGGAATCAAATGACGTTATGAGACAGTAAGAAATGATAAAACTAGAAAAAATAGAAGAGAATCTGAAATATCTCATTAGAAAAACAATTGCTCTGGAGAACAGGGAGAGATGATATAAAAATTGTTGGACTACCTGAAAGTTATGATAAAGAAAAGAATTTGGATATAAGATACTGGATATAAGATAAGATATGAGATATATAGATAGATATATAAGAGATAAGAATCTAAATACAAGAAATGATTAAGGAAAATTGCTCTGAGGTTCTAGAACAGGAGGGAAAAGTAGAAGTAGAAAAAATCACCACCTGAAAGATACCCAAGGAGGAAAACTTATGGGAATGTCATAGCCAAGTTTCAAAGGTCCCAGGTTAGGTAAAAAATAATTCAATCAAAAAGAAAAAAAAAAACAATCTACTGCTGAAACACAGTCAAGATTTCATAGGACCTAGCAGCTTCTACTACAAAAGACCATAGGTCTTGGAATATTACATTTCAAAATGCAAAAGACCTGAGGTTCCATCCAAGAATAACTTGCCCAGTAAAGTTAAGTATAATCCTGAATGAAAACAAGGACATTTGATGAACGAAATTCTTTCAGGTATCTGTAACAGAAAGACCAGAACTCAATAGAAAATTTGACATAAAAGATCCAGAAGAAATATAAGGAAAATATTAAAGACTAATTATAAGGCACCCATTAATGTCAAACTATTTACTTATTTATATATATATATATATATATATATGTATGTGTGTGTGTGTGTGTGTGTATATATATGTATATAAAATATATATGTGTGTGAGTATGTATATGTATATATATATGAAAATGTTATCAGTATTCTTAAAACTGTCATCATTACTAAGGTAGTTGGAAAAAAAAGGTTGGGGCTGAGTTGTGTGTGATGGGGTGATTAAAAAACAGAATTAGGAGGGAAAAGGTAAAACAGCAATTATATTATAAAAATGGGGCATGAAAGGAAGAATACAGAGGAAGCAGGGCAGGCTGGTAGTTGGAACCTTACTGTCATCTAGATAAAAGAGAAAACAATGAGTATATCTGAAAGGTGGGGAACTATTCTGAACAGTAGAGAGGTGAGAAAACTAGGGGATAGGGTGTGGAGGGACTTTTAGAGGGGAGGGCAAAATGAGGAATAAAAGGGTAATTGGAGAAGATAAGGTAACAGGGATAGGGTAAAAAGAGTCTGAAAAGGAAAATGGTAAGTAAAAACTAAGATGAAGGGAAATTCACAAATAGTGAAAACTTTGAATGTGAATGGGATGTTTAAAGCAGCTTTCTTTGTGGTGGCAAAGAACTGGAAATTGCAGGAATAACTATCAACTGGGGAATGGCTGAACAAGTTGTGGCATGTGGTTGTGATGGAATACTACTATGCTATAAGAAATGATGAGCTCAATGATCTTAGAAAGACATGGAAAGACTTGCATGAAATGGTGAAGAGTGAAGTGAGCAGGACCAGGAGAATGATGGCAGAAAATATTTTACTTTTTATTTCAGTTTATTAAGAACTATATACTAGCTTCTGGTGTTTTTAGCTTGTAATCTTGCCAGACAGACTTCTCTAGTCAGGAATGTATAGGACATTCTTTTTTTTTTTAATTTATGGAATAAAACTAGCATTTCCAGAGCACAGTATAATAAAAAAGATGATTGCACATGAAACTGCAAATCAATTATGTACAATTTGCTATTCCTTTTAAATATGTAAAAGTTATTGTGTAAATTTCTTTTTTCCTCTTCCTCACCATTAGACACAAATAGGTGTGAGTGTGTGTGTGTGTATACATATATAATAAAGTTATCATGTAACTTTCTTTTTCTTTCCTTTTTTTCTTACCCATACCCTGCCCCCTCTTAGAAATACCAATAGATACAACTATGTAGAGATATGTAAAATCATTCTATACATAATTTTATCAGTTATTTCTCTGAATGCAGATAGCAGTCCTCCTTCATATGCCATTTGAAGTTAAATCTGTAACATATCAGAGCTACACTTCTTACCTGGCCAAGAGGCTCCTGAAACTGGACATCTAAATATTCTGGGGGTAATGCTGGAATATTAAGAGCAGACTGTGAAAGGGGTGGTATTGACTGGGTAAGTGAGGGTTCAGAATCTTCAATTAAACTTCCTGAAAGAACATTGGTGATATTTTGTGTTGAAGCCTCAGAAACTTTTTTCCCTGAATCATCCAATTTGAGAAGTGCAATTTGCGACTCAATGGGTAATACTTCTGGTTTAACTAAATCAGTCTGGAAGGAGATATTAGATGTAGTACTGAAATCACTGGTCATATCTGCTTTTCCTTTACTTGACACAAAGTGTTTGTTGAGGGCAGTCCAAAGTCCATCAATCCATGGTTCAACAACAAGTTCTAAACTGAAAAAATCATTACAGAAAAAGAGACTCATCAAAAATGAGGACAGTTTCACATTCTAGTATATATGAACTGGGCAGAGTTAACAAGACTTGGGGCAGCTAGGTGGCTCAGTGGATAGAACACTGGCCCTATAGTCAGGAGGATCTGAGTTCAAATCCAGCCTTCAGACCAAACACCTGACACTTACTAGCTGTGTGACCTTGGGCAAGTCATTTACTCTAAGTGCCTAAAAATAAAAACAGAAAAAAGGCAAACAAAAAATACAAAACTTGACAAACTCTCATAACAAATAACACCAACAAAAATTTATTTAAATGAACTCCTATAAAGTCACATCTCTTTTCTCAGATTGTAGAAATATACTGGGAACCTAAAGGAGAAATGTTTTGCAAAGTACAAGAATCCTTCAAGGAATGCTTAGTTAACTATTCCCATCAATAAATAAAAGGCCTGGGATTTGGTCAGTGCAGGAACTCCCTTCATGCACACAGCTTACAACCCATCTAACTTAAGAGTTTTTAGAAAGTTCGCTGATGTTCGGAAAGGTTAAGGGGCAGAAAGAAACAACATGTTATTAATAAGGGCAGACTGTTTACATTCCTACAAGGGAAGATGACACTCATAATCCTTGAGAACTTTATTGTTATTTCACCATGTTAAAGGGGTACACATAAAGGGATGGATATAAGTTGACTTTGATGTAATGATAAAAATAAATCTAATCAGGTGGGGTAAATGGGAAAAACAAGAAAAGAAAAGAAAAGAAAGGTTAAGGTCAAGTGATTTGTCCATAATCAGAGAACTAGTAACTGTCAGAGATGTGTTATAAACCCAGGTCTTCCTAAGTCAAGAACTTTATCCATTTCACAATAATGCCTCTCTAAATCAACTATTACTTCAAAAGAAAAAATTAAGTTACTTATGGGTAACTCACTGCAATAGGAATACCCAGGCGTACCTACAAAAAAGTGTTAATGTCAGTACTTCAGAAACATCACCTCAAAAAATTCAGCAATATCTTTAAAAAAGCAATAATGTAAATGCTAATGAATGATGTTAATTGACAATGTAAGAACAGTTCTTTATTTTGAAAACAGGCACTTCAAAGACATTTGCCTTATCACTGACATAATGTTCATAAGTTATATGGCATAAAATCTGATTACCCATCACTTCTGTCACTGTAGACTTAGGGGAGACAAGACTGAAAAAAACAGTGCTTCAGCAAATACATAAATACATAAATAAATAAAAAAGACCTATTGACATATGTGCACAACAGTGTTATGAACTTTGAAATTAGGTGAAGCATCAGGGGCAACTTCTTTGAGATGTTTCAATTTTTCAAGGAAAGAATAGAATGGCAGTAAAATGGTTAGGCTGAAAAGCTAAGGGTCTGAGGCTGCTGAAATATATAGAAAGGAATGTTTATATTTAGATTCTTGGGTAAGGACAGAGGGGTTTTGAGGAGAATGACTAGAGCCAAGAGATATGTATGATAAAACTGTTTTGGAAGCAGATACAAAAATAAAGAGGGTTATCTAGGAGACCCAGTGTCAAAGGGGTAATCAGGTTTATGTAAACATGAGTATTTGAATTTAAACAGGGTTTTCAAATCACAGCCCAACAGGGCTTCTAAAGGAGTAGACTACCAGGGCACATTACAGTGCTCCGAGCACATAGTTGGTACTTAATAGATGTTTGCTGACTGATTGATTAAAGAGGACTGATTGCTGAGAGAGTCAGAGTCAGCAAAGGGTGGGAGGAGTGGAGGGAGAAAAGGGAAGGCAAGAGAAATCACTCTAATGTTAAATGGTCTGATACATAAAAATATCAGTTACTGAAAATGATGAATGAGTGATCAAATAGGGTTTCAGCGAGTGGAGAGATGGGCTTTTTGGTGGCTTTGGTGAATGGGCCAGATATTACACTGTATAATAAAAATATTTTCTTCTGTGATTTAAAATTAAAATAAATATGGATAGATAAAAATCACCTTACCCTACACAATCATCTGCATGCCCAGTTTTATAGAAATGTTGAGCACCAAGTTCTTGAAGTCGTTTATCAACTATTTTTCCACCATTACAGAAGTAGGTATATTCTGAATCACCCAGACCTAAAGAACCAGAACAAATAAGTAGCATGCAATGTGAAACATTTAAAGAGCTACCCTCTAAATTTTAGTGAATTTCTACCAAACATTTAAATATAAATTCATACATATGCTAACAAATTATTCTCAAAAACTGAAAAAGAAAATATTCTATCAAACTCCTTTTATGAGTTGAACAGTCTTTAATCTAAACAAGGGAAAAACAAAGCATCAATTTCACTAATGAAGACTGATGCAAAACTTTAAAATATTATCCCCAAAACATAACACATCCAAAAATTTATTCAGAGACTAAAGTGGATTTATTCTATGGATATATGAATGGATCAACATTATTAAAATAATAAATGTAAAAGGAAAACTTGAAACCATGATTACATCAATGGATGCAGGAAAAAGCCTTTGACAAATATACTTATTTATAAAAAAAAAGGCTACAAAACACAAGCATAGAAAGTCCATTTTTAAAATGATAAAAACTACAAAGCTGAAACCAAAACCTAGCATTTGCAATAAGTAAACACTAAAAACTTTTTCAACAATGACAAAGATGACCTCTTTTCTCACTGTCATTTGATACAGTTCCACAAATGCAAGGAATAAGGCAAGAAAAGAAAATTAAAGTCAAATGCAGGCAAAAAAGTTTTGCGAAGGATGGTTTAAGCTACTACATAACTTCAATAATGCAGTGAGATACAAAATAAATCCACCAAAGTCATCAGTATTTCTGCACAGCAGCAACAAAATAGAGAAGGAAATAAAAGAAAAGGCAGTTCCATCTGAAAGAACTAAAAAATGCATAATATTAACTAGGCATCAATGTACACTCAGGACTTTGGTAAATACAATTATAAAACATATTTTTAAAATGTCTTCTGTAATTGGAAGAAAGCTAAGCGCTCATGGTAGAGTCTCACTAACATTATAAAAATGGCAGTACTACCTAAGTGAATTTACTATTTACTATGCCAGGGGTGGGAAACCTGCAGCCTCCAGGCCACATGTGGCCTTCTAAGTCCTTGGGTAGGGCCTTTTGATCCAGGCCAAGTTTTACAGAACAAATCTGTTTATTACGGGGGATTCTTCTGCGAGTTTGGATTCAGTCAAAGGGCTACACTTGAGGAAGTAGAGGGCTACATGTGGCCTCTAGGCTGCTGGTTCCCCACCCCTGTGCTATGTTAATCAAACTACCAATAAAGTCCTTTTTAGAGCTAGACAAAATAACATAAGTCATTTGGAGGAACAAAAGGTCTAGAATCTCTAGGGAAATAATTTAAAAAGCATGAAGGGGAAAATAGTACTCACAGACTTTAAATTATACTGGAAAGATGTAATAACCATCTAAACTATTTGGTGCTGGTTAAAAACAAACAAGTTGACCAATGGAAAAGACTACAAGGGAGAATTTAGAAACAAATTAATTCAACAAGTATTCAATAAACTCAAGAATATAAATTACACAGGGGAAAACTCCCTATTAGACAATAAGATCAACACAGAAATGTGATCCGAATCTTAAAGGTGACGCCATAAAGCAGTTAGAAGACAGTTCAGATTCCTTTCACAGATAAGGCCAAAGAGAGTTTTTAATCAAACAACAGATAATGGTAATCACAAAAGGTAAAACAATTTCATGACATGAAGCTAAAAAGCTTTTGCATTAACAAAAAAAAAAGTGATGCCTTGCTGAGAAGGGAAAGGGATGTATTTGGAAATGAAAGCAACTTAAAGTGCACCAGTTTTTTTTAAAAATACCAAATACCTCAGAGATGATCACAACCACAGTTAATTCTGAAATGACAAAATAAAACCAAAGAACTAATAGTGGTCATAAGCAAAAAGCTTTCTTTATTCCATTGGAGGTGGGAAACTAGACACATGTGCCAGGGACCCACTTTCGTGAGGGAAAATCTCAATATATATACCAATGGTTATGCAATGAGCTGCAGGCCTGACAATGAGGGGTAACAGCTACACTGAGACAAGTCTGATTCACAGCAGGGCTTCATGAACAAACATGGGTACTACAGGTGCCTGCTCGAGCTCAGAGAACAAATACCTCGTGCCAGTGAGAAACAATGCTGGGATTTCGCTGTGGCTGAGTTCATCCAGAGGGTGGGTGGCAAAGGATTGTTGTTATGCCAAGCTCAGGGCACAGCCTCCTTGCTGGGCCTTAGCTCTGGAAAACAGTGTCTCCTAATAGAGGAGTAATAAGAGAGGGGTGGTCTTGGCATGGGGATCCTGACAATGTGTATGAATTAAATTCCAGTTTCCAAATATCTATTAGGCAAAAGTAAGGAGGAAGTATATTCTATACAGGTGCATTCCAAACTCATTCAAAGACAAGGAGGTAGGAGATAGAATGGCATTTGTGGGAAACAGCTAATACGCCAGTTTGGCTGAAATGAAGAATTATGTGAAAGAGAGTTAAATAAGACTGGAAATGTAGATGGGAGCCAGACCCCAGAAGGGATTTAAACACCAGGGTAAAGAGCCACTGAAGATTTTTGAGTAGGAGAGTAGAATGGTCAGAGCTATGCTTTAGAAATATGAATCTGACAGATGTATGATCAATGAGTCAGAAAGGAGTTATGAGAAGCAGGGAAGCTATTTAATAGACCATCCAAGAGGTAGGGTAGAGACTGCATGAATGGAGAAAAAGAGCCCAATGTGAGAGAAGTTGAGGAGATAGAATCTACAACTTTTTGCAGAGACTTTGTATCTTACTGGATATGAGTAGTGAGAGTGAGGGAAAAGCCAAGGATCAATGCAGGGCTGCAAAACTGGGTGACTAGAAGGATGGAAGTGCTCCTAAGAGAAATGGGGAAATTTGATTTTGAGATACTTAGGCAGCATCCATTCAGGGATTTTAAATTTTTTTTGTGTCATAGACCCCTTGGGCAGTCCTGTGAAGCCTCTGGACCCCTTCTCAGATTAATGTTTTTAAGTGCACAAAAGAGGATTACGAACAAAACCAATCATATTGAAATAGTGATCAAAATGTTAATAAAATAAAGTCATGGACACTAGCTCAAGAATCCCTGACTACTAGGCATTTGGGTAATGTGGGAAGAGAGTTCAGAAAAGAGATTAAGATTGGATAACACAGACTGGAAATCATCTGTACAGAGAAGATAAGTTGAACCTAATGAGATCATCAAAGAATTAGAGACATGATGCCCAAGGACAAAGTCTTTGTGACAATTAGTGGACAGGAGACAGATAATGATCCAGCAAAGGAGATTGAGAAAGACTTGAAAAGAGCTTTTATTCAAGTTAATAAGGTGTTAATGCAGCTTTAACAAAATAAGAGATATTATTAAGTTTATGTTCGCAAGGGGAATACTTTTTTGGAAAACCATTGGTCCAAGGGGAACTTATGACCTTATCTTCTCACAGTCTGGCAAACAGACTGAATACCACCCCAAAGACTCTTGTTTCTTCTTATATTTTCTTCTGGTATAGCTCAGGGAGTACATTTGTGATAGGGTAAGTTCTGAGTGGGAAAGGCAAAATCCTATTAAAATTTATAGCACGGTAGTTCTTTGTCTCTTGATTCAGTTTGCATTAATTTATTTGGCTTTCTAAATTGACTTTATAAGCAATGTCATTTGCTTGTTAAGTTGGCTTTAGCTCTGAAAGTGATTCTTTTAGTTATTTTCCATGAAATCCTAGTCATTTTAAAATTTACTGTGACTATTATAGTCAGGAACTTGAAAGAAAGACAAATTTTATTTTGTTCATTGTAATTTGCCTAAATCTAATCACTCTTCTCCATATTTGCTGCCCAAGACAAAGTTCTAGCTAAGTTCTAAATTAAAAATTTGAAATCTTCAGTAGGAACTTCAAACAAAGCTCCTGTCATCTTTGAAAAGCACTAAGTCATGCTTGAGATTGTGTTAAGCACCGACCAAATCAAGCTTTATAACTATGTTACCTTTCTAAGGGTTTACGAGTTAAAACAGCTACTTCTGCCCCATAATTCCTCTGCATTATCTATCACTTTATTGACTCACCTGAAAGTATGCATAATTGATGTATATCCAGGCTCCAGTGAGCTGGTTATGAGCATTTGGGAAGACACAGCTCAATGGCTTTCTTAGACACTCCTGTCTACTTAACTAGGCCTGTGTAATTGACTGAAAAATATGCCTCCTGAGACTGAGTTAGGTCCCCTTCCTGAAAGGTTTCTCTCGGCCATTAGTCTACACATTGCAGAAAAGAGCATCTGACTGAACACAGCTCAATTCCACAAATAAAGGAATTATTTCAGAATAGGGGACTTTTCTTCTCTTTTCCCACAAGGATCACACTCATGTGTTCCTCCCCAACCTCTCAATTGTCAAGAAGGTAAGAATAATTTAATTTAAACCTTAATTAAGGTTTGCGAATGTGCAAATCATTGGTTTCTGGATTCTACATCTGTGTCTACATCTGTGACTAAATGCAAAAATATTAATGAACTATACAACACTGCTATCTCCCTTTAAGGAATATTTTTAATTTATGAAAAAAAATCTACATGGTAATGGTTTGGCAATCAATAAGACCAAAACACAAGTTCCACATTTAAATTTCATACTAAATATTTTACTTAGAAAGCATTTTAAACCAATATACCCTTCAATTGTTGCTCCAAGTGTAAATAAGAAAAAAAACTATTTCAGACTAGAAAAATATATTTTCTTCAGTGTTCAGCCTTTTTGAAATACAGAATTACAGCCTTTGCTTTTATACTTGTCTTGAAATTAGTGTTACTACAATGAATCAAGAGGAAATTATCTTCTATTACCTAGTAATCCATACCGTAGATGAGAGAAGAAATCAGGTGGCAGAGTTTTGTCTCTAATTTTCTTAACAAACTTGATTGCTGTATCTGGTGGATCTCCAGTGCCAGTGGTAGAAATAACAACAACAAGTGGATCTGTTTCTGTTTTTAAATCATACTAAAAACACAAGAATATTCCTTTAGTAAAATCCAGTATATTTACATTTTTATAACTATCAGACTAAAAAATCTGCTTTAACAGTTTTCTCCTTGGCTTTGTCACACTTTTTGTTTCATATACATGAAGGTACTAGTTATACCTTCTCAGTTTCTACAAATTGATAACACATGGGATGATGCTCAATCCATCTCTTAAAAGCATTCAGTAACAAGCCATTATGAGGTTAAAAGACTTTCTCTTACCCACTGTTTTATATTTATGTTACAAGGCTGAAACATTGAATATTTTCAAGTGTGTTTCTCTGATAACATAACCTTTTTTTATAAGGTAGAACTTAATTTAAGAATAGATCTACTAAAGGCATAAAAAGTCAAAGAAGGCTAGAACAGTTTAGAACATACTTCTGGTCTCTCCATAATAATCACAATCTTCCCATACCTAATCACACACAATTATCCTCCTCTCTCACTTGCTCAGAAAATATTAATGTTACACTTATTTACATTTCTCATTTATGTACATTTTTTTCCACTAACAGTGGCACATAAAACTTTTTCCATAGGCATTATATGACTATAGCTATGAGAACAGCAGGAGATTCAATTATACAAACATTTGGAAAGCACTTACTACTATGTGCAAAACACTGTGCTAGTTAGGAGGAGACACAAAAGTACACAAGGTATGGTCCTTGTCCTCATGCAGCTTACAATGTAGCTTGGAATAGTCAGGGACACATGACACAAACATAATAACAAACTAGAACATGAAAATCCAAGGAAAGAAAGATCATTTCTGAATGGAAGGATCAGGGAACAGAAAGTCTGATAGCAAACTGAGATAGTAAGACAGACAACAGAAACTCTTAAGATAAGAAGACAAGATGCCTGGGGGGGTGGGGGGAAGACGGGGAATGAGGGAAGGGAAAGAAAGGGCAACCTGTCAAAACACTGCAATAACTCCTTGAAAGCACAGGGCCCTGTCTCTCTACTGTGTAGTGGGTTTGGAGGACTTCAATCCAGGGCCATTGAAGGCATTGGTTTGTTGTTGTCCTTTAGAACTCAAAGTGGACCAAAATGACATCACTACATTGGGATCAATGTACAGTGTGTCTGACTGTGGTTGAGCAAACCAGTATGAGCTCAGAAGGCTCCACCACAGGTTGGGCACAAATAGTCCATATAAACATTTTGGAAGGAGATGTCTCTGTACATTTAGACATACCGTATTCTGCTTTGCTCATAGAGCACAGTACCTTCCTTGATAAGGGTACACCATTGTGGATGGTTCTATGCCACTGTCTCCCATGTCATACAACTGATACTAAAGTACTTCAGAGAGATCTTGAGAGAGTCCTTGTATTGCTTCTTCTGACCTCCACTTCTGACAATAGCTTGTCTTGTAGGAGCTCTCCGCAAAACAGTCTTTCAGGCAAACGTACATTCAGCATTTGGACAATGTGGCCAGCCCATTAGAATTATGCTCTATGCAGCACAGTCTAAATGCTTGGCAGTTCAGCTTAAGAAAGGACCTTAGTGTTCAGTACCTTATCTAATCAAGTGATCTTCAGAATCTTCTTGAGACAATTTAAATGGAAGTAATTCAGTTTCCTGGCATGGTGGTGATAGAATATCCAGGTTTCACAGGCATACAGCAATGAGGCCAGCACAATAGATCTATAGACCTTCAGTTTACCTCTTCTCTCCCATACTTTCTTTTAGAGCCTCCCAAATGCAAAGATAGCTTTGGCATCAACTTCATCATCTATGTGTACAACCCTGGAAATTATACTGCCAACGAGAGTGAACTTATCCACAGCATTCAAAATTTTTCCATTTGCTGTAACTGATGGTTCTATGTATGAATGGTGGTGGCGCTGGCTAGTGGAGAACCCGTTTTCTTGGTATTAATTGCTAGGGCAAAATTACCATAATTGGCAAAGAATCAATCCATACTCCATTGCCTCTCAGCCTCAGAGACTGCACTGAGTGCACAATCATCTGCAAACAAAAAGTTGTGTACCAACTCTCCCTCCACTTTGGTCTTGGCTTGTAGCCTTTTCAAGTTAAATAATTTACCATCAGTAAAGTAACTGACTGATGCCATTTTTGTCCTCGTTGAAGGTTTCTGATAACATCGACGAAATCATCATGCTAAAATGCATGAGAGCAAACACACAGCTGTACTTCATTCCCCTGGTGACTAGGGAAAGTGCAAGAGCATGGTCCACTATCCAGAGCACGTGCAAGTATGTTGTCAAGTAAACTGATGAAGTATACTGATAACCTTCAAAAAGCAACCAAATTTTTCCATGATCTTCCACAAGCCCTCACAATTGACAATATCAAAGGCCTTGGTCAGATTGACCAATATTGTGTACAAACTTCTGTCCTCCTGGCATTTTTCCTGGAGTTGTTGGGCAGCAAACACCATATGGACTATTCCTCAAATCTTTCTGAAGCTGCATTGGCTCTTGGGTAGACGACCATCTCTGAGGTGAAGGATCAGCCAATTAAGGACTCTGGCAACAATCTTGCCAGTAATGACTAAGAGAGAGACACTCCCTTGTGATTGTCATAGGACAACCTATTTCCTTTTCCTTTATAGAGATGGGCAATGGAGGCATCCTAGATCTTCTGGGGGATAACTTTATGTCAGCTTTTGTATGAGCAGTGAACCCTCTGCCTTATATCTCTGTTGAGATGCAATCAACACCAGGCCCTTTGCCAGTGAGAGGAGCCCAATGGCATTCTAAACCTCTTCTTCATTTGGAATTACAGCTACAGAGGCACTAACTTCAACTTAAAGTATATGGTCAATGGCTTCTGCATTGGTTGATGACAGTCTGTTGAGGACAGTACAGAAGTATTCAGCCCACCTCTCCAAGATCATGTCCTTATTACTGCTCAGTGTGGCTCCATCAGCACTAAATAGTTGAGATGCATCATAGATCTTTGGCCTATAAATAGCCTTCAGGATATCAAAGAAGCACTTTGGATTGTTACTATCAGAGTAAAATGAATTTCTTCTGCCTCTTTACTGAGCCAAGAATCCTGGAACTCTCTAAGTTTTACTTGCACTTTACTTTTGATCAAGTTAAATGCTGTCTTCTTAGAGACAAATAAACTATCCAGCTGGTAAACCCTGGGGAGTTCTCATTTTTTCATTTAGTAGTGTCTGAATTTCCTCATGATTTCCATCAAAACAATCCTAACGTCTGCTAGTGTTCTGATGAGTAAATGTGATGCTCTATATCAGATCTCTGAAATCTGCCCGTAGAGTTACTAGTTGAAACATTGCAAGAGCCCTTGAAAGCACTGGGCATCACCACTATGCAGTAGCTTTGTGGGACTTCAGCCTAGGGCCATTGATGGCATAAGACAAAAGACAAGGAAGACTGTAAGTTGTTTTTGAAAATTTTACATTAAAAGACAGAAAAAAAATAAAAATGAAAAGTTCTGGTTATTAAGGAAACTTGAGTATTCATAAAAACTCATTATCTAAGAATTCTGACAGCTAAAATTTTCCTATAAAATTTTCCTATCTAAAAAGTTTTAGGTGATTACTTCTGTGTTTAATTAAAGTAACTTACACAATGGGATAAAGTTCTTAATAGTTAATAGCTATACTATGAACAGGAAAATTTAAAGAAGCTCAAAATGCAGCATTTATTTGCTTTTTATAAATGCAGAATCTATTAAGTCCTTCACTTTTAAAAAGTATCAGGGAGTTATACATTAAAAAAGGCACAATCCATTGTCTCTAGTTATCTCAAACTGTTTTAAAGAATCCCTCCCAAGTCCATTTATTGTATTTTAAACATATAAATCTGGATATTAAAAAAATTATTAAAAAACATTTTGAAAAGTAATAAAAATAAGATTTCTCTATCTCAGCTTCCTAAGAGTTTGTTCTTTACTACCATGGACTAGGAAGTTAATGACTTTCCATTTACATCTGGATGAAAAACAACTTGCTTAAAGAGCAATTTATATACACACACACACACACACACACACACACACACACATATATACATATATATATATATATATATACACATACAGCTATTTTTTTCTGTTTTTTTTTAACAAAGTATATGGATGCCTACAACAACATTCTAAAACATCTTGGGAATGTAGCCTTCTAAAATGTTATTTTATTATAAATTCAATGTTGCTTTCCATGGTCTTCAAAGGTAAGGATACAGGCAATAGATTGGTAAACAAAACATCCTGGGAAGCAGGAAACCTGGATTCTTCCTCACTTGCATATCTATTCTCCAATGCAGCAAAATGATTTGGTGATCTCTCACCTTGTCAGATTCACTCAAACAGTGAAGATCTGCAAAAAATCCATGTTCACCAGCTTTCTTACTTATTTCCTCTGCTATGGCTTTTGCCTGTCCACGCTGTGTAGCATAAAGCAACAAAAATCTTCTCATTGTTTCATACCACACGTTAACAAGTCAACTGTACTGCAGAAAGGAAAAACAAAGCAGATTCATTTCCCCCCCCATAAACCAATAGAAGAAGACAAACTACTTAAAAAGTGTATTTGTCAAGAAGTGCAAAAACATTCCTATACAATACAAAAAGAATTAAGTTCAAATGGTTTATATTTGCATTCATTTTTAGGAATCAAGGAATTTTAGGGATAGATGAGATTTTAGTGACCATACCATTCAATACTTTATTTTATACATGGGAAAAAAAAAAAAAAAACGAAGCCAAGAGGTTAACCAGAAACCACAGAAGGGACAAAGACGACCTGTTTGTTTTGTTTTGTTTTGACTCCAGTTCTTTTCCCATGATGAATACTAAGCTTGGAATCAGGAAGACTCATCTTCATGAGCTCTTATCAGGTCTTAAGACACTTATTGTGTGGCCCTGGGCAAGTCATTTTGCCTCAGTTCCCAATCTGTGTGGCAGGGGAAAGATGAAATGACTAGGAAACAAAGGTTCAATTTTCCAAGCACATCAATTTATTAAGCAATGCATGGCAATTACCGAACAAACCAGGACCAAACCTCCTGAGTTTAGGCCTGGACCTCAAATACAGGGATAGACAGACTTTTATTCATGAAAAACAATTAATCAAATAAAACAAATTAGTTAAAAGAAAACAATTAACCAGGATACCGAACATCAGGTAATCTGATTTCTAATTGTGGGAAAGTTGAGAGAGGGAGAGTAAACAAGTATAAATTCCCTGAAATCAGAAAAAGAGATGTCGCACTCCCCCCAAGTATCTGTAAACAATCAAAGGAACATGGAAACAATAACTGATGGATCAGAAGGGGCCAGTTTTCAGAAAAGACATATGTGTTGCTTGAGATATATAATTGTGAGAAAACTGAACACTGAAAAGGGAAAGTGAGGGAATGGCAGATAAGGAAGGGTGTGGAATGCTTCAAGATGTCATATTTGATCCTGAAGGTGGGGAAGCCATTTATGGATGACATGGTTAGATTTGTGATTTAGGAAGATCACTTTGACAGCTGAGCTGAGGATGGTCTGGGTAAGGAGACCAATCAGGAGGTTATGTCAATAGTTCAGGTGTGAGGTATATGGCCTTTACCAAGGCAGTGTCATTGTCAGAAGAGAAAAGGGAAGATATGTGAGAGATGTTACAATGGTAAAATCAATGGGCTTGGCAACACATTGGATATTAGGGGATGAGAAAAACTAAAGAATTGAGAATGACATCTAGTTTGTGAGCCTGGGTAACTGGGACAATGGTGGTACCCAACAGCAACAGAGAAGTTAGGGAGAAGAGAGGGTTTGGGGTGAAGGGGGGTAGGGAGCAAGGTGGAAGATGATTTCAGTTTTAGATGTATTGTGTTTAAGATGTCTATGGGATATATATGGTTTGAGATATTTAACAGGCAAGTAGAGATGTGGAAGTCAAGAGAGGGAGGGGCAACAGATCTGAAAACCATGTGAATAGATATAATAATTTAATCCATGGGAGCTAAGAAGATCACCAAGTAAAATAGTATATAGAGAGAAGGAGACCCAGGATAGAACACCATGGACACTCATAGTAAGCATGGCCCAAATGAAGATCCAACCAAGAAACAAAGAAGGAGTGGTTACATAGGTTGGAGAACAAAGACAGAAAGGTATTAAGATAACTGGAAAACCTAAAAGGTATCCAGAAGAAGTGACTGACAGCATCAGAGTCTTTTGAGAGTTCAGGAAGGATTGGATTGTTAACTGTTCAGTGTTGTTCAACTTTTCGTGACCCTGTGGATCATATCACATCAATACTGTCTATTGGGTTTTCCTGGGAAAGACAGTGGGGTGGTTTGTCATTTCCTTCTCCAGGGGATTAAGGCACACAAAGATTAAGTGACTTGCCTAGGGTCACACCAGCAAAAAGATTCCAACTCAATGAAGGCTCAGATGATGGTCAGCATTTTTTTTTTGGCAATAAAGTATCTTTTAATTAAGGCATGTACATTTTTTAGACATAAAACTATTGCACATTTAATAGACTACAGTATAGTGTAAACACAACTTTTATATGCACTGGGAAACCAAATTTGTGATGCCCTTGATTGTGATATTTGCTTTATTGCAGTGGTCTGGAACTGAACCAGACTGAAATATGCCTATATTTATGCAGTGTATGTAATCTATGAATCTACAGAGATATATCTCTATACCTCCTAGTTGTTCAATCATGGCCAATTCTTCTTGACCTGATTTAAGGTTTTTTTGGCAAAGATACTAAAATGGTTCACCATTTCCTTCTCCAGCTCCTTTTACAGGTGAGGAAACTTAAGCCTTCCCGATTCCAGGCCTGGTGATCTATCCACTTCACTATCTATCTGCCCTATCTCTATCTCTATATGTATCTATCTATCAATCTATCTATCTACCTAACTAAAGAAGGCTTTTACTTATGGGTTTGGATTCAAATCCTAATTTATTGCTATCACAGTGATCCTGGTCACATTTAGGGCCTCGGTCAACCATTCCTCATCTACAAAAAGGTCTCATTGATTTCTAAGGCACTTTTCAGCATTAAATGTTAGGACCTGTCATTTCCCTCCACTCCTCCCCCATTTCCTGGGCTGGAATTACAGTAGGTGGAGAGGTGTGCCAGAAAGGAGAAAACAACAAGAGAAAAAAATCAAGTAAAGCGAAAGAACGAAAGAAATTAAGAAATCTGGAGAGTAGCGTAAGTTGAGATGAAAAAATAAAAGCAGAAAAGTCAAAGTTCAGAGGCACAGTATGAGCCACATTCAAAATGGTGTGGAAAGTACAGGGGGGGTTGGGGGGGAAAACAAGAGACAACTCGGAAAACTACGTTTCCCACAAGGCCCACGAGAATGCCGTTTTGTCCCACAATGCCCCTGGGTTGCCCTCTCGGAAAAAGGCTCCCCAGGGCGGCGATGCCCACCTTCCTCGCTGGCACTGAGCCCGGGCTTCTTGAGCACCTCCTGAGGCCCCGGAGCTCGCAAGCCCAGCCTCCCGACCTACCGCGGCCGTATCCAGGCCCTTCCCGTCCGCGGCAGCCAAAGCTCCGTTCTCACACTGGTTCTGATCCGGTTGAGCACCCAGCCTCCAGTCGGAGCACACTACGTGTCTGAGGAACCACCGGAGGTCACGGGTTGGACCGCTTTATGGAGTGGGTCTGACTTGCTCTTGAGCCTCAGGTACCGCTCTGACCCTCCTCTCTGTTCCACACTACTTCACCAGGAAACATCCACTAGGTGTACCGTGGCGCAGGCCTCACTTGGTTCCGGCTTCATGCAGCACCTGAACACTGGGGCTGGAAAGGGCGGCCTGTTTGGAGTAACTACGGAGTGCGCATGCCCAGCCCTTCTGTACGCCGGTGAATTTTCGACTAATGAAAGGCGAGCCTCAATCTGTCAGTCTGAGAGACTACAGTTAGGGCTGAGCTAAGACGGAGGCACCTTGGGAGTTGTAGGCATTCTCTTAGTTTTGTGGGAAATGTAGTTTGCCGCAGTGCATCATTTTGCATACGTCCCATTCCAAACTGTGACTGCTAGTGAGTGAAGCAAGGCACGTCGGGATTTAAGGGAGGGGCCAGGCAGAAGGGCCGTCAGAGGATCAGAGTGTGCGTGCGTCAATGAGACTGCTCGTGCGCACGTGCGGGCGGATACCTTGTTCCTGGTTAGTTGTTGTCAAGTGTCCAGACTTTCTGACTTTTCAAATCTTAAAAGAGGAGATGGGGAATGGAGTCATTTTGACGGTGGGATGTTCTGCGTGACCATGTGGGCCTTTCCCTTCGCTCCCTCTTTCTGCACATGCTTTAATTTCCCTTTTTCTCCTCTTTCCTTCTGCTTTCATCTGGAGTCTAGAGGAAATCAGCCCTTCCCCCAGTGGAAGAACATTTGATCTACATTTACATTCCTCATGCTTTATGTTTTGCATTGATTTATCCAAAATTGAGTTAACTTTGAAACTTATGAGAAACTGGGGTGGAATTAACTCATTGACTCTTTAAAGGCAGCTGTGGTGTAGTGGACAGAGAGGTAAGTCTGAAATAAGGGAAACCCAAGTGCAAATTCTGACTTTTTGATCAAAAAGCATTTATTAAGCTTACTGGGCCGGTTCTGGGCCAGGTACTGGGAATACGAAGTGTGAAACAGTGCCTACTCACACTGTTTATTATGTGACCATGGGCAAGCATTTTAGCTTCAGTTGTATTGTGGTCCCAGCATTACATGCCACACAGAATTGTCAAGAGGGTTGAATGAGATACTGCTTGCAAGGCGCTTTGCAAATCTTAAAGTGCCATTCAGTGTCAGCTATTATTCATTTAGGCTGTATGTTCAATTTTATTATCTCCGTTTCCTCTCTTGCAGAATCCTCAGTATCATAAATAATTGAATGATTTATTTTGTGGTTATGTGGATGCTTCTGAGAAAATGGAAGTAAAGTTTTACCATCTTGGCTTTATTTTCTCATTTTTATTCTAGGCTGTGCTCAAGATGGGCAGCTGATCCTATTACAATAATCATCACATATGGCCTTGATCACTTCACTTGCGTCTCATTTTTATTCATCTGGCCTTCACACTTGCAGAATTTTGACATGTCTAAGAAAATATTTGATCCCTGAACACCCAAAAGGCAGGAAAATCTTGTGTCAGGGGTATTTTTCCCTGCAACAAAAGCAATTCAGAGTCTACTTTCATCATGCATACTGTAAGAAGCATCACTCAGAAAAAGAGAGTAAACTTTACCCAGTTGGCAGATCTGTGCTTTTTCAAACAGCGGCATGGAACAGGTTTGAACCAAACAAGGATCATGTGGATGAACAGAGGTTTTATAAGGAACTAAATACTTTCACTTCATCTGAACAGGTATTAAAATTTGTAAGCACACTGGAAACATTGTCAGATACTATGGCAGCAGCAGCTTTGTATCGGGTCTCTGAAGTGGAACAGGAAGAAGGTAACCAAAAAATTTCAAAAACAGTCTTGGAGAATGAGATCTTCAGAGCATTATGCTTTCAGTTTGAATATGAGTCCACAAATCTTTCAGACACTGGTCTAGTGACTACTTTGCAAGCTTTGACAGGATTACATGTGGATCCCCAGAGTAATCTACTAGTAAGTCTGGTGACAGAGTGCCAAAATCGGCTTCAGCAGGGTCATATGACAATTCATAACCTTTGTATTCTTGGCAAATGTGTGATTAAACTCCAGAACTCAAACTGTGCAATGCTAAAGGATATTATACTTCAGCTTCAAGGTAAAAAATTGCAAGAATATGCACCTGAGGAGATAGTAGCAGTTTATACATTGCTTCAAGCTGCTGTTGGAGAAGTGGTTCAGCATCAGGACTTTTTGGATCAGCTAAACAACCTCTCTATTTCATTGGTTTATAAATTTAGTCCTAAAATCACAAGCCAAATACTGAATGCTTTGGTGGCTCTCAACCAAACTCGAGCTTTTCCTTTGGTTATAAAGCTCTGTATGCATTCGGTAAGATTTGTCTCTCATTTTACCAATGAAGAGCTAGGAAAAGTCTTAGATGGTTTTATGCACTTCGGTTACACTGACAAATTTTTCATGCAAGCCCTGGAACAACATGTTTCCACATGTTGTCTCACTATGCATCCTGAGACCGTCAGCAAAGTCATGCAGTACTGCAGTAAAAAATTGATTCTTTCAAAACCTATCTTTGATGCAGTGGCAGAAAGTTTTATTTACCAAGGTGAAATATTCTCCCCTGTCCAGGTTTCTCAGTTGATTGTACCGTTTGGGAAACTCAATTACCTGCCCCCAAACGCTCCACTTTTTTTTAGGAAGCTTGAAAATACAATAAGAACTCGATTTAAATATTTTCCTCCTCAAGCCCTGTTGAATCTTCTCCATTCATGTACCCTCATTGGACGCCACCCAGTCAATTATGTGGCAAAGTTATTTAGCCCATATTTTCTTCAGAAATTACAAGGTAAGTTACTCACAGATAACTTCTACCATCATGGAAGAGCTTTGTTAGCTTTTGGTTCAGAAAGGTACAGTTCAAAAAGGTTTTTAACTGAGCAAGAATTTATCTTTCTTAGATTGGTGGTACTCTTCAGGTTCCATATGTGTATTCCATTTTTCTCTTGAGCCTTGGTGTTTGAGACATTTGGACCTAACTTTCTAAGGTGAAAAGAACCTTAAAGGCCATGTACTCTCTCGTTTTACAGAAGAGAAAATTGAGATTAAAAGACTGTAAGGATTTGCCATAAGTCACAAAGGTAGTAAGTGGCAGAGTCAACAAGTCAGTCAACAAGCATTAAGCACTTGATATGTGCCAGTCACTATGGTAACAAGCACTGGGGTTACAAGGAAAGGCTCACATTCTAATAGAAGAGACAACATGCAATTAAATGTTCATAGAATATATATACAGTACAAATGAAAGGTAATCCTAGAGGGAAGAGACTGGGGTGGTGAAGAGGAAGACTGGGAAAGGATTCCTGCAGAAGGTGAGATAGGAGCTAAGTCTTAAAAGAATCCAGCAGGCCGAGGTGAGGAAGGAGAACGTTCCAGGCATGGGGAGAATTAGTGAAAAGGCATGGACTTTGAAAATGGAGCGGCATGTACAAGGAAAGAGAAGTGAAGGGGCTGGGTTGTGAAAGGCTTTATTTAAATGCCAAGCTGAGGATTTAATATTTGATCTTGGCAATAGGGAGCCACTGGAATTTATTAAACAATATTGGTAACATAGTCAGATCTATGCTTTTAGGAAAGTCGTTTTGGTAGCTAAGTGAAGGGATGTACTGAAGTAGAGAAAAACTTGAGTCAGGGAGACCAATCAGAAGGATATTGCAGTAGTCCGGGCGATAAAGGATTTGCACCAGGGTGGTGGCTGTGTGAGTGGAGAAAGGGGGCAAGAGTTGGTAAAAGATAGGAGTGAAAGTGAGACACAGGAGTGGAGGAAGACTTTGAGGTTGTTATGACTGTGAGGATAGTAATAGGAAAGTTTGAAAGAGGAGGGGCTTTGTGGGGAAAGTAAATTCTGTTTTGGATATACTGAGTTTGTGATGTCTGTTGGATATGTAGTTCAAATTATCTAAAAAGTAACTGGGGATACAAACCTAAAACTTTAATGGAAAGTCAGGATTGAAACCAGGTGCTCTGATTATCAGTCAAATATTCTGTTTTTCATCTGAATGCGAGGGGGCTATCTCTAAAGTATCTCTAAAATCCTGGTGTTAATATCTAACACAGGTTAAGTCAATTTCATTTGCATCATCATGCTACAGATTTTAAAATACTAAAGGAAGTCATGAGGCGTGGCAGGATGGAATGATTATGTGATCAAGAAATAAAAGATGTGACAGACTATTCAAAATCAGTTTTATCTATAGCATAATGATTTTTGGCCTTATGTCAAAATCATACAATAGTTCCACATTCTACATTCAGTTTGTAGGGTACATACTGTATTTGTATTCCCAGGAAAAGTAATAACCTCAGTAACATGCTTTAAAACTTGCATGAAAGAACAAGTTTTTCCTCTATAGACTTTTTCCATTCATTTCTGAGATCAGTTCATAAACATTAAGTGCTGGCTAGATACAAGGCACCATGCTAAGCATCAGGAATTCAAAGATTTAAAAATAAGACAGCTTTTGAGGGGTTTCTATTCTAATTTGGGTAGAGGCAGAAGGTTGTAAAACAGGTGCCTGGATAAGCATGTTACAAAGTAGGGAGTAGTGGGTGCAAGAAAATTTGAGGTGGGTGATAACATTTAGTCAGTGGAATTGGGGACAGCTTGTTGGAGGAGGTGGCATCTAAGCTAAGCCTTGAAGGTAAAGAGATTTTGAAAGGTATAGATGATGAAAGGAAGACTTTCATGGCAGAGGATGGCCTTCAGGAATGCATAAATGTAAGTGGTAGTATGCCAGGTTCAGGAAATAGCTATCAAATCTGTTTAGGCTAGAATATTTGCTGAATGAAGGTGAGCAGTGTGAATAGTCTGAAAAGGTAGACTGATGCCAGATGGGGAGGTCTTAAGTAACAGGCTAGATGAATTTTATTTTGTCGTGTTTGCAATAGGGAGTTAGTGAATCTTTTTGCACAAGGGAAGAAATGATGTTTTTACACCTACTACTAGTGTATGGAAACCACAGGGTAGCATGTTGTAGTGAAAGGCAATGGAATGTAGTGGAAAAAGTACTGACCTTGGAGTCAGCAGAGATCTGGGTTGGATTTCTGCTTTCAAGTTCACTAGCTTGATAAGTCTGTTAACCTCTTGGAGCTTTTGGTAAAACAGGCATAATGATACTTGTAGTACCTGCTTCTCAGAGTTGTTTGAGGAAAGTGCTTTGCAAACCTTAAAGAATCATATAAGCATGAGTTATGATTATAGGCATTGTAAGTAATGAAAATTATGTAGAATGACATTAATTCTTTTATGACTTTTATTAAGAATAGATTTAGAGCCAGGACCTTTATTGCTTAGAAGTAACTTGTTTGAAAGGACAAGCTACATTCAGCTGTTAGGCTGTTCTCTGTTTAATCTCATAAAAATACATTAGTCATATTTTACGGTAAATGATTGTATATACCTTCATCACCCTTTGTAGTTTTGGCTGCATTAGAAATCTTAAAAATAACTTGGCTTTTGATGCTTTTCGTTTAAGCTCAGGAAATGGATTTAAATAAATCAAGGCAGGCCCAACTGACCCAGCTTTATTTAACAGTGGTCTTGGAGTGTCCCTTCTATAAGGTAGGAAATTTCACTTTTTCCCTTGGCAACCCATTACATTGTTTTAGTATTTTGTGTTGCTGTGATAATTAAACGCTGCTTTTTTTAAATTTCTCTTGCAAATCTCTTTTGCCTTAAGTTCATTTCCATTTGATTAATTTTTTGTATACAGAAAAATATTCAAATGCCCTATATTCTCCCCATGAAAACCTTTCTTATACTTGATGTCAGTGATTACCATTCCTTAGTCCTTTTCTTCTCTAAACTAAACACTATAAACTGTAAGTTTTTTTCACTTTATCTTTAAAGATATCTTAACTCATTATTTCTCAATAATGATAGAGATGTCCAGTGGGTATTATAAGAATCCTTATGTGATAGTTCTGACTAGTGTTGAATCCCTAGGTATCTATTTGATATGTTACAAATTGTGGACTATATAAACTGATCAAATTTGCATAGTTATTAGTTTCCATAGTTTTCACTGCAGGCTGGCTTCTCTTTAGGTGAAAGGTAATATGTGTCCTGAGATATCAAAGGAGAAATAGTTGGAGAAGCACGTCCTTTGAAGAAACACAGCTTACCTAGCTGCCTAGGAAGTGCTTAAATGTAGGAGCTTTTCAACTCTAAAGCCTCCTTTGGGAAAGCTTCCAAGTTTTTAAACCATTTCTTATATTTTCATCTAGCTATCTTTCCTTTTTGCCTCTTTAACACAGCTGAAAGCTTTGGAGATCATATATGATTTTAGTTATGTATACTTGACTTGAAGAAATGTTAGGAGTTGTTTCCCTCACCAAATATGGTGGAATGGATGCACCTATAGGAAGTGGCTATAAAATAATGAAACTGATTTTTTGGACCAACATAGCAAGTAATCAGTGTTAACACTCTGGGAGGCTTCTGTGTATATATATACTTACATTACTGCCACTTTTGAAACTCTTGAGTCTTCAGAATTAGTTTATAAGGCAAAAGAAATTTGGCATCATTAATTTGTAGTCATGCTAAAATGAAATTCAGTTCCATAGACCTTTATTAAGCACTTAATTATATTTAAGGGAGGCATAGTGTTAGACTCTGGCAGTACAAAGACAGAAATGAGAGAACATCTTCAAGGACGTTGAAGTGTACATTCATTTAGGGACAAGGTCCCTGTTCACAGATAAGGAATCACAAGGTAAATGGGGGGGGGGGTGGAGAGAGAGTATGTCTAGACATTGTAAACGCTTTATGTAAAGAAACAGAAGAAATAGGAAATACCAGTTGAGGAGAACAGCTAATGGCATCTTTTGCATGCAGTGTAGAGTGAATGAAGAGAAACAATGTGAAATAAGGCTGAAAAGGCGTTTGTTATACTAATACACATCCAAACTGACATTGCCCGGTTTGATCTTCTGTCATATTCTTTAGACTTGCCTCTGAATGATTATCTGTTAAAAGAGAAAGATAGAGGAAGGTGGGAAGGGTAATGAAATAAATATGTTGTAAAGACAAAAGGCATCAAACTTAATATTCCTTAGCTATTATAATTCAATTAATATTTATTAGGAACAGTTGTGGTTCTCTTTTTAGTAAGGCATCTCTGCAAATGAGCATCACAGGTTTATTCTGGAAGGTTCATTCTTTATTTTTCAAAGGCAATGTAATTTTATTCAAGTTCTTCACTAATTTAAAAAGGTTTGTCATATATTTTATTAGTCTTGTGTATGTTTATAATTTATAGGGACCTAAACTGCTTCCACAGTATCAAGTGAAATCATTTCTCATTCCACCTTATCTGCTGGAGACCCCCATGGATCTTCAACTTTATAAAACTGTTACAGTTGGACTAATTGACCTTTTGAAAGCAAAAATATATTTTGCTTCAAGAGTCTCAACACCCTGTTGTTACACACTAGGTAAGCTAAAAATCTATTCATTACCATTTTGAGATTTCAGTAATCCTATTTTTTAATAGAGACCACATACAGAACTACAATAAATTTAAACCCTCCTCAAGGAAATTATATCACAGTGGGGGAAAATACACATTAAAAGATTAGCAATGGGAAAGATTTTCAGAGAAGGAAAAGAAAACATCAAGCAGATGAACAGCGCTGCTATTCTGAGGGGCTCTTCCCTTGAAGCATATCTTAGCCTACAGAAAGTAGTCTGCTTCACACTGTGGCATGGAATAACATGTGCACTAAACTACAGGGAAACAGAATGTAGAAATCTCCAGTGTTGCCATGAAGCCTGAGGATCTGTAGTCAAGAACAGAATTAAGCCCATAGGTATAGTCCTCTTAATGTGGTACTATAGCACATGACATAGAAGAATGCTTCAGGGTGTAGGTGACAGTGCATTTCACATTATGTTTGGGTGATAATGTCTTAATGACAGAATTGGGACATTATCTGAAGTATATTGTAATAGGATCATAGATAGACTTTAAACCTGTAAGTGACTTTATAGGTCACTGAGCCCTACATTTCCTATTCACTAGAAGTTCTGCTACAGGATAGCTTTAGGGGCTGGTAAATATACTATGGTAAGTGCTAGTCATAAGAAGTATGCTACTTTGGTTTCTGTGTATTTGTTTAATTATTTTCAAATCTTCATCTAAAATCTGAGGCCCTTAGAATAATAAATGGAGAACTTGCCTCAGAATCAGGTAGATAGTTCAGATCGTACAACTGAAATATACATTGCTGGTTTCAGATTGCCATTCTGAATTAGTAGAATGGAGAGAGTTTCTATACTGGGATTTCTCTGCACCAATGAAATCACAAGTTAAAACCACTCCCTTACTCCCTCACTGAACTCAATTGAGTATGTCATATTAGATATGTAATGGAGGAGAAAGGAAAAAATGTAGTATGGATTTAACCACAGTCGTCAAAGCCCAAGATTCATACTACTTGCTTTAGTGTTGCTAAGCCTACTTAAGCTAGAACAGATAACTTACATTTATAGA
Organism: Phascolarctos cinereus; assembly: GCF_003287225.1. Classification (NCBI taxonomy): domain Eukaryota; kingdom Metazoa; phylum Chordata; class Mammalia; order Diprotodontia; family Phascolarctidae; genus Phascolarctos; species Phascolarctos cinereus. The sequence goes on along the minus strand of NW_027555847.1, from coordinate 406,157,933 downwards.
GCACTTTAATGTTTGCAGGTGGTTAAATGATTTGCTCAGGATCTAACAGCCCAGAAGTTTCTGAAGGTGGATTCAAATACAGGTCTTCCAAAGTCTAGTACTCCATTCCCTATGACAAGCCCTCTCTTCTTTGGTTTCCAGAGAACCAGTTAGGATTAAAATAATGGACCTCAGTACCGGCCCTGGAGTCAGGAGGACCTGAGTTAAAATCCAGCCTCAGACACATAACACTCACTAGCTGTGTGACTCTGGGCGAGTCACTTAACCCCAATTGCCTCACATAAAAAAATAACAATAATAATAATAATAATGGATCTTTTAGTAGCAAGAATACATTTTGCTTCAAGAATCTTGACCCTTTTGTTAACTAACAAGCTGAATTTTTTTTAATAAGATCTATATAGTTTTTGTAGAATTAATTTATTTTATCAATGTTATATTAAAACTTTAATATTCATTGGTTATTGTCATAGCTTTTAAAGCCTTCAATAAATATAATTTGGAAGACTGGAAGATAGCACAAATAAAACAATTATTTGTAATGGTATGTATACATAAGAAGATGCTTTCCTTTTTTCTGTTACTCAGATATTGAGATTAAACTAGATGAAGAAGGATTTGTATTACCATTTACAACTGATGAAGATGTATATAAAAGGTACAGAAAAGCATGTTGTTTACATGATGAGAATTGTAAAGGCAAGTTGCCACATGTCTTTTCCTTAAAAAGATTCCATGCTAGTATAATTAAGGTCTCTATATCTTATGCTTTATATGAATTTTTAAAAAATATACTTCCCTATTTTTTTTTCTAATCAGATCTCAGAGAATCTTTGAGGTAAATGAGATCTCAGAGGTCATATCTAGTCCAGCCCCTTCATTTTATAGATAAAGAAATTAAGGTCCCAAAAGCTAAATTAATTAACATAAGGTCACATAGCCAGTTAATGATGAGCTGTGATTATATGTAAACAATCTTGACTCGTGTTTCTATTTTCTTCATACTTATTTAATAGCCACCCTATTTTAACCATCACAGATAATAAATGCAGTTACACATTAAAGCATGTTGCTTAAAATCAGTAATCATTAAACAATAAGTACCTGTTATATGTTGAACACTGTATGCAAGGCTGTGGGAAATCAAAGACAAAAATAGGACAGTCCCAATCTTCAAGAAACTTAAATTCTAAGTTCATAATGATGTATTGTCAAAATACTGTTGTTATAGTGACATCTAAATTCCATTATAAACTGGCAGTTTAATATGCTAGATAATAAATGCTGATGACTTTCTGCTAAAAAATTGGAAGGCAGCTAGTTTGCCCAGTGGGTAGAGCACCAGGCCTGTAGTCAGGAAGACTGAGTTTGAATGTGGCCTCAGATACACAGTAGCTGTGGGGCCCTGGGCATATCACTTCACCTGTTTGCCTCAGTTTCCTCAACTGTAAAATGGGGATAATAATAGCACCTCCCTCCCTCCCAGGATGGTTAAGATCAAATGAGATCTATGAAGTGCTTAGCACAGTGCCTGGCACATACTAAGTATTGCATGAATGCCAACTATTATTAACTATTATTGTTGTTAAGAGAAAACCAACTTATTCTAACTTAGCTTTTGGTGATATAAGACCTCACATAGCTTTTGATCTTATATTTTACCACAATACTAAAATGATATTCTTATCTGATTGGTTAAAAAACTATGAATTTCTAATCACAATCTGTTGGTGTTTTAAAAAGTTAGCTGTTTATCATTTATTTTGTGTACAGATTAGCACTTTGCATTGATGATCGGAAAAGATTTTGTTTGGATAGCCACAACTTACTAGGAAAAGAAGCTATTAAACAAAGACACCTACAATTACTTGGTTATGAAGTTATACAGGTATGATTTAACATATTTTTGCTGCAAAAAGTTCATTCTTAATTTAAGATTATTGAAATAAGTTAATGTTATTGAAAACATTACATGGAGCTCCCTAGTGACCCAAGAAAGTCACTTCAAATAGTGGAACATTCAACTACCTACGTAATCTATTATAGATAAATACAGATGAAGTTTTATTTATGAACGTTGTGAAAATTAAATTTTCCCTTTGATTGTATCATACTTTTATGGAAATCTTTCCATATCTGAATAATTTTTACTTGAAAAAATGTTTTTGGCTGTTAATATTGTATCTTCTCCCCAGCATTTAAATGTTGTAGGAGGTGCAGAGACAGGAGATGGGATGTTTTATATGAGGAACAGAGAGAAGGCCAGTTTAGCTGAATTACAGAGTAAAGGAGGAGGGGTATGATACTGGAAAAGATAAGTTGGGGCCAGGTTGTGAAGGGCTTTGAAAACTAAACAGGCTTTGATCCTAGAGGCATTAGGCCACCAGTGGAAAGTTACTTTGGCAGCAATGTATAGGATGGATTAAGGTGGTGAGAGCTTGAAATAGGGAGATTAATCAGGCTGTTGCAGTAATTAAGATGAGGTGGTAATGAGGGCCTGAACTAAGGTTGTAGCTGTGTAAGTGGGAAGAAGGGGGCATTCACCAGTAAATATTATTTGATTGTCTGATGTCTAAAAGCATTGCTATTTGAATCTTGTCACCTTCACATACTCCAAATGGAATAATTTTTGGCCAAATATTTATTTTTCTAACAGATTCCGTATCATGAAGTTGAGATTCTCCAGTCAAGATGTGAACTAGTGAAATATTTAAAGAAAAAATTATTCCCTCACAGCTGTATATTTAATTGAAGACAAGATTAGAATATTGACTTTGTACTTGAAGTGGTAAAAAAGTTTGTATTCTGGTGGTGGCTGGTATGAACACAGACACACATACAAAGCAATAAACCCTAACAGCTTGTGGATTTTTCTGAGCCAGTTTGTTAAAATTTATATTTATCAACAGTTCACTAGGTCCTAAGGATTCAGGACTTTTCTTTGTTGTCATAGTGTGCCTTGAATAGTATGACTTTGTAATGTAGCATTGAGATCATGCTATATTCATTTTTTGTACTATGTTGGCCTGGTTTTTAGAACAAACTAAAGAAGTATAATAAAAATAATGATCTTATTTTGCTTTTGTGGTAGGAGTACTGGGGTCTCTGCTACTTAGGAGGGGCTCAGTTTCCCATCAAAGACAGGGAATCTGTCTCTGAAACTTAGAGCTATTGATGTGGTTTCCCAGGTGTTTAGGGTATAAAAGATCCCATCCACCAGCAATTAGTGCCCTCTGATTTGATGAAAGTTCCTCTGCCATGTGAGGCAACACTTCTGATTGGAAGCAGTTTGTATGGACAAAGATAAGAGAGACAATGTCTACCTGAACCAATATTATGTCTTTGCTGAGTAGCCTTTCTATGATGTGACCTAGAACATGTTTGTGGTGTTTCTTCTGATTGGAGAGAATATTTAATCTTCTTTAAGTCACTAGGTTTTTTTCATTTAGGAAATGTTCGACTCATCAATATACTGATCCAGAAGGATGAGAACTAAAAAAGACCATCAAATTTGGCAACAGATCAATGGTAACTTCTGAGAGAACAGTTTCAGTTAAGTGATGAGGTTAGAAGCCAAATTATAGAAGGTTAAGATGTAAGTTGGAGGAAAGGAAACTTAGGCAGTGACAACTTTTTCTAAGGGATTTGTCTAAGAAAGGAGAGATTTACAATGCTAGATTGAGGGTATGGTGACATTTGGTAAAGCTTTTTTTAGAATGGGGGAGGAACATTTTTTGAAAGCACTAGGTAGGAAACAAGTTTATGGGGAGATATTTGTGGGGAGAAGATGATTGAGGATACAGTGTGCTAGAGAGAGTGGGAGGGAGTGGGATCAAGTACACATGGAGGAGGTTTGCCCTGGACATAGAGAAGGGCCTCTTTGTCAGAGACTGACAGAAAGAGCAGAGTGGGAGAGGGGTTTTGACATGAAAAGAATGGAAGAAGAGAGCACACTATCAAATGGGCTCAGATTTTCTTCTTAGTAAAATAAATATTGAAGGAGAAGGATAGAGGGACTTAAGGAGGGAAGATGTTTGAATAGCTTCTGTGAGGCTAATCAGAGAGGAATAAAAGTCACACTGCTGCTTCAAGGCATCTGTTGAGGGTGGATCATATCAATATGTAATGTATCCAGTCAGCATGATTTCCTCTTTCTACATGGAGCTGCAGAGGAGGTAAATGATGGGAGTAATCCAGAGGTGAGGTTTGGTAAAAGAAGAGCAATGACAGGAAAAGGGAGCAAGGTATTCAATACACCAGGTACAGCAAAGGCTTGAAATGGCTAAGTGTTGAGTTGAGAGTGGAGAGAGGTGAGTGAAGTCAGAGCAGGAGTAATGGCCTGAGGAAGTACAAATCTGGGAGAGATTGGAGGTCTCAATGAGAGAGAAAAACATATCATTGGGAAGAAGCATAGACAGAAATGGAGTCACAGAGAAATGTCTGATTTTCTACTCATTGGCTGAATGTAGTTTGCCACTATCATTATGTGTGCTTAAAGTGAAGTGAAGGAGTTGGTCTTAAGTGAGACTAAAGAAGAACTAGTAAATTGGGAGGTTAGGGACTTTGATAGAACAGCTACACAAATATAAAGTCCATGAGTATGAGGACATGAGTTGGGGAGGAGAATATGATAGGTCAGGTTCTCAACTCCTTGAAGAAACATGAAAAATGTCCTGGGAGGGTCAGTATACTGCAGCTGCCCTAATTTGGGTGGAAAATTTTAGTAGTGTGAAGTTTAAAAGAGAAAAGGTTTCTAAGTGAAGGAAGCAAGAGGAGAGTCTGCAAAGTGACAGTGGGAAGTAAGGAGTATCATCACTCCTCCTCTAAGACCAGTGTGATAGGGAGTTGGAGAGAAGATATAGCCAGTGCTGAGGATGTTAGCCAGGGATGCATTGTAATCAGAGGGGAGCCAGGTCTATGTGGACTAATGAGAGAAAGAAGTCTACAATGAAGAGAAATTTGTTTGCTGTAGAATAAATTCCAGTGGGCCACAGTGAAAGAAATCAGTAGGGTTAGATTGGGAGATGGGTAAAGGGAGGTAGAGGAGATGGATGGGACATAAGGGAGGAGTAGAGCATCTTCTAAATTGTTAATCTAAATGATTAATTACTATAGAGTTAGGGAGAGAAACAAGAGAAGCCGTTGGGGTAGTACTGGGTGGCAGATTGGAGAGAAGCTCAGAGTCTCCCAAGAGTTTTTACAGAGAGAACTAGTCAGAGCCTAGGTCTCTTCCTTCGCCTGGGAGGCTAGTGAAATGGGGAGAGGCATTGGAGGAAAGGAGAGATTGATGGTCCCTTGAACTGTCAGAGATGTTGGTTTGACAGCCAGGCTTGGGCCTGGATTTGGGCTACATGATCAAACCCACCATTTTTTATAAACCAGAACAAGAAAGTCAGCCAACACATTGATAGGATACACAACATTCTATATCCACGGTTCATTGCTTGTGTTCAATAAAGGAAGGAAGTGTGTTTTCTTATGATGACAAATTTTGATCATTAAGTGGTGAACACTCAATAGCTGTAGAGTATCTCCTATTCTTGCTGGAGTATCAAAAGTATTATTTTTTCTCCAGAAAAGAAAGTTATTAATTTTATAGTTGTAATACTTTGAACAAATGGACCGTCATTTAAGCTTATAAAAACATATGAAACATTTTAATTGATTAATGGTGTATATTCAGTACCTTAATCTTAGAACTAAACAAGAAAAAGGCAAGAGATACAGCCAACTAATAAAGCTGAGCCCATCTAGATTGAAGCATATGAGAAAAACTGGATACATTCCTTCAAAACACTTAGCAAATTAAAGCATCCTGTTATTCTTTGTGAACAGCAGGTGGTGCTGCTGTCTAAAAGTTGACTCACCAAGTATGGTAATTATGCCATACCATAGATCAACCACCAGAAAATTACAGATGCATTTTTAAAAATCAGATCCTATTTTCCCATTGCCTTATTCAAAAATTTAGAGCCATGTCCTCATTGTTTCAGATTTATCTTAAAATGGAAGGTAACCCACTTAAGTATAAATTGCTCTGGTACTTTCCACCCCCATTAACTCTTTCAGGTATAAAATTTTAGATTTATTTGACACTCTAGGATGAACCTTGCTCTATTAATCTGCATACATACTGGCATGGTTCTGGACTCCATATTTTGGGAAGGGTATTGACAAGCTAGAGTGTATTCCAACCAGGATCATTGAGGAGCCTCAAAAATATAACATCATAATACTCATTTTACAGATGAGAACGCTGAAGCTGTGAGAGGTGAAATTATTGGCCCTAGATTACAGACATAGCAAAGCTGGTATTTGAATTTATATCTTCTGACTCAACAAATCACTGCTTTTCCTGCTGTACCATCATGAATGTAACAAACAGTTCAAAGAACTCGGGATGTCTGTCCTCCAGATGACTTAGGAGGAACATGATAGCCATGTTCAAAAAGCCTTTCTTCATCTCTTCAATCATAGTTGCACTTTTTTGATGTAACATCATACTTTTTGTATTATATTTAAGCTGTTGGGTATCCAGGTAGATAGAACTTGGAACTTGAAGTCAGAAAGACCTGAATTTAAATCCTATCTCAGACACTTACTAGATGTGTGACCCAGGGCAAGTCACCTAACCTCTCTTAGCCTCAGTGTCCTCAACTGTATAATGGGGATGATAATCATAACCCCTACCTCACAGCGTTGTTGTGAGGATAAAAAAGCACTTTGCAAACATTAAATCATTACATTACTGCTAGCTATTTGCAAATGTGCCATTTCTCCTATATTGTAAGTTCCTCAAGGTAGAATGTGAATTTTATTTATTTTTATAGTACTTCTCAACACCTAACAAGAGTGCCTTGCACTTGGTAGGTACAAAATGTTACTTAAATGACTAAGCTCTTAGACAGTTGAAAGAAAATGTCTGAATGCTCTAAACTGTTTTAAAAAAAGAAACAATTCATTTCCAATCTGTTTTATACAACTATTTCAATTGGCATGAAACTTTCTTTGCCTATAAAACACTCTTGCTGAGACTCATTCCTTCCGCTCCTGAGATAGCAAGAAGCTGTCAGATTTTATATTTCACTAAAAACTTGGGCAAACCTAATACACTATGGTTATTTATGCAAATAATGTGCCTTCCCTTTAAAACCATTTTACCTATCAAAAATAAGTTCCAATGCCAAAATTATAATTTCCCAGAATTTGAGTAGGGTGAAACATGAATAAGTGGAAAGCAGAGACTAATTGATGTAGCCCTTTTGAGCTTTTCCAACATTCTTGGCACCATGCAAAGTATCTAAAAGGGATGTGATTTTATAAAATCATACAGTCTAGATAATGCAAATTCTTGTTGGTATTTTGTAAAATTGAGAATTCTTTGTTACTTGACACCTTTATGGTAAGTCAAAATACCTTTTTTCAAAAGTATTCTGAGGTTTCTAGCACTTAACATAGTGCCTGGCACATAATAAACAATAGATGCTTATTGATTGACTGGTTTTGCTTCTGTCCCCCTAAAATTGGCAAAAATGACGAAAGATGGGAGAGTCAATGTTGGAGGGCTTATAGAAAGATTGACACATTAATGAATTATTGGTAGAATTGTGAATTGGGATAACTTGTCTGCAAAGCAATTTGGAATTTTGCAAATACGGTGATTAAAATGTCCATAACTGGCAACTCAAAGATTCCATATACCTCAAGGAAGTCATTAACAAAAGAAACTACGCATACACCAAAATATTTATAGCAACATTTTTTCGTGATAGAAAAAGATGAAACAAAGTAGATGTCTATCACTTGGGGAGTGGCTAAACAAGTTGTACATATAGGAATGTTTGGGATATTAGTATGCTGTAAGAAATAACAAATGAATACAGAGAAGCATGGACTTAAAATGGACTGATGAAAGAGAATAAGGGAGAAAAATCCAAGATCCTGCAAAACGGTAAATCATGTTTACAGCTTGGGAAACAGTGGGTTAGAGTACAATATTAATGAAGCCGTGAAAGGCAGGGTAGACCTACTCTGTTTTATTACAGAGGACAAAGCTAGAAAGGAAGATTTGGAGCTCAGTAAAAGGAAGAATTAAAAATTATGTACTTATAGCTTTTCACTAATGGAACCTCAAAAAAGAGTAAACATGCAGTCCCTCTGAAGAATCTAAGCAGCTGGTCCAGATGACTGGAGTCAGGAATGTGGAGGGGTAAGGCTTTGCCATGCATTCAAGAATGTCAGTACAGACCACCTAGTACTCCTCCTCCTCTCATGTATTTGTATGGCAGCGTACTGGTTAATGTATGGGTATGTGTTTATCCTGGGTCACAGAAAGATGCAGCATGAGAGACAGGCAATATGTTATCTGCCCTTGAAATGGGAAAATGTCACTAGGTCAATAAACATTGAAGGACTTGCTATGTACCAGTCAATGTGCCAAATGCCAGGAATACAAAGAAAAGTAAAAGTTCTCAAGTTCCTCCCAGTCTAATGGAGGAGACAACATGCAGACGATTACAATCGAGCTTTCCATGGGAGAAATTGGAAATAATCAACAAAGAGAGGTTACTACAGGTAAAAGAAAGCCACTCTAATCTGGCCAAAAATGAGGCTGAGGACCCTCTGGAAAAAAGTGAGGAAGGTTGAGATCTTCCTGAGGGGCCTGTTGATACCATCTCTACGGAACTGTGAGGCAGATGGAAAGACAGACTAAAGGATGTCCAGAGTCACCAGACAGGTGGCCTAGAAAGTCTGACTTTTTAAAAAAGAATCATCACTTCATCTGGCACTTTATCGTTTAAAACCGGCCTAGGCAGACAATTTAAAAGAGCAATAGTATAGCCAAATGCAGCAGTAGAAGCAAGCAGAGTAGTGTTAGAAGGGATGGCATCCAGGGAAGCCTGAGGCAGTATGGGAGAAGCTGCTTCCCTGCTCTGAGTGGTGGCTAAAGCAAAGATGCAGCAAGTGTCAGCTTTGGAGGCAGAGTTTCAGGAAATGTCTGGTTAAGAGCCATGGAGCTGGCCAGAAAGGTGGTAATAGCCACAACACGAGGCAGTGGGGGTATGTGGTGGAATATGGGCTGAATTTGGGGTCACCAGCTAGGTTGAAATCCTCCTTCTACAACTACAATTTCTACAAATACTTCAGGCAAGTAATTTCATTAATTAGTGCTCCCTGATCATTAATTTCATCATCTATAAAATAAAGGGGTGGGCCTGGGTGACCTAACTCCATTTCTGCGACCCTAGGACCCCTTCAACTGATCTAGGCTATGATATCCTTTCTGTGCTACAGACCTCCCCTGGATGCTCTCTGGTTTGTCAGTGCCAGTGTTCAGAATCCAATGGGATTATGACCTGTTGTGACCTAAGTTTCCATTAATACAACCTTAAGTTTACATTTGGCGGGGGAGGGGGGGGGGGGGGGGACACGACCCTGTCATACATTTAATCCCTGTGGACACCATTTTCCTCATTCTGTAAAATAAGCATAGGTTTTAGAATTGGAAGGGGCCTTAAAGATAATCCCTTCTACCTTCCTTGTGTTTACAGATAAGGAAACTGAGGTCCAGAGGAGTTAAATTACTTTCCCAAAGTCATGGGGGTAATTCTGTGTAAGAGAACTTAGATAGGAATCTAAGTTTAATGACTCCAAATCCAGTGCTCTCTCACTACACTACAGGAGGTGAAGGTGAATTAGCTAATTTCTTGGGGCCTTTTACAGCTCTAAGTACTATAATTTCTAAGGCATCTTAGAGATGGATGCAGTGGTCTATTGAGCCCACTGCTTTGACAGAAGAGGGTGTCATATGTGTTCTAATTAACCAAGCAGTAATAATTTTAATGGGGCAGCTGGTGGGGAAGTGAATAGAGCACCAGGCCTGTAGTCAGGAAGACTCATCTTCTTAAGTTCAAATCCAGCCTCAGACATTTACTAATTGTGTGACCCTAGGCAAGTTACTTAACCCTGTTTGCCTCAGTTTCCTCATCTGTAAAATAAGCTGGAGAAGGAAATGGCAAACTACTCCAGTATTTTTGGTGACAAAACCCCAAAAGGGATCTCGAAGAGTTGGAAACAACTGAACAACAACAATAATTTTAACATCCTCTTCACCTTCAGCCTGGATCAGTAGTCAGAAATGCTGACAAAGAATAAATGGAAAAGGATAAGATTTTGAGTTTGAAACTGGTGCTCATAACCTAATAGCAACAGACCTTAAGGTGAGAGGAAAAGGGAGAGGCATCCTATTTATAAACTGAAAGTACTCTACACCCTTCACTGTTGTGAAAGCATTAGAACTTGTTCTGGAATCAGAGAACTCTAAGTTCAAATTCCACCTAATGTTTTCTGTCTGTGTGACCTTGTACAAGCCCCCTAACTTCTAAGAGCCTCAGCTTCCTCATCTGTAAAATAACAGGGTTGCACTGGACCAGACGGTCTCTGGGATCCTTTCCAGGATCCATCCTTTCTAGGATCCTACAAGTGCGTCCCGGGGCAAAGAGGGGAGAGGGGTAGGACCTAGGAAAAGAGCCCAGAGCCTTGTCCTCCAATTGTGCGCCTGCCTCTTTGGAATGCTACTTTGCAGCGGTTGCCTAGCAACCAAAGAACGCAGAAACCTTTCCCATTTCTCCTGCTGCTGGGGGTGGACACCCTGAGGACCTCTGAGAAGGCAGGAGGCATGGATGAGGAGGATGAGGAGGAGATTACTGAGGACAAGCTAAGAGTGAAGCCCAAGCCTCCGCCCATCTCCGCTTTGTCGGAGTTCAGCTACATCCCGCCCCGGCGCCTGGGTCCCAAGGAGCACAGCTACTTCTACCAGGAAGGCAAGGTAAGAAGCAGCAGGCAGGAAAGAAATCTACACCAAGGAGGCGGAGATTTTGTTTATTGGGGGAAGGGACAGCACAGCTCTTAATAGAATGACCTCTTTCACTTGCTGCTTCAACCCCCCTACTCTTCCAAATGAAGATTTTTTTTCTCCCCCAACTTTGTGCCTTTTACTTGGCTCTATGCCTAGAAAGCCCTCCCTTCTCACCCCTGCCTCCTGGCTGTCTCTAACACTCACATAAAATCCTATCTTCTACAGGATGTCTTTCCCAGCACCATCCTGTATAGATACGTTTATATTTATATGTAGACATATATTTATATATTCGTATATTTATATTTAGATATAGATATATAAATATAGAAAGATATAGTTATAATGTTATGTATTTATTTATTGGTACATATACACATATTCAAGATACATAAATGCTTCATATACAAAGATACACTCACATATGCATAAAATCACTAGGTACCTTTTTATGTACTTAGTGGTAGTTTAGAACCACATATTTAGCAGCAGACAATTATTATGCCAACCTCTAAAATGAAATTTCTTTGTTAAAATAAGGGCTTTTCTTACCACAGTCCTGTGATATAGGCAGTAGTTATTATATCCATTTTATAGATAAGAATGTGGTCTAAGAGATTTCATGGGTTCATAGAACTAGAGCTTAAAGAGAGGCCATCTAGACTAAGCCCCCACCCCTATTTTCCTTATGAGGGATCTGATCTGTAGAAGAGGTTAAATGCCTTGCCTAAGGTCACACAATGGCAGATCCAGGATTTTAGTTTGTTTGCTGCAAGATCCTATTACTCTGGAAATGCCTAAATTTTTGCTCCATTTTTCTGTGCTTCTGTGTACTTGTATCTGTCAGGTCATATCACTCCATTATTTGGTAATACAGCTTTCTAAATATTTAAGACACAGCACCTAATTTCATTGTTATATGATTACTGAAATGGCTGATTATCTCCAAATTCCACAAAAATAAATTTAATCCTCTATCAAAGATGGAAGAAATATTGTAATATCAGTTCTTTTTTTGTGTTTCATTTAAAATTTTATTTTATTGGTATGTTTTGTCTTTATATCACTTTCCATTCCAAGTATTTTTCATTCCTCTCTCCTACCCAGAAAGGGATACTTAGTAACAAAGACATAAAGTTTTACCTCACACCCATCAGATTAACAAAGATGGCAGAAGAGGAAAATGGCAAATAGTGGATGAGCTATGGAAAAATTTGGCCATTCTGAAAATCATTTTTGGAATTTAGCCTAGAAAGTTATCAAACTTTGCATATCCTTTGACTCAGCCATACCAATACTAGGCTCATACCCCAAAGAAATCAAAGAAAGTGGGAAAGGATCCCTATGCACAAAAATATTTATAGCAGCTCTTTTTGTGGTAGCAAAAAACTGGAAACTAAGGGAGTATCCTCTTATTGGAGAATGGCTAAACAAATTGTAGTATATGAATGTAAAAGAATATTATTGTGAGATAAGAAATGATGAAATGGATAATTTCAGAGGGAACAGGGAAGATATCTATGAACTGATGCAAAAGGAAATGAGCAGAAATTGAGGAAGTGAGCAGAACAATGTATATAATAATAATGATGCTGTAGAGAAAAACAACTTTAAAAGAATGGAGAACATTGGTTAATGCAGTGATAAATTCTTAGTGTCAAAGAATGAAAATGAAAAACACCACTTATTTCCTGACAGATGATGAACTTAAATGCAGAGAATCATGGATTTTTGGACATGGCTAGAGGAAATTTGTTTTGCTGACCATGCAGCTATTTATCAAAAGCTTTATTTTTTTAGTATGTTTTTAAAATTTGCTCAGTTTGTGAGGAGGTAGTAGGAGGGACAGATTTAGCATGCTTACTACTTGAAAAAATAAAAATTATAGTAAGTTGTTTTAAATACCATCTTGAGCTATAGCACTGCATTACATACAATCCAGGTTTATCTATGCATTCAGTTGAATTAAGCAAATATCTAGAAAGTACCCACTATGTGCAAGACCTATTACTAGGCCTTGAGCATAAAATAGGAAAAAAGGCATGCACAGTCTTTGCCCTCAAGCAACTTAGTGTAATATATAGAACAGTGGCCTTGCTATAGCAACAGGTATCAAGAGACCTCATTTGATTTCTGGCCCCCATGCTGGCTGGCTCTGTCACTGGGCCATGCTACTGAAATACTTTAAGCTTTATTTCCCCTGTTTGTAAAATGGACAAGATAGTCAATTAACATTTATCAAGTGCTTACTATGTGTCAAGTATTGTCCTAAATTCTGGTGTAGAAATACAAGTAGGCAGATAGTCCCTATCCTCAAGAAGCTTATATTGTAATGGGAAAAATAACAGATAAAAGGAAGCTGAAAGCTGGGTTTGAGGGGAGGAAGAGGGTGAAGATGAATGTACCTAGCCTGGGAATATGATAGAGGAAGTCCAGAGTGTAGCACAAAGAGGAATGAAATGTGGTTGGCCTGGGCACCCTCCTTAATGGAGTCTCTGCAAGGAGCCATCTAAAGATTGCTGTGAGTAAAATGCAATGCAAACCTTAAAGTCCTTTTGTATATATTAATGTTATTATGAGAAGTAATAATCTTGAAGCATAAAGATACTATAGTATCATTAATGCATGATTAGGGCAGCCAGGTGGCCCAGTGCATAGAGTGCCGGGCCTTTCTTGAGTTTAAATCTGGCCAATCCAGAGGACTGAAGATGAATCATTACATCCATCTCCTTCTAGATAGCTAATTCAGAAGGAGACATAAATATTTCTACATGGCCAATGTGGAAATTTGTTTGTTGGATTACATGTATTTATTGGGAGGACTTTTTTTTATTCTATTGGAAGAGGTCCTAGGGAGGAAAGATAATAAATTCCATAAAAATAAAATAAAAAGAATAGCTCAAAAAGGACAGCTTTCTGGGGGCAGTTAGTTTTAGGGCAAATAGACCTATTCACTCCAGTATTCCCTTATAGGATCATTATAACACAGCACTTACAATAATTGATGTTTGTAATGATGGCAGTGAATTATCAATTAAAATTTAAATTATAATAAAAATTAAAATTAAAAAAGCAGTTCCACAAAATGAAATAACACATCACTTGTGTCTGATGTCAAGTGAGATATTCCACACCCATAATCCCCCATCTCTATAAAGAAGAGAAAGAGGTGAAGAATCATTTTTTAGGCTAAGAAATCTTAAAATGCAATTAGCTTTTTATTATGGAAATCCTTCTGTTCCATTTTATTAGAGATGGAACCAAGTATAGTCATTTTTTTCCCACTCAGACTTTCCTTGCCATAAGAGACAAACAAATATCTGCTTGTGAACAGATTGTATGAGTTTTTATCTAGTGGCCTAAAAATGAATCGTTGTATGTCACTACCAATCTTCTAAAGCATCTGGACACCCAAGGAGTCTACAAAGTTAATACATAGATCTGTTAGATTTTAAAAAAAATCTTTGTGTGTGCCCTTGAAACTTAGAATAAAATCAGCATTTTGAAGCCGTCAGCTAGGAAGTAATGAACTCCTCTGGAATGAATTGCAGGTATCCCTAGGGAACTGCAGCTCTTGGTGCATTTTCTATAAAAACTCTTCTAGCAGCATCAAAAGTGATTCAGTTCAATAGTGTTTTTGAATTACTCTCCTTCTGCCTTATGCGATTTCCATGCTACTGAAATGGAAAAGCAGAGCCCAGGAGAATGTATACTTGAAGAGCATTTGAATAAAATCTTAATGAGTTGGGTGGGTTGGGGGGTGGGGGGAATTATGATTAAAACGTCCTGAAGGTTTAAAGAGTTTAACAGTTATATTTTCCTCATTATAAAGGCAACCAGGAGGTATTTTCTTCCTGATAACAACTTTTTATTTGAAAATTTGACCCCAGAATCAATTTGATATAGCTGGATTTTTCTAAACAGAAAGCAGTGGAAATTAAGCTTGCCTGCTCTGAGAACTCTGATAGTTGAGTTGTCCATTGCTAAATGAACGTAAAACTCTGTATGAGGTGGAACAATGTTGTGTAAAGTGTTTTGTAAGTCATAACATACTATATAAATGGTTATTATTATTAGTAATAGTAGTGTTGTATTTTTACATGTGGTTGGGACAGACAGTGCAAATTGACAGCACTGTTTGGATTGTCTTCAGGACTTTGAAAGCTACTTTAATGATTCCATCTTTTCTTTCCTTTTCTTTTTATTTATTTTTGGTTTTCAAGATTTACTTTTACAAGATTTTGAGTTCTAAATTTTTCCCCTTTCCTTTCCTCCCCTCTCCTCAAGATAGCACGTAATCTGATATAGGCTATACATGTACAATGATTCCATCTTTTTAATAATATTATACTATTGGGGGTACTATTTAGCTGTGGTCCACAGAACAATATAATGTCCAAAAAACTATTGGTGAATATAACAATTATTGTTGTTCAGTTGTGTCCAACTCTTTGTGACCCCATTTAGGGTTTCCTTGGCAAAGATACAGGATAGTTTGCCATTTCCTTTTCCAGCTCATTTTACAGATGAAGAAACTGAGGCAAACAGGGTTAAGTGACTTACCCAGAGTCACAGTATTGAGGCCAGATTTGAACTCAGGAAAATGAATCTTCCTGACTCCACACCTGACAGTCTATCCACTGTGTCATCTAGCTGCTCTTGTAACAAGGAAATAAATAAGCATATTGTGAGTGTGAGTAGGCCATGCCATAAAAATAATGAGTAATTGTGAATAACAGGAAGAAGTAAAATATATTATCAGCAGAAACTGTGATAGGAAGAGAAAATAAGCTGGTCTCATGGTAAGAGAGAGGTGGATAGCTTAAATGCTACACTGATATCACATTGTCAGAAGAGAGTGAGGAAGATCCCTAGCAGTTAAGTGAGCCCCAGTTTATGGGAGGACACATACAAGAGTCACACAAAATGGGCAAGCTTGGATGGATTATGATCTAATTCTTTGGAGGGAACATCCAAATTAATGATCATAAATCCATTGAGTATTATTTAAAACAGGAATTTATCCCTTTACCTGCCTTTATATAGCTTCAGCTTTCTTTCACTAAATTTGAAAAGTTCAGAGAATTTGCAATAATTTCTGTCAGCCAAACTAAAGTATAATTAGGAAAGTACATTTTTGGGAAGGAACCAACAGCAACAAACTATTGGACCCTCAGCCAAATAAAAGTTGATTTGGCTTCTCTTCAGCTTGGCATTATTCATGATAATGCTTTTCTCCATTATTGATGATGATTGGCTCTCTAGTTCTTCTCTGAGTAAAGTCCAAGTTACAGAATCCTGTGCTATCATTAACTGCCTTGTTTCTTAGGGAGACCGATAGACCAGGGAAGGTTTGCCCATTTTGAAAGAGACAAAACTTGAACTTTTTCAAATAAGATGTCTTCAACTTTTGATAAGTCTCTCCTTGGACATACAGACACCCACAAAATCTAAAAGAATTGCTGCACTATGCTTTTTGAATAATGAAGTTGTGGATCAAGGGACTTGAGCCATATCCCATGAGGAAGACAAGAAAGGATTAATGCTCAAGGCTTATCACCTGTAATCTCTACTCTCCTTCTTGGAATACGTGTTGTGAGGACAGATGTTTGAGATGAAAACAAAAATCGTTTGACTCTGCCCACCTCCAGAGTTAGAGTTGCTGTCATTTTAAGCAGACAGAATAGTGAAGAGGTATTTTAGTGGAAGGTCTCTGAAATGTCCTGTCTTCTTGAAATGTGAACCTGTCTGAATGAAAACAAGATGTGAAGGAAGTCATTGCAATCTTACAATTCTGTGGAAAAAGCCTGGACACTGCTCTCACCTTTTGTCAAAAAAAAAAAAAAGAATATAATAAGGGGAAAAAAACATTAACATTGTTTATCTGTCTCTATCAAAGGAATTCTACTGTCTTGGATCAACATTTTTGACAATGGCTCTAAGTGCTCAAGGACAGATAACATTTTCTCAAAAAGCAAATAGAGAATACCTGAGCATCTTTGTCTCACAAGAGTCAAAAGATTTGGATTAACATGAGAGCACTGAAACTATACTCGTTAAACTTTACATCCACTGGAAACTTCACATACCTAGAATAAAAGAACAGAGATTATGATTAAGATTAAAAACATTAATATCATGATATAGAAGAATAAAGTCGCATGAACTGGAAGAATATATTTTGGATCATCATGGGAATTCCCAAAGTTTTAAAACTTTGTCACTGGCTAGAGTTAGTCTCAGAAGTAAGATGATGAAACACACTAGTATCTAGCAAATAATGGACACTTGAAATACTTATTAACTGACTATAGCGAGATGGGTGGCTACTGAGGTGGAATGTTACATACACTGTGTCATTCAGTTTTTCTTAAATGTTTTATTTGTTGCAAGAGAGGGTTCTATGAGGGGAAAGAGTATATCGGAAAGGTGACTGGATTAAAAAACAAAAGGCAGGCAAGTATAATATAGGACTTAGGGGCTAGGGCAACATTTATAACATTCAGTTAATAAGATTTATTCAACATTCATAATGTACAAAACATGGTATGAAGTGTTATGTTGAGACAAATGTCAAAGGCCAGCCCACCAGTAATTTTTCTTGTCTTTCCCAGTGGATTGAACCTAAAGAAAGAAGGTGAATTTAGTAGAGTGTAAAAAAAAATCTTCCAAACAAATGGATTTGTTAGATGAAAGTTATAGGGGATCCAATTTTGGCTCAAGAAAGACTTGCTAACAGATGTTCAAAAAAGGAATGAGCTACATTGAGAGCTACTGAACTTCTTGCCACTGGAGAATTTCAAGTGGAGGCTAGTTGATTGAAATGTTTATTGATTCCTTGTATAGGCATTTTTTGGGATGGAATTTATATATCATGGATGACTTCTAAGGTCCATTTTAATACCAGAATTCAATGGTCCTATAAAGAGTAACTAGTGCCTGGAGTGTACACTTGCTACTGAAGAGGTTGATGGTAGTGAATCACGTTAGTTTGAGAAGTCTGAGCTTGAGTAGTGCCCAAATTGATCAGGTGTTCACACTAAATATAACACCTGGATCGTGGGACCCTGGCAGCAGGGCCACTAGGCTACATAAGGAGAAACAAACCATCCTAGATCAGAAACAGAACAAGTTAAAGGTCCTGTGCAGTTAACAGTAGATCAAGGCCTATGGGTATACTTCCAACCCAAAAGTTATAGGGATACCCAGTCTCATATTAAGAGAAAGAGACACACAGACACACAGACAAGACATAGAGAGGGAGGTAAAAGGCTGAGGCTTAAATACATCTAGAAATATACCCCATTGGTGAATAGCCATTTCTGTCTAGGGGGTAGTAGAGCAAAGAAGGAACCTGGATGGGCATGGGAGGAGATGAGATTCCTAGAAGAAGTTCCAAAACCCATTTTTTAAAAAAGGAATCATCACAGAGGATTTTAGCAGGTCAACTTGTTTTTTTGTTTTTGTTTTTGTTTTTGGTTTTTGGTTTTTCTTTTCACTAAAATTTGGTTTAATCCTGAGGAGATCTGTTTTGTAAGGAACATCTGTTCCCATGTAAATTCTCATAAGATTCCAAATACCCCTCATTTGTTTTCTGGTTGCTTTGTTCCATTGATCCAGAGTTAGTTACCATATACTTGGAAACTTTCAAATACTTCTTTTCAGTTATTCGGTATGTGGTACTATGCAGGGCATCTTGGAAGGTCTTCCTAACCTTTTTACAATGCAGGCCTAACTCTACCGAAGGGTATAAGACTGTTAATGTCAAAGCCAAGGGCATAGCTAGAAAGCAGACTGATGGTACGGCTGACAAGTAGGATAACATTTGGAAGGTCATTTTAAATTAGAACAATAAATACATAAAACATGAGAGTGTGAGGGAAGTCTCAAGAGGGCAAAAGAAACAGTTTTAAAATCCTGTTCTTTTTTTTTAATCATTCACTTGATACTACAAGTACAAATACCTCAATACTTTAAAACAGAGAAAAATCCATTGAGAGAATCTACTAGCAGAATATCAATAAAATTAGAAGAATCAGAAATAGGGATTTTGTAAGTTATTGGCTATCAATGATCAAATAGTGCTTCGTAAGATCATTTAAATCGAGATTACTTTTGCTATTTTTTCCCCTTGAAACCAAGTAAGCAGGAAAGAATAAAGGGTTTGGTAATAGAGGGTGAGAACAGCAGAAAAAACAATGATTAAAGTAAAGACACTGCCAGTATGATAACCACAATCTTAAATGAGCCTCCATTTGAGTGAAGTTGCATTTTTTTGATTGATCACAACATTCTTTATAGTGCAATATACCGTAATGAAAGCAACTCCAAAATGCTAGAGAGATCTGGATGAAAAACTAGCAAGTTTATGGGAAATGTGATGCCTTTTTTTCTTCTTGATAAAATTGATAATAAATAGTCAAAAGATCATTTAAAAGCCAAATTATAGAAGGACAGGGCAAAATGCAAGCAAATGATGGACTAGCGTGTTTGAGCAGTTAGGCCATTACGTTGAAGCTTTGCGTAGGAAAGGTATAGATTATATAAGAACTCAGGGAGGGAGAGGAGAATGTCAGACTGACAATCATTGAAACCACTTATGGTGATGGAAATTTCTTAAGACATCCATTCCATGGCAGTGGAAACCCTTTCTCAGTCTGGTAATGGAGAACGAGACTAACTTTTGCCTTAAAGGCTAATGAAATCTTGTATAAGACTGATACTGAATAACTGATTTCAGAGACCATGACTTGATCACTGAATATCTGGATTTATATAAACCTGAGCTATTTTATACCACATGCCAAATTGTAGAAACCTAAATATTTTTCAGATATTATATGGATAAAGATATTTTGACCTGGTATTCACAGATCATCTTTCAGAGAAAAAAAAAGTTAAGAAAGGTTAAAATTAGCACATGAACAAGCACAATAGCAAATAAATACTACAAAGAAGAAAAATACAAGAAGTACTTTCATTCCCTCCAGTCTCAAGACCTATTGTAATATTCAATGAACAAACACCAGAAGAATGAGCTAGTTTTACATCATAATGTCACACAGGTGGCACAGTGGAGAGTGTGCTGGGTTTGGAGTCAGAGAGACCTAAGTTCAATTCTGGCCTCAGACACTAGCAAATCACTTCACCTTTTTTTTTTTTGCCACCGTTTCCTCATTGTAAAATGGGGATAACAACAGCACCTACCTCCCAGGGTTGTTGGAAAGCTCAAATGAAACAATAATTGTAAAGTGCTTTAACATAGTTCCTGGAATGTAGTAAGTCTCATATTAATGTCAGATATAATGGTGATGATGATGATGATGGTAATGATGATGATGATGGTGGTGGTGATGATGATTATGGTGATGATAATGATGGCGATGATGATGAAGCATCATAGGATTTGGACCTGACAGGCACCTAATAAAGCATCTAGTCTAACTCCTCAGTTTTACAGATGAGGAAATTCTAGTAAAGAGATGGGACATGACTTTCCCAGAGTCACACACATACCAAGTAGCAGATCAAGAATTTGAATCTGGGAACCTCTGTTTTCAAATTCAAATCTTGTCTGAGCAGATTCACATTCTTTAATTCATATGACTTAGCTATGATCCTATAGGGCAGCTAGGTGGTGCCATAGTGCATAGAGTACCCAGGCTGAAGTCAAGTCTACTCATCCTCCTGAGTTCAAATCTGGCCTCAGACATTTACTAACTGTATGATCCTGGACAAGTCACTTACTGCTGTTTGTCTCAGTTCCTTCATCTATAAAATGAGCTCGTGAAGGGAATGACAAACTACTCCAGTATCTTCGTCCCAAAAAACCAAACAGGGTCATATAGTTGGGGACATGACTAAACACCATATTAGGAAAGGCATCCATCCCTGGGCTTCTGCAGATTGGCACAATTTAGAGGATCCTTCCCTGACAAGGGAGAGCAGATTGGCAAGGGAAGGAGGTTATATTGTCACCTGGTCCTAAAACAAGGACCTCAGATGGTCCTTTACTTTTATTTAGCATGTAAAGTGTGCTTGAGGATACCTGACTCTATATGCCCCACACATCTCTTAGGCTTTGTGTTGCTCTTTTATGGTATCTCATCTGTGTAATTTTCCTTGTCCCATTGATCATTCCCTCTGTTTCTCATCTACAGTTTCAATCTGTCAGTCAACAAGAATTTATTAAATGCCTAGTATGTGCTAAGTGCTAGGGATACAAAGAAAGACAAATGGGAGTCCTTGCCCTTGAAGCACTCACAGTCTAATGCAGAGGGCAACAAGAAAATAAATGTACAGATAAGCTCTATATAGGATATATAGGAAAAAATCAACAGGGGGAAGGCACTACAGTTAAGAGGGATCAGGAAAGGCTTCCTGCAGAAGGTGGGATTTTATTTTATTTTGTTTATTTTTTTCATTTGAAAATAGCATTTTTATTAGAAGTGGCCTTTTTTGGGGGAAGACAATTCTATTTTTTTAATTTATTTTTAGCTTTCAACATTCATTTCCATAAGATTTTGAGTTTTAAATTTTCTCCTCCATTTCTTTCTCCCCCCCTCCAAGACATTGTACAATCTGATATAGGCTCTACATATACATTCATATTAAGCATATTTTCCCATTAGTCATGATGTAAAGAATAATTAGAACTAATGGGAGGAACCATGAGAATGAAGCAATAAAACAAAACAACAAAGGGAAAGGAGAGCAAATAGTATGCTTCCATCTGCATTCAGACTCCATAGTTCTTTCTCTGGGTGTAGATCACAAAGTGGACTTTAGCTGGGACTTGAAGGAAGCCAGAGAAGCTAGGAGACAGAGATGAAGAGGGCAAACATTCCAGGCATGTTGTTTAGTCATTTTCAGTCTTGTCTGACTCTTCCTGACCCCATTTGGGATTCTTGGCAAAGACACTGAAATGGTTTGCCATTTCTTTCTCCAACTAATATTGCAGATGAGGAAACTAATACTTGCCCATGGTCGTGGTCCAGGCATGGGGAGCAGTATTTTCTCCCTAGTTCTTTCCCTACTCCTACAAACTTGCCTAGATAGTTTCCCCTGTTCCTTAAGAAACTTTCCATTTATCTGTCACAAAATAATAGAATTTGAAAGTTGAAAGGCAATTAAGTAGCTATGTAATCCAGGCTAAAGCCAAATATACTCAACAAGTGCTTATGTAAGCTCTGCTTGAAAGCTTCCAAGGAGGAGGAACTCATCACCTCTTAAGGAACCTTGTTCCATTTTGGGACAGCTAATAGACAGGCTAAGCCCTAGACTAATGTCCAGGAAACATTATATATTAATAAAAAGAGAAAAATGAGCATATTAATGGCATCATACATCTGTTCAATATTTTTTCAGCATGATTTAGTGGAAAGAGCCCTAGACTTATTATTCTAGTCCAGACTCTGATACTGTGACCTTGATTAAGTTGCTTAATCTCTCTGGGCCTGATTTTGTTCATTTGTAAATTGAAGCTGTTAGCCCAGATGATCTGTAACTTCGACTGAGCTCTAAGATTAAACTTCTATCTCACAGACACCTAAGCATACTGAGTGGTCTGCAGATTATCTGTTTCTCCATTGCCTCACAAGGGCAAATGAATGACTGTATAAATGAGTAATTATACGGGTACGTCTGAGAGCACTGGTGTTCTGTGTGACCCAGCATGTTGGCTTGGGAGACTTAGAGGGTTAAGGTGAGACGATAACTGGGG
This sequence comes from Phascolarctos cinereus, assembly GCF_003287225.1. Lineage (NCBI taxonomy): Eukaryota > Metazoa > Chordata > Mammalia > Diprotodontia > Phascolarctidae > Phascolarctos > Phascolarctos cinereus. The sequence goes on along the minus strand of NW_027555847.1, from coordinate 406,135,353 downwards.
GCTTTTCCTTGATATCAGCAGCATCCCTGAATGAAAATTGATGTTCCTGTGAGTCATATTAGGGATCTGCCTCTGAGTACATACTAGTATTCTGACTGTGTTGAGCAGCAGGCTGGTAGGGGATGGAACATTATTAGGGAAAGAAGATAACTAGAAGTGGCCTGATTGGCTAACATTCATTCAGTTAGATTTCAATCTGAAGAATAAGTGGGTGGTAATTCCTATTGATTTATTTTGAATGGTTAACAAAATGAGCAGGTAGGATCTGTGGCACAATCCAAAGTTCTTCTGGTGAGCAATCAACATAAGGCGGACTTAGTAGAAAAGTAAAGAAGTATATAACCTGTGACTGATAATAGCTGTAGACTCTAATAGACCAAAGTTCGTATTTGAAAGTCTTGTGAATTAATACTCACCTGTAGTTCAAGTCTTACATTCCCCTCAAAAATTTAAAAAAAAAACAAGTTTTTTGGCTTTTTTAGAACCTCTGAATCCTAGAGTAGGATTCAGTTCACCAGCCAGCAATCATGGCAACCAATAAATATTTTAATAATAAACTTTATCACAAAAGATCCAATGTTATAAATAGGAGTCACACAAATCCAGTAGCAAGGTACAAACTCACATCAGTAGGGACGACTGCAGTGTGGTTGGAATCAGAGCTTTTCAGTCCCCACTTGGCCCTAGTCCTTCCCACCTTTGCCTTCTCTGATGGGTTTTACTCTTCATATTCTCTGTTATATTTTTGTATACTCAGTCTACACCTGTTAGCCCCCTGCTCAGTTGCCAGGGAATAGGACGTATACATATGTATATACAGACATAAATGCATGTAGGAGGTAGCACTGCTGTGTATGTGTGTATATATACATATATACATATACATATATATATACATATATATATATATATATACACACACATATATATGTGTGTGTGTGTGTGTGTGTGTGTGTGTGTGTATGGGTCTGTGTATAAAAAACTATGCTTATCATACTCAACAAACCCAAAACTGATCATGTGTAGTTTGACAAAGCCTTGCCAGAAGTCTTTTTTTTTCCCCTTTCTTTCTCGAAGTTGAGATTTCCCAGGAAATCTGAAGATGTGCCTATACATCTAAGTCCAGCCAAGTAGACTATGGAGTAAAGAGAAAAATGGAATGCAAGAATAGAAGCACAAGCTTCTATTCATTCAATCAATCATTCTAAAAGCATTTATCACCTACGATATGTGTCACTAGGTTGAGTACTAGTGTTACACAAAGACAAAAGGAAAATAACCCCTGCACTCAAAAGACCTCACATTCTGTTAGGGGAGACAGACAGGTACATATATAATTATACACAAAATATATAAGTAGGTAGGAAGTGGCACTGGTAAACCTGCCAGGCTGAGTTTTCATTTGAAGAGCCAAGGGCCCCATTGAACATACTTAGTCAGCTAGTTGCTGTTCCCTTAGCAGCTCATTCTTTTAAAGGGGTGTGGCTTTCCCTTTCTGAGCTGCTCATGTCTTCTTCCTTCTGGGCTTGATTTGTTTTTTTGTTTTTTTAAACTGGCATTTAGATGCAGTCAAGAAAATGGAATATGAAGAAAAAAAAGAAAATGGAATGTGGAAAGAAAATGCTTTCCTTTCTTTCACCTCAATCTTGTGATTTTAATCCTGAAATATGAATCCTGAATTCATTGCCGGTTTATACTACTTCAGTACTGCTCTTCCTCCTCGTTCAAAAGTTCTAAAATAATTTCCAAGCCCCCTAGTGTAGTTCAAACCAAATTTTTTGTCTCTCTAGGATAAGTAATGCAGCTCCCTCTCCCTCCCTCCCTTTCCTTTTTCTCCTTCTCTTTCACCTCTTTTCTCCTTCTTCTCCTCTTCCTCCTTCTCCCCCTTGTATCTGAAAGTCTTATGAATTAATACTCTCCTGTTATTCTCTTACATTCCCATCATTTCTTCTTCTCCTCCTCCTTCTTCTTCTCCTCCTCCTTCTTCTCCTCCTCCTTCTTCTCCTCCTCCTTCTTCTCCTCCTCCTTCTTCTCCTCCTCCTTCTTCTCCTTATTCTTCTTCTCCTTCATCTTCTCCTTCTTCTCCTTCTCCTCCTCTTCTTCTCCTCCTTCTTCTCCTTCATCTTCTCCTTCTTCTCCTTCTCCTTCTCCTTCTTCTCCTCCTCCTCCTCCTCCTCCTCCTCCTTCTCCTTCTTCTTCTTCTTCTTCTTCTTCTTCTTCTTCTTCTTCTTCTTCTTCTTCTTCTTCTTCTTCTTCTTCTTCTTCTGCTTCTTCTCCTTCTCCTTCTCCTTCTTCTCCTTCTCCTTCTCCTCCTTCTCCTCCTTCTTCTCCTTCTCCTCCTCTTCCTCCTCCCCCTCTTCCTCCTCCTCTTCCTCCATCTCTCCTCCCTTTCTCTCTCTCTGTCTTTCTGTCTGTCTCTCTCTCTGTCTCTCTCTCTCTCTCTTCTCTGTTTTGGGTTCTTAGAACAGTGCTTAGAGTTTCTGTGGTTCAATAGCTTGATCACATTTTCTGACATAAAAATCAAAGCAAACTTTTAAAAACAAAGGTAAACAATACCTTTTAAACCCCTACAGAAGTGGTGGTAGTGGTAGGGGCTTGTAAAGTAAGTAAATGTCCCACCATATAATTGCCCCTTCCAGGGAGAAAAAAAAAAGGGAGGTGGAAGGAAGGGATCTCATTGGTCGTCCTTCTTTTCAGGTCAGTCTGGCCAAGCAGCATAAGATTTGCCCTCCATATAGTCTGTCCTTGCATCATCCTCACCACTTTGGTTCAGGACTCCTATGGATGTTCAGAATCTCTTATCTGCTTTCTATAGTGCTTCTTCCTTCTTGCTTCTCTGCATCTCCCTTCTTCAACTTGTCTTTATCTCCTACCCATTAACTCCCTCCTCCAGTGATACTCTGGGTAGTTTGACCTCATGTCAAGTCTAAAATTCCCTCAGAGCTTGGAGAATGCAGGGAATGAAACTATCTACCATCACTTAGCCCTGTCCCTATCTCCACTTGCTCTGTGTTCAAACTTTTCTGGTAGAGTTCCAAAAGGTGGATTACTTATATAAAATAGAGACAAGCTAGTTTGGTTTTTGTGTTTTTTTTTTCAGTGAGGGGAAGACAATAGAAGTTGTGATGAGAAAAGGAGAAGAATTCATTCCAGATATGAGGGTTAGCTAATGAAAAAGAACAAAGACAAGCGATGGAGTATTGTGAGTGAGGAGCAGTAAAAAAGCCAGTCTCACTGGACCGTAAAGTACTTGGAGGGGAGTACTATGTAAGAAGGCTGCAAATCCTAGATGGGCTCAGATCATGAGGAGCTTTAAATGCCAAGTAGAAGAGTTTATATTTGATCCTAAAGGTGATGGGAAGCCCTGGAGCTTAACAGCATGATATGCTCAGATCTCTGTTTTAGGAAGACCATTTTGGAAATCCTCTGAAGGGTCAATTGGAAAGGGGAGATATTTTAGATAGGGAGACCAGTCAGAAGTCCAGGAGAATAGTGAGGACATTAATTTAGAGTGGTCTGTGTGGGTGGAGAGAAGGGAATGTATACAAGAGATGTTGTAAAAAGAATAATTATATTTGGCAACTGTTTGGATATGTGAGTTGAGAGAGACTGAGATGTCAGACATGACACAAATTCAGTGGTAGAGCTCTTCATTTTTAATGTTAACCTCTTCAAATAATTCAGCAATGTGTGTTTATAAAGTTGGCTAAAAACTTTAGTTGTAACTCAAATACAGCTCAAATTGTATTTAATGAAGGCAGAGGATGCTTCTTTAATCCCTGTGTCATTAACTCCAGTAGCTCCAAGAACAAGACAGAGTGAAACTGGTTGTAGATCCCTACAATGCCGTGGACTGTGCTAAGACTTAATCAAGAAACAAGGCAAAAGTAAGAGAGAATAAAAAGAAGGGAAAAGAGAAAAGAGGAGACAGAATGGAAGGAGAAAAAGAGAAAAGAAAGTTGTTTATAGAATTATGGGACTAACAGTCATTTTATGTGCCACCCTGCTCTAAGATATAGCTCTCATTTCAGTTAGAAGTCTACTCAGCATCTGAAAATATTAAACATCATGAAAGGCATTAGCAAATTTGTAGAACATTATTTTTTTATCTTTTTTGAATAATGTTTTCCCAATTACATATAAAAACAATTTTAGCACTCTTATTTTAAAATATTGAGTTCCAAATTTCTCTTCATCACTCCTCTCCCCCTCCCTGAGATGGTAAACAAGTTGACATGGGTTATATTTGTGCAATCATGCAAAACATTATTTCTGTATTAGTCATGTTATGAGAGAAAACATAGACCAAAAAACCCCCATAAAAATAAAGAGAAAATTAGTATGTTTTGATTTGCATTCAAACTCCATCACTTCTTTCTCTGGAGGTAGATAGCATATTCTTTAAAATATCGATGCTGGAATATAGCAGGATTGACTTGAGTTATAAGATAATGTTATTTAAGACTTTAATCATAGTGGCTCCTAGTTAGAACACATTGTAACTTGTATATAATTTTCAAATCAGAAAATTAATTTTTCTCTCTTTATTTTAAGACAGGAATTGTTTCCATATTTGATTGCATTTTTAAAAGGCCTCTGGATTACAATCAAAAATTGCATCGGGATGATCGAGAGCATGCCAAAAGTATAGGACTCAAGGTTAACGAGGAGGTAACATTAGACAAGTTGACTGTGGTCATGTTCTTTTTAAAGAAAGCTCAAAAATAATACATTCAATTAATGTTAATTTAATAATAACAAAAAACTAAACTTGATGTACATGTTTCTTTATATAGCTTAGCAATTCCAGCAGCTATCATGCATCTGAATGTGTAATAGAAAGTATGACATATCCTACGTTCTTTTATGTCTCAGTACTTTATTGAGAATATCCATTGGTGTTTGTTTTTTTGTTTTTTAAAAAGGATATTGTTTATATTTCAATTGGCTCCTCCTTTTGTTTATTTCTTTTAGATAATATTTTAAAAGAACCCCCAACATTCTACAAATGACTATTATATACTTTGGCTACAAAGGTCATAACAATCATTGAACTATAGAGCTACAAAGACCCTTATGACAACAAGGATTTGAATGTATGTGTGTGTGTGTGTGTGTGTGTGTGTGTGTACGTGTGTGTGTGTGTGCGCATGTGTCTTGTTACTTTACTGAAGTTATTAATTGGCTTATTTAGTTTCTTTGCTATTTCTCTAGGGTTTTCTTAATGAAAAATCATTTTGTCTACAAAAGAGATATCTCTGTTTCTTATTTCCCTATATATGCCTTTAATTTCTCTCTTTTTTTTTTGTGAGGCAATCAAGGGTTAAGTGCCTTGTCCAGGGTCACATAGCTAACAAATGCCAAGTGTCTGTGGCTGCAATTGAACTCAGGTCCTCCTGACTCCAAGGCCAGAGTTCTATCCACTGCGCCACCTAGTTGCCCCCTTTAATTTCTCTCTCTTGTTTTATTGCTATTTTTAATACTAGAATGATGCCAAATAATGACAGGAAGAAGGCATTCTTATTTTAATCTTGCCTTTAATGAGAGATCATCTAATATTTTCCCATTACAAATAATTCTAGCTTTTCATTTTACATACGTACTTTTATCAAATTAAAAACAGACATTCTGTACCTATGCTTTGTGGGGTTTTACTGTATGTGAGTATTGTACTTTATCAAAAGATTTTTCTGCATCTCTTGAAATAAAAATCTTATTTGGGATGTTTAGATAAATTGTGTTCATTATTTTCCAAATGTTAAACCATCCTTATATCACTGGTATAATTTGAATATGATCGTAATGAATAATTGTGTGGATGTGTTACTGTAGTTTTTCTCTTAGACTTTTATGTAGACTCTTTATTTCAAAATATAAAGTGTTTGTTAATACTTTTTCTTTGCTTTATCCCTCCTTGATGGTATTAGGCCATATTTATCTCATGAAAGAAGTTTAGTTGAGTTTTTGCATCTTAAATTTTAAGAACCATTTGTGCAGCATAATTATTGATTGTTCTTTAAACATTTTATAGAATTCATATGTAAATCCACTTAGACCAAGGTTTATTTTTTTTTTCCTTTAGCATTTCCTTTGGGCCTTCTTCAGTTTCCTTTTCTGAGACTAGGTTGTTTAAGATCTCTCTTTCATGTTCCATTACTGTGGACGTTTTATAGTTTTGTAGGTAATCATCCATTCTTTTTTAGTTCTTAGTTTTGCTGGCATATTAATGTATATAGCAGGTTGACATTCTTTTTATTTCTTTGTCATTTGTTGTGCCTTTCTTTTTTTTTTTTCAATTTTGTCCATTTGATTTCCCTCCCCCCCCTTTTTTGTTTTTGATCAGGTTAAAGTGTTATTCATTGTATTGGTCTTTTCAGAGATCCACTTTTTACTTTGATAATTTTTATAGTATTTTTGTTTTCCATTTTATCTGTTTCTCATTTAATTTTAGTGGGGGAGACAGTATGAGTCAATATGCAAATAATTAGGTAGGTAAAGGATTCCTATAGAATAGATCAAGGTAAGGGCAGCTAGGTGGTGCAGTGGACAGAGCACTGGTCCTGGAGTCAAGTGGACCTGGGTTCAAATCCAGCCTCAGACACTTGGCACTTACTAGCTGTGTGACCCTGGGCAAGTCACTTAACCCCATTGCATAGCCAAAAAACAAAAGAACAAAAAACTTCATTAGAATAAATGAAGGTAGCATGAATGCAAAGGGTTTCTTGAGTATTGACTTGTCAGTGGACGGCATTGCTGTCATCTTAAGCTCAGTTTGGCTAGGTTTGTAAAGGCAATGGGGTAATACAGATTTTGGCTACAGCAGCTACTAAATTCAAGTGCTGCTTTCTGCACTGATGGAGGAAGTGCTTATATCAACAAAATTGGGAATCCTTGAAGCATTGCAGTATATTTTACATGTATTTACATGTATCTATATAAAAATAATGTGTAGTAGAACAAATATGGGCTTTGAAGTTGGGGACATGGATTTCATATCCTTGTTCTACTCATTATTTTCTAGGCTTACCATGGGTAAAGTTAATTCACATCTCTGGATTTCAGTTTCTTTATCTGTAAATGGAGGCCATTGGACCATATGATCTCAAAGGTCCCTTTCAGCTCTAAATCTGTGATCCTGTGGAGAGGAAAGGCTCAGTCATGATCTAGATTTTCTTTGTCTTTTACCTTTTTAAGAAGGCACAACCAAATTATGATTTTTGCCAGTTTGAGAATGCCATTATTTTACTTACAAAATATTCCCATTTTGTCATGAATTGTAGTGATCGGTGAGAAGTTAATCACTTGATGGTTTGTACATTTTTATGATCTTATGGCTTCCCCTAAAGATTTTTTCAGGGGCTGCACATGATGATGGCAATGGGCCATTTCATTCTTTTCCACAATAAATAAACAGGCCTGCTTCCCCCCAAACATTATGGCCTTGAATTATCCTGGAAGAAATTATTGCTACAGCAAGAAATAATAGGATGGACATGATGATGGGTCATTCCGATTTTAGTCAGTATATGATGTGTAAAATGTCTTCAATTTTCAATAGGAATGGGCAAGACCTGTTGGAGTATTAACATCTTCTATTTATGGAAGACATATATATAAACCTGTGGAAGAGATGAACAGAGAGCACGTGAGGGTTAACCATTTGAAGGTGGAGTTCTACCGGAAGAATTCTATCACTTGCATGGAAGAATCTGGTTTTGGGCACATTGCTCCATCCTAATGTTGTCGATATAATCTACTGGGCCAATTGAAGTGAAATGGAAATGTATAGTTATAGAAAGAGTGAGATTAAAAGGACCAGCAAAGATTTATTTAGTTTTTACTTCAATTATGTTTTTTAGAAATGAGACTACTAGGACTATAATTATAATTTGATAGTTGTCATGACCACTTGGCTAAATATTTTCAATGGGATGCATGTGAAAACTGTTACTTATTAACCAGTTTTCTGCATAGTTTGAGGACCTGGTGCAAAATTTCTAAAGCACATTTTGTATTTAATATATTTTATGTCAAAGTTATTTTGATTAAATGACATACTATTTTCCTATCATAAGTCCAAAGTAACCTAATAAAATATTTTTCCTCTGTTGTGATGATTTTTTAAATTTCTTTTCTTGGAAAATATAATTTTAGAGTGTTTATAGGGAGTTCATCTTTTGTAATAGGCAACAAAAAATGAATGCTCAACACCTTTTTTTTCCCCAGGGTTTTTCTAAGTTCCAGGACAATTCTGTTTTGCATTTACTCTTAACAAACAGCAACTAAATTTTAAGATATACTTCAGCTCACAATATAACTTTATATTTCAAATGCCATTTGTTTAGGACAAAGTTATGACAAAAAAAAAAGAGAGGAAAGAAAAGAGTTGTCAGACAAGAGCAATATAAATCTACCAATAATTCAGAAGTTGTTTAGGAGGGAGGAACTAAAGTTTCTCTTTACAATGTACTTGGATTATGATATATTTGGATTGTTTTCATATTTGAAGCAATTATTTATATACAATATTAATATGTAATTTTACTAGAGGTAACTTAAAATGTCTTATTTGGAAGGTAATTATAAAATTATTCATGTCAAAAGCAGATCACTTAATGTGGTCCCTTGGAATAATATCCTTTACTTAATATGACTTTGTTATTGTTTAACCACTTAGGTATGTGACGTAATTAAATTTAATTCTGACTTTCCCAACATTAGGCTTATTGCTGTGAATTTATGAACAGAATCATCAGAGAAACTATGCTACTAAACTGGCAGTTATTTCAAAGTTGTGACCACAAAAATACTTCTTCGTTCATCCCCAAAGGCCTTGTCTATGTAGTTGCCTTTTGATTTTGAAAAGAGAGTAGCAAAATTTATTCTGAATACCTTTGGGAGCATTCTTTAAGCACTTTGAGCTTGAGCTGTAGAGATTTATGTCTGTTAATTGTCCTCTCAATCATGATTACCGAGAAAGTCATTAATCTCTTAAGTGATACTTTATTCTTCAAAGAAGGATGATTAATTATAGCAATTTCGTTACAAATTGTATTTTGAAGATGACTGGTATAAAACCAGCCTCCTCCACAAAGCCCTCTTCTGATGTGTCTCTGTGGTGTGGAAGTGACCCTACATTTTTGAAGGCAATGCCAATGGAGGGAAACCTTTGGTAGGTTCTGCCAAGTTAGAAGAAATTGAAGTATGCTCTTAATGATAGTCTATGCCTGCTGCCTTGGGATCAGCCTATGAAGGATAGAGAACCCATTTCCCAGTAGGCTTGGCCATTAGCTTGATACCTATATTGTCCATAGCAACCACCACAACAAAAAAGCTAGTAAATGGCTCTCAGTCTTGTGTGGCTACCTTCCAGTTCTGCAGTGGCTCTAAGAAGAGGGGTACTGAAAAGCTGTCTAGAGTTCTAAGAATAGTATTGTTTTTAGGCCATCCATACACATTAACTTGTTACTATAATTACAATGTATTACTCTAGTGATGTAGGAGACATTCTACCACAGGAACTAAATATTGTCTGTATAACATTGTCACTATAAATGAAAATATGGTATAAAAGGAAGTCATAGATAAATAGAAAGATTGCTCATGTCTCTCCATTGAGAGACAAATGAATGGGTGGAGTTGGCTTTATCATGTATGCAAAGGTAAACAGAAACATTTTATGGGGTATTTGTCATCTCATATTATAATGTTCATGATGATATTTTAGAAAAACAATACCATGAAGATAATTGCAATTTTTGTACCAACATCTGCTATAGAATATTAGGAGGTAGAAAAGTTATGTGAATTTGATAAAACTCTTGAAATCAAATTAACACATACATACTTGATAACTTTCAGTGCAAAGGTATGCATAAAAGAGGATGATGAAAAAAATGTTAGAAAACATGCTTCAGAAATAAATGAAAAGTCAAAAGCTTGTTGCTTATACAGAAGTCTCACACCAAAGATCATACTTTCTTCAATAAGAGAGAAGAGAAGGTTCAAAAAATAGTGGGTGTTGAATGACATCACAAAAAATCAAATTGATTATACTTTAGACAGGAAATGACAGTTGCTGATACGGGAATTACTGCTGAATTAGTTGTGTACAGCAAGACAACTGACATGAAAAGATCAATATCAAAAACCAACTGGACAAAGGAATAAAAATTAGGAATATGGTATAGAATAAAACATCTTCAACCTGAAATTTAAACAAGCAATTGATACTGGAAAAGAAGAAATAAAAGAACTACATCGACACAGACTATGATTTTCTAATGAAGTGTAGCAAAAGTAGATCAACTGTCATAATGAGAAGGCCAAAAGAGTCTAAAACCAACTTCAGCCAGTAAACATTTGCACATTTAGGAAAAAAAGAAAGATTTAATATCCAAAAGAAACAGTAGTTTGAAATACAATTTGTAAAACTTTAAAAAGGAGAACGGTAGATTATAAAACAATGAGAAGTAGTAGAGGGAAAAAACAAGTTTGTGGAAAGTTTGACATGGTAGCAAATGGCCCTCAGTCTTGTGTGGCTACCTTCTATAGTTAATGGCTATGGAAGAGTGGTAGAGAAAGGGGATTATTGTGCTAAGAATCATGCTGGTTTTAGGCTGTCCATCCATATTGACTTAGCATTGTAACTATAATTGTATAAAATTTTTCTAGTGATTGAAGAGACATTACCTGAAGAACTGAATTTTGACAGTATAATATTATTACTACAAATGAAACTTTTTTATGAAAGGAAGTCATAGCTAAATGGAAAGATGGCTCATTGACTCTCCATGGAGAGTCAAATGAAGAATTGGTGGAATTGCCAAAACACCTTAAGAGCATTTAAGATAAAAACTTCAAGCAGTGCAAGAATGGAAAAGATCTGTGAAGAATTCTAAACAATACTCATAGCTCCAGTGGCAATGAAGTCATAATTTTTGGACTCTCAGATTAGTCTCCAATGTGCTATAGGAATAAGTAGTAATCACACCAAACAAACAACAACAACAAAAAAAAACCCAAAAGTGTGAAGTACAGCTGGTGTATACTACATATATAGAGAGGAGGTCCATGCTGTAGGAAACATAATGTTAAGGGAATTAAGATTTTTGAAAGAGACCAATGAAAGAAATATATTCCTGGAAAAGGAAAAGTCAGATAATCATGTTGTAATTGAATGATAACATATGGCTAGCCTACATGTTTTCTAGTACCTATATAATATAAATAAAATTAGAAGGACCAGGTATGTCAATTCACACACACACACACACACACACACACACACACACATTTTGAGGTGTTCTTAATTTCCAGGTCCTTCTAATGTTTTAAGAAACCTACAGGAAGGCCTTCACTCATTGAGAGAAATCCTGCATGGAGGATTTTTAGGGAAATATGGCCAAATATAGAAAGTAGAACTAAAGAAAAACAGCTGGATTGGACCAAGAATATACACACTCATACACATACACAATCTAGGCTGGATGTGGCAATTGTAAAGGCACTGAGGGACTAATATACAGGATAGCTGAAGAAGGGAATGATACCAAAGGCATGGTCAACCAAAAAAAAATCAATCACAGACCTTATTAATACTGAAAAAAGATGACCAAGAGAACAACAGTAACTACTGATCTCTATGTCTACTCTCCCATGTGTACAAAATCTTTATGAGAGTTAATCTCCCTGTGTGTCAGGTACTTGAAAGAAGTTTATTAGTAAGGACCAAGTAAGCCTTCACAAATTATAATTGACTATGTGCCACATATTTGCTATCTTGTAATAACTGAAAATGAATTAAAAATTGCTGTCTCATTGTGTTTAGTTTGTTGATTATCACCATCTACCCACCAAAAAAAAAAATCCAGTAGAACACAACATCATTTCATAGGCTCTCTTACAGCAAAGTGTCACCTCTCTATACATCAAGAGCATTCGTGGATCCTTGGAACGTGTAACAGAAATAACTTTTCATTGAACCTATGATAATACATAGGCAAGTCAGAAAGCAGGTATGCTTGCCACAAGTATTCATCACTGTGATGTAGGAGCTCTAATGTAGAATTCAGGTGAAAGAGAAATTCCCTATGGATAGTGAAATCTTCCAGATGCCCTATTTTGAAGAGAACAATAAGCTGCTTGAATCAGTCTCCAGGATACTGCAAAGCCTTCTAGAACACAGCAGTAATCATGCCAAAGAATCTGATTTTTCAATGCATGCAGGAAAGACAGTGGGTGAATATTTATTGCCCAGATTTCAATGTGCATCTGATGGACATTTATAGTGTTTGTCATTCAGTATGTGTGTCAGTGACAGAAGGACAAAATAGGGCCCAAAATTTCATAGGACATGTAGGCTTGCTTTCAGGAAATTTCAAAAGTTACTTACTGATCCTGAGCTTCCCATGAAAACAAAGGATTTTTGATACTAACATTTTGTTTGTGTTGCCTGATGGCTTGATGGTGAGATAAAGAATATAAACATCAATAGCAAATTAAAAATAAGCATCATACAGAGGGCAATGGAGAGGCATTAGGTAGGTATAAACAGGCTATCATATATAATTATTAAGAAACTCCAGAAAACAGGAATAAAAGATGAACTGTGTCATGGGAAATAAAGATGTGCTGCTCATATTGCAAGAATGATGACAGTTGGCCAGGCAGTGTTTTCCACTAATACCTTTGCAATGTCAGGAGAAAAGAAGGCCTTCAGGACTTTGGATAGACCCTCTGTGGTGATCTTATGGGAAGACTGGAGAAGGGTTGCATAAGAGGAGCAGGCATAGATGGGTTGTGATTGGCATAATGTGAGAGAACTTCTGAATTGATGAAATTGAAGATCCATTTGAGTATGGATATTATTTACACAAGATGTGAAGGCATGGAAGGGTTGCCTTTTGCATTGTTGGTGGGAATTTTTTTTTTAAGAAGTAAAAACACTCAGCAAGGGATAGTTTACCTGTCAGATTTATAGAGAACAGAAGAATTTATGACCAAACAAGAGATATTATGAAATGCAAAATGGATAATTTTGGTAACATTAAATTGAAAAATTTTTGCATGAAGCTATGCAACTCGGATTAGGAGTGAAGCCGAAAACCGGGAAGAAAAATGTTTACAACCAGTGTCTCTGATAGGGGCCTCATTTCTAAAATATATAGAAAACTGAGTCAAATTTACAAGAATACAAGTCATTCCCCAATTGATAAATGGTCAAAGGATATGAACAGACAGTTTTCAGATAAAGAAATTAAAGCTATCAAAAAAAAGTTAAAGCTAGCTATAGTCACATGAAAAATTTCTCTAAAACACTATTGAGATGAGAGATGCAAATCAAAACAACTCTGAGGTACCACATCACACCTATCAGATTGGTTAACATGACAAAACAGGAAAATTATAAATGTTGGAGAAAATGTGGGAAAATTGGAACATTAATGTTAGTTAATAATAATTGATAATTAATGTTAATTAACATTGGTGGAGTTGTGGATGGATCCAACCATTATGGAGAGCAATCTGGAACTATGCATACCCTTTTACCCAGCAGTACCACTTCTAGGGCTGTATCCAAAAGAGATCATAAAAATAGGAAAAGGACCCATGTGTACAAAAACATTTATAATAGCTCTTTTTGTGGTGGCAAAGAATTGGAAATTGAGGGGATGCCTATCAATTGGGGAATGGATGAATAAGTTGTGGTATAAGAAATGATGAGCAGGCAGACTTCAGAAAGACTTATATGAATTGATGCTGAATGAAGTGAGCAGAATCAGGAAAACATTGTATACAGTAACTGCCACATCGTGCAATGACTAACTTTGATAGACTTAGCTCTTCTCAGCAATGCAAGGATCGAAGACAACTCCAAAAGACTCATGATAGAAAATGCTATCCACATCCAGAGAAAGAACTATGGAGTCTGAATGCAGATGGAAGCATACTATTTGTTCTTTTTTTCCTTTCTGTTTTGTTTCTTCTTTCTTGTGGCTCCTCCTATTAGTTCTAATTCTTCTTTACAATATGACTAATGTGAAAATATCTTTAATAGGAATGTATATGTAGAACCTGTATCAGATTGCATGCTGCCTTGTGGAGGGAGGCAAGAAAGAAGGGCGAGAAAATTTAAAACTCCAAGGCTTATGGAAGTGAATGTTAAAAACTAAAAATAAATTAACTAATTAAAAAAAGAAGTAAAAACACTCAAAGTAACATATTTTTATTGTAGAAGTTCTTACACAAACATTATCAAGTACCATTTCAATTATATGCTGCATTTAAATTATACAAATTAGAAACATCATTTATGCACTAATATCACCTCTTGTAATTTTATCTTCTTTCCCTCAAGTAAAATGAAATCACAAGACTGAAAGATTGTTGATGATTTAAGTAGGAATCCAGACACCTGGATTCTAGTCCCAGTACTGTCCTTAACCACCTATGTGTCCTTAGGCTAGTTATTTGACTTGATTTGACCTCAGTTTTCTCATCTGTAAAAGAGAAAACACATAACAGTGGATAGAACACAAGGTTCTGGGGCAGAGGGCCTCATTCATAGGCTCTTTACTTGTGTAATCTTAGACAAATCATTCAATTTCTCTGAGCCTTAGTTTCCTCCTCTGAAAAATCGGGGAGTTGGACTACATGGTCTCATTTTAGAGTCTATGTTCAGTAAATTCACTAAAGGTCCTAGAGAGGAATTAAATTTTGCTATTGTTTTCATTTGATAATAAATGTCTTTGAAAATAATTTAACAGGCAGAGATAGTTTTCAACATAAATGCCAATATTTGGATAGGTCCTCAGCCATCCTTGGAAAACTTTGACCTTGTGTCTATTTGATTTGTTCTTTGTATATGAAGACTGATGACTGGAAGAATCTGTGACCAGAGCCATTGTGCATCCATTGGCCTGAAGATCTAGTCTGTACTACTTTCCACCTCCTTCCTTGCTTCAACTCAAGAAGGCATCCCACCCCCTCACTGACTATTGTGTGCCAAGCTATTGCTGATTAGGCCATTGGTTGGTTTTCAAAACTACTCTATGTGTATGATGTTGCTTCAAGTTGTATCCCTACCAATTCTTTAATTTGTGTTGCTTAAGTCAGTCATTTTTCAGTTTTTCACACAGTGGGTCATTAGATGGCTTTCTGCTGGCTAATAGCCAGCCCATCTGATCAATGTGGGGACAAGCACCCCTTTGGTAAACATGCTGTATTCAGCACCTTGGCTAGGTAATGAATCCTGTTTGCCCCTGATGATTAAGTATGGCTCAAAGATAAACACCTGAGTTTACCCACATTTTTGCCCAAATAGAATTCTGGATTTTATATTCAAAATTCAAATGAGTTTTATTTGATATATAAAAACCCTAAATTTGATAGGTAAAAACCTACGTCCCTTGTATGTTCAGAAACCAAGAATGGAATTGTAATATATATGTTAAGAAAACTTCATCTATATGTTTCCCTTGTTTATTTCCAAATATGAATTGTCCAAGTAAAAGCCTGCCACTGCTAGTCTCTAACAATGCCATGATTTTGGCAGAGATCCAGAAAGCATCATCATGTATTATTTGTCATTTTACAAAACCTGAAGAAATACTTAAAAATTCAGTTTAAAAAATCTGAGTTAGGAATGGAAACTCACTCCATTTATGCTGATCTTAAGCTAGTCTAAAATTTACAGTCTTCATTCCCAGAGACATTGAGAGGTGCAGTGATTTGGCTGGGGTAACATACCTCAGACAGTGCTGCATACTGGGTCTTCCTGACTCCATGGCCATCCTTTTGCTCATTATACCATGCTACCTTTCATAATTAAGTAAAAATATACTGTAAAAATGTGTTAGTTTTTCCACAATCCTTCCAAAACCCATGCTCATATATCACTAAGAAGAATTCTGTTCCCTGAATTTCTAATTATTTTTAAAGTTTAGGAGATAACAATAGTTTCTTCTTATAACAAATGTCATTATCCATTTTTTTCCTTTATAAAGTTAGTATATTAACTTTTAATTAGTTTCCACTTCAACTACCTAAATTTGAGGTAGCAATGTATTGGTTCTATTAAATGGAGAAATGGTGCTTCTCTGCCAATCCCCCAAACCCTACCCAGTGCTATACTGTATTAGGCTCAAAGTGTGCAATTTAAATCACCAAGGAAATGCAGTCCTCAGACCTATTGTTCACTGGCTTAGCATACAAATTAAAATTCATGGATTTTCTTAGGGAAAAAATATAGTTCCTTATTAAGCATGGACATAATACATGGCACCTGCTTCTTTGCATGGACATCAAAGTTTGAGGAGTAAGATTCAAACTCTATGTGATCTTCTGATTGACTCTGGTAAGGAGTTGCATAATCTCAAACTTGTAAGCATACTGTTTCAGTACTGCACAAAGTGATTGGATAAACCACGAACCATATGTTTTATTTCTCCAAGAATAATAGCCTGTAGATATGCATATGATCTGCCTCAACAGGTATTTTCTGGCACATTACGTCCTTATCAGTGATGCTGTCATGAGTGCCGCTATCTGTCTCAACACCACAATCCAACTCTGTGCCTGTACATGCCTGAATAATAAAAAGCTTTGGTTTTCCTCTTAGACTTCTACACTTATACCCTTTAAAGAAACTCTTACTCTTTTCAGTTCAACAGATCCATCCATCCCAAAGATAATTCCTTCTTCACCATGACTTAGAATCATGCAAACAAAACTGCTCCTTTGGCTGTGATCTTCTTTAGAAACGTTGTACATTAATTCAACTATTTCTTTACATGTCAGATCTATTGTATTCCTGACTTGATATTTCAAACTCTTGAACATATCCCTGAGCAGTGCTATATCTACATCTACATGTATGTAACAAAATGGCATGCCAGTGTCTGGATGAAAATTTTCATTATTGATTATTACACATAACTCCATTTCTGGATAATCCATTTTATAGCTGTCTGATGAGAGTCCAGATTCTGCTGACTTGCTACTATGGAGGATTTTTACTCCTTAACTTTGATGGATTTTGAATCTACTGCAATTTCAGTATTTGCCATGGTGCTTCTATTATCAACGCAAAATGACTGAAGTCCAGAGTCGTCTGTGCTCCATAGACATGACTGGTCCTTATTAATTTTTACATGGTAAGACTTAAACTATAGAGGACTTCAAAGGATATTTTTATCATCTCTTTTTTTGGCTGATAAGAAAAGGAAATGCATTCTGACCATTGTGACAATCTAAAAACTAACAAAGATACAAAATAACATTAAAGTTCTTGTAGAGATAAGCTAAAAATCTACAGACACACTAATTTTGTTTTAGTCTGACAAACTGTCACCAGTTAGTCAATGATGCTTATTCAAAACCCCTGTCTAGGGGCAGCTAGGTGGCGCAGTGGAGAGAGCACCAGCCCTGAAGTCAGGAGGACCTGAGTTCAAATCTGGCCTCAGACCGAACACTGGACACTTACTAGCTGTGTGACTCTGGGCAAGTCACTTGGCCCCAATTGCCTAAAAATAAAATAATAATAATAAAACAAAACCCCTGTCTACAAAATGTTATGAGAGAACAGAAGACACAAGTTGTACCGTGCGTAAATTGAAAATTCATGGGAATATTGGCCATACATAAAAAAGCCATAAGGTTGCAGTCATAAAGAAATATATACAATAAGTTCAAAATGGATAAGTAACTTAAATATAAAAAGGTCATACAATGAAAAAAAAACAAGAGAGCTAGACAAGGTACCTTTGACTACATTGACTATCTAGCTACAGCTGGGTCTAGGTGGCAGGTAGAATTTTAATCAAACAAGGGATTGACACAGTCACAAATAAAATAATTCCAACCACCTAAAATTGGCTCAAATGTGATCACAAACCCCCTTTTGTACACTGAAGAAATGCATATGTCCTCAAGAAACTGATATAGTTATGAGCCATGGATTTGGAGTCAGAGAACATGAGTATGAATCCTAGTGTTGCCACCTACAACATGCAGTACTTTAAACATGCCCTTAACCTCTCTGGGTCCCAATTTACTCATTTATAAAATTAGAATTCAATAAAATTCAACAAAATAAAAATATGTATAAAATTAATGGTTTGGACTAGATAAGCTTTAAAGTCCCTCTGTGCTCCAAATTTATAATCCTTTGCCTCCATGATTCAAGAAGTTTCACTGAATGGATGAGCACTAATAGAGATTTACTAACAATGGTTAGTGTTCAATTTCTATGAGATTTGGTGACTATTTTTCATACTTTCCCTAAGAACATACTGGGGTATATATCCAAGCTACACTAGGCATACCCTTCCCTCCTTGCCCTCTCACCTAATTCAGGCCACCTACAACCTATCTATACTTGGCTGCTCACACAGCTTGAGTCGAATAGGAGTCACCAGTTCCCTTGAGGCACAATGGAGGACCACCACCTTACCATTTATTGAGCTTCTATGCCTGCAGACCTCCGGCACAATCACCTGACCTCTTGGTGGCCCAACGTAAGGGCCTCATCTACTATGCTGCTGAACCATTCGAACTTCTAGGCCTTTCCATCTATTCTGCAGCCAAACTTATTTTTTATGTGCTATTTCTTCCAATGACAATGTGAGCTTCTTTAGAGAAGGGACTGTCTTACCTTTTCTATTTGTGAACCCAGTGCTTGGCACATCACAAGCACTTAATAAAAGTCTTTTCATTCATTCAAGTCCCAGAAATAAAGCCCTGGGAAATTTATTGTTGTTCTCTAAGACAATTAGGCCAATAATAACATATGGTTTTATAAAGCTAGTGATACTGATTTTGAAAATCAGTCAGCTTCTATCACCAAAAGCCTAATTTTAAAGCATGAGAAATACACAATAAAAAAATAATTATCAGTTTTGTTGTCCTACCATTGGTGTACAGCCAAGTTTAAACTTTATGAGGTTAAAGTTCCTATGGTAAATGGCCCCCAAATGACCTATTTTTCATTACCTTGTATTACAGCATCTTCTGCCAGACTGTTTTGGTGGGTGTTAGACTAGGCTCTCAGGGAAGCCAGCCGGCAGAATGGCAATTCATCACTCCAACAGATGGTCCAGTTTTAAACCTAGGAAATCCTACTGGAGAAATCTATAAACAAGACTTTTATTGCCATTCTTAGGTATTTAGCAAAGAACAGAGGGACTAGTGCTGTAAGGGATATATTTCACGGGGTTTTCTTATGTTTGTCAGAAATGCATGATGAGTAAATAATACTGAGATAGCAGGAAATATTTTTTTTTCCACATCATTTATTAGGCCAAATAAGTGATAAGAAAGCATGCAAACAAAACTTGTCTGAATAAAAAGTGGTGAATTTTTTTTGTTTCACTTTTCAGTAAGAATATTTGACAATATATGTGTGTATATGTAAATACAAACACATATATGCAAAAATGTGTGTGTGTATGTGTGTGTATATATATATATGTATATACACACACCCCCATTCTTTCTAATTCTCTTTCTCCTCCATCTCCTTTCTCTGTGTCTGTCTCTCTTCTAATTTGAGGAACAGTTACTGACCTGCCACACTGATATAGAGAATTTCCCTACTAATATAGTTCCCTACCCCAATGAATTAATAGGCCCAGTTTAAAACACACACATATGTGTGTCTTCCTATATAGACATATATATATATATATACTATATGCAGTGTGACACCAAGACTGTAAATCATGTGGCTTCTCATATGTGTGTATGTTTATGTAGATGAATCAGTATATAGGATTATGTAAATATATATATATATATATATATATATAAAAACATATACATACAAAATGTAGGTATATGTGTGTATGGATATGTATGTGTGAGTATATGTATAGAAAAGGATATGTATGTGTAGGTATAATTATTCCCATCTAGCATTGTGACCACATGTAGTTTAGGCCAGACTTGATCTGGATCTGCCCAAGGTCTTTGGCAACCAGACTAGACACAACAGCAGGTCAGAGCATCCTGCAGCAGGTGTCCAAGGTGCCTTTCTTGGCCTTTGCCTCCACTGACTTTTATCCTTCTAGGTCATTCATACCTGAAAGTGGTGGAGAGGCCAAACAGGGCTGATTCTAGAACTGATCAAGAAAACCACATCCACCTGATACTCAGGGAGTTCTTTCTGAAATGTGTTGCCGGTGTGTCAGAAGGAGAACAGCTGGTGAGAATGTGTCCCTTTGGTTATATCAGGGAAGAGGAAAAAAAAAGAGATGGGTGGAGAAAGGCACCAGTCACAACACAAAATACATATAAATTTTTAATGAATTAACCTTACAAAAGACAATGGCTTCAAAACAAGGTGTATTTTGTACAAAACTGGTCCTGTGTGGTGAGGACTCTGTCTGGTTTCGATGGCAATGGACCATTGGCTATGAGATCTGAGACAGTGCTAGAAAGCCGTCACTGGCAACACCACATCACAGAGGGCCTGCAGGCTGCCACTGGTTAGGAGACACGCAGGTGAAGACGGTCCAACTAATATGGAGGGACAAAACCAACCTATTTACAAATACTGTGTATTTTAATATCAGACTAGTGGATGCGGTTGGGGAGCTACTATATTTTCCAGAAAATAACATGCACCAGAAATTATACACCCCCTAGTTTTATTGCCTTAAGAATTGTTTTGTTTGTATTCCTCCTAATATTGTAAGTCCTTTCATTCTTTTCTTCTTGTTTCTCTTCATTTTTTTTCAGTTTTTTTTCTGCTTGAGCGTAAACACAGTGCAAATGGCAGTACAGTCGTCTAATCCCTTGGTGTTCTCTGCAAGTATCCCAGCACGTCAGAAAAGAGACGTGTGAGCCACTGGGGCATGCAGACTCTTCTGCACAAGTTCCATAGAGCAGAAAAGAGCACACGCATTCAAATCAGGGGAACAGAAATGCCTTCCAAAAGTGTGGGGCACTTTCCTGAAAAGAGGATATATTTTGCCAAATTCAGGCATATTCTTCAGGATGCCACATTTGCCTGGGAAAGGGACCTTGCCATTTCTGTATGTACAAAATATGTCTTCAGTTCACCTTTTCCTTTCACATTGATTATTCCTCTGCAAGTGCACATGTATCCTAGTGTCTGTAAGACAATGTTTGTCTCCTCAGTGACCTGAAATAGAAGTTTTAAAAACATAATTAGCATAGCTAGATTGGAAAAATGGAATCAGATCTCAAAGTCTGCTTTTTTCCCTATTAGGTTTGTGTATATGTACACATATTAATACTATATGTGTAAATACATATATATGAGTACATGTGTATATATATATATATATATATATATATATATATATATATATATATATATATACACACACACACACATTATTTATAAATGCATATGGAGAATATACATAAACACAGCTATTTTTCCAAGAAAGATATTTGCAAATGATTGTCGTGTATGCAGTCATTAATACATTTGTTACTTATTGGCCAGTTAGATCAAAACCCCAGTTTGATATTTAAAGATAATAAGCCTTTTGTTATTCTACAGAGCAAAACTCAAGAATCGGACCTCTTATAACAAGGGGGATTTACTGTGCTATATATGTAGTGTTTCCAGACCAAACTACATACCACTCTCTATGCTGCTATGCAATTATGAAGCCTAAACCTGATCCAGATATCATAGGATTATAGATTTGGATCAGGAAGGGATCTCAGATGCTATCTAGTCCAAACCCTTCATTTTTACAGATGAGGAAACAAAGGCTCAAGGTCACACAGAAAATAAATGACATCTGAACTGAGGTCCTTTGACTAGACTTCTCGAGCAGTTTCTGAATCAATACAGCCCTGGAAGACCCACTGTACACCAAGATCACCAGTGGTATCATTTTGGAATGTGATCAGTGAGGAAGCATTAAGATAATATCTTATTAGAAGAACAAACAACATCTGAATCTGTTGTGTGCAATAAGTAGATTTGAAGGAAGGAAGAAATTCCTTTAAATAATTAAAAGGTAGCACAGTCTAGTCAAAAGAGCACTGGACAGGCATTACTGACCTAGGACCTGGTTCTTTGACTGATTAGTGCTATGATTTTGGGCAAGTCATTTAGGATGATGGAATTATAGATTTAGATGTGGAAAGAATCTCAGAAGTTATTTGGCATGATATTCTAGTTTTTCAGATAAAGAAACTGAGGCTCAGAGAAATAAAATAACTTGTCCATGGTCCCACATGGCAGAAATGGCAGTGTTCTTTGCAGTATACTATATTTCTCTGGGCTTAATATTTTTGTAGCTGCAAAATGAGGGAGTTGGACTGGAGAGAAAGTATGGTACAATGGAAAGAGCTGACTTTGGAATTAGGATACCTGGATTGGGATACCTAAGGATATCTGCAAATCCTGTTTCTGGTACTACTCACATGTCCTGGAGCAAGTCACCTAATCTCTATGGGGCTTGGATTCCTCATCTATAAAATATGATCCCATAACTAGATGGTTTCTAAGAAGCTTTCTACCACTAAAGTTCACTAATTTACTAAGGACTCAGACTGTTTTTGAAATTACAAATGACTGGGAGACAAAGACCTTTTGCCTGACTTGCAGCTGTGAGGAATGGTGCCAATCTTTATGAGAAAAAACAAACACACAAATAAACAAACAAACTTTTGGTTAAATTTGAACCCAGACTCTTGGCTCTTTTTCCTGTTGTCTCGATGTTTCTATTAGACATATGCCTGTCAATTCCAACTCAACCTGTCCATCATCTTGCCTTTTAGCTTCCTTTAGCTTTCCTCACTTTTTTATTCCTGTCAATATATTCCCAGTCACTAAGGCTCAAGAATCTGGCACTCTCTTCAATTATTTTTATTTATTTTAGTTTCCATCAAATTTTAGGTATGCGAGAGATACTGTGAAAGTAGAATAATGGGATTTAGTAATTGAATATGAGAGCAAAGACTGAAACATAACATCAGGATTTTAAATATATGGGAGATAAGGAAAATGGAAAGTCCACTGAAGCAGTGATAACAGAAGAATAGGTTTTGGGAGAAATATAGTGATTGGTTTTGTACATTTCAAGTCTAAGGAGCAGGTGTGATATCTAGGTGGGAGCTAGTGCAAGTAGTTAAAGATTAAGATGTGGATCTTGGAAGAGAAGTCAGGCCTCGAGGCAGAGGTTGTGCCTATGTGCCTATGTGAAAGCTGAGGCCATGACAGTGAGTGATTTGGGAGAAATAATGGAGAGGGGTCAAAAACAATATCTCAAGGAACAAGGAGCCAAGAGCAAAATGAGAAACCAGTGAAGGTCAAAGAGAAAGAGTGACTGTGGAGGTAAGAAAGGAATTAGGAAAATAGGATGCCTCAGAAGCCAAAAGAGGCAAAAATGTTGAGGAAGAAAGTATAGTCTAAAGTGTTAGATGAGCTCTAAGTTCTTTCTTCTCTAAAGGCATATAATCAACAGATCTGTTGGTCTTATAGAAGTGGCTCTGGTAGATTCTATGATGTGGAAAGACTTCAGCTATGAATCTATTAGTGAGTCATATATTGAAGGTCTAAGGTCACCCTGGCTAACTTTAGAGAGGCACATCACCAGAAGTTTGAATGCCAGGTAAGGATATTTTTTTTCCTGGTGTGTTAAAATTATATCTTTTTCTGGTCCCCTTGATCCTCTCCCCTCTTCCAGTCAGTATATTGGTTTTATAAGTAGCCGATACAAAGGGTAATAGTAGGAAATAAGATTGCAAAGGGGAACCTGGAAATCACGTACAAACCATCCCAAAGATCAAAGGAGCATCATTTACGAATTGTATCATGTATTAACTAAAATTCACATCTTGTTAATATGAGCCAAATTGAGGAAAACCGTCTAGGCACTGCTTATCAAGGTTCTGGTCCTATGATATGTGAATTCCAGACTAAATCCATACTTCCACACTCCAGACCAGCTGAACATTGAAAAGGTATTTACTGATAATGATGATATGATGACTTTGAGGTTTTACTGATAACTTTGAGATGATTTGGACATGTTAATGAGCTTCCCCAAGGTTACACAGAGAGGAGTCGGTCAGTTTCTCCCCCAAAACCCCATAAAAACAAGTCCTCAAACTCCTGCCTCCCAAGCACTCTTCCATCTCCGTAAGGTCCATGCTGCTGTGTGATCCCTACTCTAAGCCACAGTTATGTGAGCAATATTCTCTTCCTTTCCCCATCCCCATCCTCTTCCTCATATTGCCTTCTTTCATCATCCCATTCCCTCATCCCCAAGCCATGCCTGTACCCCTTTCATCACTTGTCTCTGCCTTTATGGACTATTTGCCCCCATGCTCTCTGTGTTTAATTAAAGTATGATTGCCACTTCATTTCCTGCTGCCAGTTGTGCTCTTTACCCAAAGAGCTATGCATGTCTGCCCCCATTTCATAATTTCATAATATAATTATCAGCTCATCTGGCCATAGCAACTCATGCATACCATCTACTAATGTGTCTGCATTAAAAGAGAGGCCAATTGCATGGGAAAAAAATCACATGTCTTTTGAAATCCTGAGGTGTGTTAATAAAGAATTTCTTTTGTTTTAATATATATTATATATTCCCGATTAGGGGCAATCCTGTAGCCTGAGAATCAGGGGCAGACTATATCTGCCAAGAATGCTGGGAAAAATCACCGTATTTCAGACAACCAAAGGGGCACAGTAGATAAGACGCTGAAGTTGGAGTCAAGAAGACTTGAGTTTGAATCCTGCCCCGTATACTTTATACTTAACCATATGATCCTGGACAAGTTATTTACCTTCTCTGTCTCAGTTTCCTTTTCTGTAAAATGGGAGATAATAGTAGCACCTACCTCACAGAGTAGTTGTGAGGATTAAATGAGATAACATATGTAAAATGTCCTGCAAATCTTAATGGCACATACAAATGATAGTTATTATTTATATTTGGGTTTATTATTTGTACTACTATTTGTAAAACTGAATTTTGGGGTTATAAAAACATGGAAAGATGGAGTATCTAAATGTCTAGGACAGAGTGGTAAGTAGGTACTAGATGGATTAAGAACCCTATGTTTTTTTTTATAAAGATAATGCTAACGACCTCATACTTACATATATAAAAAATTTATAGTTTATGTCATATCTTTAAAATGATTTCATGACTGCAGGGCTTTGGTCAGTGTCTAAAGATACACCAAAAAGGAGCAATTTACCTTCCTATATCCACTGCTTAGGAATTAGATGATCACATTATCTGTATTCATGGTTCCTAAATTAAAGAATGTCTATTTTGAAAGGTACCAAGATTTTTTTTTTCTTTAATTATCCTAGCATGGGAAAAATACTATAACACCTTTGTCTTTGTCACTGCATTAAACAGGGATTCAACATAGAAAATATAACTTAGGATCAGATTTTTAGATGTGAAAAGGACCTCAGAGCCTAATTAATCTAATGTTTATATATATATACATATATATATATAAAACAGATGAGGAAGCTGAGGCTCAGGGTAATTAAGAGATTTATTTGCCCGAGATCACCCAAATAATGAGTATGGGAAATGGCTTTATACCAAGATTCTCTGGGTTGAGAGCCATTCATCTTTCTGTTTTACCATGTCTCCCTTACTTAAATTATTTCACCATTCCTTCCAGATGTCTGGCCTCACTCCCAAGCAAATATCTCTCTTCAAGTGGATTGCTTCTGGTAATTCATCAGTAGTTTTTTTTTTTAAATGAATTTATTTTCATTTAAGATCTAATTAAACAACCAACTATCCTTCTATTTAACTGTTTATAGTATTGTCATGTGGAAAAAAATTTCTTCTGATTGGTCACTGTAAGGAGTTGATTGACCACAAAGAGTGAGATTTTGGCTGAATTTGAGGAAGAATTTTCTAAAACTTAGCTGTCCAAAATTGAAAAGAAGTTTCTTGGGAAACAGTCAGTTTTCCACTACTGAAGATATTCAGAGGAAGGCTGGATAACCATTTGTTAAAGACAGTGTAAAGAAGATTCATACTTCAGGTATAGGCTGGACACTAAATAACTTTTAAAGTCTTTTCTATGGTTCTAAGATATGCAAGTATAATAAATGTGACTGGTACTGTTAGTTTCTTTCTCTTTATTGAAACCCAGTTCTTGTTATCTGAAAACCTTTGTTGCTTCATGGACTGTATTGGTAAGATATCTCTTAAATTTGCCAGTGGAGATGATTTTTTTTGCTTATACTAATTACCCTTCACCCTGTGACCCGTCCTTCTAATCTGCTGATTTCTCCCAGAACTTCCATTAAGGAAGGTACACAGACCAGCCATGTCTTCCTTTTTCTTCAGGATGCACTCCAGACTCTCCCAGACTTTCTCTACAATTTCCTTGGGTGAGGTACCTTTATCTTCTCCTCCCTTACTTTATAGCTTCCTTTAAATGTAGTCTTTAAAATGTAAGCTTCTTGAGGCTAGATACCATCTTTCTGCTTGTGTTTATTTTCCCAGTTTAGCACAGTGCCTGGAATATAGAAAGCTCTTCATAAATGCTTATTGTTGACATGAGTAAACTGCCTAGCCTTTTTTGGAAAAAAAACCCTGCATATAGTAATGAAAATTCTTCAGTGTTTGTATCTTATCCTGTATTAATCTTCAAACCATTATTGTTTGTGGCAGCCCCCAACTCATTGTTTCTAAGTACATGAAAAAGATAAATTATATAAATCCAAATCGAAATACCTGTATTTTATCTAAGACTCCAGTGCTGTCCATCCTGCTGGCCACATTTACAGTGTTGCCCCAGATGTCATACTGAGGTTTCTGAGCTCCAATTACACCAGCTATTACAGGGCCATGGTTAATACCTGTGAAACATCAGATTCTAATTAACAAGGCAATTACAATTTCATCAGCTGTTTCTAATAAGTGACATCTTTTATAAGACTATTTTTTGATAGGACTGGGATGGAAGTTATGCACTCTTGCTGTGCTTATTAAAGGACACAGTTTGTAAAATGGGGAATTAGTAGCTTTTATTGAACACGCAAATGAGATTATGTCAGGAGTCAGACAGAAGTAGGAGGAATGAGGTCAATTTAACATTTTTGTTAGGAACCCAGAGAAGCAGAGAAAGGAGAAAGAGAAGGGAACGAATAGAATCGGGTGAAAATGTATTGGGAAGTCTTTGATTCAGCCAAGCATAGGAAAAAGAGGGGGGATTACAGAATTGTCTTTGTATGGTGGGGTTTTCTAGGTTGAGTTGTAAAATACAGACAAAATTAATCACTTATTTCTAAAGAAAATCATTCCATTATCTAGGTTACCCTTAGTGTAGGAAAATTGGAGGTATATAGAACAGTACTCAGTACAAACAGCTTCACCAGTTCTCAAAACGTGCATTCCCCATGAAGTTACGAGCTCCATTTTACCCCCAATAGGCTTATTTTGTCATTGGATAAAATATAACAAAGATTCCTTCAGGAGCTTTAGCTATCTTTTCCTTCCTCTGCCCACTCTAAGGTGAAAATCTCTCCAAAAAGTTGAAGAAGAAATATAATTTTTAAACTGTTCTTTAGTCTAGCTACTTGATTTTCTTTAGGCCTGCCTCAATTTCTTTTATTCCTTGGATATGTAGATATGTGCTCATAGGTGTGGCTGATGTAGTTTTCCTAGTAAAAAAACAATTACCTCTGTGTCAGCCTCCACTAAGTACATAGGTAGCATTTGCTTTTGACTTAGGCACATTGGCTGGTTTTTACATGGAATTTAAAAGCAAGGTGTATACAGGCTGGGTGTGCTTTCAGGCTCAGGTTGCCCTGTTAACTAGTCCTTTCCGACTTGGTGCGTCTGTCATTTGCAAAGTATTGGCTTTTCTTCTACCCCACCAAATGAAGAAGTTTTTAGATTGCAGTGGGCAATGACCTCAAACTAAAGTATCTGGACTTTTCCCTACTCATCTCTGGTTGTTTTAATGATTTGCCGCTTTGGGGGAGAAAAGAATCCAGTACAATGAAAAAATGTTGAGGTACCAGGTAGATACACTTTTAAAGCCAATATTCCAACTTTACTCTGGGAAGCCAACTAATAAAATGCACTCATTCAAAAAACCTCCAGGTTCTCATTGACCATTAGAAGTGAAGAACACCTTGTTCTCATAGAGAATGACTTTTCAAGCTTGCGTTTCTGCTCCAGGAGTCAGAAGTAATTTTTCTTCCATTCTAACAAGCAGTTCTGAGTGGCCCTCAGGTCTAAGGCCCCTGGACTGTAGTTCTGCTGGGGAGTTTGAGATCTCTGCTTCCATCAGCTCATTCTAGCAGCAGAGTGCTGACAGTCACTCTACAGCTCCCAGAGGTGGCCCACACTAACCTGCCATCCTGCTGGCAAAGGGAGTAATTTCCATTTTGAGAAAGAGCACAGGTGATCTGTGATTCTTGATTTACAGACTAACTACCCAGTTTAATATACAAAAGAGGAGGCTGGGGAGGAGAATTCACCTTCAAGCTTTCTTTTTTTTTTATTTGTTTGGAGGGATGCTGTCTCAAGTCCTAGGAGACAGTTTCAGTACCTCAAAATGACCACTAGATGGCAGTATCTACTAGGCACAAGAATAGAGCAACAGCTTTGCAGGAAAAAAAGGTTGGGACAGGTAACCAGACTGTTACCTAACAGGAGAGATGGGTTTGCTGGATGGGTTTGTAATTATAACATAAGTCTTCAAAATTAATTATACTTAAAGTTAATTAGGTATGATTTCCATTGAATTCAAAGCTTGAAAGATGGCTTGATGGTTATAAATCCGACCTGTTTTCTTCTCCTAGTATATTAGTAGTTCATTGGAAAATGATATAGTCTAAGTCATAGAAATTATAACTATCCAATAAAATTAATCCATTGTATATATGTATGTATGCATGCCTTTTATCCGGTCCATTGACTTTCCTTACTCTGTAATTAGTCATTTCTGTGGAATTTTGGGAATCATAACCCAAAGGGTAGAAATTCTCATGGTGGTAATGGATAGAGTACAGGCCATGGGGTCCATTTCTCTTCCCATTTATATGGGAAGCAGTTGAATCCATGAGGGTGCTATATATTCCTAAGGGAGGGGAAGGGGGCAGTTGAGAGCAGTCTCCTTTCTCCTGAGAAAGTAGCTCTAAAAGCAGCCTTCTTGTCATGGTGACACTATCTCTGCAGCATCATATGGTCTGGGTGAAAGTTACCAGGAATGAGGTGGACAAGAAGGAAAACGAAACAAAAAGATAATAGAGCCAAAAGCAAAACTACGAGTTCTCTTTGTCATCATACTACCTATACAACGCAAAGAATGATACAAATTAACAGTGATCATTATATAAGAAAATTAGAAGGCAAATTGTCTGCTTTATATTCCTTAATGCCATTATTCTCTTTACCTGCCTAGGAAAGCCCTAACTTCCTGTGTATTACTGGATTCAATACAGGAATAAAAATCAAAGCCAGAAAATATCAGCTGCTCCCCCCCAAAATCAGATTTTCAAAATTATAAGAAATTTAAAAAACAGGGAAAAAATAAGCTCACAAGGAGGTTCTCAAAGAGAGCTACTTTCTTATTAATTATTCTTTTCAGTGGAACAGGCTTTTAAACTTTAGGGGAAGCAACAGATCTTTGGGCACCTTTGATCTAAAAGGTGCTGTTATCAAAATCAATGTTGCTTAAAACAGAATTGAGGTTAAAGAAATGAGATCACTTAGGTGAAAACAGCTGAGTGTTACAAAAATGTAAGGGACTGATATGCAAGATAATACATTCTTTTTCTTCATTTTTTAAAAAGGAAGAACAATCTGATTTGAGTACCACATAAACTATTAAGTGGTGAGAATCTAACAACTTTTGGAATCATGATTGATTTTCTTTTGAGTTATGGATCCTAGGACAGTGACTGGGCTTTTCTTTCTGCAATCTAAGCTAGTTTCAAGGCTACAGCTGTTTGCATTTGACCTTCTCTTGGTCTTTGAGCCTACCTAGTATACAAGACTGTCATTTATTTTCAAAAAGAGATAAGAAGGCACATGGAGTCCTTTACAAAACATACCCACTCGCAACTTGAAGTCATTGAAGGAATGTTTGTTGATTACATCCAATTTAGCTGCCAGGGCAAAAGCAAATTCCACCATGGTGCCAATGTGCATGTATTGGCGCTCAGGCTCCTGAAGGGAAACAAATATGTACAAAGAGTAGTTAGAGAAAGACTCAGAATATCTTCTGTTGATGCTCAAATCTGCACAACAATCAGAAAACTGCTTCAGATACAAAACTCTGCAGTATATCTCATTATATGTAAGCCAGTCCTACTATGGACTTTAAAACCTTTTCTTGGTATGAAGGACCCTTTCTATTTTATGGCATTTCCTAGGGTGGGGAAAAGCAGAGACTTTGAACACCAGAATGGGTTAAAAAAAAAGATTCCTTGAGGTGAACAGAATTCATATTTGTTGGGGGGGGAGGGTTGATCAGGAAAATCCACTGCTTTCCTCTTGCTGTCTGCCCCCTCCCTGCCAATCTTGAGCACTTCTCTCCCCTTAGAATCCAGAAGTTTGTATGACCTCTTGTTAAAAGTACAATTGACAGGGGCAGCTAGGTGACACAGTGGATAGAGCACTGGCCCTGAAGTCAAGAGGACCTGAGTTCAAATCCAGCCTCAGACCAAACACTTGACACTTACTAGCTGTGTGACCCAAGGCAAGTCACTTAACCCCAATTGCCTAAAAAGAAAAAAAAACCTGTAAAAAAAAGTACAGTTGACAGCTCCCGTTTGGTTTCTATTGACTGGGACAGTCTTCAGGATAATTGCCTGTCGCACTCAAGCAAGTTGAATAGCAATCCTTCAAGTCAGTGAATTGTCTACACTGCCTAGTATAAGTACATAAGCAAAACTAATATTCAGGATAAGTTAGAGGGAGTTCATAAAAATTATTCACTCTTTTTATTTAACAGGATTTAAGTTTATAAGATTAAGACAATTCTGACTTACAGTCACTTAGTATATAGAAAGCCAGGGAGACTTGTGTTTAAGTCTTAACTCTGTCACATCCTGACTATGTGACCCTCGGCAAATCATTTAATTTCTGAGTGTTCTAGGAAGCTCTTGAAGATTTTAAGTTGCACAAAAAGGTGTCAACTTGCATGGACTTTCCTCATCCAGGAGATCCCTATACCAACGAAACTGTAGGTCCAGCTAAGACCTATCTTGCTTCCATAATATTCTTTTGCCATAATTTCTTTTTTATGAGGAATACCAATCTAGCCATTGAAAAGCACACCATATTATGCAACTGAATGTGGCTATCAAATTGGACTAGGTAACCTCTATGGTCTCTTCTCACTTTAAATTAATGACGTACAAACCCCAGAAAAGATACCTATGTGACAGTCCCAGATTCTCATATTCAGATGCAGGGCAGTGTCAGAAACTGCTTTTTCTAACTGCCTATTCATGGGTCCCATGGGAATTTAAGGTTTCCTGCCCAACTGAAATCTCATGTCATTTTTACGGAATGGCTCTATTGAGGGGCATTGCTATTACAAGTTCATTAAGAAGTGCCCTAGGACATTTTATTTAACTACTGTATAATTCAACTGGATGATTGTCTTTCATAAAAGATATTCTATACCTTTCCTGAACCCTCCCCCCAACTCTTTCATGAATGAACTGTAATAAAATCCTAAAATTGGACTGAGGGGAAAGGAGATTGCTTTCTTCTGAGGATATCGTGATACTGAGGTAGACTGACGCTAAATTTGTGCCAATGACCTTCTCTGGTTAACAGAGTTAAAACCTATACTCCAAGGTGTGACTCAATGGTTGGAATCGAAAGTTGCAGTGGAGATAAGGATGGGAGAAGACTCTACTCCTAATGTAATTGGATCAATAATGTGTGAAGAAGACACCTAACCCCTATCTATGTGGTCAAACCAAAGCTGATCCTGAAGCTTGGTGAAGACTCTTAATGCTTGTGAATAGAATAAAAGGAAGTAATGGGTCATGATCTCCTTTCTCAAGCCTGAGTTTAGGGGTATATATTAATAACTTTTTTTTAATACTGCATTCCTATCTGACCACTCTTCAGTCTCCTTTGTTGAGTTTTCATCCAGGTCAGCCATTATCCAATTGTATCCCTTGTGACTCTGTCCTGAGTCCTCTTCTCTCTCTGTACTTATCTACTCCCTCCTTCTCTCATCTGTATATCAGATGAAGCAGTAGGAAATTTAATGGAGTGGATAAAATAAAAAGAAAGTCAAGAAAAATAGGAAAAAAAGTGATCTTATCAGGTCCCATAGATTTTATTGTCAACTCTATGCAAATGATTTTCAGATCTATTTATCCAGCCCTAACTTCTCTCCTTCCCAACTGACCTATGTTGACCTGGATAGAACTCACACATTCAACATGTCCAAAACAAAACTTGTGATCTTTCTCTCAAAATCTTCTCTTCTAAACTTTCCTATAAAGGGCACTACCATTCTCCCAGTCACTCAGCCTTACAGCTTAGGTGTCATCCTCAATTCTGTCCTCTCTCCTGTCATAACATCTCTTCTATTTGTCAATTCTCTCCTATGACACTGCTATTACCCTAGGACAGGTTCTCATCATCTTACACTTAAACTATTGCAGTAGCCTGCAGATTGGTCTCTGTGCCTCATCTCTTCCCACTCCATCCATTTTCTATTTATCTGTCAATCTGATCTTCCTAAAGTGTAGGCATTACTATATCATTCCCACCTCCTATTAAAACACAAAACAAAATTTCGGTGGCTCCTCATTTACTTCTAGGATCAAACATAAAACTGTGTTTGTCTTTTAAAGCCCTTTACAACCTAGGTCCTTCCTACCTCTTCAGTCTTTTTAAAAGTTAATCTCCCTTAGAGGTGATAAAGAACTGGAAATTGCAGGGATGCCCATCAATTGGGGAGTGGCTGATCACGTTGTGGTACATGATTGTGATGGATAATACAGTGCTATAAGAAATAACGAGCTCAATGATTTTAGAAAAAACATGGAAAGACTTGCATTACATAATAAAAAGCAAAATGAGCAGAACCAAGAAAATATTGTATATGGTAACAGCAATATTGTTTTTAGAATGACTTCGAGTGAATAAATAATTTTGTGTATTATCAACACCCAAATTAACTGTAAAGGACACATGAAGAAAGACACTATCTGCATCCAGAGAAAGAACTGATAAGCAGAAGTATGTATAGAATAATCTTAAATATAAATCTATTTGTGTCTAATGGTAGCCATCTCTAGGGTGGGGAGAGGGAAGAAAAAAAAAGAAATCTACATGATAATTTTGTTGTATTTTTTGAAAGGAATAGTAAGTTGTGCATTGCAGATATTTAATGTACAATCATCTTTTTATCATACCATGTTGTGGAAATGCTTGTTTTATTCCATAAATTAAAAATAAAATAAAATAAAGTTAATCTGT
Source organism: Phascolarctos cinereus (assembly GCF_003287225.1). Lineage (NCBI taxonomy): Eukaryota > Metazoa > Chordata > Mammalia > Diprotodontia > Phascolarctidae > Phascolarctos > Phascolarctos cinereus. The sequence goes on along the minus strand of NW_027555847.1, from coordinate 406,101,904 downwards.
GCCTGCCACCCCAACCAAAGGGACTGCTTTTGCCTCTCTTAGCACTTAACAATGTGCCTTGTACGTAGTGGGCATCACACATGTGCTTATTGTCTTAGATAAGCCTCAAGTTTTTTTTAATCAGCTTTAGAGTATATGTGCAACATAATTAGAATGGGGAGCAACTTAATCAACCAAGAACCAAAAGCTGCTTGTTTTAGTTTAATGTGTAATTAAAAGTGTACATCCAGAGATCCTTGAGATGACTTTGCCACACATTTTTATGTAAATATCAAGGTCCTTGAGACAGCTTGCCTTCTTCTGCTCTTTAACATCCCACAGGTTGATATTTAACCCAAAATAGTACTGTAGAACATTTTTAGAGTCTAGAAGTGATTTGATCTTACCTGTGTCTAAGAGTCATTGAGACTGTAGCAGAGAGTGAGAAAATCTCTGAACAGAATGCTTGTAAAGAAATAAATGACTATGATTGATTGATAGGTATGATTCTGAACACAAGGCTTATTTCTTCAGAATTATGGATATGGAAGTACAGCCATATCAAATCCAGAGAATGTAACCAGTGACACAAGATTAAGTAGGGATGTTTCATTCAGAAATACTATTCTGAAAATGTGTCCTTATTTTCCATTCTTGAAATATGGCCATCAAATCCGTAGTGAACTTCCTTTCCTTATTGACTAAACAAAAATGGCACAATACACATGCGCGCGCACACACGCGCGCACACACACACACACACACACACACACACACACACACACACACACACAAACTTTCTATCTTTGCTCAGAGGTGAACTTAGAGTTTATGTGCCATAATTTTCTTGCTTAGAATGAGGACAAGGTTTCAAAATTAAATAATGTAGCATAGTGGATAGAGAAGCAGCCTCAAAGCTAGGAAGACCTAGGTTCCAGTCCCATCTCTGAAACACAGTAGCTGTGTGACCCTGGGCAAATCAGCTATCCTCTCTATGCTCTAGGCTACTCTCTAAGAGAGGGGCAGGGAAGGTATCAATTGGCATTGATCAGGGGGAAAGAAAGGGAAGGGAATAAATATTTAAGCACCTTCTATGTGCCAGGTACTAAGAGCTTTACAGTATGATCTCATTTGATCTTCATAACAACTCTGGGAAGTAAGTGTTATTATTATCCCCATTTTACATTTGAGGAAACTGAGATAGACTAGAGGTTAAATGACTTGCCCAGGGTCATACATCTAATCAGTATCTGAGGTTGGATTTGCACTCAGGTCTTGTGACTCCAGGAAAGATATTTTTTTCACTTCACTGCTCCCTCTACCAATGAAACCATAAGTCCACTCCTATCCCTATCCTTACATACTTATCATCTTGCAGGTAACATTCTTTACTCAGGTATACTTTGCTAAAAGTTTTATACAAAAGTTTTGATCCAAAGAAGTATAAAACATAGAAATAATATATTAGAAGATTTCCATCTGGCTGAAGGAAATGTACACCTGCATGAAACATTCAAATAATAACACCAAATAATATAAGATTAATATCCAAGATAATAGTGCACAAGCCTTGGAGTAGGAGTACCTGAGTTCAAATTCAGCCTCAGACACTTGACACTTACTAGCTGTGTGACCTTGGGCAAGTCACTTAACCCCATTGCCTAGCAATCAACAAATAACAGCAAATAAAATAAAATAAGTGTGGAGGAGTTTAGAAAAGGGAGTGATTGATCCAGTTAGTAACGACAATTGAAGATACGGAAGTGCTGGTAAGATGTCAGAGCTTCTGCAGTTAGTTCAGGGTAAGTGAAATATATTTGGTGAAAAGAAGAAGAGACTGTGAAGGAAGCAGGGATAGGATAGTCTGAGAGAATGGGAACTAAAATATCATGGTGTCATTATAGCCTAAGGAGCAGAGAGTTAACTGTTTCTGTTATAAAGAGATCAAAAAGAATGGTAAATAAGAACAGGTCTTTGGATTTGGCAAGAAATAGGCCACCAAGGAGCTTAAGAGAAGAGAGTTGGTTAAGTGGAGTGGATAAAAGCCATTTTAAAGGGAATAATGAAGAAATGAGAGGAAGTCAGGGCAGTGGGCATAGACAACTTATTCTAGAAAAGTCTATTGAAAGGGAGAGAAACAGGGTAATAATTTAAAGGAAAAGTGACATTTAGAGAAAATATTCTCCCTAAAAACCTGCTGGTCATTGCCCCTACACTAGCCACTCTTTTCACTCCATCTTGATCCCTTGGTGAACCAATTCAACTCTACACTGTCCTCTTCTCTTGAATCCTTAGCCCTCTTATTATATCGGGGATTATGCTCAGCCAAGCCTCAGCCTTAGATCACTCCCACCATTTGATGCCTTCACTCTTACACATATCCTGTTGAATAAAGATGGATAAAATTATGCAATCATTCTGACAGGACCCACTACAAATTGATGTTGGGACCTCACTCAATTGGGCTCTCACTGCAGCTAGGCAATCCTACTATTCCTCCTTTATCAACTCCCTATCCCACTCTCTACAGTGGTGCTTACAAACCTTTTCATTCTTCCTCGAACCTCCCATGACTTTCCCTGACCCCACTCTCTCAGCTAAGAATACTGTCTCACATTATACAGAAAAAATTGAGGCTGTTTACAATCCCATTCCATCCCATCTACCCTATAAGAGTGCCCTCTTTGTTATCTCTGCTCTTTCTCTAATTTTCAGTTTCACTGTATCTATCTGCCCATTCTCTATTTCCTGTAAACATGCCATGTCTCCTCTATCCTGAAAAAAACTCACTTGATCCTTCCATCCCTGCTAACCATCAGCCTATATCTCTTCTGCCATTTGTAGCTACACACCTTAAAAAGGCCACCCAGGTGCCTCTGTTTTCTCTCCTCTCATTCCCTTCTTAACCACTTGTAATCTGGCTTCCGACTTTATCAGTACACCTGACACTGCCCTCTCCAAAGTTACTAACGATCTAAACCCAATGGCTTTTTCTCAATCCTCATTCTCCTTGACTTCTCTGTAGCCTTTGACACTGGTGATTCCCCCTCCTCCTGGATACTTACATCACTCTTTCCTGATATTCCTCCTACCTATCTGATGGCTCCTTCTCTGTCTCCTTTGCTGGATCCTCTTCCAAATCATTCTCTCTAACTGTAGGTGTGCCCTCAGGGTTCTATCCTGGGTCATCTTCTCTGCTCCCTCTACATTATTTCACTTGGTGACCTCATCAGCTCCCAAGGATTTCATTACCATCTCTACACTGATGATTCTCAATTCTGTCTATCCTTCCCCAAAGTCTCTACTGACCTCTAATTGCCTTTCAGACATCTTGAACTTGATGTCTGATAAACATATTAAACTCAATATGTCTAAAACTGTATTCTTTATTTTTCCCACCAAACCTTCCTGCTTGCCCCCATCCCCTACTTTCCCTGTTACTATAGAAGGCAGCACCAGCCTCCCAGTCCCTCAAGCTCCCAACCTAGGAGTCATCCTGGACTTCTCACTATCTCTCATTTTTCTCTCCTGTCCTAATATTTTTCACAAGGCCTGTTGATTTGAGCTTTGCAAAATCTCCTGAATCTTCTGTCCTCTGACACTTCCATCATTCTACTGGAGGCACTTATCCCCTCACCCCTGGATTATTGCAATAGCTTACTGTGGATCTCCCTATATCAAATCCCTCCAATACATCCATCTGGCACTCCAATCCATCTTCCATTCAGCCTCTGAAATTATTTTCTTAAAGTTTCATTCTCAGTAAACTCCAGTGATCAAATACAAAATGCTCTCTTTGGCATTCAAAGACCTTCCTTGCTAGCTTCCTCCTACCTTTCTAGGCTTTTACCCCTTAGTCCCTGACACATACTCTTTGGTTCAGTGACACTGGTCTCTTACGTTGTTCCACAAGCTCTGGGCATTTTCTCTGGCTGTCCCCTGTGCCTGGAATGCTTTTCCTCCTCCACACCTATGGATCTACCTAGTTTCCTTTAAGTCCTCATTAAAATCCCATCTTTTATTGGAAGCATTCCCTAATTCTTCTTAATTCTGGTACCTTCCCTTTGTTAATTACTTCTTATTTATCTTGTATATAGCTTGCTTTGTATATATTACATTGAAAGCTGTATTAAATTGTAAGCTCCTTGAGGGTAGGAACTCTCATGTTTCTTTTTTGTGTTCTCATGGCTTAGGGTAGTATCTGACACATAGTAGACACTTACTAAATGTTTATTGATTGACTTATAACTAAGATTTATGGGCTATCTTTTTTCCTTGCTTTAAAGTAGTTGAAGCAGGAGAAAATATTTTAAGTAAGATAAAAAAATTCATAGAGCAATGAAAAAATAAGAGGTCTTGAGTTCACCCTACTTGTGACCCTGGGCAAGTCACTTAACCTCTCTCTGTTTTTCTTCTGTAAAACAGGGTGAATACTAGCACCTACCTCTCAAAGTGTGAAGATCAAAGTGCTTTACAAACCCTGAAGCACTATATAAATGCTTTCTATTATCTAAGTGAGGGAAGGCCTGGACTCTGGGGCCCCCAGAAGAAAAGATTCCATTACTCAGAGAAGAAACAGGACATAGCACCTGTAACCCTTTGAAAGAGAATTTTTCTACTTCTAATGAATAGCTTGAAAATGAAAAGTTGCTTTCAACTTATAGCATAAACAAAAATTTGCTGGCAGCATCCTTACACATGGAAAGCTTTTCTAGTTTTGGCACTAATGTTGCTAAGCTTGTGACTTAGAGGGAAAACATTTCATGAAGGTATGTGCAGGAAGGGGTAAAACTATTTGTTCTTTAACTAGAAACACAAGCTGTTAAACCAACAAGCAAAAGGCTGTGTAACAAATACACTTTGCAGGAAAATTACAGCTAAGCCACCTTAGAAAGAGCAGTTTCATTATAGGAAAAAAATAAAACACAACATAACATTTCCTTTCTGACAAATAAACGTGCAACAAATGATCCCTGACTCACAGAACCTAAGAGTTAGAAGGAACCTCAGAGGGCATAACCCAAATTATGACACCCATCTAAAAAAAGCCCTAATGTGATTTTTTTAACTTTTCTTCTCAAAGATTTCTCATCTCATTTTTTTTTTATGACTTTCAATTGTAACGGAAGGTTTCAGAGACCTCATTGTTAACAGCAATTGAAACAGTAGTAACTCAGAGCAAATAGATGCTTTACAGCATAACAAAGTACTTTACTTCCATGATCTCATTTAATTTTCACCACAATCCTCTGAGGTGGGTAGGGAGGGTATTCTTCTTATTTTTACAACAATAAAAGCTCAGCAAAGATAAAGGGAGAATGTGGCTTAATTCCAAAAACAAGAATTCAGTTGAGTAGTTTAGCAATCCAATTTTCAGACTAAGGAAGAAGATAATTCAATTCACTAGGTATATAATGACTTGTAGTCCTCTCTCACCTATGCCCCAACATCCAATCAGTCATCAAAGACATTTAATTGTTATGTAAAGCTTTCCCATTTATCCCTTCCTTTACATACTTATTGTCATCAACTTAGTTTAGGCTCTTATAACCTCAAATGAAGACTATTACTGTAGCTTAAATGGTTTTCCTGCTTGAATGCTCTCACTTGTTTTATAAACAGTCACTATATTACTCTCCTTCCAGCAGGGCTTTGATTCTGTCCTCTTCCAAACAAAAAGTTCAATGATTCCCCACTGGTAACCCTGTTGCTTTATTAGAAAAAATATTAAATCTGCAGTCTCAGGACCTGGGTTTAAAGCCATGCTTTGCCACTTTCTTCCAGTGTGGCCTTGGGAAAGTCATGCACCTTTTCTGGAGATCACCTGTAAAAGTGACTAAGTCCTATGAAAATTCCAAGTCTGTAATCTGTCACTCAAAGACATCCACAGTATGTCTTCTGATTTCCTATCACTCTGTTTGTACTCTGCATATTACATTTGACAGTATAGGCAGAAAAACTGGAAAGTTCTTAGGAAATGTCATGTCATGCACAAAAGTACAGAGAAAACATGGGGCACATTTGTGTAACTGTGGGATATTTGGCTGGAACAGATTATGGGAAGGGAAATAAAGAGATTATGTTGAAAAGGTAAACTGGTATCAGATTAGAGAGGCCTTGAATGATTTACCCTCCATCTACACACATTAAAATCCTTCTCTTACTTCAAGACCCAACTCAAATGCCACATATTCTTGTATTATGGTTTTTTAGGTCACCCCAGTTAAATGTAACATCTTCTATCCTTTATATACTCTTGGAGAACTTATTTTATGTTTTTCATAGGGAATCTAATAATGATGATGGCAACAATAAGAGTAACTGACATCACACCTTAAAGTTTATAAAATATTTACTTATAATAGTTCACCTTGAGCCTTGTCACTCTGTGAGGGAACTAATGAAACTATTTTATCACTCCTAATTTAAAGATGAAAGGAAATAGGGAAAGAAGTTTAATGAACTGCTCATGATCATGCACCTGGTGTTATTGCTAGGGGTCAAAAATCGAAATTCAGTTCCTTCCAATGACTTTTATCACAGGTAATTGTATATGTCAATGCATTAGGGACCTGTGATTTGTTGTCTGATAGCTCTGGCTATTTTGCAGATTTCTTTGCTGATGCATCACTGACATCTCTCAAGTACTTGAAAGTTTGTAAAGCTCTTTTAATGTATTAGCTTATTTGAGTCTCAGAGCAATCCCATGAAGTAGGCACTATAGTTACTGTAATCCCAATTTTATAGCTGAGAAAACTAAGGGATTAAGTGACTTTTCCCATGGTCACACATGTGGAAGTGGCAGAAGTAGGATTTTAATCCAAGTCCTCTTGATTCTAAGTTAAGCATTCTATCTACAATACCTCATTTCCCCTCCATTTCCCATCTCAAGTAGGAGTGTCTCCCAAACATCAGTTCTGGACTCACTTCTCCTCTCTATACTCTTAGCTGCTTCCTTGAATTAAATTATCATCTCCATGCAAATGACTCCCACATATGTGTGTATGTTTGTGCGTGTATAGCTTGTGCAAGTGTGTGTGTGTGTATATGTCTTTTTCTACCTTTTGTCTTCCTTCCTTCCTTCCTTCCTTCCTTCCTTCCTTCCTTCCTTCCTTCCTTCCTTCCTTCCTTCCTTCCTTCCTTCCTTCCTTCCTTCCTTCCTTCCTTTCTTCCTTCCTTCCTTCTTTCCTTCCTTCTCCTCTCTAACTCTCTTTGTCTCTCTTTTTCTCTCTCTCATCTTTTACCAGCAGTGCCAATCACCTGTTAAACATCTCCAGCTGGATATTTCATTGACTTCTCAAACTCAATATGTGAAAATAAAATCATCTTCCCTTCCTCCACACTTCCCTAAAAGTAAAACAAGGTTTTACATTTTTATAAATATTGACAAAAAAGAATTTCAGATTGTACAGTCATCAAAATTAAACAATTATAAAACATTTACACAATTCCATTTCTGTCATCAATTTATTTCTCACCTTAGTTATTTCTCTAACATACTTTAAAAAAATTTAATTAAAAAATCTTATTTCCAAAGATCCTTCTACATTGAGAAAACAATGGGTAAGTTAAATAAAGAAAATAGCAATAAAAATTGTTTCATAGCTATTTGAAATGTTTACTACATTCCTTTTACTTTCCTCTGAGATTTTAAAACATATACCACAAATATTCAAAAGTAGTTTGTCTACATAGTCTTTTTTTATTTCAATTTACTAGTAGAATGGGACTCATTGTCAGTGTGCTTTGGGCATGGTAGTTTTGTATGTGACTGCTTAGAGTATGAGGTTCTTAATTTTTTTGTGTGTCATGGATCCCTTTGATGATGAAACCTGTGGAGTATTTTGCCTTTTGTTCTTACAAAATGCATAATTGAAGAAAATTCAAAGTCAGAGGTTAGAGAAAATAAAGATGTGTGTGTATATGTATGTATGTATATATGTATAGCTTTTTCCCATCCAAGTCAATGCACCCCTTAACATCTAAGACTCCTTGACTTAGAGATAATAGTAACTGGCTTAATATTGATTTTTTTTGGGGAAAGTTAGAGTTTTTTTTTCCTTTCAGATTTTTGCTTCCTTTTCTATTATATGCATTGCTTCTAATTATTTGTCCCTCTCAGTTGTCTACCTGGAGCTATGGCTTTGCCCAAGGATCTAAAGTTTCTGATGTACCCTACTCTGAAGAGAAAATGGCAATGTGCAGTGGAAACACATCTGCTTCAAGAATTTTTTTCTACCCATATTGTAGTGTCTGGTTAGGCCCTTCGTTGTTAAATTGTCTTATGTATCTATTGTCCTAAATTGACATCAGGCTCTTTGACCTTGAGACCAGAGGCTATCCCTTTCTGGTGCTTCTCTGAGCCTGAATCATTCCCTTTCTGTTTCCATTGGTAGGTCTCCTTTCAGACTGAACATCTACTTTGATCCTATGCCCTATGCTTGTCCACCCATCTGTTCTTTGTTATTGGATAGGCAATTCCCTAGGTCAATGGACATTAAACACTTGTCCCTCATCTAATAGTGCTTGATCTAACTACTTGACTTTTGCCAACATGCTGCATTTAGCTCATATGTCTCTTCTCCCCATAGTACAGCGAATTGAAGTTTACCACGAGCAGGATATTCTTTCCAGCCATCAGGGCAGAGTCTGTTATCACAAAGTTGGTATCAAGTTTAGGGGTAAATTAAGGATCTAACTTAATTCTAAACATGCTGTTAACCTTAGAAAGGTCACCTTTTCCTCTGAGACTTAAGGGAACCATGAACATATGGATATATCTAAAGATCTATTTTAAGATAGAGGAGGAGCCAGTTTAGGAATCTCATGTCTAAAGGCTTCATTCTTAGTAGGGCACAAAACCATTAGTCAATAATGAGGCCGAGTAAAGTTTGGAGCTTGGGGAAAGAGAAGAAAGTCTAAGAAAGTCATTATGAGGAGTATTCTAAAGGATGGACAAAAGTAGAATAAAAAGACTTGAAAGCATCAGTGAAAACTTAGGGGAATGGAAGAGAAAACATTGATTATTGATGTTTACTCTGTACTAAAAACTATGCTAAGCATTGGCAATACAAATAAGAAAGCAAGACAATCCCTACTTTCAAGGAATTCACTTTTGAATTGAGAGGCAACACATATAGGAGGGTTCATGTTTAGGGCACATGGAAAGTCTTAGGGGTATAGAGGGAAAATCTACAAGGCATATAGTTGGGCCTGGTAGACTCTGGACAGTAATGAAAATGATCTCTGACAGATGACTGTTGGAAAGGGAAGGGGTGGAACCAAGAGTTGAAGCATAACAAATTTGGGTTGACTCATGGAGGGGTAGGGATAGGCAGGTGGGGAATTGGTATAGTACGGAAGGTAGGCAACAGGAGTTGATGAGGAGAGAATGAGTTCCCTGAGGTCTGCCTTCAATGCCACTGGCATCTTGTGTGCCTTTGGTATTTTGGCAATGAGCCAACAGGGAGAGGTAGAGAAGGGTCCCTGAATCCCTGAAAGGACTATTCCTGCTGAGTCTTTAGACTGGATATTGGCACTTGGTTAATAGGTAAGATGTGGTAAGAGAGAGGAAGATCTATAGAATTGAGATTTAGCTTTATAGTTATATTTGAGTGTGTATTTAGTAGCATGGCATGGTCATCCTCCTAAGTAATGTTTTGTGGTAATAAAACATTAAGTTTGGGTGTGGATGAGCATAGAGTGTGGACTGGGTATACTGGCAAAGGTGATGTGTTCTGTACATATGAGCATAGGTATACATGGTGGTTATGCATGATTGGAGACCAGCAGAATAGGCACTGTGAAAGGACTAGGATAGAAAACAGTAGTGGTGAGGGCAACTATTGAAAAGACTAGACTGTGTAGGGAGTCAGGTGAAACCAGATGGGGGTCAATATACTTAGTGAAGTAGAATGGGTCAAGGGAATAGAGTTCATTGTGAAATTGTGTGAGGCAGAGGCGACAATTGCTAGGTAAAGAGGTAGTATTTGTAGAGAGGGAACATGAAGCTTAAGATTTTGGAGGGCAAAGAAGCAGTGATTGATGATATAGTCAATCCAGGGAGTGGCCTTACCAATTGACCACTCAAGTATAATGGAAACGAACATCAGTGGAACTGAGATGGATGAAGAACAGTTAGCTCAGAGTGTCAAAGGGGTCATTACTTTGTATTTTGAAGTTGCCAATGATCTCAGGAGATGGGGTGGAGAGGAAAAACATGAGACAAATGTTAAAGTCATCTAGGTAGGTGCAAAAGTTTCCTGGACACTGAAGGATGATGGCTATGAGGTTGTGGAAAGAGAAAACAAAGGACACTTTGAGATTTAACCTCAGTAACAAAGAGAATAAGGAAACTGATAGAAGAAGTAAGAAAGGCAGGAGGTACAGCTAATTTTGTGGGCAAGGTAAGGACCAGTTTTAAACATAATAAATTTGAAGTGATATACAGTGGTAACCAGGTAGGAATGTCTAACAGGCAATTAAAAATGTAAAACAAGGGTCAGCTAGGTGGCACAGTGGATAGAACACTGGCCTTGGAGTCAGGAGGACCTGAGTTCAAATTCAGTCTCAGACCAGACACTTGACACTTACTAGCTGTGTGACCCTGGGCAAGTCACTTAACCCCATTGTCTAGCAAAAACAAACCAAAAAAAAAAATGTGGAACTGGAACTAGATAGAGATTAGAGATGAAGATGTAGATTTGATAGTCATCTGTATACAGGTGATAGTTGAAACCTTGCAAGCCAGTGATACAATTAAAGGAGAGTGTGTAAAGAAAAAAGGCAAGAGGAAGAAGAGGAATAAACAATCAATCAATGAACAAGCATTTATTAAGCACCTACTGTGGGTCAGACACTGCTGGCTAAACAGTCTACAAAGACGACAATGAAACAATTTCTGCACATATCTAAGTGCAAAATAGATACAATGTATTTAGAGGAGAGGTACTAGTAACTGGGGGCTCAGGAAAGACTTCATGTAGAAAGCAGTTTTTCCCCATCTACTGTGTTCTTGAAGCCTCGGGGAATGCCAAATTGGCCATAAGAAAAAGGGAGAACAGTCTTATGAATCTGGGTAATCATCAACTTGACAAAGTGAATGAGAGTCAGTTGTGTAAACACAACCTCAGGAGTCAGGTTTCTGTATGATTAGGAAGGGTTTGTCCTGACGTGTTCTAATTCTTTGTGAAAGACCATAAAGAGTGCATGTACAATCACATTTGTCATCATGGTGTTTATATTTGTGCTGTACCTGTGTGTGCTCTTGGCTGGGTGTGGCACTCAGTCCTGTGGCAGCCATGTAAGTGCTTCCAATGGTCTTGATCTTTTCGACTCCACTAAATTTTGGTTTGGACAGCAACTATGAAGAAATAAATAACGATTATTCAATTACTCAGGCTTGCACTGACCCAAGTTTGAATGTGTTAGCAGCACTCTAAATACACAGTTCATGGCAATGTGAACTTGTTTTCAGTGGCTATTTGCTTACCTTAGGCCTTTCCCTCAGTAAGAGGGAACACGTTTAATAGATTACATTCATGACGAGTGTTTTTTTGGAGAGAAGTAGAGTAGTTGTTTTCAAATTGACATGAAATATCTTTCAGAATTTGGTAGTCATGGAATCAAGATAAATACTGAAGCCAGTTAATGATAGCTCCAAGTAACTCTCATGACTCTTGGTTATAAATAGCATTACTAACTTTCTTAAAAACATGGTGCTTTGCATAAATAAAAAGTTTACATGTGATAGTTGATCATTACGCATGTAGTCAAAATTTTGTTGTTCATTCATTTCAGTCATGGCTGACTCTTCCTGACACCATTTGGGGCTTTCTTGGCAAAGATACTGGAGTTATTTACCCTTTCCTTCTCCAGCTCATTTTATAGATGAGGGACTGAGGCAAACAGGGTTAAGTGTCTTATCCAAGGTCACACAACTACTAAGAGTCTAAGGCCAGATTTGAACTCAGGAGGTGAGTCTTCCTGGCTTCAGGTCCAGGACTTTATCTACTGTACTACCTAGCTGCCCCATATAGTCAGAATAATGTAATACAAAATGGTTGAAGTAAGAGCATAGTTTAAGAAATAAGCAGAAACAGAAAGGAAAGTGAAAAGATGGGTGAGGAGGGGAAGAGAAAGGAAGAGGAGAAAGTGAAGTAGGAGGGGATATGAAATGATTTACTTTTGTTCAGAAATGGGAGAATGGAGTTGAATATGCCAACAGAAGAAATGGAATATGTCCCCTTCTTCATCCCTTTTATCCTTCATTCTATCCAATTATCCTCACTGTAAGAAGCCTTGGAAATGGGTATTAGGTTCTTAATAGAATTACTGGAAGCATAATTAAATATAATTTATATTATATTGAGGCAATTTTCATTTATATTGGTAACATTACATCTGCCCGTTCTCTAGAGAGACTATATATGCCTATCTTTGTCTAAATCTACATTTCTGTCTGTATATCTCTTTCTATCTGTACAAAGAATGAGACAGTGGAAAGGATATTGGATTTGGAGTCATAAGACTAAGATTTGAATCCCAGCTCTGTCACTTATTAGCTGTGTGATGTCAGGAAAGTCATGTAATTTCTCTTGGCCTTAGCTAGATGGCATAATGAATAGCTTGTTGGACTTGGAGTTAGAAAGACCTGAGTTCAAATCCTGCATCTTACATGTACCATATTATTCACCATAAATTTCATGGCACCAGGAAGAGAAGGACATACATTACTCCATGGTTTCTCACTATATTACATAGTCCACTGTATATTGCTGTGTATCTATTACAACATTCAGCAGATTTGGTTTCCAAAGAAGATCCTATAAAATAGGTTGGAGTCTATTACTATAGCTGAAACTTTCCAAGGCTAATTTTCCAGTGATGGAGAAAGAAAGTAGATATGTAAGACATCTGGGGGGAAAAAAGGGAAGTGATGATCGAGGAAGATTTGCTGACTAAATACATTATTTCATACGAAAATGTGTCTATGACTTATTAGATAAAACTTTCCAATGAATGTCACATTTTCCTCATTTTATATATAATCATAATGGAACATCAACATATTTTTTCGTATTCAGATAATGTAATGAATGTAGAACAGAACACGTGACATTTTGAATTCTGAAATCCATACACTTGTAGAAAGGAAGCTTGCACTGTACCTTCTATAATAAAAAGATGAGTTAAGGAACAGGATTTAATTTTATTTTAAAGAGCAGATGGTAGTTCTGGATATAGGCTTCAAGATGGAATCCAACAAATCACTTAATCATTTTTGAATATACATCCTGATCAGAGAAGTGCCTAAAGTGAAGAATATGTTTATTATCCTTTTACATGTAAAGCCACCATCAGAAAATTTTCCTTGAGTTTCATGCCTTTCTAGAAATTTCATTGGCATTTACAGCATATTTAACATTCTTGGTGTGGCAGCTTTTGATGGTGGATGAAAATAATCCTATTAACTCTGATGATAAAATGCACATCTATATCCTGTCATAGCAATGTGGCTAAATTTAGGTTAGTGGACTACACCAATCACTTCCAGCAGGAAAATACAATGTTGGTCATCAGAAATTCTACAATGGTGCCCTCCTTTCACTCCAAACCTATTGATTTTATTTAAAATATAATTCTAATTTCATATGTAGAAAGAAGATATGGTCTCCTATTGTATCCATACAGTTCATTTCTCACATACATTAGCACTTACATCATCAAAGTCAGCAATAATCTCATTCAGGAGTCTAAGACACTCCAAGCCTTCTTTGTTGACATCTGATTCTGTATAAAATTCTTTGAAATCCGGAATAGAGGCAAACATGACACAGACACAGTCATAGGACTGATGATACAAGTCCTATTCAAGAGGAAAAAGAAAAGATCAGTAAATTGGAAAATGTTCCATAAGGCATAAAAAGTTTTAAATGAATGTGTTTTCTTAGACAATCCCATTTGATCAAGCAAGATCATTAAGCTTAGGACAGGGTAAAAATTCTGCAAGGAAAAGGAAAACATCTTTTAATCAAATTGACACTTTTTAATTTGTAACTAATTTTGGTTACATTTTTAAAATTTAGATTCCTTGTCAACTTTACAAATGGGTTTCATCTGCAATGGAATAACATATATCAAATTACTTCTTTGTACTATGTTTGACATTGTTACTTTTAGTTTTTAAATAAGTGTTTATCAGAGTTTATCAATATCTTTATCAATAACTACATAATAATGACTTCTAATTATAATATGTTATTTATAACTTGTCTTTACAAAGGCTTCTTTGTAAATACTTTCTGCACAAGAAATTTCAGAGGTCGTGAAGCTGAAGCATATGGCATAAGAGAGCTTGGGCCACTAGGTGGCATAGTAGATAGAGTGCTGAACTTGAAATCCTGGATTTGAGTAAAAATCCTGCTTCACACCCTTACTATCTACATGACACTGAGCAAGTCACTTACCTACTCTCAGTCTCAGTTTCCTAATTTGTAAAATGGAGATAACAATGGCACTTACCTCACAAAATTGGTGTGAAAATCAAATGGGATATGTATTTTTCAAGCCTTAAAATGTGATATAAATACTTATTATTATTATTATTTTAAATAACTAAGGTCACATAGCTCATAAATAGTAGTCAAGACTTGAACCCTGGTCTTTGGAATCCACTGAAACTGTAGATTTAAATCCATAGAGCATAGAGTTAAGTGTTTTACTTTATTGCATCCCTACATGCATGCTGAGAAACCAGAGTTCTCCAAACACACAAGCCAGATGCTTTACTTATTTTCTATAAATAATAAAACTCTTTTCAAAGTTTTAATAAACTCCTTCAAAGTTTAAGGCAAAGCTCAAGTTCCCTCTTGCCCGGGAGAATGGGATCCAGTAGGGCCATAGCAAAAGTCCTTTGCAGTTCTGATGGCAGGATGGTTATCTTAGGATCAAGCACTCCTAGGGCAGAACACAGCTTAGACTGGTACAACACAGCCAAGGTGGAAAAGAGTTCCTTCTGTAGCCTAGTAGTGATTATTAAATAGAAAGGGCACTGGATGAGGGCAGGAGACATGGGCTTCAGCCCTGGCTTTGCTACTCAATAGCTGTGTTATTTGATCAAGCCACTGAACTCTAATTACTAATCTCTAACATGGGGACAATACTATTTGTTCTACCTACCTCAAAGTGTTGCTGTGAGCACTGAATGAAGTGATGTTTATAAAGTACTCTTGTAAATCATAAGACATATATAAAATTAATTTTATAATTAGCTAATCTATATCATTTGACTTGCTTCTCTCCTAATTTACAGACTCAGAACTCTACCTGAATGTCCTTTGTGTACCTCAAAACCAAATCATTTCCCCCATAAACTTGTGCTTTCTGAATGAACTGCTTTTGTCAGTATCATGACCTTGCCTCTCAAGTTTGAATTTTTAATGTTATGTTACATTTGTCCTCTCAAGTATCAAGTCTTGTTGAATCTACTATGTCCATATTCATCTCTTCCTCAATATTTCCACCATTATTACCTGAATTCAGGCCTTAATTATCACGTGACCTATGATCAACCAGGATACATAAGGGGAAGGGAAAAGGAAAGGAAATAAGTATTTATTAAGCACCAAGTATATGCCAGGTACTGTGCTAAGTGCTTTACAGATATTATCTCATTTGATCCTCACAACAACTCTGGGAGGTCAGTGCTGTTATTATCTTCATTTTACATCTGAGGGAACTGAACAGAGATTAAAAGACTTGCTCAAGGTCACCCAGTGTCTGGGGCTGGATTTGAACTCCGGTCTTCCTTACTCCATGCCCAGAATTCTATCCACTTTACTACTTAGCTGTCTCTGAAGGAGAAAAAGAAATTCAAGCATTGCTGTTTTCTAATTAGCCTTCACTCTGTAGCAACAGGATGGTGACATGTAAAGTGAGAGTAAGGAGAAGGCAGGGAGGGCTCTAGCTGCTTGAGGGTGGCATAACTGTGTTGGGCTTGGGTGCCTGATTGTTTTCTTCCCTAGGCATGTTAGTGTTCTCTGCGGGTATGTCTAGGCTTATAGGAAGGTGGTCAGGAGAGCAGGTGGCTCATGTTTATGGGTGTTTCTAAACCCAGCATGTCCTACATGTTTGTGGGACAATTGATGCAGTGCTCTAGTGTGAGGGCATAGTTAACATAGTAAGTACCATTTGGGAATGATATGTAATGATTCTGGGTCTTCAGGTTCAGAGATTAGTACCAACTGAGGCTATGGGGCCATCAAGATGAGTCCCATGGGGGTAAAGATCAAGGAATCATAATATTCCATAGTAATTTTAAGTGTGTGTGTGTGTGTGTGTGTGTGTGTGTGTGTGTGTGTGTGTGTGTGTTTTGATAGGGCAGGGAAAGGAGCTGTTAAAAAAAAAAGAAAAGAAAGAAAGAAGAAAGAAAGCTTGTCCAGATTCTTCACAACTTCCCTGGTGTTTATCAGAAATCCCTTCTAGGGTTTGAAACTTTCTGATATCGACTTGATTCTAAAAAGAACACACTATTCTACCTATGGGTTGGAATAGATCACCCGGGCCTGCCCTTCCATCCCAGGAAGGTCAGGATGGGGAAGGGAAGTAAATGGCCATTAAAGAGATTTAGGACAAATCATCTGGGTCTCCTGGACAAAATTGTAAAAATCTGTCTTTTGTGTGTCATTGGAAGCTTTAAGCCTTCACTCACTGTTACATATATGACTTGTTTTATTACAAAGATTGAGCCTTATGAACCGTTAAGAATAAAATCTCTGTTGCTACTCCAACCTCTTCCTATTTCACAGTAGGTGGCTGCCAACTTTACTTACCCATTCCAACCCTGTCCCTCTTTCTTTAGAATCAATGGGTAGGAATTGGGGCATCCCACGGCCAGTGTATACACATTTGTGTAGAATAAAAGGATGTTGGCTCCAGAAGAGATCTTAGGGATTATCTAGTTCAACTCTTTCATTTTATAGGTGAAAATAACCACACCTCTCTTATCTGTCCCACAGGATTGCTATAAGGAAATCAGTTCATAAATCTTGAAGTATAAATCTTAAAATATAGATCCATCATCAATATTATTATTATTACTATTATACTTGACCAACATTATGGAGTTAGTTCATAGGTGAACTTGTACTGTGATGCACTGGGTGTTTTGATTCCCAGGCCAGTGCCCTTTCCATTTTATCATGCTCCTTGGCTATGGGGGTCTTGTCAGTCCGCGGATCTGCCAGCATGGAGTAATTGGTCCTTGTGCCCAGTGATTCTATAACTTCCTGGAGTGCTTTGGGTGGGTGCCCTGCAGCACTAAACCACTTGGGGGCCTTAAAGGGTCACTTTCCCTGCACAAATTTTTACTTAGTGATAATTGAGGCACAGAGAAGAATTTAATACATTAAGAAATAAAAGGCAGAATGATTTGAGACAGAATTGATATTCAGAGTCAACTTGGTATTTATAGATGGAGAGTCCAGAAGAACTGTTTACAAGCTAGAGTGATGACACCATTGAATAATCCATTCTGTATCAATTTAAAGAGCTATTCGAGTGGCGAAGGGTAGCACTGTTTGCTTGCAAAGAGCATTCCATTGATGTCTATGGTGACATCTGCCGCCTATTTTGATCAAGCCTCAGCTGTTATGGAATGAAGTAGCCTGGCCCAGAGTCACACTTTAGCAATACCACCTGGGGACTTTGGCAGGAATATGGATTTGATGACAAAATGAGTTCTTTTCAAAATCTGATGAAAGCTGTTTGTGATGTTCACTCCAGGGACGCTACAAATGTTCCTGCCACAACAAAACAGGCTATAGTACAAGCCATACGAAATAGGCTCTGCATGGTGCAAATGGTTAGAACAACTCTTGTTGGAACAGATGTTTTATGGCTCCTGAACCTGCTGATGGCAGGGAACAGGTGAGGATGAAGATGGAAGGTGTTTTAATGCAGACTCAGATAACCCTGGTGGAAATTTTTAAAAGTATTTTGAAAAGAACTTCCAATTAAGTTACACTGTAGAGAATAAAAGCTTAGGAAGGGGCGGAGCCAAGATGGCAGAGTGAAAGCAGTGACTTGCTTGAGCTCTCCCCCAAACCCCTTCAAATACTCATAAAAAATGGCTCTAAACAAATTCTGAAGCATCAGAACCCATAAAAAGACAGAGTGAAACAAATTTCCAGCCCAAGACAACCTGGAAGATTGATCAGAAAGGTGTATCACACCGCGCTGGGAGCACAGGCCACAGCAAATCTGGAGCAGGCCTCAGAGGACTGAATCACTGGCAGCTGTGGCAGTTTCCAGACTCCTCAATCCACAAATGCTAAAGACAACTTAGAAGGTCAGTGGGAAAAGTCTGTTTCTATGGTGCTTAGAGAGGAAGGAGGGGTTTCAGCTCAATTCCCCAAAAGCGTGGCCCTGGGTGGGGGCAGCTGCTTCCCGAGCGTCTGGCCCACAGACTGAGGGGGAATCCAGTGGCTGATCAGCGAGGGATTGCAGGGATCTGTTTGCCAGTGCTGAGGCAGGAATCTCTTGCTTTACCCATGTTTGGATCTGGGTCACAGTTCTGGGTGGCAGTGCTGGGGTAAGGAGGAGTGCTGGTGTGGAGGAGCTTATAGTGTCTGTGGAGAGAAACCCCTCCTCACAGTTACAGGACAGAAAGGAGTATTTGTGGTCACAGGCCAGGAAAGGAGTAAACACCTTGCCCCTTATCATACCACCTTGGAAGAACTGAAAATTTACATGTCCCTACAAGTATCTCTGAAAACAGCTATACAAACCCCTGAAGCTTGGGACAGTACACTCTCCACTTTGGAAGCAGACTCTTACCTTAACAAAGACTTTAAAACTCAAGTAAGCGGCTGGGATCATGAGCAAACAGCTCAAAAAGAGTCAGACTATATTATCCTACTTTGGTGAAAAAGAAGATCAAAATATACAACCAGAAGAAGACAACAAAATTAAAGCTCCTACATCCAAAGCCTCCAAGAAAAATATGAATCAGTCCCAGGCCTTGAACAGCTCAAAAAGGATTTTGAGAAGCAAGTAAGGGAAGTAGAGGAAAAACTGTGAAGAGAAATGAGGGGTGATGCAAGAAAATCATGAAAAACAAGTCAACAGCTTGCTAAAGGAGACCCAAAAAAATACTGAAGAAAATAACACCTTAAAAAATAGCCTAACCCAAATGGCAAAGGAGGTCCAAAAAGCCAATGAGGAGAAGAATGCCCTAAAAAGAAAAATTGGCCAAATGGAAAAGGAAGTTCAAAAGATTACTAAAGAAAATACTTCCTTAAAAATTAGGATAGAGCAATTGGAAGCTAGTGACTTTATGAAAAATCAAGACACTGTAAAACAAATACAAAAGAATGAAAAAGTTAGAAAACAATGTGAAATATCTCTTTGGAAAAACAAGTGACCTGGAAAATAGATCCAGGAGAGAGAATTCTGGAGGACAGGAGAGAAGTTAAGGCTGGATAAGTAGATCTGAGAATCATCAGTACAGGAATGATAATTAAAATCATGACGGATGAGACAACCAAGTGAAACAGCATAGAGGAAGAAGAGATGAGGGTCCAGGACAGAGCCTTATGGGACACCCACAGTTAGCCGATATAACAAAATGAAGATTCAGAAAAGGAGCCTGAGAAAGAGTAGACAGATAGGCAGGAGGAGAAGCAGGAGAGAGTGGTGTCACAAAAACTTATAAAGAGAGTATCAAGGAGAAGAGAATGAAGATAGTGTCAAAGGCTTCAGAGAGATCAAGAAGAATGAGGATTGAGAAAAGGCCACCAGATTGGGCAATTAAGAGACCATTAATAACTTCATAGTGTTTCATATTCACATTCTCTATTATTATTATTAATTTAACATTTCCCTCCATTATATACTCCTACACTTTTTTTTTCTCCTAGACTCCTCTTTATGAAGAAGGAGGTAGAGAAAGATGGAATCTGATAAGCACCAGTAATTTATAATTGAAGTGGTTTACTACTCCTCCTCTTTCCCTCTTTTCTTTACCAATCTCTGGCCCACATCTCTGGTCCTTACACTTTATTTCTCTCTTGAATTACCTTTTATGATGAACTCTCCAAAGATGAAATCTGTTTTGCTTATAACTCCACTCTCTCTCTTATATCCATCATCTCCTTTTGTAATCCCCTCTGAAATTCCTAGTGACTTAAATTTATTTCTATTCCAAACTCTTTTTTTGTGTATTTAATTCTCCTCTCCTCAGTTCAGATAAAAGGAAGCCATGAGATCAATCCTCCCATATGTTCTCTTCTTCTGCACTCTACAAAATAGTAAATGCTTTCTTTCTCATTTTTTTAAGTATATTTCATTTTTTCTCTGTTTTCTTTCCTTTCTTAAAACCAACAAACTACAACAAAACCACATCCAGGCCATGTGTCTTATTTAGCTCCCACTGTGACACATGATTACCTTAGAATTCTGAAGGGGCACTTGACTTTTCTCCCCATACTAGACTGTAAACATATAACTTATTGTTTAGAACATTCCAGGTGCTCAAATGTATTTTCCTTTCTAAATTTCTCTTGATTCCTGTGTTTGCATTTCTAAGTTTCTGCTAAGCCCTGGACTTTTCTTCAGGGGTATTGGAAAGTTAAAGGTCTATTTTTCCTCATGCATGATTACATTCAGTTTGACAGAGTTAGCTATCTTGGTCATAGGCCTTTATCTTTTGCCTTTTGGAAGATGGTATTCCAAGTCTCTCTCTCCCCCCTTCCCCGACCTTTTAGTGTTATTGCTACTGAGCCTTATGTGACCTTGACTATGGTCTTTGATTCTTGTACTTTTTTTCTTTGTTGTTTGTACCATGTTTTTCTTTGACTTGGAAGCTCTAGATTTTGACTATGATATTCCTGGATATTTTCATTTTGGGTTTTGATTCTTCTTTTTAGAGATTTTTATGTCTTGCTTGATTTCTTCCATTGACTCTTCTGGTACTTGTAGCCAAAGATTTTTTTTCTTTCCCAAGGCTCTGCCTGAATTTGTCCTGAGGTGATTGTCTCCTTCTGGGCTTCTTTCTTGGGCTTTTCTTAACCCACAGTATTTCTTCATTGTGCCTCTATTTTCTGGATACTCATATTTTCTACTTCAACTCTTGGTTTGAAGATTCTGCACTCATCAGTCCCTTTTGTCACTCTTGCATATATTGGGTGGGCCTTTCCCCATCTCTATGAGGTCTACAGCCTTCTGCCAATGCCTCAACCACTGCCAACCTGAATAGGGTAGCTAATCTGAAGTCCCATCTTTTGCCTCAGTCTCTCACTTTGTCATTCTTCTGATTATCCAGAGAAGGCTCTATCCTCAGGGGATCTGTTTGTCCTTCATTTTGAATGATCCTGAATTAGGAGTTGGTTTTGTCCTCTGCTGGAGCTCTAATAGCCTCCAGTAGGATTCTGAAATTTAGTTGGTTAAGACCTACTGCAGAACCCAAATGCCCAGGTACCAGATTGGCCCTGTCTCTCTCTCCAAGGATCTCAGCACTCTGAGGAATCCACATCCATGTTCTCTCTTCTTTAACAATAACCTGTTTTCTGGTTATGTTCTCACAGGTCAGTGCCAGCATATAAATTGAGTATACAAGTATTGGTTCTATCACTAGACTGCAACAATCCTCTTCACAGCAATAGCTGGCTCTAGGTTTGTTTTTGAGTGTTTACACTATCTCCCTTCTGCTCCCTGCTTCTGTTAGTCTATGATCTGGTTGCCAGAGCTTGGGCTGGTTTTTGATCCCTGTCTTCCTCAAACTTCTGCAGCTTTCATGCTTATGTGATCTAGTTTGAACTTTCTACCAGCCTCCACCTTTTTCTAGGTGTCTTTTTGTACAGTTCAGGACTGGATGGAGGGGCTTACTCTAATTTCATTTTATATTTCTTTATCATGGGTCTTTCTGAGTCTGTTTTCACATAATTGCTAGGATTAATGGGGAAAGATGAATTTCTCTATAATCTTTCACAATGCATCTTAACTTCAAGTTTCTCATCTCTTGTGTGTTTTCAGTCACTTATAACATTCAATTCTTCACAGCACTAAAAGATTTCCCTTCAATCACTCACATGTGAAAAATAAATTGAATAAAACCCATTCCATTTATAGCATTCCATGTAACTAGATGGATAAGCTGTGAAATTAGTCCTCAAATATGTATACTTTTTAATAGGCAATGTAGATGAACAATAAACTGAACCAATAATTGAATAATAGTTTATGGTGGATAGAATCTGAGAAAATACATGGTAAAATTATGAAGGATACAACAGGTTAACAATGATAATTTGTGATAAGGACATGTATTTCTGGACTTGACTCTGTCACATTGTTCACCTGGTGCCTCTAATTTTCACAAGCTGAGTGGAACATATGGAACTTCAGTGATACTAAAAGAATGCGGAGGCCTTCAACATGTTAGATATTGGTTGGTCTTATGGGATTAAAAAGTGTCTAGGATAAGAAAAGTGTAGTCCCTTATCACTGCTTGCATGGTCTACTGTAATAGTCCGATGGTGGATCTGCCTGCTCCAGGTCTCTCTCCACTTCAATCAATCTTCATTCAGCCACTAAAATGATTTTACTAAAACTCAGATCCATGTCACCTCCTACACAATAAACTCCAGGATCAAATACAAATACAAACTCTGTTTGACTTTCAAAGTCCTTTACAACCTAACCCCCTCCTACCTTTCCAATCTTCTTATATTTTACTCTTTGTTATATACACTTTAATCCAGTGACATTAGCTTCCTCTCTATTCCACAAACAAGACATATGATCTCTTGGCTTTTACAGGAAATAAAAACCTTGACTACTGGCAGTGACCATTAAGTTTCCCACTTTCCTGATAGAAGTCCACTACTCCATCAAGTTTTAAGGGTTTAGCTACAGTAGAGCCATTCTATTTAAATGTGCACAATAACTCTTTGGAGGTCTCTCAAAATACCCTGGATATGTTTCCTGGTCAAATATGATGAATAGAGGTTACAAACAGAGGATTAGATCTCTGAGCTTTTTCCAGGCTCTAAGGGTTCTACATTTTACAGGAGTTGCTCATGTAGCTGCCAAGGCTATGCCTATTTTATATTATAAATTAACAGAATAAAGAGAAAATACAGCTGTGATGAATGCTTTGGTGGAGCCTTTAAGATGGAACCCAGTGGCCTAAGAAACAAAGACTGGAAAAATCATTATGAAGTGGTATCTTGTTGATTTAATATCCCAGTCTATTCTTCAGTCCTTGCTATTCCAAATGTCTGATTTCAAGCAGTGTCTTTAGTTATACATAGTGAAGTTCATGATTAATTATGTCATTGCACTTTTAACTAAAGCCACCTTCTCTTAAGATCGATCAATCAATAAACATTTATTAAATGACTGCAAACTCTCAACCACTACGCTAGACTGAGGGGAAAAAAAAGAGAGAAATAAAATAGTTTTTGCCCTTAAGGAGCTTATGCTCTGTTAGGAAATATTAAATATATACAAAGTAATTATAATGTAATTTAATGGAGGAAGGTATAGCTGCTATGGAGATCAGGAGAGGCTTTATGCATAATATAATACTTCAGCTAAATTTTGAATGAAACAAGAGATTCTAGGAGAAAGAAATAAGAAGAGAGTGATTTTGAGGCCTTGGGGACAAGAGCTAGAGTGCCATGTGTGAGAACCCGCAAGGCCATTTTGATGGAACCATAGAGCCTATTCCAGATATAGCCATCATAAAACTTAAAACTGCTATTCTTAGTCAGTATTAAAAAAAAAACCTGTCACTTGAGCAACTGTTAATCTTTTTGCAATATTACTTGCTATGTATATTCAGGAATATATTTGGATGCCAGAAGAATTCCAGAAAAAAGAGATTAGAATGGTTTCCCATGGTGAGCTATAGCTGAGGTTTTTGTTGAATGTAAAAAACTATCAGCAAAGGAAAATTATTGTAGAGATTATGTTTAAAAGGTGGTTTTACATTTTTGTTTGCCATCATTTTCCAGTGGAAATGTTTTAGCCATGGCAGCTCTCAAAACTGTTGATTTTTCTTGTGTGTTGGTGGAGAAATTGAGCCTCAAAATAGTGTATCAAGGATCAGTTCATTTTTAAAATATTCCACTGGATAAGTGTAACTAGAGTGTGGATGAGGGATCACATGACAGAGTTATGTACATGGGAGGGAAAACTTCTGAACTAAAAAAACCTTTTCTTCCTTTTCTCAAGTACTCCTGGGAGACAACTCATCCTACTCAGTTATCAGCTTAATTTCATTCGTTTCCTACAAAGGAACATCACAAAGAGGCTGCTCATTTGCTCTTGACTGTGGTTTGGGATGAAATTCCTGATCAGGACAAGAGTACAAAGGAAGCTCATGAGGTGGTGGGAGTCACTGGCTGAAGATATAAGGAAGGGGTGTGGGTATTTTTAACAAGGGGTAGAAAAGTGTTTACCTGAAAAGATGGAAAATCACCCAAATGGAGTTTGTTTTCTCTGAAACTTTCATATCCTTCAACAAACTATTTGGAAAAAAAATAGCTTTATGAAGGCATCTTGATAGGGCACTGGACTTGCAGTCAGGAAGACCTGAGTCCAAATCCTTCCTCAGACTCTTATTAGCTATGTGGTCCTGGACAATTCACTTAACCTCTTTCATCCTCAATTTCTTCATCTGTAAAATGGGGCTGATAATATTACTTACTCAGTAGGGTTGTTGTAAGGATCAAATAAAGTAGTATAAAGAAATCACTTTACAAACTTTAAAGTGCTATAAAAATGTCAGCTATCATTATTATCTTTCAAAATGTCATTTTTATGAAAAACCAGTTAAGCCAATAGCACATTTCTGTAAGAGTATATGTACATCCTTGAGCAATTGAGCCTAGGTAAGAAGTGTTGGATATATTATTTTCCCCTAGGTTTTACTTTCTATACATCTGAGACCGGGCAGCCTACTCTATGATGGACATAGAGTTTGACCTTATGATCATTACTATTAAATAGTTTTTAAATTTTTATATGCACACATTACTGTTATTAGGTAACAGAAAACACACTAGACAGGTATGAACCTTAGATTTTATATAACATGTAAGTGAGCATTAAGTAATGAGAAGAGGGGATAGTAATCTCTTGTTCTACATTCACAGGACATAAAGCTGGAAGGTACCTTAGAGAATATCAAGTTATAATTTCTCATTTTGTAGAATTGAGGCTTACAGGAAAGTGTCTTGCCCAAAGTCGTAAAGGCAGTAAATAGCAGAGGTGGAATTTGGGAGCCAAATCCAGTGCTCTGCCCACTACATAACACTGCCTCTGATCTCCAAGACCTGTCTTGTCCTACTATTTTTTTTTAAGGGCCAGCCTTCTATTCCTAATAATTTAATGGCAAAATTGGAGACTTTCTGTGACTATTTAGAGTGAATAATTCCTAATTTAAGTAGTTGGATAACCTTTAGGAATTCCTATGCTTTTACTAAGAAGAGGTTGAATTTCCTTGACAAGTGGAACACTTGTTTTCTGTATAAATTTGGTACTGAAATATCTGATGTATATGTAATAGTTAGCTCACTTTCCTTCTATTAAGGTTTACAAAAAAAAGAGTCTCTGGAAATTTTTGGATTCTTGGAATTCTTTAGAGAAACACCACTTAAAGTACACAGACTCAAGTTCCTTGGGCAGGGAACTCTCTGTCTCTGTCTCTGTCTCTGTCTCTGTCTCTATCTGTCTGCTGTCTGTTTGTCTGTGTCTCTCTCTCTTTCCCTCTCTGTCTCTCTTTCTCTACCCACTCCCATATGTATGTATATGTGTGTATACATAAATACATATGGTGGGGGGGGGGGGAGAAAGAGAGAGAGAAGGAGTGTATGTGTGTCTTGGTAGCCCTAGTGGTTAACATGGTATATGGCCCACAACAAACAATAAATGTGTATGGAATATAATTGGTCCCTCTGTCCAGACAGACCCATGCATTTCCTTTTCTGTGTCCATCTATGTCCTTCATGTCTTTTATACCATTTCTTTTTACACACAAATAATCATTAGTAATAAACAGTAAACTACTCATGCCTACATGTATTTTTACAGTATCTTTAGGATCATTTGAAATTTTGATTTGGATAGAGGCTAATTTCCTTTTGTATCTCCAGTGCCTTGCACAGCACCTGATATATAATGGGTGCTCAATCAGTGCTTGTTGATTGAGTGATTCACAGTTACATAGTATTACCAGGGTAATCTCCATGTCGTATAGATAGACTTTGGTTGATTTTTGTTAGCAAAAGAGCAAAGACTTTATACTAGTCACGTCTTTATGCTAGTCAGGTCCCAATCTTAGTAACAGCAGTACCAACAGAAATGAAGTTAGTAAGCTGAATTAGGTGAAGGAAGGGGTAAATATCCCATTTTTCTGGTTAATCTGAGACAATTACTGTGGATGGGATGAGATGAAGGAAGAAAAATTAAGTGCACTGCTTGAAGAAAAAAAACATGAAACATATCTCAATGATGTTTCAGGCATGTGTAAAAACCTCAGAGGAAAGTGCTGAATTATTCTTAAAGGATATCTTTACAGCACAACATCCAACTGACAGCAGAAACATGCAGCCAAACATCTAGATCTTTGGAATCAGCTGGAATAAAGATCTGGATGTTTGACTAGATTGTTTTTTCACTTTTATCCAGATGCTTAGAGACATTAAATTAAAAGTAGGACTCTACTTGGGTTCCTGATTCAAGTTGGTAGAAGACCGAACTGGATGATATTTCATGATGCCTTCTAGACTTACGTTCCTAGAATCCAGCTATATTCCCAAGTCCTATTTCTTTAGTGCCTTAAGGTTTCTAACAAGATTTGCTTTTAGCACTCCTGCGAGAAAGGTAATGCAAATAGGACATTTTACTGTTGAAGAAGCTGAGGCTCAGATAGGTTAGGTGACTTTCTCAAAGTTATACCACCAGTAAATGTCAGAGCTAGAGTTTGAACCCAGATCCCCTGACTCTAAGTCTATATTTCTTTCGATTACACCATAGAATGGAAATAAAGACTTTTGATCGTCCAGTATTTCTCCTTCCCCCTGGACCCCATTTCCATTTTCCACTGGAAAGTCTGACCGTGACCCCACACATGATCATTTTTGATTAGCAGAAAGCATCTGACCTCATTTTTCAAGTTTCTGGCCAAGAAGTGTTCGGCCACATGGGCAGGGAGTACGTTTTCCAGCAGGACACGATTCAGGTTCTCCATGGTTTCAATTTCCTCACGCTCTTTATTGAACTTGTTCTTCCATAGGAAGTCTAACCTACAGTAATATTCATTCTGTTACAAGAGGACACAGAAGTAAAGAAACAATAGGCATCTTGTCCTGCTAGAGCAAATAGGCTTTAAAGAGATAAAACATAGTATAGTCCACCCTCCCTAAAAAAGCTTTCTGTTATGAAAAAAAAGATGCCTTCAATATGGCACTGAGAAAAGGCTAAGTTACTCAAAGGAAACAGCTTTTATAGAAGTTTGAACATATATGTGGCACTGCAGTTGTTGGCCATCATTTACCAATAATGTTAATTTTTGGATTGCATTTAAAGTTAGAAAAATCACAATCACTTTTCTCCTCCTGTAAACATCATTCAGCTGAATAAGCAACACAAAACTGATTTTTTTTTAGGTAGATTTGAACAGTAATGAGAAAGTATGGTCATAGTTACATGAAAATTTATTTTGATATACATTCAATTAAAATTACATTGCATCTAGCAGGGAAAACTAACTTTACTATGCAGATATAGAGGAAAGAAAACATTTCCTACATAGCTATTTTTTCCCTTTGACAAATAAAGTGTATTGTCATTAGAATTAAAGAGGCAGACTCTGGACAAATTCAAAAGTAATTTCAATAAAGCTTATCATTTAAATAAATCTGTGTAGATGTTCCATTTCCCACCTATATACTTATTGCTTTTAGCATTGTGATTTATCATGTTTGATGCAAATTAATGGAACTAATGATGATTAATTGAGTCTATTTTGAACAGAGCAGCCTAATAGAGAGGGTGCACTTTTGGCACAATAGACATTTATTTGACAAACAAATACAGATGAGCATACAACAATCTTTTTCTGGGTTGACTAAAGATATCAGTGACATTTCAAAAAAGAACAAATAACAAACAAAGGGTCTAGCCCACAAATGAGAAATAAATAAGGATCCCTTATTTTCAAAGTGAGGAGAAAGGTTGCAAGGTATAAATTATGTCTATTTTGGCCTACGTAAGTAGACTCAGATGTATTCTTTATCTGGTATAGTTTAGATTCACATCATGCACTGGGGAATTTTATGAGATTTCAAATGTAGATTCAAAAATCTATTTATTTTGAAACCCAGACATTCTTGAAATCTTCTTCACCACCTTCCCCTCCTGAAAATATAGACTATTTCCCACAGGAATCAAGCCATGCATTTATTAGAACAGAACACTGCCCTGAAAAATAAGCCAGGTTATTAAACAAGGGGACAATTCAGCCAAACACCTACTAAACAAAGGGCTGTTTGGGCATTAGGCAGACACAGGCATATACTCAAAATGAGAATAATAATCAAACAATTCACTTTACATAGAAAATGAAATCTTTTCAAGTGACCATTCAACGTGACATGTACAGTATGTTTGTACAGAGCTTATTAACAGTACATGATAAATGATCTCTGGAATTTTTCTTAAAGGTTGCTATGTAGATAAACATTATGCTTCTATGCTACAGATTTATTATTCTTATTTTTTTTGTTGTTGTTTTTTGTTTGTTTTGTAAAAGGCTATGTGTTTTGTGAAATATAAATTTTAGTGCCAGTTGGAATTATCTTTTGAATGCTTATACAACTGATAATAAGATTAGAGGATCCTATAAGCATCTGCACAAAGTGACTTTAAACTCTTTCCAAATCACTCGGCTTCTCATATGTTTTATTTGTCCCCAGTGCACACCCATCCAAGGAAGAAAAATGTCCATGAATATAAAGTGAGGGCTTCACATCTGAGGGAATGGAGATAATATTTATGAAGTTGTATTGCAAGGGGGAAGATCATAGGTTCACTGGACTTAGACTTTGAAGGGAAATTAATTAGAAAACATGCTTTCTTTTAACTACAAGCAGTAAAGAAGAAAATTAGGAACATGGCATGATACTAGAAGAAGGGAGAGACCATTAAAAGGGATTTCCCTTCTTTGAACCTCTAACTTAAACAACAATGAAAAAAGCTGTCAACCTCTATTTTTGGTCACCTAACATTGCAGTGAATTTGTAAACATTTTTTTAAACTGATATATCTGCATAAATGACAATTCAATTGTTTTGTGTACAGTACATATTTTAAATTCCAATTTAAAATTTTATTTTCCTTAAAGTAATAAGAAAAAATATTAATTTACTCAGGCAGTAAATGCATGTTTTTTCCCCTTTATGTTTCAAGAAGAATGGTGATGGAAAAGATCAACCTTAAGGCAAAATGCACTATAGACAAGCAATAAATAAATAATTAAGTTCCCAAATAACTGCACTGTGCAAATTAAAAAACAAATTAGAAAAGATGATCATTTTGCTGTCATGAATACTAATTTCATTTGAAAATTTTATTTGGAAAAATGCAAGAGTTTGCAACATATTTGGATTCAAGAAAGAAGTAGAGGCAAGAATATTACCACAGGCTTCTAGAAACAATTGTGTTCAAACAAACTGACGTTACTTTTTGAATGCATGAAGTATATTGGAACATCTGGTATCTAGGAAAATAATAATGATTATAATAACAATGACTTTTCTATAGAGCTTTTACATTTACAAAGCACTTTGTTCACAATAAGCCTATGAGGTAGTTAGTGAAATATTCTCATTACTATTTTGCATATGAGGAAACTGAGGCTAAGAGTTGCTTAAGGTCACTCAGAAAATAAATTATCAGGGCCAGGAACTGAATTCAGCTTCTCTAACTGTGAATTAAGGGCTTTCTACTGCCCCTTGCTATTTAAAAAAGAAAACAAAACTATTAAAAAAAGTTCCTGGGTTAGATCGTCAGAAGATTCTACTAGAACTTCTTTAAATAGGCGTCAGAAGAAAAATAGGTACCAGGAATTTTTTTTGCAGGTGTTAATTCTTTTAGGTAACTTGTTATCTTAGCTTATTCCTTAGGGACCATGTGAATGAATGTTACACCAAACTATAGACAAGTACCTAACTATTATATAACATGGTTATTTTTATTAACTTCTCTAATACACAGACCAGTTATTTGATTCAGTTATTTGAGACTTATGGAAACTCATTATCTTAATATACCAAGGACCAATGATTTTAGATCCTTGTTCATGGTCAGTCAGTTTAAAAAGAGGTAAGCTACTGTTTTCCGTGAGTTGTTGTGGCCAATGTCTTTCATTGCCTGATGGTCAACACCATGGTAATGGACTTCTCCTCCATTAGTATGAATGTAGACAGCCGGTATGATGCACTAAGCCTCTACTTGTAGGCTTTTGACTTGGTAGGACCTGCCAGAGATAGCACCTCTCCAGAATAGCCTTCCACAATTCAGGGTCATTTTCTCATCACAATAAGGTATTGGAACAGGAAACTTTTGCAGGGAATTACAGAATTTCATCATTGAAAGGAACTCTAGAGTCAAAGTGGTCTAACTTTTGCCTGACCAAGCATCTCCTCAGTAACATCTTCTCCTTGAAAACCTCTAGTGAGGGGCAATTAGGTGGCATAGTAAATAGACCACCAGCCCTGGAGTCAGGAAGACCTAAGTTCAAATTCAGTCTCAGATACTTACTAGCTGTGTGACCCTGAGCAAGTCTCCTAACCTTGATTGCCTCAAAACAACAACAACAACAAAAACTTCTAGTGAGGGGGAACCTACAATTCTCTGAAGTGCCCCATTCCACATTGTAGGGATTTAAACTATTAGCAAGGTTTTCTTTGCATGAAGTGCAACATTGTTTCTTTTTATCTTTATCCATTGCTTCTAGTTTTGCTTTCTTGAGACTAAGTTTAATCTCTCTTCTACATGTCAACCAATCAAATACTAACGACTGTGATCATATCCCCTTCTAAATTTTCTTTTCCTTGGGCTAAACATCATGCTTCCAAACATCCACATTAAAAACAAGGAAGACAGTGACAGAAATACACCTCAAAATATATATTCCAAAATAAAAGGAAAAATCCTATGTTCCAAAGGACATTTTCCCCCCTAGTTTCATATTCTTTTAAACATTATAGCCTTTTTTAAAATAGGTTCAGAAAATGGCTTGGTATTTTAAGGCTTAAATGGTACTAGAAGAAAAAGGTTGACTTTCTGTGTTCAAAACATTTGCCTGTTCTTGTCAAAGAGTTGAGAGCATTTACCCTTCAGGTTGTATTTCTGGACCTTGTCATTATGGGCTGTGTCCTCTCTCTTTAACATGTGTAGTTCCTAGATGTGGTTGCATGAAAATACAGACATAGGTACATACAAAAATCCTCATTAGTAGAAATAATGGACTTCTTACCTGTCTCCCCAGAACCAGTAATGTGACGAAGAATATGAAGAGAGACACAGAACCCATGGTCTTTAGATCTTTCCAAATGCCCGGTCTATACAACAAAAACAAAATACAGATATGTAAATTATTTGTGCACACTTATATGTGTATTTGTAGCTATTTTAAGATTCAAATTAAGAATAATGTTCCTACTCTGGGAGAAACACTGCAGTAAGACTAGTATTCCAGTTAATCTATGCAAAAGAAATATCATCTAATCCGTTGAAAGGAGAATGTTTAATTTTATATTATTTAATTCCAGCAAATATCACATCTATTGACATAGTAAGTGCCGGAGGTTGGGGGACTATGGACAAGAACAAAGATATATGAGACATTCTTCCTGTCTTATGGAGCATGCAGTCTATTAGGGGCAATAAGATATTCACACAAACAAGTATTACACAGCTGTGGCCTCTTAAGTTAATTTCATTCATTATATTACAACAAATTTGCTTTAATCCCCTATTTATCAACATGCCCAGGTTTTTAAAAAAGGCTTAGTATTAACTAAAAGATTCTTTGAGCTGGGCATGGTAGCACATACTTGATGTTAATCTATATCTATATCTATATCTATATCTATATCTATATCTATATCTATATCTATATCTATATCTATATCTATATCTATATCTATATCATCTATATCTATATCATCTATATCTATATCTATATCTATATCTATATCATCTATATCTATATCTATATCTATATCTATATCTATATCTATATCTATATCTATATCTATATCTATATCTATATCTATATATGTATATATATTTGTTTTATTTTTAATTTATGGAATAAAACAGTCATTCACATAACACAGTATAATAAAAAAAGATGATTGCACATGAAATCGAAATCAATTACATAGAATTCTCTTTAAATATATTAAAGCTATCATGTAAATTTCTTTTTTTTCCTTTCCTTCCTTCCCCCTCCCTCTTGAAATGGCTATCCTTAGATACAAATATGTATACATATATGTGTGTGTGTGTTTATACTTCTAGTTACCAGTTCTTTCTTTGGATACAGATAGGGTCTTCCTTCATATCTCCTTTGTAGTCAATTTGGGTATTTATTTATTTATTTAAGTCAAAATGACTTAGTCATTCAACATACATGTAATTCCTGATACCAGAGGGGCCGAGGCTGGTGGATTGCTTGAACTTACTAGGTCTTAGTTTAGTTAATTATCTGTACTAAACCAGGCACCAACATAGTGAGCCTTTGGGAGCAGAGGATCAGCAGACTGCCTAAGGGCGGGAAAACTAGGCCAGGTCAGAAATGCAGAGCAGTCTAAGGCTTCTGTACCCATCAGTATTGGGATTGGGCTAGTGAGTGGGTGCTGCAGTTCCATGCTGGGAGAGATAGGGAAACACAGTTTCAAAAAAAAGAAAAAAAAGGAAAAAGAGGCTCTTTGAGGAAATATGCGATTTAAAATCTATTGTTCTTTTTAAAGCTATACCTGTTTGATTATTTTTCAATAATTGTAGTAAAAGCAAGATTAATTAATAGAAGAGTGACAAAAGGTAAAAATTAGAGAGTTAAATGGATTGAAAGCTATAGCAAGCAGAGTGAAAGGTGGGGGTGGGGAAGGATAGTGTAGGGAATACAAAAAGGATTCAGGAGGAGAGAAGAAGATTTGACTTTGGCCTTGGCCAGGTTTCCTTTGACAACTCCCCCCTACCCCAACTTCAGCTGGAATGAGAACTTGTGAGTTTATACAATTATGAAAGATTTCGGATTTCACATCTTCCCATCAGCATTGCTGCCCCAGGATAGAAAAGACTGGTAATACAATCTGTATTAGGAGCCAAGGACAGACAAGACAGATTCACTATGCTTGAGGTGAACTTCTTCATCCCCTGATGAATAAAAGAAAAGGATTGGCAGCAACCAGAAGTTATAAGTTAATCCATTTGCCACATGTATCCTTAAGTCTGAACCCACTTTCCTCTAGACTCTGTATGTACTTGTAGAACTATGTATCACAGTCTTTAGGAGGGATGTTTTGTATATCTTACAGTATCGGTATTTTGTACAGTCTCACAGTATCATCTTAGCAAATATCTCTTTCTGGAAACTACTTAAAGCTGACTGGCTAAATTGTCATAAACTGACAATCTTGAGGAGTTGGAGTAGTAAACTGGAGAGGGCTTGAGCTGATGGCATTAGAGAATTATTCCTGAATCCTCAAGGGGTATACTTAGAACTCAGAGTCAGGGGGTCGGGTGGTAGGGGTGGGAATGTAGCTTTGTTCCGGAAGCTGAGACTTTTCAGTGAGAATGGATATTGAGATAAGGATTTTTAGAACTTATATGGACTTTATAAGCATAAAGATGTTATCACCTTAGGTGTTTTTTAATCTGGGATCTGAGGAATCAAGGCCATATTGACAGTATCACATCTATGTGCAAATGACTGTGGTGCTACATACATATAAATTATTATTACTAAATGTGAACTATTTGCCAAATAATATTTACTTAAATTATGTATTTATAGCTTCCCAACAGGGAAGGAATATATTTAAATTTTGACTAAAGTAGTTAGATTATAGAGCTCAAAGGAATTATAGATAATCTAAGAATAACTTTAAGGTTTTGAAAATAATTTTTCTTACAATAACCCTGTAGGGTAGTACAAATATTATTGTTACCATTTTATACATGAAGAGATTAAGTTTCTAAAAGGTTAAGTGAATTGCTCATTATTATGGAGCTAGAGTGTGTTTTTTAATTCAAACTTACAATCTGTCTGTGAAACTTCATTCCATTTCTTCTTAATATGCCTTTATTATGCTGCTGCCAAACAGAGTAAGTTCATTTCCTCGCCCATGTGAAAGCCCTTCAAATATTTGAAGAAAACTATCATATTCCTTTTAAGTCTCCTCTTTACCAGAATATACATCACCAGTTACCTCAAAAGATCCTCATATGGTATGAACTTGAGACCCTTTGTCATACTGGCTGTAATCCTCAAGAAATTCTATAGCTTATCAATGTCCTTCCTAAAATGTGGCACCTAAAACTGGACATAACACTCCAGATGTGTTCTGACCAGCGCAACACCTAACAGTTCTATTGCCTCCTTGCCCTTGTATATCATGCCTCTCTTAAGGCAGTGAAATATTGTACTGTAGTAGTTTTGTTGTGGGCTGACATGCTGTTGATTCATATTAGGCTTGCAGTCCACTAAAAACTCCTAGATCATTTTCAGATTGAACTGCTGTCTAACCATGCATCC
This sequence comes from Phascolarctos cinereus, assembly GCF_003287225.1. Lineage (NCBI taxonomy): Eukaryota > Metazoa > Chordata > Mammalia > Diprotodontia > Phascolarctidae > Phascolarctos > Phascolarctos cinereus. The sequence goes on along the minus strand of NW_027555847.1, from coordinate 406,067,091 downwards.
CTCAATTTAAACTTATGAAATTGATCTTTCAAATCCAAATGTACAATGTTAAATTTACCCGTCTTAAATTTTACCTTACTTGGTATATCTATCAGGTTCTTTTCAAATTCTGACTTCTGTCCATCGTGCTAGTGTTCCCCCTAACTTTGTGCTTTCGGAATATCTGATAAGCATGACATCATCTATGGCATAGATTCTATGCCTTTATCCAAGTTACTGATAGAGTGCTAAGTAGCACTGGGCCAAATACTTCACTGGAGACTTCCTTCCAAGTTAACTTTGAATCATTAATGCTACTTTTTGAATCCAGGTTTTCAAATAATTCTTAATCCAATTAATTATGCTATCATGTCACCATCATTCCTCTGTTTTTTTTTTCTAAAAAATAGGATAAGAGACTTTGTCATTTGCTGCCTCCTAGAGTACTGTGTTGCTTCATCTATTATGTGAGAAACTCCTATTTAAAAAAAATCTATTTTAAGGATGTATTCTATCTTCTGTATTTGAAAGTTGCATTTCCCAATCATCAGGCAATACGGTGACACATTGGAGATAGCACTGGGCCTGGAGTCGGGAAGACCTGAGTTCAAATCTAGCCTCAGTCACTTACTATCTGTGTGATCCTGGGCAAGTCACTTAATCTCTGCTTTGGGTTCCTCATCTGTAAATTAGGGATACTATTAGCACTTATTTCCCAGAATGTCATGGTCTTCTTCAAGAATGAGGGACAAGCCACACAATTTCCCAGAATTGTTGTGGGAATCAAGTGAGATAATAATTGTAAAGTGCTTAGTACAGTGCCTGTGACACAGAAAATACTGTATAAATTTTAGCTATTATTGTTGTTGTTGTGCTTAGAGATAGCTAAACATATCCTTAATATATTTTAATTTAATGGAAGAGATAAGGTTTCTAAATAAAAAAAAAAAGTATTAGCCAGACAGCTTCTAATGAACTCTAAGAGCATTGGGCTTAGAATTAGAAGACCTGCGTTTGAGTGTTTAAGATCTCACACATACTTGTGTAGTTTGGTGCAGGAGATTTTGCCTCGATGGGCTTTGTTTTCCTCAGTTGTGAAGTGCAAGGATTGAAATCAAAGATTTCTGAGGCCCTTTCAACATCTAAATTTATTTGGCCTATGATCCTATGATCTTTGAAGTCCTTCCCATCTCTAACCTATATCTTTGAGAATATTTCTCCTTGGGACTTTGAATGGGACACACACCTACAATAGACTCACCATAATTGCACTTTGTAATTTAGCTAAGAAAGCTAAAAATGTTAAAATAGAAGAAGCTTGACCCTTAGTTTCAAGAATTCTAATACAAAGTGGAAATGAGGAAATAGAAGAAATACTTGAAGTTTTTGATGAGCCTAAAAATAAGCTGCTCAGGTAAGACAAGGATAATCCTTTTCCTAGGTCTCAGAGGAGAGAGAAGAAAAAGCAACCAGTCCATGAGACTTCAAACATATTCTGATATTTCCTTTTTTAATTCTATACAGGTAAAATAAGAATCAGTTTCCTAAAAATGCAATTATTGCCAGAACTATAGTTTCATTCTACATATCAGATGAAATGTAGATCACTTGAAGCTTGTAGAGCTCAGGTGCTGGCTCCTATTGTCAAACTCTCTGTCTTTTGTTTTAAGCTAGCAATGTTAGTGAAGTTTGATTTATTTTAGAAGTTTATGGAAAACATGGAAATAACTCACCCCCCCCCAAATAAAATACCTAGGTGTTAAATTAGTTTCACATTTGGCCAGATCACTAATGACCATAATAAAATGGCAAGGCTGGTTCAATATTTGAAAAACAGTGAACGTAATCACATAATCATAATAAAAACATATAGTGAGGAATTGATCAAGGGACCCCAATCAATGCCCCACTACAAACACCAAACATTATATTAATAGACAGGGAAAAAAAAGCATTTGATAAAATCTAACACTCATTTATTAAAAAACAAAAAAAAAAAAGCAAAACTATAAAGAGTGCCTTCTTACCCTTTTTTGGACCCCTTTGGCATTCTGGTGAAACCTATGGACCCTTTCTCAGAAGAACATTTTTCAACGCATACAATGAAATACATAGGATTCCAAAGGAAACTATTTTGGAATAGTTTTCATACTATTTAAAAAAAAAGTGACAGGTTCATATACCCTAAGTTAAGAAGGTTTTTTTTTTTAAGAGAAAAAGGAAGAAGGATAAGAAGCAAGAAACACTTATTCGTCTTTTATATCTACCATTAACTCATTTTGTAGAGTAGGGGCAAATCATTTGGCCCCTCTTTGCCTCAGTCCTCTGCCTGGTTCTAACTCTATAAATAAAACTAATTCAGTATAGCTCACTGAGATGGTTTGAGGACAGAAATAAAATGGTAAATATTAAAGCCCTAAGAAGAAAATTTGGAGTGCTATAAAATTCTGGGTATTATTATTTAGTAAATATCTATTCTAGTGTTCCTGGTGATGTTATTTAGAGAGATTATGTGTCTCCCAAAGTACTCAACCCACTCTCTGGAAGTCATTTTCTCCCTGTCAGAAATTTCTTAATCTAATTTTCTTATTTTGCTTCAGATTTATACCAAATTCATGATCTTTAAATCTAATAAATGGAAATTTAGAACACATCATATATTTCATGGGAACATGAGTAATGATAGATGAAAATGCTTTATTTAGGAATTTAGTACTAGGTTTCTTTCTATAATAGAGAAACAAACATCTTTTTTCCCCTAATATGTTTAAAACTTATGAGAAATTTTAGTTCTTGCCCTGATGTTTGCTTACAAATTACGAAGTATATTTAATTTAATTACAAATAATTAAAGAATTCACTGTCACCAACTAGAAGTAGCATATTATAATATAATTTGCCCTGGACTTGTTATCATAAAAACTGGGTTTCAATTCCTCCAATTCAAATAACCTGGGCTCAGGTCCTCACTCTGTGTTAACCAATGGCCTTAGACAAATCACTTAGTTTCTCTGTTCCTTATTTCCTCATCTATAAAATGTGGGGGAAATATTTTCATTACTAATCTTACAAAATTAGTACAAGAAAAGCATTTGTTAAATTGTAAAATCTTACATAAATATATTGTATATAAATTGTAAACTCTTATATAAATATATTATACCTATATATATAATATGTAATGTTATTATGGATAACACTGAATTTTGTAGAATGGAAGACAGAATATTCTTACTCTTCTGCAAAATTGAAAATATAATGAAAGACTGAAAATATAAATGAAGGAATCATTGTTCAATTATTTGTTCCAGCTAATCATCTTTAGAACATTGGGAAATATGGAAATACTGGAAAGAAAATTGAACAAGATATTTATTTGTGAAATAAGACAATAATTGCAAAGTACTTAGCTCAGCTCCTGGCACATAACAGACACTATATAAATATTAACTATTATTATTATTATCTTAAAATAACCTAAGGTGTTTCCTTCTATCCTTCCACTCAATCTAACATTAAAGACTGCATACAACTCCTCAATGCCTTGAACTGAAAACAGAATAGGAGAAGGAAAATTTAATTCAGCTCACATTTGTACTAAATTTGCTTACAGTGAACAAGGAAAAAAAATCCTACTGAGAATATTTTGGTGGAAGAACATTTCACCTCTATTCACAACATAGAGAAATGCCTATCTCTATACAATTTATCAAATAGTAAAGCCAAAGAATTATACCAAGGCAAAAATTATAATCATGTAATGGCTGATTTTCACCTTTTAAATAGTTTTAAAGATCTGCTTTACTTTTAGTTGAATTAGATGAAGTGTAAAATGCATTGAAGTTGGAACCAGAGGACCTGGGATAAAATTCCAGTTCTTTTGGTTACTCGCTTTGTGATCTTGGGCAAGCCACTTAACTTGTTTGAGGTCTCAGTTTCTTCATATGTAAAATGAGGTATGGTGTACCAGATGATTTTGATGATATTTACTTTGCCATCATGAAAATTATCTGGGAGAATACATTCTCCTTAGTTTAGATTCCCCAAATTTGTTCCTATTTATGAAGGAAATCTAACTCATGTTTGGATATTCTATACTTTCTCAAGTCATGATCTGCTGTCTTTCCCCTGTGATTGGAAGACTGGAGGGTGAAGCACTAAACTTCTTCCAAAACCTTCCTTCATAGAAAACTCACAACCTTCTTGGTAACTCCATCCTCCATCATCAACTCTAGTTGGTTCCACTCCACAGAAGTACATGCTTCTTGGTGTCTCACTCCCATACTTTTCAGCTTTTTTTTTCTTTAATGCTTTATCTTTCTCCATTTATTGTAAGCTTCTTGAGGGCAGCGGCTCTATCTCTTTTTCTTATTGGTATCCCCAGGGCTTGGCACAAAATAGGTATTTATTAATGCTTATTGAATTGAATTATACCTAAATAATTAATTGTTAAAGAAATAACTAATATAAAATACTGAAGGCAGTGAATCTAATCCTTCTTAGAAGAGAGACTGAATTGTTTGAATTTATTGATGTAGGGCCTTCAACATGTCTAAAACGTAAATATAAATTTAGTACTCTACCTACCATAGTACACTGCTTTTCATTCCAGAGGATGATTTTTATTATTAGAAACTGGTAGGGCATATTCACCATTTTCTAAAGACTAAGTTAAAAACTAACATTAATGCAATTTTCTTGTTCAGCAATAGGAGACAAATAATTTTAGCTAAACCCTCTCCAAAAAAAATCAAAAACAAAAACAGAAGCAGAGAAGCAGATTACAACAACAGCAAGAATAAAACCCTGTAGAATTAATTATGGAATGAAAGAGTACTCCAAATCACTAAAAATAAGAGAAATTCAAATCTCTCCTCTCCCAGGCACGTTGCCTAGTACTAAATCATGAATTATACTTAATTTTCATCTCACACTCAGCTAATTAGCAAAGACGACAAAAAAAATTGTCAGTATTGCAGGGGTTGTAGAAAACTTGTAGAAAGATGGACATACTAATGTCATTTCCCACCAGATGCACTGCTTTTGGACGTATTTGAAACTCTGTCATGCCTTCCTTTCCTAGGAAATTCATCACTGGGAAATCTCATTATCTGACAAGATTGGATCTGCCTGGTACTCAAATCTCATCAGTATTCTTTGCCCCTCAAATTGGACCCTTTGACTGGAGGACGTGGCCATGGGTTCCAGGGCCTTTTATTTTAAAAGTGGGCTCAGCACAATTTTTCTCCACATTTCCCACCAGCTACCCTGCTTTTGGACATCTTTGGAGCTCTCCAACATGCCCCTGTGTCAAGTGTCTCTCCCCTTCCTCTTCTTACCTCTCACTTTTCATGTTTGTTTTGTGTGTTGTCTTTATTTTTATTTGTGTCTCCAGCTCAGTGCCTACTGCATAGTAGGCATTTAATAAATATTTATTGACTGACTGACATTGGTGGAACACAAACTGGTAACTCCATTCTGTAAAGGAATTTGCAATTAAGAAAATACAGCAGCTGATATATCCATATCCTTTGAGCCAGGCATATACTACTAGGCATACACACTCAAGGAGATCATTGACAAAAAGGACCCCATATATGCCAAAATATTTATAGCTGCATATTTGATGGTAGCAAAAACTAGGAACAAAGTAGAGGCCCATCAAATGGGGAATTAGTTAAACAAATTATGGTACACAAATGTACTTCCCAATGAGGATAGTTCTTCCAACAAGAATAACATTTAATAATAAAAAAAAATGAGTGTAAATGAAGCTGTAAGTGAAAATAGATAATTTTCTAAAGCAACTTTAAGGAACAATATTAAGAGCAGTAAGAATTAATGAAGTTCAATCCCCCCAATTCTCTAGTATAGTAAGAAATCTTATATTCTATTTTTTCAACCTTAGCACACTGTAAGAAGTCTCTTCTCTTCAAAGGATGCTGCCTAATGCTAAATCATAACTCGAATTAATAAGACTCATAACAATTATACAGATGTGTTTTTGGACATATGGTAACAAACATCTATGTAAACTCTCCCTTCCAACAATTTCCTTTCAGTTCCACTGCTGTAATTACTGTGCAAACACTATCATAAATGATTTCCAAGGATGTCCTCAATTCCCATAATTACTACATTGTAACAATGGAATAATAACAAACATCTTCCCATTTTGCATTTACTCACTACTCCAATTTTTTTTTTACTGTTCACAAACAAAAAGATTTCATGTAGACAGAACACAACCTACCTTTTAATAAGAAAGTTGCTGTAGTCATCAAGTATAGAGGCATGAGTTTGTAAGAGGATGATATTGTAAGCCACAAGTGCAATCAGCATGATTATCATTTTCAATTCATAGTTTATCCGTAGGAAAACAGAACAAGATATCAAGCCCAGAATGCAGCTGTAAATGAAATACTGGAACATGGGGAAAAACCAAGAAACTTATTTAGAATCTGATCTGAGAAATCAGAAGAACAAACTCAATATCACCACCAACATTATACTGTCAACTTCCAAACCTCATGTAGCTAAAACTCACATCAAAGATGAACACATAACAGGTATCTCATTCAATAACATTTCATCCCTCAATCCCCAGAGACTAGTTCAGATCTGGTCTAAACTGAATGGAGGGTCTTCTAGTGGTGCAACTGAATGATGCCTGCCCTAAAGACTATGGAAATGTTGACATTTCAAAGACTCCTACAAGAGTTGCTTCAGGATGGTTCCTATGTAACTCAAACAGAAAATACTCCAAGTTAGGAACCATAAGAATCATTATTATATCCAGAAAACTTATTTTGACCACAAATACAGCTTGAAAATCAGTTAACTTATTGGTGATTTTGTTTGTTTTGGGTAGGAGACAGGGCTTTCAATGATATGGGGAAAATCCTTCTATTTATTAGTGATTGGCAACTTTTTGGTTTCTTCTAATCTTAGAGAGTTACCTGGGACACTGAGAGGTACAGCAATTTACCTAGAGTCTCCTAGGCTGTGTGTGTCAGAGGACTAGAACCCAGGTCTTTCCTGAGTCCGAATGGACTCTAAGCACTGTCCCACAGTGTCTCTTTATGGGGATGTTCTTAGTCTTAAGTAATCTTTTGCAAGGCAATTAAAAAGATTTTTTTTTAATAGAGTCTTTGACAAAAGCTTTTTTTTTTTGCTTTTTTGGTGAGACAATTGGGGTTGAGTGACTTGCCCAGGATCACACAGCTAGTAAGTGTCAAGTGTCTGAGGCCAGATCTGAACTCAAGTCCTCCTGCCTCCAAGGCCAGAGCTCTATCCACCTAGTTGCCCCTGACCAAAGTATTTATAAATATTTGATGGCAAGTAGTATTGAGCCTGCCTTATAAAGCAATACTCAATTCAATAAACATTTACCAAGCTCCTATTATGTACAAGACACTGGTCTAGGTGTTGGGGATACAAAGACAAAGTTGAAACAGTCTCTGCTGCGATGGAGCTTACATTCAACTAGGGGAATACAACATACAAAAAAGCCGACAAGTATGGTTCATGGAAAACTGATGAAGGAGAGAAAACTTTTAACTGGGGGGATCAGAGAAGATTTTGGTGGAGGAGAAGGTACCTGAGCCTTAGAAAATAAAAGAGCAAATTGGTAGTGGTGGGAGGAGTTTGGGTGTCCAGCTTCTCAATTCATTATTTATAATGCTATGTATACCATACTGTCTATTCCATTTACTGACACAGTAAAGAGTTAACTTTTTTTTTATAGTACTTTGAAATGGTACAGTGAAATCTCAACTCAACAAATTTTATCCAAGTACTTATAATTTTTTAACAAAACATATTTTTGAAACACTTTAAATATAATTACTATACTTAATTACTAAGTGATTCCTTTAGATTAGTTTTGATTTTACTACTGAACATTTATTTGATTGAAAAAAAAGAAATAAATCTAATTTTTTCATCGATTGCAAAAATATTACCTGGGTTCTTTGAAAAGAAAAGCAATAACAATAACTACATACCAAGACAATTTATTTTCAGTAAGAACTGTGCTGAAGAGAAGCAATCTAGAGTGGTGGATGGAGAGCTGCCCTTGGAGTCAGGAAGACTCGGTTTCAAGTCTTAGCTGGACCCTCCCTGCAGTAAGACAACCCTTCTCCTACTCCTTAAATTGATTCTCTATCTCACTCACCTTCTATTCTCTCCAAAACAACATCCCTCCCCCCAATTTCTTAACTGAGGACATTGTATCAGACTTCAGAGGAAATCTCTATTATATGCATCTTCCCTAACAGTTTGTCCCCACTATTATCTTCCCTTTCTCTATGATACTCTATCTCTCTGGTTCTGGTGGGACATGGATATAGCCTAGTTCAGTTAGGACATAGGTTATTATCAACTCTTGTAACACTTTTTATCAGTAAGAACAATTTTTGGGGGTAAGTAAATTCTAATAACTGAAAACTCCAAGTGCAAGGGTTCCTTTGGTAAGATAGGGTAATATCTTCTATCATATTGTTACCCATGGCCTAGCTAGTCTATGTACAACCTACTGCTCTGTACAAAATGAAAAAAAGACTAGTTCTGGGGGGAAAAATCATTGCTAGTGAGAATTTTCAACCTAAAATAGTAAACATGAAATTATGGATGTCTAAAATACTTACTACATAATACAATCTTTAAGCATGAAAATAGACTTCCTTTTCTCTAATTCCTGAACTCTTCATCACTTATGTGTTCTGAACTCTATTATAACTATGTAACAAAGTTATTAAACTCTTTCTCATCCATGGGTCTTTACGTTGATTTCACAAGAAGGAAGTATCCGGCATATTAGGAAGAATACTCATTTAATACCATTTGTCTCAATGTTTAGGTGAGAAAAGTCAAATTCAATACTCCCAAATCATACCCTCTTCCTCAGTAAAAATTTTCTTAAAGATAAGTGGAACTGCCTATCAAGAAATATATGTCCCACCAAATTGAATTGAAAATGGAGAGGAGGAACTGGGATAGTTGAAACCAAAGCTACTCCTTCTTTCTATTTTGCAACGTCCCTAGAAGTAAATAATTGTGATCATTCTACACTACAACTGCCCTGATATGAGAGAGAGAAAAGAGCATAATAAAAGTCTAATTATGAAATTTTCCGAGTATACAAAAAAGATTTAGCTCTTGAAAAAGAGTGGCAGGATGGTATGCTTCTTTCCTTCTTTCCTCATGTTCATGCAGTTCTGTATTACATTATAAGGAAAGCTTGTGAATGGGGTGACCTTTTGAAAAGTCAGAACAGGGGGCCAATTATTGGGAAGTGTCAATTGGAGGACTCCAGGAATGTTCCTGTTTTTAAAAATGTCTCTTTCCCCTGTTATGAGGTGCCAGAAGTTTTTCCAATATAGAGGTTCATTTTGGATGATTTTTGAAAGCTAATTTTCTTATCATAAAAATATAAGTCTAGCTCTAACCCAAGTCCCTCATTTTGTATATAAGGTAATGAAGGCCCAGTGATATTAAGGAACTTGCCTAGATTCTTAACAATTAAGGCTATTTAAAAATAGAATGGGCTGCCCAATGAGGTAGTAGCTTGTTATCTCATGGGATGACTCCAAGCAAAGTCTGGACCACTTCTCCATCACGTTGTACAGAAAATCCTCATATTCGATTCATAGAGGCTAGAATACATTGCCCTTGACCAACCTTTTGCTCTGAAATTTTGGGATTCTGTTATATAACAAGTAAATAACACCATAATTTCCCCATAATGAAAATCTATTACTTTCAGCATCACTGGTTTATTCTGCCTACTTCATGAAAAGTCCAAGGTAGCTACAACAGATTAGGACAATTTGCAAGCCTCTATTTTGGATAACGAATCCATTAAATGATTTTTTTTTGCATCACTATTGAGACAGAATAAATTTGAACTTTGATCTGCACATTCCCCAGTGCTGTCCCTCCCATTCCCATTTCTCCCCTCAACTTGGACCTCTAATGATTTGCTGTTATTTAAAATGAGGTCACAGAAGAGTATAGAATTTCTTTAAGTAATAGCAATCTTGTTCTGCCAAATTTCATCTAAAAGTATTAGCTGGACCAATCTTGAAATGTTCATTGCCAGTCAAGCTGCCTTTTCTTTTTAAAGTTGATTCCAATATAGGAATATTTTCATTACAATGTAGGGTTAGAAACTAATTGCAAGTTTTTTCTTTGCTATGGCTATATAGGTGTGCTGCTAATGTTCTTAAAAGGTAGAATTTTTTTTAAATGACAGAAATTAGACAGTACAGGTCAGGTAACCATTTCTCTAAAGGGTCAAAGTGTCCCTCAAGTGCAGCATTGCTCAGTATTTTTTTTTGTTATTATTTTTTTTTAATCTCAGGATTTCATCAGGTTATCAGAGTCGGACCTTATTCTGACTTCAGGCTTTCCTCCAAAGTTGATTATGTAGGCTATCTAGTCCAGCCTCAACACTTTACAGAGAAAAATGAGGACTAGGGAGGTTCAGTTAATTGCCCAAGATCACACAGGGAGTAAACATAAGAAGTAGAATTTATGCATTAAATCACAATATATGATTCCAGTTATAGATCAAACAATGACAACTCACATATTTTCACATCTTAAGCTTTGCATAGCATTTCAGTCTCGACTAGATGCAACTAAATAGTGCAACATGTAGAATGCTGGGCCTGGAGTCAGGAAGACCTAAGTTCAAATCTGGCCTCAGACACTTACTAGCTGTGTGACCTTATGCAAATTTCTTAACCTTTATTTACCCTGAGAACAATAATAGCACCTACCTCCCAGGCTGGTTGTGAGGATCAAATGACAGAACATTTGTAAGTGGCTTAGGACATAGTAGGTGCTTAATAAATGCTTGTTTCCTTTTTTCAACTACTCTGGGAGGTACATAGTGTAAGTATGACCTTACCTAATTTTCACAGATGAGCCACCTGAGCTCAGATGCTAAGTGGCTTATGATCCTGTAGATAGTAAATGCTGAAGCCAGGACTTGAACCCTGGTTCCTAACCCCAAGTTGTGGGTTCTTTCTACTATACTACAGTAGCTTCCTACAATGGATTTCTGTGTATTCAATTCAACAGTGTTCATTAAATGCTTTCTATGTGAATGTCACCATGCTAGGCCTTGGGGAAGCAAAGATAAACATAGTCTGCCTTCCAAGAGTTTACATTCTGTAAATGTGAAATCTGTAGAGGGATATAATAATTATACAGATAAGGAAATGCACTATAATTTGAAGATGGGGAAGTACCAACCAGGGGGATCCAAAAAAGATTACTATGAAAGAGAAGCCCTGACTTACGCCTTGAAGGAAGCTCGGTATTGCAAGAGGTAGGGATGAGGAAGAAGTTTGGTTCAGGCAGGAAAGACATCTAGTACGAAAGTAGAGAGGTGAAAGAACATAGAGGAAGAGAGCAGTGATCAGGACAGACCCTCAAGGCACAACCAGAGTTAAAGGATGGGACATTTATAATGACCCAGCAAAGGAGACTGAAAAGAAATCAGCAGACAAGTAGGAGAGCCAAGAGAGAATATCACAAAAAAACATGATATGAATGTTTTAAAAAGATACATGGTTGGAGAGAGGAGGTAGGCCGCGGATGGCAAGGTGAGGATCAAATCAGATTTTTCTGTATGAATGGTCAGTACTTAAAATGAAGTGATTAATATCTCTTTTCTGGTATAAACCATTACCAGGGCAAAAGAGTGTTTAGCTAGCAAACGATTTATGCTCGTGCTTTTCAGTACCACAGCTAGGAATCATGAAAGACCCTGATTTCTGAAGAATCAAAGCTACAAGTGAATCAAAGGTCAACGGAAAGACTAAATAAATGTAAGTGCTCTACATCAAAGCCACATACAACTGGAAAAGGAAGTTGGGCTGGTTCAATAGTGATACTGGGCCATAACAAATGGATAGCTCAAATATCGAATTGATACTCATGAAATATCTCCCCTGCACCTCCCACCCTGCACCAAAATAAATAAATAAATAAAAGGTCTAGAGGAAGGGCTTTAGCACATTAGATTAATCCTCTCTGGAAGATTCCTAGAAGGAAATATATTTGTGTAGAAAACGCTTACATCAATTTGAAGAACCTCTTTACTTAAGAGGCTATGATAACAAGTGTTAAAATTGAAACACAAAGTGTTCAAGTTGCTGGTTAAAATGAATCAACTGGAAAAAAAATTATTGAGGGTATATGTATAAGAAAGTATCTGGAGCTGGGAGCTGGGATGAATACAGAAAAGCTATAAGATATGGTCCCTGCCCCATAAGGAGATTACATGCTAAGTTGGCAAATAAGACTGCTACATAGAACAATTGGCAAATAAACCAATAAATGGATAATGATAGGTGATGTTTTTATTCTGCTTTAAGGGTTGCAAGATGTTTCACATACATGGAAAAGAATGCTGCGTTAGTGCCTGGGGATTTGAATTCAAATCATAGCTCTTCTACTTATTAGCTGTGTGACCTTAGATAAATCACTTAATTTTTGCAGCTTCAGTTTCTTCATCTGTGAAATGGAGGAGTTGGACTGAATAATCCTTTTTGGCTCTGAATCTATAAAACTATGAGGAAGGTACTGAGGGTTTTATTATGCCCATTTTACAAAACAGGAGATGAAAGCTCAGGGAGGCCAGTGACTTGCCCACAGACACATAGCTAAAGTTAGAGTTAACAAATGAAATCAACCCTCTTCTGACTTCAAATCCAGCATTCCCCCACTGTACCAACCTACCTCTCAAGAACAATACCAAGAAGTGTTTTACAGATGAATGTTAAATCATACAGAAGCAGAAACAATTGGAAGAGACAACTATTTGGGGAAGAGGAAGATGAAATAGGAGTTCACATTTAAAGTTAATGAAGTGTTCATTTTTTTCTCTCTCACAGTCATTCTGTAGTCTAGGTAAGGTTCTTATTCCCATGTTAAAGATATCTGAGATATTGTGACTTCCCCATTTGTTTGGCCACAACTAAAACCCAAGACTTCTGACTTTAAACTCAAAGTTAATAGCTTTCATGAAATAGCATTAAGCTGGTCCTTTTACAATACATATTTGTAAATGTGACTTTTAACAGATTTCACTTGAAAGATCCTTCCTTGATGAAGCTGCCATTTTAAAAAGGTATTAGCCATTGCCTGTCTGAGTTTAAAGACAATTCAGAGACAATAAACTAGAATGTCTGATACCTATACATTATCTTTTGTGATATATTCATTTCCTCTTAAGCCAAAATAGCATTTTTCCTGTAGCTTCAATACCACTTAGCAGTACATGGATACAACCTAATGGGTGTTGAATTTAGCATGATACAATATAAAAAGAAGTAAAATATACTTACCGGCAGGAAAAAATACTTCTGTGTATTCTGAGAATTTTGGTCAGTTGAGTCAGGGAAACTTGAATTTGATGTGTTGAAATCTGAGGGGAGTGTTATTTCTGCCTCATTCAGGAAAAACTGTGAGAGGAAAACAATTTTACAGTGTATTATTATTATTATAAGCCAGATCAAGAAAGGAAACTCAGGAGGGTGAATTCTCACTCATTAATTACCCATTGTTTCCTTTGTGGTAAAGGAATAACTGAATTGATTTTGTTGACAGATGTGTGCCTTTTAGCTTTAAATATACCAATGTCTTTCTATCTGGAACTTTCTGAAGTTTTCTATTACAATGAAAGATGAATGATTGTTTAGCTAAGAATCTAATCACTATCCTAAAACAAAGAGATTAATATTAAGGATTCCAGCCCTTTTGCAAGCCTGGGGTTATTTCTTAGCCAACTATGTATTTAAAAGTGCAAAAATATCAAGGCTTATGCTATTTGATACTGGGTTTCAAATTTTTTTTCTTTTTAGGTATTAATTAGAAAATCAAATTACAATGAAAAAGATCAGAGCCTTTGCAAAGTATGCTATAGAACTTTCATTGATCTTATTTCAGAACCTGATTTAAATGAGTCAATCAGCATTTAAAAATCTGTGATAAAATATACATTAAATTAATGAGGAAAAATGACAAACCATTTTGCTTGCTGTTGGCTTAGGATCCCTGGCACCAATATCATATTACATTTCCTACTATTTTACGGATTAGGAATTCTCCTAATCACATAGGATGGGGAGAATGTAGACTATTCTATTAAGAATAGCAAAATTCTGAGAAAGATTTATTCTTTACAATACTAGAAAGGCAGATACACCCAGTGTAACATGATCCTGAGGAAATGAGGATAATTGGTCACTTTTATGGTTATTTGCTATATTAGCACCCTGAATAAAAGTGATAATCTATCTAGAAGCCAGAGAGTGTGCCAATTTCTACTTTAAAGAGGGAAAGTGAAGTTGAGTGAGTAGGTTTTAGCTTTTGCTTAAGGACAAAGCTAATCACTAATCTATACTGTGAGTCACTGTCACCAAAATGGGCAGATTTAAACCTTGCTAAAGTCTTGATTCCCAGTTTCTCTACTTGAAAGATTTTACATTTACTGATTATTCTAGAAAGAATCTCCTGGTATACAGACAAATCTTATGCTATTAGTATTTAAAACTGAAAGCATTTCCATCTTCTCATTTATTCTGTTAACTCGATTTACTTATAGTAGTAGCTCCTTGAAATATTCAAATATTAGCCACCTTAGGTTTTTGGATAAATACAACAAATATCAGCTAGAAAGTAAGTGTGGTTATTTAACATATTTGGGATAATGCACTGAGATTCTGAATAAAGTATTTTCAGCCTCACATTACTTAAATGAAATGTAGGAAAATGCTAATTTAAACAAATCAAAGAAGCTTGAGAGTTTTATTGATCTGCTACTGCAGAATTGATCAAAAGCATTACCATCACTATTTGACTGCTACTGTGGGAGCCATGAGGGGGGGAAAACAAAACCCTTAAATCAGATAGGAAGGAATAGAGAAATTTCTTGGCAAAAATTATGAGTTCAATATTTTATAAATACAGCTTCTGGGGAAGCAGAATATAATCCATTTGCATAATAATGTATCAAGGACTGACAAGTTAAAGGAAAATGCTTTACTTTGGGGAATTATAAAAGTAGACTTTCTAGATATTAAAAGCACAGCATTAAATTCTTAATCATATCACCATGTAAAAGGGAAGATGCAAAAAAAAATATGACTGAGGCGCTAAGCTTTTCCTCTTTTTTTTCCTTCCAGATACTGAAGAGCAATATGCAGCAATGTGGTATTTTTCAAATTGTATTTTGGCTGGAGCTTATTGTAACAAATGGAATACAATTTATGAAACCTAATATGAGTTGTAACTTTAGAAATTCTGGAGTCTACTCTAATTTTCTAGTCTAAGATCATCTCTTTCTCTTCCTCACAATACTTCATGCCTTCCAAACTGGACTACAGTCTGCATTCCCAGGATTCTTTATGATCTACTTCCTTGCTGTTTCTTAAACAAGATACCCCATCTCTCAAATCCATCCCTCATACCTGGGATTCTCTCCTTTCTAATCTATGCCTCCTAGTTTCTTGAAGTACAAACTAAAGATCCTGCCTCTTCAGAAGACCTTCCTGTCATTTGCTTTTTTTTTTTTTTTGGTATCCTTAAGGTGCATAGTGTTTTGTATCCCTAAGAGTACATAGTAGGTGCTTAATATATTCTTATTGAATGGCTAATATGGAAATAATGCTTTCGATTTCGCTTGTATAATTGGTATATTGCTTACTTTCTCAATGGATGGGAGAAAATTTAGAACTCTAAAATTTTTTAAAATGAATGTTAAAAATAAATTAGCTAATTAACAAAAATTAACAAAAAAAATCTTGTTGATGATTTTGGCCTCCATGCTTTCATTCACAGTAATCCTTCTGCTGAGAATATCCTTTATCCCTCTCTTGATTTGATTGTTTACCACCAATTATTTAAAGCACAATTGAAATGCCACATATTCTTGATTCCTGACCATTCCTGATCTCCCCCAGTCAGTAATAATTTATTCTTCTCAGTCTGACTTCACATAGTTTTACATACTACATTAACTCCCTTTACATGTGTCCCATAAAAGGTAATTACCCCTCATCCTGGCTTGACTTGTTACCACATTCATTTTCATAATCCCAAATTCTAAGATACTCCAGGGATGTGTTTTATTATTTCTTTATTGATTAATAAATTTGCAACTACTTTCTTATTAATCAATGTTAACTCTGAATCACTATATCACTTTATTAAATATCATTTATTTAATAAACTGGAGAAAAAAATTTCCCCATAAACAGTTAATAACCTCTATGTGCCTAAATCTCATACTTAAAAAAACATCAATGTTATTGGTTCATTAACAGAGTAACAGATAATATCAAAGACATAAATAGTTATTTACAATATTTTATCATAGATCACAGCCAGAGTTACCTCTCACCATCACTTCAATTCTTCTCTTCACTTTTGTACACAGTCCCACCACTCAGTTTCCACAAGATACCAATTACAGTCTCTTCTTAAAAATCTTCTTCTTAATTATTCATGATATAAAGGTTAGACAAAACCTTGTCTTATGGTCTTTTCAACCTGACAGGAAAAGTCTCTTCATAGATGACAATTAAAACTAAATCTCTTTACAAATAGTAACTAAAGCTCTTAGCATTCTCATACACTCCTCACAGATCAAAACTCACACTCTCCTCTCTCTCTCTCTCTCTCTCTCTCTCTCTCTCTCTCTCTCTCTCGCTCTCTCTTTCTCTCTCTCTCTCTCTCACTCTCGATATCCAATGCTATTTATTTTTCTCTGAACTTTAGTTTTCTCCTTTATATTTCTCTTGGATCTTGTATGTCAAATTTTCTATTGATCTCAGGTCTTTTTGCAACAAAATCCTGAAAGTCTGGCAATTCATTGAATGTCCATTTTTTTTTTCCATTCAGAATTATGCTTAACTTTGCAGGGTATGATATTTTAGGCCTCAACCTGTTCTTTTGCTCTTCAATATATATATATATATATATAGTGTTCTAAGACCTGTGGTCCTTTAGTGTCTCTACTGCTAAATCTTCTGTGATTTTAATTGTGGCCCTGACATATTTAAATTGTTTTTTCTTGTTGTTCATAATATTTTCTGCTTGAGCTGGGGGTTTCAGAATCTAGCAATGATATTCCTGTAGGTTTTCCTCTTGAGATCTCTTTCAGATTGTGTTTGATAGATTTTTTTTTCTATTTCTACTTTTACCTTTTGTTTTAATACTTCAGGACAATTTTCTTTAATTATTTCTTGTATTATTGTATCAAGATTCTTTTTTGGATCATAGCTTTCAGGTAGTCTGATTAAAAAGTCTCATGATGGAAAATGCTATCCACATCCAGAGAAAGAATTATGGAGTCTGAATACCAATTGAAGCATTCTATTTGCCCTTTTTTTTCTTGTTTTGTTTTATTTCTTCTGCTTGTGTTTGCTCCTATTGGTTCTAATTCTTCTTTAAAATACGACTAATATGAAAAAAATGTTTAATAGGAATACATATGTAGAGCTTTATCTTGAGGAGGAAGATGGAGAGAGGGGGGAGAAAATTTAAAATTCAAAAGCTTATGGAAGTCAATGTTGAAAACTCAAAATTAATTAATTAAAAAAGAAATATCCAAAAATGTTATATTTTCAGTGTCTGAAGTTCTTGGTCTCACCTGAGTAGAAAACCTTCTCTGCACTTAATTTATTCTGAGGAAACAAAAAAACTTTCCTTCCTTATTATTTTAAGGTCTAATCAGTTCCTAAAGGAACAGGCATAATCATCCCAGGAGGGAATCCTCCCAAAAACTAATTAGAGTAATATCTTTAGTGAGAACAAAAGGCCCTTTGCTGAATCCAATTAAGAATATTCCTGTAGATCAGACCGAATGGATTTAGGAAAGTGAATCTCTAGGAAGTGTCCAAAGTTGTTATCATAGTACTGATCTCTCTGATGATTCAAACTCTGTTCCCTAAACTCAGTATCCTCCTTAAATCTTGACTACCAAAGTTTGTCTTTGTTCTTGAACTCTATAAACTGTAAGATGAAGATGGCTTGTATCCAGGAGATTTTGAAAAGTAGTATGAATCTCTGTCCCTTTGGATTTCTCTAAGCAAATATACTTTGAATTTAATTATTTTTTTTTTCCTGATAGGCTGTCTGGTAAAAAAAAAATTGCCTGAGACATGAGTTTTTCTTCCATACCAGTTATGGCAGTAACCTCAGGATTTTGAGAGTTTAGCTGTCCTGCAGTCCAGTCTCCAGGATGCCCAGCAGATTTAGACCTTGTATGTTTCTTAGATAAAGAAGATCTGAGGTAATTGGGAAATATCTGTTCAGCAGTCCTCTAAATTTGCCATTGCCTTTTGGGAAATATAATGAGTGTGATGGTTTATCATTTTATTTTTTTCTGTATTAATCCACTGATCAAGCCCCTGTTACCTAATAATATTTTGTCAGATTCTTAGACCTAGTTATTAAGAAATAATCTGGTGTTCTTTCTTCTATCACAGTTAAACTACCATCCCTTCCCCACCCCCACCCTATCATTCTTTTAATTATTTCAGTTATTCTTAGTGTCCTCTGGTTTCCACATCCCTTAAAAAATGCAGAGACCCAAACTTCACATGACATTTTAATAAGGATTTGAATTGTAGAATCACTTTCAAGATTTTCTGTCATACTTAATACAACTCAGTATCATGCTTTTTAAAAGAACTGTACAAAATCAATAATTTACATTTCATATCTGGTTCATTTCTTCCTAGGCTGTTCACTAAAATGTCATTGTTCCAAAAGTCTAGCTAGATTATTGTGATTGCTGCTTCCTTGCCTCTTTAGTGTATATTACAGAAAGAAATTAAATTTGCCCTGCAGAGTTTGCTCTTCACAAAGCCACCATAATTGCTATCCTGTAATTTTTTTTAGGTAGTTGCAAATTGATTGGTCAAACACTTTTTTCTTGTATCTAATAAAAGCTATGATTAAACTACAGTAAGATTCTCAAAATAATGTTTGAGGACAGCATGAAAAATATGATGCAAAATACCTTATTAAATATGTCAAGAAAAGAGTGGCAGTGCTCTCAACAGTGAGGGTTGACTCTAAACATCCATACAAAAAATAATAAAAATCCATATCTAGATATTTGAACATATTTGGATTGAATAGCTTTATTTTTTCAATTTTTCATATACATATTTGGCATTCTAAACCTACCACTTGAATACAGAAATAAGCCCAATGGAACTATACATATAGGTTTATTAGGCAGAGTGCACTTAAATTTCATCTCTTTCAAGTCAATGCAATGAAAATATAATATTTTCCCTTGGAGACAAATTCTGAAACAAATTTGAATTCATCAATCCCAAATACCCAGTGAAGATCTGAAAGATGCTATTTGTCATTTTTCAAAAGCAAGATAATTTTCCTAACCAGTATTCTCCTTTCTCTTTCCAAATACCTTGCTTGAAAAAATTCACTAAGTGACCTGTGGTAGAAAAACTATTGGTCCATTTTTTAGAAAAGAGACAATATGTTAGTAATTGCTAAGAATTACTCAAGAGAGATGAAGTCCTCAAATGCAAATCAATTCATCTAGAAAATTCCTCCCAAAGGAAGTAAATAGAGACATTCAAAATGATAATCAAATAGTAGAACATTTACTACCCTTATTATAATTCCTAAGAGTCCAGGCAGGTAGGTTCTGGAAGTGAGTCCCCTGCTAAGCTTCACCTTACTTTTACATGGATTCTCTCCGTATTTCTCTTTCTCCTCAGTGGGCTCATTGTCCTTTCTTCTCCCACACTGCTTCACTTTCCTGTTCTCCCACATGTGTTGTCTTTGCCAATTAGAACATAAGCTCCTTGTATATCGAGATTTGCTTGCTTCTGTTTATATCCCCATTGCCTGGTCCAGTGTCTGGCACACAGTAAAAACTTACTGCATGTTCTATATGTCTATGTAAACCTTTTCTCAGTCTTCATCTTTTTAACCTCTCTAGCTTTTGATGCTATTGATCAGCAACTTGTCCTAGATTCCCTCTTCTCCCATGGCTTTCCAGAACAGTGTTCTCCTAGCTTGTCTACTTCATCTTTTGTGGCTTCTTTGCTGTATCATTTCCAATGTCCCTCCTGCTAACTGGGTGCTCCCTAAGGCTGGTTCTTATCTTCGGTTCTTATCTTTTCTTTGTAAACTTTTTCTCTCAGTGACCTCATCAACTTCAGTGGGTTCACTTATCATCTTGATGCAGATAATACCAAAATTTATATATTTGCCCTTAATCTCTCTCCTGAACTTCTGTCCTGTATTACCAGTTACCAACTGTCTGCTGCACATTTCATGGGTATCTTAAACATTTCAAAACAAAACTCAATTGCTTTCCACCTAATTTTTTTTCCATCATCCAAAATTCCCTATTTCTTTTCAGGATACCACCATCCTTCTAGTCATCTAGATTTTCAACCTCAGAGTCATTTTTGTCTCTTTCCTTTCCCATACACTTTCTGATACCCAACCAGATATGAATCCTTGTCGATTCTACCACTGTACTTGTTCTCACACTTTTTTTTTTGGTGGGGCAATTGGGGTTAAGTGATTTGCCCAGAGTCATACAGCTAGTGAATATTATGTGTCTGAGGTCACATTTGAACTCAGGTCCTCCTGACTCTAAAGCTACTGCTCTATCCACTGCCCACCTAGGTGCCCCCTCACACTCATTTTCTTCTCTCTAGTCATCAATTCACCACCTTAAGTTCAGGCCTTTATCATTCGATATTCTGGCCAGGTTAATTTATTAATTGTTTCTTGGACTTGGCATTGCACTGCCCATTTAGAATGTCCATGACTTCATAGAGCCTATATATCTATGCCTTCATATTCCTGATATCCATTTCCTTCTTACCTTTGCCTCTTGGAATCTTTGGTCTTCCTTCAAAATTGACTTATATGTCACCCTTTATAGAAAACCTTTACTGACCTCCCACATTTTTAGTGCACCCTCTCTCTTCAGATTGTTGTGTATATTTATTCATCTAATACATGGCATATCCCTAGTAGGATGCAATCTTGTGTGATGTAGAGACTATTGTTTTTGTAACTCCAGCATCCAGCATAGTGCTTTGTATGTAATAACTGTTGAATTGAATTGAGTCAGGTTCAAATGATTTCAAATTCTATCCTCAATTTTTCTGTTTTGACGGGATGAATATTTTGTAAGGAACACCTGAAAAATAATGATGATGGCAGATTATGGTACACTGAGGTATAGATGATGGTAGTTGTTTTTACCATGTAACCAGATATATATATCAAAATTTCAGGCAATTTGAAAAGCTGAAACCTGTTTCTCAGCAAATAATCACAAAGGAATAACACTGATTTACAGGTCTTTCTCTCTCTGGTGTTCATTGTATATCAGATAGGAGGGAATTACTCAGTAGATTTATTTCTTAATGTTGATTTTCTATCATTTTAGCATCTAAAAATTTGACTTATTTCAATTCAATTGCTTTATTAAACACCTACTATGTACAAGACCCTGTGCTAGATGCTGAAGACTCTACTAAAAACAAAACAGTCCCCACTGTCCAAGGGTTTATACCAAGTGTATGAGGACCATCCACTGAGGCGAGTGTCATTAATTCCAAGGCACAGACCTTTTGCTACACCTTTGAGAAAAGTGTCAGTTCTTGAGGAGCTGTGATCTCTTCTCTCTGAGCTTCCATGAACAGGAAAAAAAAAGCATGCAATTTAGCTTATCTCCTGCCTCACAGCTGTTATAGAATGCACCAGAAGCTGTCAGTAAATAAAGTCATTTGTTTTTATTTCTTTCTCCAAAGATAATTTTTTAATGTATCTCTGCTATAGGCCTTTCTACCTCATTTACCAAGCAATAGATTGTTTTGTAAGGAAGTAAAATTTAACACATTGCTATTATTATACAATGTACATTTTCCCCCCAAATACTCCTTTGTGTTATGTTGAAGGCCTAACCCTGCATACTCTGAATGCTGATCGTATCAAGTATTTATAAACACTGATTTAGTTACTTGTCATTCATTCCTCCTCTAACCTGCAGATATTTAGTTAGAAAAAATTAGTCTTTTTGTTCCCCAAATAAAATCTCTTGTTTCTTTTCTTTTTTTCCTTTTTCTTAAGACTAGTTAATGGATACTGGTTATATAAGGGGCAAAAACGATCTTTTAAGAAGAATTTTTAAAAAAATCATATGCCTGTTCTTTACATGACAACACCCTATAAAGAATCAATCAAATGCTTGATTGTTTTATCTTCTCATTGCATGTTTTCATTTTGTCCAGTTTAGAACACAAACTTTAATATAAAATTTTTTTACTTTATATATGTATATGTATGTATTTATATATTAACATATACAATATATTTATTTATATATTTTTACTTTATATAACATTGTAGCACTGTTACATATACAGATGAACAATGTATTTAATGATTAGGTTATAGAAGAATTACAGAAATTGCTTCCTTATTAATTCTTGATAGCATACTAAAAAGCAAAAACATTACCTTGCCCAAAAAGTTCCATATAGGCAAAGCTACAGTTTGCAATGTATAAAGTGCTGGGCCTGCAGTCAAGGAAGACTCATCTTTCTTAGTTCAAATCTGGCCTCAGACACGTACTAGCTGTGTGACCTTATCCCTGTTTGCCCCAGTTTCCTCATCTATAAAATGAGTTGGAGGAAGAAATAGCAAACCATTTCATTATCTTTGCCAAGAAAACCCCAAATGGGGTCATGAAGAACCAAACACAATTGAAAGTGACTGAATAACAACAACAACATGGTTTTTCCAGTAGCAATCTATAGCTTTAAGAATTGGACTATAAGGAAAGCCGAGCACCACAGAATTGACACTTTCAAACAAGCAGATCAAATCAGTCAATACTTAAAGAAAGTAACTCTGGCTGCCTATTGGAAGGACAAGTACTGAAGCTGAGGCTTAAATACTTTTAAAAACTTAAATCACATAATGATAAGACAGGACTTATTGGAAAAGACCCTGATATTGGGAAAGATTGAAGGCAAAAGGAGAAATGGGACATCAGATGGATAGATAGTGATATGGAGGAAATGAACATGTGTTTGGACAAACTTCAAGAGATGGTGGAGGACAGAAGAGCCTGACCTGCCATGGTCCATGGGATCATAAAGAGTCAGACATGATTAAATGACTGAACAGCAACAATTTTAGGGCAAACTGCTTTTCCACCCACCTTTCTGATCTTTCTTAGTCTCCTTTTCAGGATAAAATTAGCAACAGTGTCCTGCCCCCATGGGTCACCTAAGGCCCTGTCTCTGTTCTGAGTCTTTTTTTTTTACTTCCTATGTGAGACCTTTACTTATCCCCCACCTTCTAGTGTCTCCCCTCTAATTCCTCCTCTTAGCAGGGGTTATCCTTCATGCCTGCAATGCATTCTCTCCGCAGCTCTACTTCTAAAAATCCCTAACTTCCTTCAAAGCTTGGCTGAAGTATAACCTTCTACTTGGAATCCTTCTTGATCTCCTCTAGTTGTTGGTGTTCTTTATTTGAAAATTACTTTGCATTTATTTTGTATTGACTTATCTGTGAATATTTTGTTTCTCCCAGCAGAATGTAAGTGCCTTTAAGCAAGGACCATTTCATTTTTATCTTTGTATCTCCAGTACCTAGAACAGTACCTTGTATAGAGTATGTATTTAAACAAATAAAAAACTCATTAAATGAATGAATGTATGAATTACCTGCCATGAGAAACTGGACATCCCTAAAATAGCCTCATAGTGGATTCTATGAGCCTTAACACAGAAAGATATAGCTTCTTCTCTTTCTGTTTCTATCCTCCTCAGCTTACTGTACCCTATTTTTTCTCAAGGCACCTTCTATTGCTGTTATGATATCTTGGTAACCCTTGGTAGTAACCTAGATCCTTAATTCCCTACATACAGCCTCAACCCAAACCATAATTTGTGAAAAAAGAAAACTGCAAATATACAAAACTATATGAAAGGGGACTTTCAGAAAAAAGAATATACTAAAAATTAAATTGTATACCTTATCCCTAGTGTCTAAGTTTCTCCCTTACAGTAAGTTAGGAACCTGGGGAAGGATTGTAACTCTTCCAGAGGCCAAGGAATTGTTATTTGGTTTTCTTAGTTATAATGTACTACTACATGTTTCCTTTATAGGCCAGAAGTTATTGCCATTACCCAAGTATATAGATTATCATCCAGAAATGATATCTTCTGTGTTGGAGTACTCAAATGACTTTAACAAAGCCACCATTTGTGTTAATAGGAATCTAAGAGCAAAACATGACTATTTCTCATTGCAGGTTTTGACTGGAATATTCTCCCTTGATGCTTTGAAGATATAGGAAGGGTGGCAGCTTTATTCTTAAAAATGTGTGAGAATGTTCCAAAGTTATCTTAGATTAGAAATTGTATACTAACTCTTAATACAATACTGAGATTTTACTTAAAGCAATGGTAAATATTTTCTCTTCCTGCTCTAATGCATTCTGTATAGAGAGTGTTGTCAGATTAATTTTCCTAAAACAGTGCTTTGTACTCCTCTACTCTGTCTCCTCTGATGGTACCTTCAATGGCTCCCCTATGCCTGCAGGGTAATATCAGAACTCCTCAGCCTGGCATTTTAGGCCTCTAAAAAACTTTTCCTTACACCTTCAACTTATTTTACATGAATTCCCATTCTAGTCAAATGTGATGAGTCTTTATTTTCATGAAATGCCTACACTTTCCCTTACACTTTTGGTCATGCCATTTTCTTCATCTAGAATTGCCATCTTTCTCTCTGTCTTTTCACCAGCTTAAGTCTCAATCTACTCACTCAATGAAGCTAATTATAACTACTCCTACTTTCCTGAGTATTTCTCCCCTAAAATCCTATATCGGGGGCAGAGCCAAGATGACAGAGTGAAAGCAGTGACTTGCTTGAGCTCTCCCCAAAACCCCTTCAAATACTCATAAAAAATATCTCTAAACAAATTCTCAAGCAGAAGAACCCACCAAAAGACAGAGTGAAACAAATTTCCAGCCCAAGACACCCTGGATGGTTGATCAGAAAGGTATATTGTGCTGGCTGGGAGCACAGTGCACTGAGGCAAGGGCACACAGGTTGCAGCTAACCTGGAGCAGGCCTCAGAGAACTGAATCGCTGGCAGCTGTGGAGGTTTCCAGACTCCTCAATCCACAAATGCTAAAGACAACTTAGAAGGTCAGTGGGAAAAGTCTGTTTCTGCAGTGCTGAGAGAGGAAGGAGGGGTTTCAGCTCAATTCCCCAAAAGTCTGGCCGGGGGGGGGCAGCTGCTTCCCGAGCTTCTGGCCCACAGACTGAGGGGGAATCCAGTGGCTGATCAGCGAGGGATTGCAGGGATCTGTTTGCCAGTGCTGAGGCAGGAATCACTTGCTTTGCCCATGTTTGGATCTGGGTCACAGTTCTGGGTGGCAGAGCTGGGGTAAGGAGGAGTGCTGGTGTGGAGGAGCTTATAGTGTCTGTGGAGAGAAACCCCTCCTCACAGTTACAGGACAGAAAGGAGTACTTGTGGTCACAGGCCAGGAAAGGAGTAAATACCTCGCCCCTTATCATACCACCTTGGAAGAACTGAAAATTTACATGTCCCTACAAGTATCTCTGAAAACAGCTATACAAACCCCTGAAGCTTGGGACAGTACACTCTCCACATTGGAAGCAGACTCTTACCTTAACAAAGACTTTAAAACTCAAGTAAGTTGCTGGGATCATGAGCAAGCAGCTCAAAAAGAGTCAGACTATATTATCTTACTTTGGTGAAAAAGAAGATCAAAATATACAACCAGAAGAAGACAACAAAATCAAAGCTCCTACATCCAAAGCCTCCAAGAAAAATATGAATCAGTCCCAGGCCTTGGAACAGCTCAAAAGGATTTTGAGAAGCAAGTAAGGGAAGTAGAGGAAAAACTGGGAAGAGAAATGAGAGTGATGCAAGAAAATCATGAAAAACAAGTCAACAGCTTGCTAAAGGAGACCCAAAAAAATACTGAAGAAAATAACACCTTAAAAAATAGCCTAACCCAAATGGCAAAGAGGTCCAAAAAGCCAATGAGGAGAAGAATGCCCTAAAAAGAAAAATTGGCCAAATGGAAAAGGAAGTCCAAAAGATTACTGAAGAAAATACTTCCTTAAAAATTAGGATAGAGCAATTGGAAGCTAGTGACTTTATGAGAAATCAAGATACTGTAAAACAAATGCAAAAAATGAAAAATTAGAAAACGATGTAAAATATCTCATTGGAAAAACAACTGGGAAAATAGATCCAGGAGAGAAATTTAAATTATTGGACTATCTGAAAGCCATGATAAAAAAGAGCCTAGACATCATCTTTCAAGAAATTATCAAGGAAAACTGCCCTGATATGTTAGAACCAGAAGACAAAATAGAAATTGAAAGAATCCATAGATCTCCTCCTGAAAGAGATCCCCAAAGGAAAACTCCTGGGAATATTATAGCCAAATTCCAGGGTTCCCAGGTCAAGGAGGAAATATTACAAGCTGCCAGAAGGAAACAATTGAAGTACTGTGGAAACACAACAAGGATAACACAAGATTTAGCAGCTTCTACATTAAAGGACCACAGGGTATGGAATATAATATTTGAGGGCAAAGGAGATAGGATTACAACCAAGAATCACCTACCCAGCAAAACTGAGTATAATCCTTCAGGGGAAAAAATGGTCATTCAGTGAAATAGAGGACTTTCAAAGCATTTTTGATGAAAAGACCAGAGCTGAATAGAAAATTTGACTTTGAAATACAGGACTCAAATGGAACATGAAGAGGTAAAAGGAAAGAGAAATCATAAGAGACTGAACTATTTACATTCCTGCATGGAAAGATGATATTTATAACTCATGAGATCTTTGTCAGTATTAGGGTTGTTGGAGGAAACAAATTATATGTATGTATATATAGATAGATAGATAGAGGGCACAGGGTGAGTTTAAGATTAAGGGGTCATATCTGCAGAATAAAATTAAGGGATGAGGGAGGATTATATTTGGAGAAGAAGAAAGGGAGAGGTAGAACCGGGTAAATTATCTCACAAAAATAAAAACAGAAAAGGAAAGTCTCCTACAGTGGAAGGGAAATGAAGGAAGGTGAGAGGGAATGAGGGAATCTTCTTCTCATAGGATTTGGCTTAAGGACAGAATAACATACACATTCAATTGTGTATGGAAATCTGTCTTGCCCTACAGGAAAATAAGGGGAGAAGGGGACAAGAGAGCAGGGGGATGATAGAGAGGAGGGCAGATTGGAAAAGGGGGTAATCAGAAGCAAATACTTCTGAGGAAGGACAGGGTCAAAAGAAAGAAAAGAATAAATGGGAGGGCAGCATAGGATTAAGGGAAATAGAGTTAATTTTTCATAACATGTGTACCATGGAAGCGTTTTGCATAACTGCACATGTACAACCTATATTGTGTTGCTTGCTGTTTCAGTGAGGGTGGGTGGGGAGGGAGGAAGAGAGAAAATTTGAAACCTAAAGTTTTAAAAACATATGTTTAAAATAAATGTTTTCATATGCTACTGGGAAATAAGAAATACAGGAAATGGGATACAGAAGTCTATCCTGCCCTACAGGAAAGTAGAAGGAGAATGGGATAAGAGAAGGGGGGAAGAGATAGAAGAGAAGACAGACTAAGGGAAGAGATATTCAGAATGTGTGCCATCTTGGGGTGGGTGGAGGGGTGAGATGGGGTGACTATTTGGAACTCAAAAACTTGTGGAAGGGAATGTTGAAAACTAAAAACAAATAAATTTATATTAAAAAAATCCTATGTCATTTGTTTTATGAATCACTCATCTGACTCTTTAAAAATACTAGCTTTCATTGTTGTTTTTCTATTTATGTAGATAGATGTCTTGTTCCTCTGACTAGATTGTAGTCTATTCAACAGTAGGAAGACAATCACAAAATTTCAGGTACCCCAGAGACTGTCTAATGTACTCTGTACCTGAACAAGAATCCTCTCTAAAACATATCCAACCAGTGGACATACAGCCCCTCTAATGAAGAGGAAACCCATTTTTGCTTCCTCTAAATTTTGGAGTCTTTTTCCTCTACATCAAATCACAATTTGTCTTTCTACAACTTCCATTAATTGTTTCTTGTTCTGTCCAGTAGGATCAAGTAGAGTAAGTGTAATCTTTTTTTTCCATGTGACAATCTTTCAAATACCTAGAGACAGCTATGATGCCATTCTGAAGTGATCTCTTCTCCAGGTTAAACAATCCCATGTTATACAAAACATTTTCTGAATACTGCATTTTAGGAACGGCTTTGATAGGCTAAAGAATATCTGGAGAACAGTAATGAAAAGTGGGAAGGACCCCAACATCTTACACCATGAAGATCATTTGAAAGAATAGGAGTTTTTAGCCTAAAGAAGAGAAGGCTCATGGGATACATGATCTATATTTTCAAGTACTTAAGAGGCTGTCCAGTTTTACATGATAGTAATTAAATTTCTGGTTCATCTCAGAATTAGGATAGAATTAGGAACAACTGATGGATTTTCTAAGAGGCAAATTTAGAGTTGATATAAAGATTTATTTTCTAACAATTAAAAATGGAAATGGGATGCTTCAAGAATTAGTGAATTTACCTTCATAGGAGTTTTTCAAGTAAAGGGAGTATGAATATGTGTTTGGTATATTGTAGTAAGGATTTGGGGGAGTTGAATTGGATGGATGCTACCAACTCTGAAATTCTGTGATTCTGACTTATATCTCATTGTGTCCTAAACATTTGGCATAGTATGCTACCCAGAAGAGGCACTCACTAAATGATTTTTAATAAGACTTATGATGACAAGGTCAAAAAGTGAACTAATGCACTAGGAACAAAGATTGTTTGGAGGATACATTACTTCCTTTGATGGCTTCCTGGGCTGATTCTTTTGTCTCATGTTTTCTTGGTCTTTATCTCTTTTTCTGTCTTTTGAAGCTGATACTAAATTTTATTTCTATGCTTAATGACATTTAAATCCTATTCAGCTTTGTATCTTAAACAAATGTAATTAAAAGACTCTCTGAACCATCTTCAGGTCACTTGATGCATTGGCCCTCATTCAGCACTGCTATAATGGTTGATATGTTGGCTATTAATAATATTTTAGGGAAATTCATGATTATAACATGAAAATAATGGAACTGCAGAGCAATTGGCTTGCAAACTAGACTGAGAACCTTGGGGAACACAGTTATTGATGATATTAAGACATTCACATGGAAATCTTCCTTGCTAGTTAAGTTTCAAAGATTTTAAAAGTCCTCATGGAAAAAAAGGGTGGCTATTATGTATTATAAAACAAAATAAAACAAACAAAAAAATTTTGGAACTAAAGATCATGTTTCATGAAAAGGAAAATCACGTAGCCCAATAAGAAAAACCAAACTTTGAAAATGCCTCCAGATTTCACAATATAGTTTCTGAAATTTTAGCAAAGAAATTTTGTTGCACCTGAGCAAAAGATCCATGTAATCTCTCTGAAACTTTAAAAGCATGATTCATCAAGGAACAATGAAAGTCCAGGTTAAGCTATTACTAAAATATATGAGTATACCAGAAAATTTTAGTAGCCTCTCCATTAAATGTATTGAATTAGAACAGGACACAAAAATGATACAAACACAAAAATGAGAAAGTCCCTATTCTCAAAGAGCTTAAATTCTTCCATTATTAGGGGAATACAACATTTCCATAGATAAATAAATATGGGATATATCTTATATTTTATTATATTGTATTATGTGTGTATCTACATAGACACATATGTATCACCTTTTGGATATATGTATCTACATACACACATATATGATCCATATATATTACTGCATATAATAAACACATATACTTTATGTGTATATATATATATTATATGTATCACATTTATATACACATTCATCAGTCTGTGTGTGTGTGTGTGTGTGTGTGTGTGTGTGTGTGTGCGTGCATGCAGATACAAGTTCCAGTCAGTTTGTGAAGGGCTTTTAAATGCCACATGCAACTCACTGGTTTTTGATTTCATGATGACAACATTTTCGCTAGAGTCCTTGAGGGCCAAGCCCAACAAAGATTTCGCCTAAATGTCATAGAAGAGCAGCTCTTAATAGCAGTGACAGCTGTAGCTGTTCTTGGGCAAGAAAGGCTTAAGGAGAAACAAATTCCCAGAAATCCATGATCAAGTATTTTCTCAGCTGCTGCCATGCCACATACTCCTCTCTGACTCTGTCATCTTTGCCATGGTCTTTTGATCCCAATTTGGCAATTATATTTATATTCCTAGCCTGATTCTTGGGGCAGATGAATTGAAATCAACATTGAGCATCCACCTTCTGCCAAGCACAAATGGAAGAAATGGAAAGTTTAGATAATATACATTCTGAACCCCATATTGCCCCCTTCTGTAGCAAATGAACCAAATTTGGCATTAGAGTCTGGCATGGATTACTGAAGGTTCCAACTTTGCTCTTCTTTGGGACCATGCACTCCTATTTCTCTGTTGTCCTTCTGGGTGAACATCTGCTGTCCTTCCTTGCCCTTTGGTCTATAGCCATAGCAGAAGTAGCCCATGAAGCTTCCTCATCTCATAGCTTTCTGAAGATAATCTCACCTGTCTTCTAACGATCTTATTGAACGTTGAAGTAAAATTTCATAAAACAAAAATGGTGTTATTTTCCCCTCCAAAACAACTGCAGGCCTCAGCTGTGAAAAGTCATTAAGAAATATGATAGAAACAGAAAATGATTAGACTGTCACGAGCTTCAAAGTATACATGTTGAGGCACTTACCATGTTGAAGATGGCCATGGTTAATATAATGGTAGTGGTGGTAACTGTGAGAGTGATCCGTGGCCAGGGACGATTTGCAATTATTCCAGATGACTTCAAAATCCACAATAATGAGGCAGAGGCTTTTTTGCTGCATTGCTAAGAGAGAGAGAGCAGGAAACAGAATATCATGACCATTTTTATACTTGTGAACAGCAGCTAACTAGTCATAAAGGCATATGCATTTATTTACGTATATAATATATATCCATGCACACTTTTATGTATATGTGCATGTGTGTGTATATGTATACATATATGTGTATATATATGTATGTGTGCATATATATATGTGTGTGTGTGTGTGTGTGTGTGTATATATATATATATATATGTATGTGTATGTATATACGCATGCATGAGTGACCAGTTAGCTCCATAAGCTAACTTGCTAAAGTCATTTAAATCATTGAAATAGTTTGAGGATTATAATTTTAATCTCAGAATAAATTTATAAAAGCACCTGATGCTTTCATATAATCTTGAATAATGCACCTGAAATAATGTCTTTTAAGTCTCTTACTATACCTATTAAAATCTGAGGGAAAACACTTAATTACTCAAATTCCTTTTCTGGTTATTTTATGGTATAGATCATGACCATTTTCAAACATTTCATATAAATCCAGCTTATTTGTGGTGGTGGTACAGTTTATCTAATAAGATAATAGCAACAACAATAATAATGGCAATAATAATGGTAATTCTTATTATGGTGACCATACTAAATATTTACAATCTCCAAACTACATAGAATGAATCATCAGTTTTTAAAACTCAGAGGTCTAGCAGAGAAATTAAAAACTATATGGCAAGAGGATGAGAAGGATGTCATCTCTGCTGTTCTGTCTGCTACCGGAAACATCTCAAAGGTGCTTTCAATGACCTTGCAGACAGATGAGCTTACATTCCAATACTTTCATTCAGTTACCAAAAAGGAATGCACTCACTTTATCCATGTGAGCAATAGTCTAAGAATAATATCAGCAAAGTGACTTGCCCTTGGACCACTTCTTTCTGAACATCATCCAAAGAGATGACAAGATTATAAGAAGATCAAAAGATTTCAAAATACAGAGACTTAGTAGAAGAAATCAAAATCGTGTGAGAACAAGGTGAGGTGAATATTATCCCTGTTGTCATGTCCGCTACTGGAATTTCCTTGAAGATGCTTTTAATGAGCTTACGAGAAAATGAGTTTGACTCAACTACAAAAGCTACTTATAAGCTGACTTAAATACAAAAAGCAGTTATATTTTTCTGCCTATGCAATGAGACAGTTAAGTGACACAATGGCTAGAGCATTGGGCCTGGAGTCAGGAAGGTCTGAGCTCAGATCTAGCCCAGGACACTTTCTAGCCATGGCTTTGGTCACTTGTGTGACTCTGGACAAGGCACTTATCCTCTCTTTGCCTCAGTTTTCCTCAACTATTAAATGGAAACAATAATAGCAGCTACCTCTCAGGTGACACACAGTAGGCACTTAATAAATACTCATTTCCTTTCTTGAATATAAAGTAATAAGACTTAGAAAGCAACTTGTTCAAGGGACATTTCCAGCTGAATTCCATTGAACAAAATGAGAAGAATGGTTTGTCTTAGAAAAATAATAATAATTTCATTCTCTTCTTAGTGGCTTTAGCTACCAACCCAGTATCTATGGGTCTCAAAAGTTAAAAAAAGTAGCATCTAACCCAATAAGTTGCTCCCCCACACCATTCGTGATTTTCACACTACAAATAGAAGATATTCTGATATAGACAGAAATCAGTGCTTTGTGAGTAAAAGACAGCTTTAATTCCCCAATATGTTGCTGTTTAAGACTGTTAATACTATTTGAAACTTCTTTTTGGGGGGTTTACCTACTATCTCGGTTTTAACCTATGTGTTAATGAGACCAAAAATAGAATAAGCACACATATATAAAAAAAGAACTTTCTTTTTCACTGAATTCAGAAGAGGGGATAAAAATAAATGTGTATGATACAATATAGTTCACACTTTCTCTAGTGATTCTAATTTGCTTCAAAGCAAAGGTTATCCCACTGTGGTACCAATAAAAGTGAAATACAAAATCATTTAGAAAATCTGTCATTCACATTATTTTTACTACGTAAGAAATGCCATCCTCTTTTGTTTATAATCTCTAGCTGCATGCTTAATGGGTAGAAACCTGTTACGAGTATATCTCTTGTTATTATTTTTGTGAATAAAGACAATTACCTTATAAATGGAAAACAGACTGTGACAACATTTAATTTTAGATATATCTTCACATAATCCTTCATTTGTTTAATTATATTTTGATCATGTATCCTACTATAGATTAGCCCTACTAATAATCCTCAAAGTAGTTTATCTGCAAAAAGTCTACCTGACCCATATCTATTAATTACATTTCCTTCCCCTCCTTATCTTTTCAGTTCTTTCTGCTGTTCCTTATCTAGGGTAACCCAGAAGTCTTAAAGTGCAGTTTTAAGCTACTCAAGCCTGTTAAGCTTATAAAGATATTTAAGATATTAAAGTTTAAAACTGCACTAAGACTTTTGAGATACCCCATATAGATAGGATAAGAGCATCTATCTGTGGCAAGAATCCCAATATTTTCCCACTAACATAGAATACTATGAAAATCAACCCCAAAGGGTATAAATGTGAAAGGAAAGGTACATATTTTCTTTTTAATCTATTTCTGATTCTCATGAGTTTTGCCATTATTTCTTTCAGGTTTTGTGCATAAAAGGAGATGATGTATTAAGATACATATATTATTAATCCATGGGGCAAGAATTGCACTTAACTTTATAGTAACTGTAGAATTTAACACAATACTCATATCTGGCTAGATTTCCCAGATCATCTGCTGTATAGAACAGTCAGAGGATCATCAGATTCTGTATGAACTCTTTCAGCCAGTAGAATGTTATTTAATTTATCAAGTGGATTCTTATGGATGTAAAGTCTTAAAGTAGACTCTCAGAATGTCTTTTGAGGAGCAGGGATGTACTTTATGTTGTTTATGATAATGACAGTGATGATAATGTCACTAGTATTTTAATAGATCTATGATCTAATCGATATTGGACCTTCCTCCAATGATGTATCATTTGATGTTCCTGTTCCTCCTAATTCTGTGCCATATTATCTATCCAACATATTACAGGCCTTCCAACAATAATAAAAATACCAAACAGACTGTAGTAGCACGTATAATGGTATGTTCCTGCATTAGCTGAACTATCACAAAAGTTCATGCTGAAAATG
The DNA here is from genome assembly GCF_003287225.1 of Phascolarctos cinereus. Classification (NCBI taxonomy): domain Eukaryota; kingdom Metazoa; phylum Chordata; class Mammalia; order Diprotodontia; family Phascolarctidae; genus Phascolarctos; species Phascolarctos cinereus. The sequence goes on along the minus strand of NW_027555847.1, from coordinate 406,032,943 downwards.
TAACAGTGGAGATGAAAACAAAATGACATATTAACTCTTGTCCTCATAGGTAGCTATTTTGATATTCTACTAACCAATCATGGAATATTTGATTAGAAAATTTGAGAAAATATTTGTTTTAATATGACTCTAGTTAGAATCAGCTTATTGATTAGGTTCTTATTTTTAATCTAATAAACAATATTAGAAGTCAGACACTCATATCCACTTGCAAAGCTTAACAATTTAAATATTATAAAGCATTTCAGGTATTCCCAAAGAAACGTTAAGAAAAGAGGATAAAATGTTTATTTAATAAGTATAATAGAGAGAAAAAATCAGTTTCATGTTATGATCAATTCAGTAAGGATATTTTATTTATTTCTATTACAAATATGTAACGTGGAAAAAATAAAAAGCTTTTCCTTCCTTTGCTTTGATTCTTTGAGATAATACTAGATCATAACCCAAATCTGCTTAAAGATTATTTATCATAATTATGCTACATATGTTACAAGTAGATTTGCTATCTTCTCAGTTATAGATGAATGCTAACCTACTGGATTTTACCTTACATTAAGAAAAAATCAATAAATATGTGACTCAGAGAAGTAATTTGTTTATATTAAAAGATATCCCTGGTAAAAAATTTTATACCATTTTTTCATTTAACAAAATCATGAATAAATCATATTCGATGTCCTGGATGAATCCCAGAAAAACAGGGTTCAGTTGCCATGTCACTAGTGTCCCCTATACAGTCTCCTGAGCCTGATAACACCAAATGTTTAATGCCAGTATTATTTATGAGAGGTCCAGGGAAGCAAGCCATGTTTTATTTTTTTCTTTTTGTCACTAACACAGGGCACAATAAAAAAAAATCCTGTTAAAAAGAAAGACATAGAGAAACAAAGCCAAATTCTGTTTTAAAGGTGTAAAGATCATATAATACTGTTGGAAAGAGAAGAGTAGTTAGGTGGATAGAAGAAATACATACTTGGGTATATTAGCAAGGTTGAAAAAAAGGAAAGGAACAAAGAAAGGTATAAAAAGAGAAAGGAGATAGAGAAGAAAGAATTTTCAATGAAATGAACCATTGGTGGCGATGAGGAACAAACTTTGTTTTCTATTTTATTAAAAAAATTACTACTTGAAGTTTTTTTATGGTGTTCATTTCTGTTTTTTTGCAACAAATTAATGAAATTTCTACCCTCCTTTTTTTCTTTTAGAATTAAAGATATAGAAATGAATTCTTAATAAACTTTCATTATAAATCTTTTTTGGCTAAACTGATTTCATATGCATTAATTGCACATATAGAATTTGTAGTCTATCATACTTTGGCATAAATTCAAAATGTAGTACTGTTATATACTTGATATAACATCAGAGGAATATTTATCCCAATACGAATTGGTTACAAAGCACTTGAAGGAAAGAAAACATTACCACAATGACTTAACATCAGAGACATTTGAGTTATAAAAAGAAGACTAATGAAACCTGACTTTAATCATTAAATAACTACAGAGTGGAACTTGTTGTGAAGGTGTATCTGCCTTGAAACTCCTCCACAGACATTTGTTAGAAACGATTTCATTAAACGGTATCTTCACTTACAATGGTAACAGAGGCCTCTAGTACAGGGTTACAGGAAGCTTCCTGTTTACTCAACTCGTTCCTTTCTTTAAGAGCCAGCCAGTGTCAGTGAGAATGTTTGGCTGTTGATCAAATGGAAATTAAGCTGGAATCTGAGATTCTAAAACAAGTCTTCAGTTTGACTTGGGTGACTGGTTCTTGTCTGACCTTGGAAATGAGATTTAATTACTTGTCTCTGTTTCAGTAGCTACAGTGTGAGGATAATGCTTCTAATTTTCCCTCAAAAGGTTGTTCAGGATAACGTGCAGCTTAATTCAACAATTTTCTGTTGAGCCTCTACTAAAATTCTGTGCTAATAAGTCACTCTCAGGCCAAGCAAAGGGAAGTTCTATCCCATATTGCCAGATTGAATCAGAGTTCTTAAGTAAAAGCCTGGGACAGAGTTCTTGTTATCTGAGGATCTGTCTAGCTAACTTATGGGAGGCTCATCACTGGTTTCTTTATAGGGCTAATTGGATAGTAGTATTTGGATAATTTTGTTTAACTAAATTGAGAAATTAAATTAAATATATTGGGAAATGAGGCAATATTAAATCTAATAAGAATTAAAATAATTTTCCCCTTGCATTTTGCAATTCCCTCAACATTATTCAGCTGAAGACCCAGGATTAACACTGAAGAATAAAAGATGCAACAATGATATGTGACACAATTACTAGGAGGTAATAATTACCTAATATAGAAATAATCCTAATGATTTAGCTAAATAATGAAGCATTCCAAGTTTATTATATTTTATGTGCATATGTATGTATTACATTGTGCAATTCAGTAGCCAATATTGTTCTCTGATGCCACCAGGAAAGAAAGCCTTTACATAAAACTAAGTAACCAGGCAAAGAAAAAACTTCACTAAAAAGAAAATTAAGAGCTTAGACATTTTCTACATCTTTCTCACATGGAGTGCATGGCTATTGGCAACTTTAAAATTCTCTTATTTAACTTTTATATTCATTTACTTCTGCATACCATCCCCTGGCTTTGCAAATCATAGCTAATAATAATAGCTAACATTTTTATAGTACCTACTATGTGCCAGGCACTACAAATGTTTATTTTGTACAAATATTTCTTTTGATCCTCACAACAACCCTGTGAGGTAGCTGCTATTATAATCTCCATTTAACTGATGAGTAAGTTGAGGCTGTGAGAAGAGATCTGATTTAAGTGAATTGCCCAGGAAGTGTCTGAGGCCAGATTTGAATTCAGGTTTTTCTAACTCTGGGCCCAGAGCACTATCCACTGTATCAGCTTTGCAAGTGGGAATTATGCCTATCCTTCAAGAACTAACTCCAAAGCCATGTCATCTATCAACCATTACCTGATCTTGCCTGACACAATAATATTTTTTTCCTGACCCCAGTTTTATACTTTGTGCCTATCTTATGACCTTCTTGTGTTTATATTATGTTATAGTTTTATTTAAATCTGTGTCATGTCTCCTATAAGAATACTTGTTGTTGTTTGGTTGTTTAGTTGTGTCTGACTCTTCATGACCCCATGGACCATAGCACAGTAGGACCTTCTGTCCTATCTCTCAAAGTCTGTCCAAGTTCATATTCTTTGTTTCCATGACCCTATCTATCCATCTCATCATCTGCCATCCCCCTTTCCTTTTGCTTTCAGTGTTTCCCAATATTGAGTTTTTTTTTTTCTAGTGAGTCCTGTCTTCTCATTATGTGGCCAAAGTATTTAAGATTCAGCTTCAGTATTTGACCTTCCAGTGAATAGCCTGAATTAATTTCTTTAGGTATTGACTGATTTGACCTCCTTGTTGTCTAAGGGACTCTCACAAGTCTTCCCCAGCACCACAGTTCAAAAGTGTCGATTCTATGGCACCCAGCTTTCCTTATAATCCAACACTCAGAGCTATACATTGCTACTGGAAAAACCATTGCTTTGATCATATGGACCTTTGTTGGCAAAGTGATGCCTCTGCTTTTTAATATGCTGTCCAGATTTGCCATAGTTTTCCTTCCAAGGAGCAAGCATCTTTTAATTTCATGGCTGCAGTTGTCATCTGCAGTGATCTTTGGGCCCAAAAATACAAAATCTGCAACTGCTTCCATGTCTTCTCTCTCCACTATCCAGGAAGTGATGAACCAGTTACCATGTTCTTAGCCTTTTTTGAGGTTAAGCTTCAGGCCAGTTTTTATATGCTTCTCTTTCACCTTCATCAAGAGGCTTCTTAATTCTTCTTCACCCTCTGTCATCACAATATGATCATTTGCATATCTAAGATTGTTGATATTTCTCCAAGCAACCTTAATTTTGGCTTTCGATTCATCCAGCTTGGCATTTCACATGATGAGCTCTGCATACAAGTTAAATAAATAAGGTGACAATATACAGGCTTGTTGTATTCCCTTTCCAATCTTAAACCAATTAGTTGTTCCATGTTCAGTTCTGTTGCTTTTTGGCTTGCATACCGGTTCCTCAGGAGACAGGTAAGATAACCTGTTACTTCCATCTCTTTGAAGATTTGCCACATTTTGTTGTGATCCACACAACCAAAAGCTTTAATTTAGTCAATGAACAGAAGCAGATGTTTTTCTGGAACTCCCTTGCTTTCTCCATAATCCAGCAAATGTTGGCAATTTGGTCTCTAGTTCCTCTGCCTCTTTAAAAACCAGCCTGTTCTTCAGGCAATTCTCAGTTTACATATTACTGAAGCCTACCTAGCAGAATCTTAAGCATAACCTTGCTGGTGGTGAAATGAATGTGATTATTCAGTAATTTGAACATTCCTTGACATTGCCTTTTAGGATTGGGATGTAAACTGATCCTTTCCAATCCAATGGCCACTGTAATGTTTTCCAAATTTGCTGGCATTTTAGGTACAGCACTTTAATGGCATCATTTTTTAGGGTTTTAAATAGTTCAGCTAGAATTCCAACACCTCTATTAGCCTTATTGTTAGCAATGCTTCCTAATGCCCACTTGACTTCACTCTCTAGGATTTCTGTAGATCAAGTAAACACATCATGGTTATAGGTGATTTCTTTCTCCAATGTATCAATCACCTTTTCTCAGAACGCTTCACTATGACCTGTACATTTTGGGTAACCCTGCACAGCATAGCTCATGGTTTCATTGAGCTACACAAGTCCTTTCATCATGAGAAAGCAGCATTCAGGGTGTTAAGAGGGTTAAGAATACTAATGATAGGCTGAGATTCCTTAAGAACCTAGCCAAGAGCTCACAACTGTTCAGATTCCTTAAGAGTCTGGCCAATACGGTGGATCTTTAATAAACCTTGTCTCTGGTTAAAATTAGACTTGGGTCAAATTCATTCGGGCACCACACACCTGTCATGATTTTGGGGTCCCAGCAACTCTAACCCTCTAAATCTCATCATATAGTTCCCTGATAACAGGGAAGACCTGCCTAATCCCAAGCTCTTCTCCAGCCAAGATTGGAAGCCCTTGCTCTGGAGGCTACCCCTACTCAGGATTTGGACAAGGGCCTTGACTTGGCACCTCCTCCCCAGGCCCTTCACCCTGAGGCAAGGACCACCCAGACCCTGGCCTCAGCCCCAGTCTCAGTGGTATCTGCTCCCCTGATCCCTCCCCATCCTCCAGTGCCAGCTGACTTTTTCTCTTTGCCAGCCAGCATTCCCCAGTTCCTTACTCACAAGAAGTGGGACTTCCTATCTCCCTTCCTCCCCAGTTCCTGCTTCCACAATGCCTTCAGGGCTTTTTCCCCTAAGGGAAGTTCCTGCCTTCCCTAATGGGACAACTAGGGTGCATATTCCATTTTCCATTTCAGACCTCATTCACATTAAAGAGAAATTTGAGCAATACTCAGAAGATCCCACTAAGTTTACTGAGGGCTTTAGGGATGTCTCCCTCCAATGCAAGCTTTCTTGGGGTGATTTGCATATCTTCTTCTCCACCTGTTGTACAACTGAGGAGAAAAGGATAATCTGGGAACAAGGCCAAAAATTTGGGGACCATTTGGCTAGCAATAACCCCACAAAAGATGCCCCAGGAACAGCTGCTGTTTCCACTACTGACCCAGGATGGGATTATCAGAAGAGTGAGGATAGGGGAAAGAGAGACTATGTGGTAATTTGCCTTGTTAGAAGGCCTAAGAACTGCATTTCAAAAGCAAGTAAATTTTTAAAAAATTGAGGAAATTACTTAGGGAGAAAAGGAAAACCCTGCCCTTTTCCAAGGCAGGATAGTAGAAGCTATTAAAAAGTGTAGGAGTTTAGATCCTGACTCTATAGAAGGGCAACAATCCTTAGCTTGTATTTCATTAATCAGTCAGTTCCAGATATTAGGAGGAAACTGCAGAAATTAGCAATGGGACCTCAAACACTTCAGGCTCAATTACTGGAGATAGCTTTTGGAGTTTTTAACATCAGAGACTTAGTAGCAGCAGAAGAAAGACAAAGAAGGGAAAGGGCTAGAGACAGAGAACACACTCAATTCCTGGCTGCTGCTGTGGCCAAGAAACGACCCAAGGGTCCTCCTGGAAACTCTGGCAGTGGGAAAAACCTGCTTTTCATGCCACCAGGAGGCCCACTGGTCCAAGAAATGCCCCTCCAGGTCACCCCCCCCCCCCAAAGAGAGCTCCCAGGACTGAGAGGACCCTGCCCAAGATGTGACCGGGAAAGCTAATTGTTTGGGATCAGGGAATTTCTGGGCAAGCTACTCATGCCACTCCAACTGTTATTAACCTCCTTTCCAGGTTTATTTCCTCTAGGGTCCTAGCCATCAACTTCCAGATGTGCTCAGGCCATCAACCTCTAACTGAGTCCAAGATTTCCACTGGACCTGAATTCTGACCCCTTGAACAGGACCCAGAGAGGTTGGGACGGCTCTACACCCCTTGCCAGCAGGAAGCAGTTTCAGAAGCCCAGACCTTTGTCCCTTAGCCCAAAAGAATTTGGGTCCTATTTGTTTGAGGGTGAAATGATGGGGCATAGGCCCAATTCGAGACCTTTGCCCCTCACCCCAAAAAGAATTTGGGTCCCGTTTATCTAAAGTATTCTCCTTGAATTCTCCCACTTGATCAAGGAGGTCTCTGGTGTTCCCCAGAAGCTATAATCATATTAACTGTGTTTTGCTTAGGATCTTGGAATCATAGATTTAGAGTTGGTTATATGATTCACTTTATTAGAACTAGAGTAGCTCAGAGATTATCTAGTCCAATCACTTCCTTTTACAGATGGCAAAGTAAAAGTACAGCAGAGAAGTGTACCAACTTGCCTAAAGTCACATAGAGAGTATAGAGAAGAGGCAGGATTTGAACTCTGGTCTTCTACCTCAAAATTGAGCACTCTTTCAGTTGCTTCTAGTTTTTCTAGCTCTCCAACTCAAAGAACATTGTGGGTAGGCAATGGTACTTGATAAATGTGTCTACTATTTTTAAAAGAAGAGTAAATATAAAAGGAAGAGTAATATAAAAGTAAATTATCTTTTTTCAATTTTGTTCATCTTAGCTTAATGATTGTAAAAAGATGTAGTGCCTATATTGTGATAATATGTTTAATTTTAGTAACATTAGTTACACTATTTGAGGCAATATGGCACAGTGGATAAAAAGTTGGCCTTGAAGTAAGGAAAACCAGAGTTCAAGTACCACCTCTAAAACATACTGGCTATGAATCTCCAGTCAAGTACCTTAACATTTCAGTGTTCTAGGAAATTCTCAACGATTAGACATAAAGAATAAGATTCAGAGAAGGTACCAACCTCCACTGGAAGGGTGAGTTTCCTCAACTGAGAGTTCCCTTTACCAATGACATCATTGGTTTATTCCCTATCCCTATTCTTTTTTGAAACTTAGTAATTCAGGTTTTTTAAACAATAAAAATATCTTTAAATGTTGCTAGGATCTCCAAAGAAATTCATTAACAAATTCTTGTTTTTACATACAGCCAACAAAAAATCTTAATATCATAATTAAACTTTTGTAAGAAAACATAGTAATTATATTTTTTTAGCCAAGCTTCTTAAAAGTAATTTTTTAATGGATTTACTGAATTCAAGCATTTTAATAAAGGAAAGGATGTGTTTTTGAATGACAGCAACAATTTGGTGCCATGATTACTTGTAACATTTCATGTTCCATCTGAAAGACAATGCTACTAGAATTGTCACGTATATACTTGATGATTTAATTGTACTGTTAATATTCTGCTTTGAAGGCTTTTATTTGCTCAAACATAATTTGTTCAAACATAATCAATCCTATTTTTCACAACAGAGCCCAAGTTTTATTCATATACTAAGCATTCATATTTTTACTGGTTACACAGAAATTTTCACATGTGTTCATAAAGGGCACAGCATGTTTTTTAAGGGCATAAAAGCCAAATAACTTCAACTGGTGATAAGCATACAGGTCATGTAAAATAGATCATATCTAACTCATGTGTGGTTGTGGGTATGTTTGTATTTGTCAGTGCTATAGGTTTTTAATTGCCTGGTACATTCTAGCTACTCTCTTCCCCCCCAAGATAAACTTTATTCACTATTTTGTTTTTGGTTTTGTATTTGTTCCAGGAAATGTTAAATGGGATGTTATAATATTTTCACTGATACACAAAATTGAATATAACAGTACTTAAGGGGAAATTAACCTTGTACTCATATAGTATCTTCATTTTGTCAGAAGTCTGGCATGGAGATGCAGGAAGTTTCTGGTTCTAATAATTATTGTGACTATCCTCAATTTGTATTTTCAAATTTGATGGTAAAGGTCATCATTATCACAATGTTAAAGCACTTAATTTCTGTGAATTTCTATAGTCTCATCTATAAAATGAGGACAATAATCTTTTATCTTTTTCACAGGGTGGCTGTATGTTTAGAATAACATGGATTTGTAAAAATGTCTTGAACTATAAAACACTTTAAATTGGTACTGATTAGTATACATATATATATTTCTCAAATGGATATTTTGAAGTTCAAAGTGAGAAAATGAAAATTATTAAAATCCATAGGTAAGTTCACAATTTCACAGAATCACAGAATCTCAAAACTGGAAGAGAATTTGGAGGTCATCTAATATAATCTATACCTGCACAAAAATACCCTTTTATTCTCTTCTTAATAGGGATCTCACTGATTCCTGATGCAGTCCATTCTACCTCTGAGCAGCTCTAGTTGTTACAAAGTTTTCCCCTATATTAATACAAAATTTACCCTCTGCAACTTCCACCCACTGTTCCTAGTTCTGCTTATGGGAGCAGATGTCAAGAAGGTGAAGTATACTTGAGCACCACAAAAACATGACCAAAGAAATGAGAGGAGAATTGGAATGGCAGGATTGCATGAGGTGCTATCTTTGTCTAGAATAGAATAATTTGTTCTTAATATATAACATCATGAAACATTATAAGAGCAATGTCATGCCATGTTAAGAATGGAAATTATCTCCATTAATGGTAGCTTTGAGAAAGAGAGCCACAAGCAGTGGTGATGATGAAGACACTTTCAATGGTAGCCTGCATTAGGGTGATCAGTTTCTATGGAGAGTATTGATACAAGTCCTTTCATGTAACAGTATTGACAGGGGAGCAACATCTTCTTACAGCCTCTGTATTAATAACAATTCTATTGGCTTCATAATTTGGTGGAAAGAGATCTGGTTTTGGAGTAAGAGGACCTTGGTTAAATTCTACTATATCATTTACTACCTATGTGATATTAAGCAAGTCAGTTAATCTCCTTGAGCCTCAATTCCCTTTTCTGTAAAATGAGTGGGATTGACTAAGATTGTCTCTGAGGTCCCTTTAAGCTCTAGGTGTGTGATATTCTGATCTCCATCATTGGTCACCAGCTGGCAGGTGGGTAGTATAGTAAGTATAATGATCAACTTATAATCAAGATGGTGAGTTCAGATAGTACTTCAGATACTTGCTAGCTGTGTGATCTTGGGAAAGTCATTTAACCTCTTTCAGCCTCAATTTCCTCATTTGTAAATAAGTAAAAAAAATACCTACTCACAGGGTTGTTATGAGGAACAAATGAGATAATATGTATAATGCACTTTGCAAACCTTACAGCACTACATAAATACTAGGTACTATGAATCATATTGGAACTTTATCATCTCCAAGTTCTCTATGGTTTTCAAGAGAGGGAATAATATATCCTAAATCCTAGCAAGTGACAGCATCCAACTTGCATCCAATTTTGACAGCAAAGCCACTGACATCAGACTCTGACAGCTGACCTAACTCACTAAGATACTGGGATCTTTCTAAGATTGTAGCTTTAAGTGTCCCAGAAAGAGAAGGCAAATTTCCAAACTAGAAAAAAAGCAGTGATCATGATGAATGTTCACAAAATTAAAAAGTAAACAAGAGCTTTAATGTGGGAAAAGGAGTACCTGGGGGAGAGTTGGAGGTGCAGAGGGCAGTTTCCTGAACACTATGCCAGGAAATTGCTTTGGTATGAAACCCAACACTCTTTCAAGCTTATTGTTATCAGATATTTGTCTAGTGCTTCAAGTGTCCAAATTTGAATAACCAAGAAAATACTGACAAATAAAAATGCATCAATAAAAGCAAAAAAGGACAAAATTATTAATACATTTTGGGAAGAACACTCTGAAAGACTCAGGAAATATGCTGATGAGAAAGGGTAGACTCTTGTGCATATTTCAAGAAATGAAGAGGATCAAAACAACTCTGAAGTTTGTTACTCAGCAAACCAGCAAAGATGACAAAAGATGGGAATAGTTAGTATTGGAGGGGCTGCAGATAAATAGGTACACTAATACACTTTTGAAGTGGATGTGATTTGGTCCAACCCTTCCAAATGGAATTACACTAAGAAAATAATTAAAATGTTTATTACCCTTGAACTAGAAATCCTGTATTCGGCAAAGGGACCAAACAAGGAAAGGTCCCATATACATAAAAATAGCACCTTTTTTGGAAGCAAAATAGAATGCCCATTGATTGGATGATAATTGAATCAATCATGGCATGTGAATGAAGTGGAATATTACTGTGCCATAAGAAAAGATATGTGTGAAGTTTGTAGAAGCAGGGGAAGACATGTAAGAACTGATGTAGAGTGAGATATAAAGCACCAGAAAAACATTAGAGAAAAAAAATGTGATAATAGAAATGGAAAGAACAATATTCTTAAAAACTACTAAAGATTTCAAAAAATTTTATGTGGTGTGTATATATATACATTCACCATGTTAGAAATTAAGAAAATTTTTTAAAAAATATTAATTTATTAAAAATTACAATAATAAACCCATTATGTGTTAACTTAAAATGTTAACATAAATAACATTTTTTTGGAAAAATAATGATATTTTCCAAAACAAAAGTAGTGAGAAGAGCTGCATTATTTAACATATTTTTACAAATCTCTTTAATGTCTGGCTTAATACAAAACTGGATTCTCATGTCTGTTTCTACATTCAATCTGTTGCAATCTGTTGTTTTGTTGAAGTACATAAAGAAAATTTGGCCTTAGAAAGCTATATAGTTGAAAAAGGAAGAGGTATTTTAATAGGCAAATAACATCTCAATATTGTTATGTAAATAGTTTTGACCTCATGAGATCCTTGAAAAGATCTTGGGGACACTCAGCAGTCCTTGGACTCTATTTTGAGAATTCCTCGTGTAAACGATTTAAAAAAAACTGCACAAATGTGAATTCTTGTTGTTATTGAAATAATAATAATAATAATAATTAAAACATGTTGGACAGAACTAAAATGAGTAGGCTGAAGAAGGAAGGGTTTTTCTTTTCTTTTTTTTTTCTTGAGGCAAGCACTGATGTAAATAAAGGATGGCTGACTGTGTTAATGGCAGAACTCCAAAAGACAAGAAATATTTTAAAATTACAGGTAAGAAGGATTCCACATGAAAAAAAAATCTAAAGGTGAGCAATTCTGACCAATTTATGCAAACTGTCAAGCTCCAGGAGAATTTATGAATGAGTAAGGGGTAAACATACCTCCTTCCTTAGAAGAATTTCAGCATCTCCTGCTATTGCCCTCAAATTTTCCCCCTGATCTGCCAGCTTCATTTAGCTCTTGCCTTAAATTAAGTTATGGCCAATTTGAGTTTTCCATTTTTTTTTTTACTTTAGTCAAGCCCTGGGAAACCCTCTGTTATCAGTGTCTGATGTTAAGGTGGTAGACATAGAAACTATATTTTTATTTTTCATAGTAGGAGAAAGCGCAGCCTTGTTGTGTACTTATTAAGTATGGACTATAAATACCAGGACCAGTAATAGGTGCTTGGGACAGAAAAAAAAAAACCAAAAATGGAAACAGTTCTTGCTTTCAAGTAGTTTATATTCTATCAAGGGAGAAAGTATGTCTCCATATAAGTATATATGATATACATACATACAATAAATGCACAAATGAAAGATTTTTTGGGAGGAGGGAGGAAGTAAAATCAGTGAGAAGGTTTCTGAAATGCTTCATTCAGTAGCTATCAGCTGAGCTCTGTTTTGAAGGGAATTAGGAATTCTAAGAGGCAGAGGTGAGGAAGAGATGACAACTCCAAAAGGTATCAAGTTTAACCAATACCCAATTCAACAAGGATTTGAGCCACTATTGTATTGTATGCTGAATGAGATACAAAGAAAGTATACTATGTAGTTCCTAGCCCCAAGAATCTTATAGTTTATTTGGGGAGACAAGATTTATAAACACAAGCATAGTCTAACCTGCCCTGTACAGTCTAGGAACATGGTAAGAATCAGAGAAGGGAGAGGTCAGTCTTTGTTGGTGTGGGCTTAGAGGTTTGATTGAGCTAGTTTTAGAAAGAAAAGGAGGATTTTAATATGAAGTACATAAGACCACTGGCATTAGATGGACATTTTCAGTATAATAGGAATATATTTGCACATATATATGTTGCAATAGGTATATGTGCATACTTAAAGTAATGTATGTAATATGTATATATGTGGAGAGGAAGAGAGAGAGACAGAGAGACAGAGACAGAAAGACAGAGAGACAGAGACAGACAGACAGAGAGACAGAGACAGAGACAGAGAGAGGGAAAGAGAGATAGAGAGAGAGTGTGAGCACAGATAGCAAGATATCTGGGGGATGGTTGGCAGGACAACTTCTGCGTGCCTGCAGAAATGGAATCTAGACCTGTACTTTTACTGATGTACAGAACTTCCTCTGAGGAAACTTCTTCAAGCAGTGTACATTGACACCTGATTCACAACTTATAAGTCTTAGGGAGTAATCTAGGGCACAGAAAGGTTTTGATTTGCCCAAGGTCACAGGTCTGTCAGAGGTAGGATCTGAATCCATGTTTTCCTGACTCTAAGGTGGGATTCAGTTTGTCTCCCTTTCTTTCTGCATTTCTCTGTCTCTATCTCTCTGTCTCTGTCTCCCTCTCCCTCTCTTCCTACACACACACACACACATACACACACACACACACACACACACACACACACACACATACATATGAATTGTTTTTGACCCATCATCCCCTGGGTATATGACCATCTGCTTTATCTTACTACCTTTTGCCCCTACTCTTCTGACCAGACATCTAGTAACCATGCCTTGGGCAAAGTAATATACTGTGA